>NC_134586.1:40692500-41382500 GCF_037038515.1 Microtus pennsylvanicus | reverse complement strand
TTATTTTATTACTGAAAGCTGGAGATTATTGCCATTCAATTATTCCAATAGTTTTATGAGTGCAATTTATTTATGACTCACTGTTTCTAGTACAGCCTGAACGTAATGAAGAAGACCCGTGATTATTACCTGTTCTTAGTTTGAAATATTAGATGTGATCTTTACCATTGGCCAAAGAGGTTGTGCTTCATTTCTAAGGTAACAACAATGATGTGAAATAAATAGTTAGGTTTTCCTATCAGTAACTAAACTGTATAAAGAGAGGGGATTTGCAAGGATATTTTAAACCCTGAGAACATGACATCCTGTAAGTACAGTGATGGGTTGCTTGTAGCAAAGGGAGAAAATCTTTGTTATATGTTATAAGGATGGGAGTTGGAGAAGAGGAAAAAAGGTCCACAATTATGGAACAGAGAATCATTCAGATCATGAGAAGCCTTGCATTCTTGATAAATGGTTGATTTTCTTATCTTTACTTTGGTTTGTGAGTGAGACAGCAGTTAAAAACGAAGTATAACATATCTTTATGAAAACAGAAAATCAAAATAATGCCATATATGAACAAATCAAAAAAGGGTTGGCCTGAAGCTTAAGAAAATGAAACCATCTGTTTGCCTGTAAATTTCAAGATGTCACTGCTTTTTGTCATTGAATAATATTCCATCGAGTAAATGTACCACATTTTCTTATCTATTCCTCAGTTGAGGGGCATCTGGGGTGTTTTCAGGTTCTAACTATTATGAATAATGCTTCTATGTACATAGTTAAGCAAATTTCCTTGTGGTATGAACATGCTTCTTTTGTGTGTATGCCCAAGTGTGATTTTGCTGTGTCTTGGGGTAGTTTGAATCCCAAATTTCTGAGACAATGTTATATCAATTTCTAAAGCAGCTGTACAAATTTGCACTTCCACCAGCTATGGAAAGTGTTTCCTTTACTCCACCTCCTCTCTAGCATAAGCTGTCATCAGTGTTTTTGATCTTGGCCATTCTGACAGGTGCAGGTGATACCTCAGAGTTGTTTTAATTTGCATTTCCCTGATGGTTAAGGATGTTGAGCACTTGAGTCTTTCATCCATTTGGGATTCCTCTGTTGGCAATTCTGTTTAGATCTGTATCCCATTTTTTATTGAATTATTTGGTATTTTGATGTCTAGTTTCCAGAGTTCTTTCTATATTTGGAGATCAACCCTCTGCCAGAGGTGTGGTCACTGAAGATCTTTCCTCATTCTGTAGGCTGCCATTTTGTCCTATTCACCATGTCCTTTGTTTTACAGAAGATTCTCAGTATCAGGAAGTCCAGTTTACTAATTGTTGGTTTCAGTGTCTATACTACTTGTGTTAAAATTAGCAAGTAGTCTCCTGTGCCAACACATTCGAGGCTACATCCCACCTTCCCTTCTATCAGGTTCAGGGTATCTGAAAAAAAGAAAAGAAAAGAAAAGAAAAGCTCCTGGCAATGAGTAAGATAAAGAAAGAGGAGCTTCAAATAAAAGTAGATCCCCTGTGCATATCAGGTATTCTCTTCAGCTTTGACATAGGATATGTAGATGTTTGAATGAGAATGGGCCCTAGAGGCCATGATCTCCAGTGACTAGAAGTACTGGACTGAGCTCCCAAGGTCCCAAATGAGGAGCAGAAGGAGGGAGAACATGAGCAAGGAAATCAGGACCGCGAGGGGTGCACCCACCCACTGAGACAGAGGGGCTGATCTATTGGGAGCTCACCAAGGCCAGCTGGCCTGGGACTGAAAAAGCATGGGATAAAACCGGAATCTCTGAATATGGTGGACAAGGAGGGCTGATGAGAAGCCAAGGACAATGGCACTGGGTTTTGATCCTACTTCATGTTCTGGCTTTGTGGGAGCCTAGCCAGTTTGGATGCTCACCTTCCTAGACCTGGATGGAGGGGGGAGGACCTTGGACTTCACACAGGGCAGGGAACCCTGACTGCTCTTTAGACTGGAGAAGGAGGGGGAGAGGAGTGGAGGGAGGGGGAGAGGAGTGGGAGGAGGGGGAGGAAAATGGGAGGCTGTGAAAAGGCAGAAATTTTTTTTTCAATTTAAAAAAAAAAAAGAATCAGGAAGTGTGGCCTTGGAGGAGATGTGCCTCTGGAAGCTGTTTTTTGATGTTTCAAAATACCATTCAAAGCATTTTCCTATCTTTTGCCTAGTGGTTGTGCGTTAAGATTAGCATATTAGCTCTCAGCTTTTCCTTGATTCCCTCATAGTGAACTCTCAAACCCTGAAACCAAAAGTTAAATTAAACATATTATTTTATAAATGGCCTTGGCCAGGGTTTTAATGTTTTATAAAATGTTCCTTATTTTAAATTGGATTGGTAGATTCCCTATGATCTGATCACATTTTATACTCTTAATGGAACAATAAGTAAAAGATGCCTGATGAGTACAGGTTCTCTTCCCCTTTTACCATCACTAATAATGACTTGATTAGAAGTAAAGTCTCTCAAATTTCTCATCTTTTATTCTCAATTTATCTTTGTGTTTCTTGCCTCTTCTGTGCAGAGATAGTGGAACTTTGTAACTACCCTCTCCTAATTAAAATGATTTCCATGGTTTGAACATTCACTGACAATCCTTTCTTGTGGATATTAGTATGGTAGATACCTAAAAGTGACCTTCAATTTTACCATTCTTTGTATAATTATTGATCACAACTTCACTGTATAAGATGTGTTTCCATACTACTACTGATTTTACTTAGCTTTTCATTTACTAAATCATGTCTAAAAGAGGTAAATATACCTTAAAAATGCTTATACTTCTAACTATTCCTCTCGTATATATACCAAAATCTTTGTACCTTCTAAAACCCTTGCAGTAGATCCTAACATAAGCACTTGTGTCTCTTTTTAGCTATGTTTTCCTCTATTGACATATCAAGTAATTTCCTATTTCCTTTGCTGAACCACCAGCAGTGTACTCCACCCATTCATATTTCAATGGCCATTAGAGACATAACAAGAGTTGTTTCAGATTTGGGAGTACCTCTTCTCCATCTTTCCCCAAGAACTGCCTTTTGATATTGAAAAGATGTAATTGCCCAAAGTTTTAACCATAACTTATGCTCACCAGAAAAAATATTTGTTTTCTTATGAAATGAACTATGAACATGATACTGATCATAGCCTGCTATCAGGCTAAAAAGTGGTTATAAGAACTCTTAACTAAGCCCTTTCTTTCTAACTGTTTATCTCCTGTAGAAGTTCACTATATCTTCTCAATTTTCAAATTCTCCACATAATTATTTATATTCATTTACAGTTCATGATTAGTAAAAGATTTTGTCATAACCTTAAACACTTGAATAAAAATCCTGTGAACAAACAACAGAGAAATATAATGGGTTGTCCAACTGAAATGAAAACAAAGTTCATGCCATTAGGCTTGTTTTCTACTAAACAAATGCCAGAAAGCAATATATTTTTCTACAGAATTTTTTAAAAATAACAGTAAACTAAAACTATACAGCCAATTACTATGACTTTCCTAGACAACACTGACAACAAATGATACTTGGGCATATGTAAATGTTGAATTTTACCTTCTATGTTAAATATTGGTGACCTCAAAGCCCCGGTCTAAAGAGAACATGTGTGTGTAGCTCTTACTCCTCACCAGTGAATCTTCCATTTGCACACGATGGAGGCTACTACAGAAAGCTATACTTGATCAAAGCAAAGAATATGGGATTGAGGGTTTCCCAGCCCCAGCTGATATATATTCAACATGATCCCTACACATAAAGTACAGGGAACATCATGGAAGATGGATGAGGAAAATTATTAGCGCCAGAGAGACAGGATCTTCAAGATATGACACTGATACTTCACCCATGAGATCTCAGTATGGTCGCCTGAATAACAGTAATATAATGATAACACCAGTTGGCAAGTCAATGTGTATGGAGAAGGCTTTACCTGCTATACCTGTAGGAGATCAGTGGCTACTGAGAAAGGAAGAATCAGTCTTCTTTACCCCAATAGGTTATACATTTGTAAGTAGTCAGCCCTAAGGATATGTACATATGGGAATCATAAAGTGGACTTAGTAGTGTATGTGGAAAACAATAATCATAGAAGAAGGAAAGAATTTGAGAGGGAGTGGGGAACATAGGAGAACTTAGTGGGTTGGGGGAGGGATAAAAATGGAATAAATACAGCAAAACACACACACACACAAAGAAATATACTTTCTCCTGAAAGATTTTTTTTAATGTCATAGGTGGGTTTACCTTGTATATAATCTGTGTAAGGATGTTAAATCACCTAAAGGTGGAATTACAGACAGTTTTGGGCAGCCACGTTTGTTCCTGGAAACTGAACCCAGGTACTCTGGAAGATCATTACCCTTGACACCAAAGTCACTTCTCTAGCCCACAGTGACAGTTTTTAACTTGTCACAAATGCTTCTGTCTTAGTTAAGGTTTCTATAGTTGTGAAGAGATGCATAGTCATACCAACTCTTATAAAGGAAAAACATTTGATTGGGGTGGCTTACAATTTCAAAGGTTTAGTCCATTATGATCATGGTACAACAGGATGACTAGCATGTATACAGACATGATGCTGAAGAAGGAGTTGAGTTTACCATATTCTGACCTGAAGGCAATATGAAGTGAACTGTCTAGGCATAGCTTGAGCATGGGAGACCTCAAAGTCCACCCCCATACTGATACACTTCCTTCAATAAGGCCAGACCTATTTCAGAATAGTTACACCTCCTAATAATACCACTATCTATGTGCTTTGGAGGACAATTACATTTAAATTACAGCAGCTTTCCCTGTGTGGGACAGGTCTCATGGCAACAACATCCTTGAAACAGTGTTAGAATGCACAATTCAAAGGTCTACCCAAATTCAGAGAGTGAGGATTTAAATTCTATTAGTATGTCCCAATACCCACGTCCCATTTAACTTATGGATCCACATAAAATTTAACATTCTAACATATAACTGTTATTTTTAGTATTTTAGCATTTACCCCTCCAGTTTAGATGTTACATCAACACAGTAACTTAAAAAAAAAAAAGATGCTCAGAGATACCTCTTGATGAAATATGTATCATAAGCACTAGGAACAACAAAGAGCACTGGATGAAATGATTTTCAATGACTGATTTTGTGTGTGCAGCTTTTTATGGTATGGAAAGTATTTGCTATCTCATACTGGACAGCAAAAGAGTAAAGAAAACCTGATGTTGTGCATCTGATTGCCAGAAACAAAAATCATAAAATAATTACCAGATTAAAATATCATATGATGCTGACTGGCATTTTTCCTGATTTCTTCTTATATGTTTGCGATTTTTCAATAATCACACATTTTCAAATATGAGAAAATGTATTTGAATAATGTAGGGATTTATTTTCTATAAGGAAAACTGAAGAGGGAGTTAACTGTGAACATGTGTATTGAGCCATTTTCTGTATATACTTTAGAACATGTTGCTATTATCTTCCATCTTGGAAGCTTAGTACAAAATGACTCAGTGTTACACTAAGTAATCAGCAAGAGGTAGTGACTCCAGTGTTCTAGGCTTTGTTGCTTCTTTCTTCCATCATTCTATGTGGCCTTTCTCATGCTTGGATCAAAATTTTACCTGTACTACATACATAGCTATGTTATAAACATTGACCCCAGGGCCCACGAAACCATTAGAACTTGAAAAAAGATCTCTGTAAACAATGAAAAATAAATCAAACTGTAACATAAGTTCCAGAGTTTTAAAATCTCTCAGAGTTGAGAGTAAGTTTGTACTGTTCCAGACTGCTCAGAGTCTCATTCCTTATTCTTGGGGCATTGTACACAGTGATCTGTATTTAAAAATTTGTGGTTAGTGCTTAGATTTTAATTCCCATTTCTATGTATGTATTATATCATTTTACTTTGCCCCCAAATGTGTTTCTCTTTCCTGATTCTTCCCTTATGTAAACACCAACTCTATCCATTGCTGTTGTCAATTATGACTGCTTGCTGCTTATAGGGTGTGAATTACCTAACTTTCATCAATTTTCAATGTCAATGACCTGGACATTTGCTTGTGTTAAAATGATGCTCATTGGCAGCTCAGAAGCTGGGGTTGGGTGGTGAGAGTATTGGAAGGAAACTAAGGATTTTTCATACTACATACACAGTGATGGATAATTGTTTCCTATTCACATTGTTATGAGTTGATTTGACTAGTTCATCTTATCATGACATTCCCAGGTTCTTGGGAATTCCTTTCATGTCATTAAATGTGTTTTTTTAATTTATTTATTGATTAAAGATTTCTGTCTCTTCCCCGCCACCGCCTCCCATTTCCCTCCTCCTTCCCTGTCCTGTGGGAAGTCCAAGGAACCCCCACCTTCTTTAAAGATTAACCAAAACAGTTTCATACCCTGAAAAGTTTTTGTCCTCTCTCACAGAAAAATTTTTGTCCTCTCTCACATTACTAATGCTAGTCTATTTCTACAGGAGACAATATTGTCTCTTATTTAACAAAATTAGCTTTGAAATTACGCAAAACTAGCCTTGTCATTCTCTGTATGAACAAAAGACAAATAGTCTCCCCATATCTCAGTTTCTTCATATCATTTATTATCCCTCAATGCCATTTCTTTTCCTTTTTTTTTTTTTTTTTTTGGTTTTTCGAGACAGGCTTTCTTTGTGGCTTTGGAGCCTGTCCTGGAACTAGCTCTTGTAGACCAGGCTGGTCTCGAACTCACAGAGATCCGCCTGCCTCTGCCTCCCAAGTGCTAGGCTTAAAGGCGTGCGCCACCACAGCCTGGCTAATGCCCTTTCTTTTATATCCCTTGGCCTTGCTATCTTTTCTATGACTGTTTTCATGTCACTATTCAAAGGAAAACTCAATATTTCCCCCTTTTCAATCTAAACATTCCCTTAAGAATTTTCTCAAATGTTACAGCTTCTCTACTCATCCCACAACACCCTGGTTCTGATATGTTCAAATTCCATTTTTTGTCAACATTTTCCAGAGAAAAAGAACTAATAAGAAATGTAAGGCTGTTGTGTGAGACTGTCTGAGCATAGCCAACACAAATATCCATTCACCCGACATAGAAAAACAAAAACAAATCTAATAATCATTACAACAGTATCTAATTTGGCAAACTATTGACTTTATATTGGAGTTGCTCGCAAGTTTTTAAGTAAGGAGTTATTTACCAGATTGGTGATGATTCAAAGACAGCTGTATCAATAAAAACCCTCCCCAAAATGTTGCTAACTCACAGAAGCAGGGATTGTGGAGCTCTTGATTTGACATGCAAGGAGCTCAAGCAGGTCTGAAAGTTTCCCCTTTGAAGCTTGTCTTTTTTGAGTCTGTTTTCTTGGAACTTGCTTACTGCTTCAATAACCCTGGAAAGTAGCTTTGTGAATCTGCTAAGTCTCAGCTCTGTAGGTGTCAAGCTGTTTTATTCTCCCCAGAGTAGTCCTAAGGACAGTCTTTCAACTTGACATGAATGGTTACACCACAGTGGTCATGGGGTAGAAGATTATAAATTATAAGCTGCTACATGAATCCTGAAAGTGATTGGTCCAAGAGCTCTGGTGCAGGTTGGCAGGCTGGAGACTTGGGAAGGTTCAAGACACAAATAATGTAAATAAGCAATCTTCTAACATTTAGAGATGCAGGCCTTTGGCTCTTTTCAGGTCTTCAACTGACTAAATGGGGTCCAACTTCATTATGGAAACAAGCTGTTTTCTGAAAAATATTCTTACCTTGTATACTAATTTTCATAAAATCACTTTCCAGAGTTAATCCAAAAATTACAGAGCCATCTTAATTTTGTTTAGAGATTTCAGTGAAGATTTAACAGGATCACAGAAGACATACTTAAAAACTTATGGATTTATTTATTTATTCAGCTCTGCTATCCACCTTTAATGTAAGGGCTAGGAATGTTGGGGATTTTCTTCTTGTTTATTTTGATATCCTTGTCCATTACATTGAATGTTATAATTATAAACTATGTTCTTAGTAAGTAAATTGACTAAAGAAATACAAAATTATATGGCCATTAGATCTATTTTTAATGTAGTTGTCTTTTATTTGTCTTTAGCTTCTTCAAAGATATTTGATTGAATATATAGGGAAAGTCTGCATATAATACCAACATACATATGCAAATATATGTACACACCCACACATACATGAGGTTTCTGGGGAACCCAACACTACATGACCAGCTTATTACTGTGATGCACCAAGCGTGACTTTCCTTCCAGCATTTCCTGGATAGAAAAAAAAGTAGGTATCTTAAAATAAAAAGAACATGGAATTTATAGACATTCTCCTCAAAACAGTATGTGTATGTTTATGTGTATAATTGTAAGTTTGTGAATGTTTGTGTACGTGTGTGTGAGAAAGAGAGAGAGAAAGAGAGAGAGACAGAGACAGAGAAAGAGAGAGAGATAGAGAGAGAAGAAGCAGGGGGATGGCAGAGGAAGGAGGAAGAGAGGAAGAGAAAGAGAAAGGGAAGCTATGTATACATTGACAAATGCTAAACCTAATATATAAAGCAAATTACTTGTTTGTGTTTATTGAATGAAGAGAGTTACTAAGCCTATTAATTGCATTTTTTCATCAATTCTGATCAGTTCTCAATAATACTGGCAAACAAGCACAGTTCATAAAAGTCTAGAAGAGTGATAGCTCAGAGGGCAAAAGGCTTACCTTACAAGAATGAATAACCAAGTACAGGTCTCCAGAACCTATGTAAACAAACAAACATAAAACCTGATGGCTGAGGAGGTGTACACCCATATAATGTCAGCAATGGCAGTACTGGAGAAAGAACCATCTCAGTGGCTATGACCAGTCCATGATCTCTCTATTCAGGGAGAGACTCTCTCTAAAAATTAGGTGGAGAAGGATAGAAGACTCAATTTATCTACTAACCTCCAAATGTGAATCTTTCTTTCAAATACCAAGCACATATAATAGCACACATGTACTCACACAGAAACACACACATAAACATACACATAAAAACAACAACGACAATAAAATCACTGATCTATCTTCCTCCCCTTTTCTCCAGTGGAGGAAAAGCTGTGACTCATCAAAGTCATATCCAAGATACCCCCACCATATAATAGAGCTTCTAAGCATTACAACTGGATCTAAGTCTTATACATATCCCTGCCCCCTTTTTATTAAAAATAGATTATTTTATCATACAATATAATCCTAACACAGTTTCCCTTCCCTCTACTCCCAGTTGCTCCCCCATCTCCTCTCTCCTCTGGATCTGTTCCCTTTCTGTCTCTCACTAGAAAAGAACAGGTTTCTATGGGATAACAACCAAACACGACAAAATAAAATTTAATAAAATAAAGCAAAAATCATCACACCGAGGCTGCACAAAGCAACCCAACAGATGGAAAAGAGCCCCAAGAGCAGGCACAGAAGGTGAATCCAAAGACAAACATGTACGCATCCTCCTGAATATTAACCTTCATCAGGCGATGAAAGAAGACAGAGACAGAGACCCACATTGGAGCACCGGACTGAAATCTCAAGGTCCAAATCAGGAGCAGAAGGAGAGAGAGCACGAGCAAGGAACTCAGGACCGAGAGGGGTGCACCCACACACTGAGACAATGGGGATGTTCTATCGGGAACTCACCAAGGCCAGCTGGCCTGGGTCTGAAAAAGCATGGGATAAAACCGGACTTGCTGAACATAGCGGACAATGAGGACTACTGAGAACTCAAGAACAATGGCAATGGGTTTTTGATCCTACTGCACATACTGGCTTTGGGGGAGCCTAGGCAGTTTGGATGCTCACCTTACTAGACCTGGATGGAGGTGGGTGGTCCTTGGACTTCCCACAGGTCAGGGAACTCTGACTGCTCTTCGAGCTGACGAGGGAGGGGGACTTGATCGGGGGAGGGGGAGGGAAATGGGAGGCGGTGGTGGGGAGGAGGCAGAAATCTTTAATAAATAAATAAATTTAAAAAAAAAACCAAAAACTTATATTCCACCAAATTTGAAAATCTAAAAGAATGGATACTTTTCTTGATAGGCACTACTTACCAAAATTAAATCAAGATCAAATAAGGAATTTAAACAGACCTATAATCCCTAGAGAAATGGAAACAGTCACTGAAATTCTCCCAATGTACCCTGCCCCCAAATCCCAGGAAAAAAAAAGAAAGAAAGAAAGCCTAGGGACAGAGAGTTTCAACAGAAGCATGAATAAAATGTGTTACATTAAAAAAAAAAAGAGCAGGCACAAGAAGCAAAGAGGCACTCATTCGCACACTAAGGAGTCTCATAAAGATACTGAGCTCAAAGCTGTGATATACAAATAGGAGACCGGGTGCGGGTCTGTGGAGGCCCCGCGCTTGCTGCTTCAGTCTCTATGAGTTCATTTGAACTTTGCTTAGCTAAATGAAAGGGCCTTGTACTTCTGTAATCCTCTATCCTCTCTGCCTCTGACAATCTTTTGGCCTTCTCTTCCATTAAGTTTCCTGATCTCAGAGGTGGGACGGATTTAATCAAAACATCCAATTTGGCACTTGGTGCCCCAAGGACACCCTCTCTGAGTAATGTCTGTATATCTGTGGGTCTCTGAATGTTTTCCCAACTACTGCTAGAGGAGGCAGTAAAACATCTTCCTAAACTCCATTCTTCAAACTGTCCTTTACAAGGAATGCAAGAGTAGGACTAGATAGAATACATTCTGCCTTGGAGTACCTCTTACTTCCAGAACGAGGAAGTTGGAGACATAGTTTGCCTTTGCTATGAGTGGCCAGGCAGTACCTGTGGCTTCCAGATCTGCTTAGTTTATTTCAAATGAGCCTTAGATAACTGACTTTTTATGGATGAGGCTGACATACTCAGAGCAATATGAAATGTGTCACTATAACATATGAAATTCAAACTTCATGTCCATTTTAGATACAACTAGAGAGAAGAGCAGGAGGAAGCTTTTCAAATGCTGACTGAGTAAGGCACTGATCTGTGAGGATAGCAGAATATTGTTGGTCATTTTATTACATTTTTAAATGAGCAGTCATATTTCATTTTGGTTTAGATCCCTGGGATAACTAGTCTATGGATCTTGATCAACCAAGCAGTATCACATATGGACTGCAATTTGTGGAGTGTCCATCAAATCATACATTGGTTGGTTACCGCCACAAGCTTTGTGTCACCATTGTCCTAGCATACTTTGCAGCCAGAACACATTATAGATCACTGGTTTTGTGGCTGTGTTTGTGTTTATGTTTCTTTTTCAGTACCCTGAAGAATATCTTCCTATACCAAAGACCACCAGAATGTAGGCAGTAAAGTTCTATATAGGCAGAAGCTTGATCTCTACAAGTTTAAAGAATTGTGTACATATTGTTTACAGCAATGTGCACGTGTTGACAGTTTGTGGAGAGCAATCTATTGTCTTGGTAACAGCCTGGGTTGTTTGTAGATTTCCATGTGACCCCTTCACCAAAAAGCAACCCATAACTTCTATTAATTCCTTCTCACTGGGAAGTCCATATGTGTCCCTTCCAGTTCTTTCCTCCATACCAACCTTTCTGGGTCTATGAATTTTAACTTGGTTATCATATATTTAAGGACTAATATCCACTTATAAGCAAATAAATGGCATATTTATCTTACTGGGTCTGGGTTACGTGACACAGAATGATTTTTTTTCTAGTTATATCCATTTGACTATCAATTTCATGATTTCATGTTTTAAACAGCTGAGTAATCCTCCATTGTGTAAATCTACCACATTTTCTCTATGTATTCTTCGTTGAGGGACATCTAGGTTGTTTCCAGTTTGGCACTATTATGAATTGAGCAGCAATGATCATGATTGAGCATTCGGCCTTTTGGTAGGATGAAATGTCCCTTGGTTATATGCCCAAGAGTGCTATAGCTGGATCTTGAGATCTAGCAATTCTCAACTTCTTTGATTTTCATAGTGCCAGTACAAGTTTGCATTCCCACCAGCCATGGAGGAGTGTTCCTCTTGTTCCACAGCCTTCTGTTATTGATCTGTCATTCTGACAGATGAAATACAAAATCTTAATGAAGTCTTAATTTCCATTTCCCTGATGGTTAATGAAGTTGAACATTTCTTTTAGTTTTTCTCATCCATTTGAGTTTCCATCATCGAGAATTTTCTGTTTAGCTTGTATCCCAGTTATTAATGGATTGTTGGCCTTTGGTTATCCAGTGTCTTGAGTTCTTTATATAGTTTGGATAATATTCATCTATCAGATATAGTGTTAGTAAAAATCTTTTCAAATTCTGTGGGATGCTGCTTTGTCTATTTTGTTAGATATTAAAATGGCGACAACAAATTTTTCTTAGGTCTATTTTCTTGGAATATCTTTTCCCCAAACTATTACTCTGAGGTAATAGCTATTTTTGATGTTGAGGCATGTTTTTTGGATGCAGCAGAAGAATAAATCCTGTTTTCTGATCCATTCTGTTTGTATTCTTTTTATTAGGAGAATTAAGATCATTTATATTGAGAAATAACAATGACCAATGCTGTTTATTCCTGTTATTTTGTTGTAGGTAGTGGTGGTGGTATATGAGTGTGTGTGTGTGTTTCTGTGTTTGTGTTTTCTTTCTTTTGATTTTGATAGTATGGGATTATTTATTCATGTGTTTTCATGGATGTAGTTAACCTCCTTTGATGGGAATTTTCCTTCTAGCACCTTCTATGGGATTGGATTTGCAGATAGATATTGCCTTATCATGAAATATTTTATTTTCCCCATTAATGATGATTGAAATTTTTGCTGGGAATGGTAGTCTGAGCTGGCATCTGTGGTCTCAGAATATTTAAGACATCTTTCTAGACCTTTTTGGCTTTTAAAGTCTCCATTGAGCGTAATTCTAATAGATCTGCCTTTATATGTTACTTGAATTTTTTCATTGCAGCTTTTAATATTATTCCTTCATTTTGTAAATTTAGTGTTTTGATTATGTGTCAAAGGTACTTTCTTGTCTAGTCTAATCTATTTAGTGTTTAATATGTTTCTTGTAACTTTTTTTTAACAGAACTTGCCTCAAGTTTATTTGTAAAAACAGCATAAGGTCCTGATCATCTGCAAATACTGTATAGATGTTCACAACAGTCCATCTGTCTTCACATTGGCAGACTGAGACCTTTTCTATGGGGTCTTCACAGGGGCCTGAGCACCTTTGGGAGTCTGAGCTGCAGCTGAGGCCTCTGCCGTGGCTTGAACCTTGGGCTTTGTTTTTTGGAGCCTATGACCCCTGGCCATGTAGCTTCTAATCTGCTTCCCCAGTTTGGGGTGAGCAATGAAAGTGAGACAGGTGAGTTTGCGCCTGGGGCCCTTTGGCATCTTGGGCTTCACCACCTGTGGCTTCATCAGGGCCTTGATGGCGTCTGCACGTGCACTCATGGTCTTTGCATTATTTGCCTGCATCTTCTTCAAGCCTTTCTTGTTGTGCTTCTTGGCAAAGCGCATGTTCCTCAGGAACTTGGGGTCCACCCCCTTGAGAGATTCTTATCTTTGTGACCGAGGTTTCCCGATGCCATTTCTGGGCCATTTCCGGGACTGGTTCTGTGTGGTGTGGTTCTTGGAGTTGGCCATGGCTGGACGGTAACCAGTGGCTCCTGAAGCACCTACCGTCCAGTAGACAGGAAGACTGTTTCTTGTAACTTTATAAATATTTTCTTCCTTAGCTTAGGAAAATTTTCTTCTTTGGTTTTATTGAAAATATTTTCTGGGTCTTTGAGCTAAATTTCTTCTCCTTCCTCTTTTCCTAGTATGCTTAGATTTGGTCTTTTCAGAGTGTCCCAGAGTTCCTGGGTTTTGTTTTATGGACTTCTTAAATTTAACACTTTCGTTGATCAATGTATCTATTTCTTAAGTATCTTCAACATTTGAGTGTCTCTCTTCCATCTCTTATATTCTGTTGATGAGACTTGCCTCTATAGTTCCTGGTTGAATTTAAAAATTTTTCACCTCCAGAATTTCCTCAGTTTGTTTTCTTTTTTGACTCTATTTTCTCTTTTTAGGTCTTGAACAGTACTATTCATCTTCTTCCAATGTTTGTGTTCTCCTGGATTTCGTTGATTCCTTTAAGGGGTTTATTAATTTCCTCTCTAAGAACTTTTATCATTTTCACACAAGTAGTTTTAACGTCTTTTTCTTGTGTTTCAGCTGTGTTGGAATATTCAGAGCCTGTTGTGATAGGCTTGTTAGGGTGTAAAGGAGACACATTACCTTGCTTGTTATTGTGTTTTTATGCTGCCATCCAGGCATCTGGGATAGGGATAATTATAGGTAATAGCTGCTGATTTCAATTTTTGTCTTTTTTGGGTCAGTGTTTTCTCCCTTGGTTTCTATTTCCTCTGTAGTTTTTAGGGGAGTGTGTGGCCCGGTAGAAAATTTTCTATGGACCTGATAAGTGTGGCCTCTTGGGGTTCCTATTAAAATGTTTTTCTAGATATTGTGATCTGATACTTAGGAATGTCCTAAGAGGTCTAAAAGGGTTCACAGAAGGAAGGAGAAAAGAGTGCTCAACTCGGATCTACTTAGTCTCCTCGGAATGGGTGTAGACAGTGAAATGAGGTCACCCTAGAAGGTCTGATACAGTGCAGGGAATGAGACTGGGGCATTGGGTATTTCCCTGGCCTGCTCAGCTGCTGTGTTCCTAGGAAATGACTGCTAGTGTTAGAGGATGGGATGATGGGATGAGTTGGGGGAGGAAAGAAAGGTGAGATGAAAAGATCTTCATGATCTCTTGGGGATCGAGTAAGAAAGGTAATAGCAGATGTTCAGCTACAGAGCTGTGAATCAGACTGGATGGTATTTGAATTGGAAGGTCAAAAGGAGAAGTGAAGATCTGTAGTCAGCCTATATACTTCCCTGGCAGGAGTCTCTCTGTTTCATTTCTAATTTAACAAATATGTACAAAACCCGGGCATTGTTCAACAGCATCTACTTCTTAGTTGCTTTCAATATCTACAGGAGTGAGTCATTAAAATAAATAATCATGCATTTAATAAGCCACATGGAGGGAATCACCAAGAAACTCAAGGGCAGTGGCACCATAAAATTTGTCACTACATTCATCTCCCTTCACAAACTATTGAATTACTGAAAACAATGCTGACTTCCTCTTTAACTGCTAGACAATCTCATTGGAAGTGATACTCAGAATTATCATGTAGGATATTTAAATTTAAGGCATTATCATTTGTGGTACCATGTGAGAATTGGTAATTTATGGTATGAGAAACTCATTTTATCTTTTTTTTCTCCCCAGCCTAGCCATTTCTTTGTTGATTCAATAATTACTACCTGTGATTATCAGGGGCATAATCCTCCCTTTCCAGGACCACAAATAGGCAATGGGAACATTAGTTCAGCTTTAAGTCCTATGATATTTGCCTGCGGCTTTTGATCACATGAGAAATTATTGTGTGCAATCTTCTGGGGGAACTTTGGTAACTATGTATGAACCAGTACCTATTGTTCTAAAGATCTTGCCAGAAAAAAAAAATATTGCCAGGTAACAATCTTTTCTGCTATTCCATTCCAAAGACACACTGGAAGACATAGGGGAGTTAGAATATTCATGGCTTGAAAGAGACATGATAAAAATATATTTAATTTTTAAAAATAAGTAAAAAATTTAAAAAGAGACTGGTTAGAGTTCTCCTTTGATATCCTAAACCTAAAAAGTGTCCTTGGGAATATTCACATGTTCTCCTACCAGTCAATTGTGGAGAAAAATGGACAGGCAATCAGGGGAACCATTACTACAACCTCAGGGATGTACACAATCGTGATGAGGAAGGAAGATTTTAGAAGACTAAGTTGTTAGCACTGGTAATTCATGACCTTTACTATTCTGAAATATTTCTTCTAAGATCTCTGCATTTTGAGTTCAGGCAAAATCTTTGATTATACTTGTTTGTAAACTTATCTTAGATATTCCTCCTTAAAGTGAGAAACTTAAGAGAAACTTAGACACAAGGAAAAGTCTTGTATCTGACTTGCTAGAGAGAAATAGTGGACCAAGGAATAAATTAGTATTTGGTAAATAGAAAGTAGATGAATCATATCCTACCAAGAATTTGTAGTCAAAATAGCATTCCACTATAAAATGTAGACATGCATGAAATAAAATATAATAATGTTTTATAAGCCTAGGTACCATGCAGTCTGGACAGTAATTCCTAAATTAGCATCTCGTGGTGATAGTAGAAAGAACAGAAAAATGGAAAAGATTAATTAGGGAGTCCAGAAAAATGTGCTGAATACATGAGAATATGTTGTAGCAAACATCTGACACTGGAAAAAAAAAACCTTCGAAAAAATGGATTTCCCATTAAATGATGCTGAGACAAGTGGTTATTAGTATGGTAAAAACGAAAGAATGCATCTGCTTTATACCATATGCAAATATATTCTGGAGAGATTGCAAATCTAAATATCAGAAAAAAAAAGATGTTTTAAGAATGTCAAAGGACAAGATTTACCATTTTTGGACCAGGTTAAAAAATTCCAAAACATAAAATTGATGAGAATTTGATTATATGAAAACTAAGCATATCACAAATAGACTAATAAGAACAAGATATATACAAGAGTGAATATTTGTAATATAAATAAGTCAAAAAATATTTGTAGCCAGAATAAATATTGTTGGAGACCAGCTTCGATGAAGATACCTCTTACCAGTGTAGGGGCAAGGGGATTAGAAAATTAAGTACAAAAATGTGATTGAAAATAGTAAAACAGAAAATGTAAGATAGTACTGTGAGGGAGTTCCAGTGAATACTAAAGTTTCCCGCATTTAATTTCCATTAGCTTAAAATACCCTCGACCCCAAAAGTTAAGAGTAAGATTTAAAAAAAAAATCGTGCATTAACACGATACAAGGAAATGAATATACCAGTTGAAGGACGCAGGTTACAGTTTTAGATAAATATTTTGCTGCTAGAACAAGACAACTTAATGGTCACAACTTTGACCAGAATATTTTCTAGACAAACCACTCCCTGGGAGGAATCCATTGATATCTCCTTAAGGGAGTAGGAACTTAGTTGGATCTTAGACTTATGTTTGAGGTAGAAACAGATCTATTTCTTAATACCTGAATCCAAGGTCTGGATATTAGCCACACCTGTTGACAATAACCTTGACAGTGCAGAACTCTCTACCTAACTCTAGGTGGGACTTTTGTTTGAGGTAGAAACAGACAATAAATTTGAAGGAATAGAAACAAGTTCCAACTCTCTGATCTTTCTATAATCACAGTGGAATGGTTACAACTTTGAGCAAGCTGAAGGTCCCTCATCTTCAGAAAAAGTAGACATAGTCTCTCATTTTGGAGACCTCCACAAAACAGTAAACAAAAGAATAAAAGAACAAACACAATGACTCACTGGATGCTTTGTTTAAGAAGTAAGTCAAATGACCCGTAAATATGCAAAAATATGTTTAAGCCCAATACATTTCATAAAAACTTAAATAGAATTAAAATCAGAGATAATTTTCTTCCTAAACTGCCAAAAAATTTGAATGTTTAACATGTCTATTATAAGGAGCAAAGCATAAATCCATGGAATCCAGATGCTTTGTTAGTAAGAAAATTAAGTGATAGGTCTCATATAGACTTGAAGCCAAGTAAGGCAATCAATGGTCTATCTAGAGTCTGTGACTGTGTGCCTCCACTCATCGACGGAAGAGGGATTATTTTACAACTGTTTCTCAGGACTCATTGTATAACTTAAGTGTTTAAATGTAAAAAATGAATAAAATATAATTTATATATCTGCATAGAAATTATTAAGTGGACAAAATTAGAACAGAATACAAATGAATAAACCTCACAAACTTGAGAAATAAAACTGTAGATTATAAAACAGCTTGGTGCAGATGGTACCACTTAAGTCATTTCAAAAGCACACAGATGATAACACATTGTTTACGCATAGAAACACATGTAAAATGTACCAAAACATGGATGGAGATATAACAAGATGCAGAAAGAATTATATTCTATAACATTAGCCAATTCTCATTTCACAGGGACATGGCCATTTAGTGAAAGAACAGAGGATACTCTTTGGGAAGGGAAGCTACAGTTTGAGGTTTTAGTAAATATGAATTATTTATCTCTCAATATTCAGTAATATGAAGGAAATACTGAAAAATGTCAGGAAACCTAGAATCTAGACTTTAGATAAATGGAGTTTGTTTCATTTAAATAAACTTTAAAATTATTTATTTGTTTATTTTATGTATATGGATGTTTTGCCTATATGTATGTCTGTGGAGAATGTGCATGTTTGGTCACTCTGGAAAGGCATCAGAACCCCAATAGTGGCATTACAGATGTTTGTGAGTTGCCATTTGAGTGCTAAGGCACAAACGTGAATCTTATGGAAGAGCTGTCAGTGTTTTAATCAGTAAGAAATCACTCATACCACTTAAATAAATTCTTTTTATTAGAACTTGCTACAAGTACTGTGTTGAGCATTGAAACTTTAGGAAGTTGTCTAACTTAATATTTCTCATTCTATGATATTACATACTTAAATAATTTGTTAATTAGAAAAATAATTGTAGAAGATTATACCAAGTATGGATATTAAAGATTGGGAAGATTTTGAGAAGGGCCTATTAATTTTATTTTCTACATGTACATGTATCCATAGAAAGGTTACATAGGATACAGTTTATTTACAGTTTATAATTGCGTTGAGGAGTTGATGATCAACATGGAACTGAGAAGCATACTTTCTAAGAACGGCAAAATACAAGACAGGTATGGTCAGACTATACCATATGAAAAGTAAAAATGGGATTGCGAAAGTGCCCAAATGGAATCAGTGTATACTAATATGACAGCATATTTGGTTAGAAAATATGGAGTAATCCACACTTTATAGAGAGTTTATTAGTCATTTGTGGCATGTTTATGATTGAAAAAAGAAAGAGGGGAATTATTAAATAGCGTGTCTATTTGGCAAGAAATGAGGTTTAGAAATTTCTCGAAGTCATGGGGAGGGAGTAGTAGTAAGTTAATAGAGCAATCTTTTGTATTTTTTCCAGTTTTCTAGCATAGGTCCAGTGGGAGGGTGGCGCAGGGCTCCTGCTGTGCTGAAAACCTAGATTGACTTGCCCTCCAGATTTCTCAGAAATGGCGTGCTCATTTGGGAACAGAGTTGCAAAGCATTTTATTCCCATTCCTGTGGTAATGAAGCTTGGACTCCTGCTGAGCCAATGTGAAGTGAAAACATGGGGATGGAAATGTGTTAGCATCAATTAAGCAATAAAGCAGTCAAACTTACTGATACTGTGTGTGAACACATCTAACAAATTTCATCTTAATGAGGCGTTGGAGGTTAACATATTAATTGTAGCTTTTAGGTCTTGTGTTGTAACTATAACCCTCTCCACAATAGACAGTCCTCCTCTTGCTCCATGTAGATGATTCATTTACAAAGCCAAAATTTTAGCACTACACCAAAGACCTATTATCTGACCATTATGTATGTCAAGGAGCCAACAGTGATACTTTAGTTCCCCTTGGGCTCCATTACTGATGTAGAGAATCATGATCTGTCAGTCTATCATTCAGCTTTGGGACCAAGTCCTGCACTTGCAACCACAGTCCTGTGGTACTTTCCCAACCTCTGTAGCCTAGTCTCAGCTGTAAGACCAGGCTTGACTTTTCATCTCCTGCAGATTGTCTCAGGATCTCTAGTGATGTTTCGATATCAGTGGTTCTCAATATGAGGGTCTTGCCCCTTTCGGAGATCATAAGAGCCTATCACAGGGGTAACCTAGGACCACTGAAAAACACAGATATTTCCATTATGATGCAAAAAAGTAGCAAAATTACAGTTATTAAGCAACAATGCAAATGATCTTATAGTTGTCAGATCATTACAACATAAGAAAGAATATTACAGGGTCTCAGCATTAGGAATGTTGAGAACCATTATTCTAGATTAATGTATTAATATCTTGCCTACATGCTGTACTAACTCTACCAGCCTCTCTCTCTGCTTCAAGTAAAGCCTCTTTGAACACCTTGAATTCTACTATGACCTCTTTAATCCTCCACAGTTATTCTACTCTATATGTATATATAAATATATATGATATATGTGTCTACACACATAAAATTACTACTTTATAGGTAACATAGTATCTAAGAGTTAAAGTTAGTAAAACATTGAAATAAACGATGCTGTTTGATACCAGTACCAGCTATCAAAGGAATCAGAATTCAGTGGCAAATTAAAGTCAATGAAATTGATTTAACTTGTGAATGTACATGTTACTCAGTGAATTCTAATGTAGAGGACAAAAATTTATCTGTCCATGTCTCTTACATAACTTATAACATTGCTGTTACTAAAATACTCTGGAGAACAAAATGAGAAAGGATAGGGAAGGAAATGATCTTGCCTTCCTGTTTTCAGGTCTGGGAAATGCCTCAACAGCAGCGACAAGTTGCACTATTGTGGAACCTAGTAGTGTGTGTGAGGTTTCCTGGCTTTTTTCTCTAAGGCGGTAATAGTTTCTTCAGAAGCAGATATATTTTCAAGGTTGCAGTTCTACATTTCTTCCTTTATAATATAGGAATAGGGTGACAGTAGCATCTTATATATATCTACAAGGAATCCCACTAACCCCATCAACACTCTTTTCTTTTTCTTTTAGGGCAATGATTAAGTCTAAGAAATATCAAATGAAACTACAATAGGTTCAGTTACTGATGTGGGCTTCCCCTCTGTATGTTGTGAATACCATTGGTTAATAAAGAAACTTCTTTGGCCTATAGCAAGGCAGAACTTAACTAGGCAGGGAAAAATAAACTGAATGCTGGGAGAAAGAAGGTGGAGTCGGAGAGAAGCCATGTGGCCTCACAAGAGACAGATGCCAGAACTTTACCTGGTAAGCCACAGCCTCGTGGCAATACACAGATTAATGGAGATGGGTTACTTTAAGATATGAGTTAGCCAATAAGAAACTAGAGATAATAGGATGAGCAGTGGTTTAATTAATACAGTTTCTGTGTGCTTATTTTGGGACTGAGCAGTTGGGAACAAACATGTGGCCTCATACAGGTTATGGGCATGTTGAACAATTTGAGACAATGAAAATACAGAAAAATTTGCTAGTGAAATTATTGGGGCAGTTTCTTATCAGTAATCTATCTATCATTTGTCTATCTATCTATCTATCTATCTATCTATCTATCTATCATCTATCTATCATCTATCTATCTATCTATTTCTCTCTCTCTCTCTCTCTCTCACACACACACACACTTTTTCTAAACATTGTCATCAGTTCAATTGTTATGGTTTAGCCTAACCTTCCTAAGTACAAAGTCCACCCACTGAGCAAATTATAGTCAAAGAACTCAAAAAAAATACAGCTGTGAAAGGTACTTGTATCACTTCCTTAAGGTAGCTGTATCACGTCTCTGATGTGCCACCTGCTTCTGGACTGCTGATAACGGAAATCCATAAATGTTCTTATTTTTAGGCCAATGGATGATAGGGTTTCTGTTGTTTTATACTAGTTGATGCAATCAAAATGTTTTATATGGAATGTCTTAGAAGAATTTCCTTAATCAACAGAATATAGCATATTGGCATGCTACAACAAGTCTAAGGCAAGAGAACACGATTTTTCTGTGTGCTCCATTTGAGGACAGTTACTATCTAAGTCAAGTTCACCAACTTCTTTAGGCACTCTTTCCATTGCTAAAGACTTTCATATCTATCCCTCAACACACACACACACACACTCACATTTGCAGATTTTTGTATGTGCACATGCACTTCACGAGTCATTCTTTGGGGAATATTTACAATAGTTGCTTTTTACTCTTTAGAATCCCTGTGGGGGGAGCCACCACACTGCTTTCACGTACATCACAAGAAAGACTTCCTCTTTCTTATAAATGATGCCCGGCATGAGCTTGGCTTGTTTCTAGCTAGCTTTTCCTAACTTAAATTTTCCTAGTCTATCTTTTACCTCTGGCTTTTTATCTTTCTCTATTTTTGTATATCCTTTCTTTCCTTCTTACTCCATGTCTGGCTATGTGGTTGGGTGGCAAGCCCCTTCTTTTCTCACTCCTTATTTTGTTCCTAGATCTTCTCTTCCTAGATTTCTCCTGCTATTTATTCTTTCTCGCTGCCAGCCCCACATATACTTTCCCCTGCCTAGCTATTGGCTGGTCATTCAGTTCTTTATTGTACCAGACAGGTGTTTTAAGCAGGCAAAGTAACACAGCTTCACAGAGTTAAGAAAATGCAACAAGAAGGGATGAAAAACATCTTTGCATCATTAAACAAATGTTCCACAGCATAAACAAATGTAACACATCTTAAATTAACATTCCATAAATATTCACCTTGAGTTTATTGTTTTCTTTGTTTATTTGTTTGTTTTACAATTGGGTCTTCATATATTTTAAATCAATAGCTTCCATTAGCCTGGGACATGCTAAAGGTATTGTAGACTCACTAGCCAGCAAACTCCAGGACTCCACATTTCCCACCTTCCCAGTTCTCGGATTACAAGTGTGCATCACCCTACTCAGTTTTTTTTTTTTTTCCTGAACTCTGGTTTTCAAACTCAGGTTTTCATAATTGCACAGCAAGGGCTTTACAGACTGAGCTGTGTCTGTAGCCCCTTTTCAAATCTACCTTGAGAGATCTTAACTAAGGTTGCTTATAGTTTGATTACCTGTTATCCCAGACAGGTACTTTGTAGGTAAGGGAACAGAATCTAGAGTGGCAGACTCAGTACATAAGCAAACATCTCGCCTACATATTGTCCAAAATGCTTAAGACATTCAAGAACTGTTTTTCCATTCCACTATGGAAGACTTTATGAAAATTTAAAACTTTTTCTATATTTTATTCTAAAATACCAGATGTGTGGCTAAGATCGCATCAAATACAGCCTTCAAAGTTACAGGTCACAAGAAAGGTTAGATACTCTCTCAGGCAATTTATGAATCCTATTATTCAGAAATATTCATGTTATCCCCAAATCTCTTTCTGCTGTCACTTACATTGAAATGGGGAAATCTAGAGACTAGACATTTCTGTATCATTTATATGGTGACTATTTTGGTATCTTTCTCAGAATACTTCCTGGCATGTTCCAGTGCAGCACAGGCTGTAGATCTAACTAGTCATATTGTGAATGTTCCTTTTGCTTTCTTGGCAATTGTTAGTGATTTGGGCACACTCTTGCCACTTAAGTAGTAGATTGTTGTGCTGTGTCTTCAGAAGTATATCTTAGGAACAGGCAGTTGATGAAGACATCAGGGACTATGAGGTACTCAGGTATCACTATTCAAAGATGGAAGTGGTAGCTTCTATCAGATGATGAAGGTTTACTAGGGCCTGGTGATGGTGATTCTCTGAATGGCAAAGGCAATGATAAGAGAGAGGGCTGAAGCTCTTAACCTCAGCTAGTTGATAGTGTTAGTCTAAACTTTTTACGGACAGAGGATATGGGTAGAATTCCTGCAATTCTGACAACCTGGTCTTGGAGAGCATGATTATAAAAGGAGTGAATGTGACTGAAGGCATGAAATTCATAGATGATGTGACTACTAGAACAATATTCTCATCTCTCTGTTAATATTCTGTTTGTGTACTCCAAGGAGCATCACCGCCGCCAGATCTGAACAGAGTTGCACTATTCCCCTTAAGCCACATCCAGGGATGATGATGACATTTTACTCTCCAGTCCTTCATCTGGAGTGCCCACATGGGATAGAATGGTGCTAGGACACAGCCAGAGCCAGGCAAGGTTTCTGCTGACTCCATTCCCCTGCAAATTTACATACCTGCGGACAACGCCAAGGCAGGAACCACATAGTTGCTTATAATCAAATCTGCAAGCTTCTATGGCTGAGGTAACAGTGGGAATAACAATGATAATGCTATCGTTGTGCCCTGTCTGTTGGTGAGTACCCCAGCATGATACTGTGCCAGAGGAGGCAGGAAGGCTGTGGTTTCTGCTTTAGTCTTGGCTTCACAATTGTGAGAGTCTGCCCTCAGTTGGCCATGTCTATAATATTGGAGAATAAATATCCTGATATTTGGTGTTCAAGGTCATAAATCTCTATTGTTTTAGGTGGTATTACTTCTGGGCATTCCAGTACAGAGTTTCTGATATGGTGTGCTAAATTGGCCTTCTAGACAGCTACCTTCCACACCAATCAATTGGGTTTCTGGGCTTTGCTGTAGGTCAAATTCCTTCAGTATCACTTCTCAAAGCATATTGTGGCTGTTCATGGTGTGTTTGCTGGCTATTTGTGGAAATCTTTCTGGAAACAAAACTACTGCATATATACTGAGTTACTTATCTGTGTAGGCTTGGAGCTGTAAGGTGTGTGAAACTTCCAACTCATTAGTTTTACCACTGCCTTGCCCAGAACAGTTGCTAAGACACTCTCGCATGCTCATTACTAAATAAGGAGAAACTATCACCCCTCTGTGAGGCTGGAATCCCAGGTACTCGGATCTTTTGTTTCTTTGTGCCTTGTTGCTCCTCTGCCTGTGTGTCCATCTGTCTCTCTGTCTCTCTCTGTCTCTGTCTCTTTGTCTCTCTCTCTCTCATGCATGTCACCCTCCTCTCTTGTTGTCAGTGGTTTATCATCAAAACTCATTCCACAATGTCGTTGTACATGTTACTTTGGTTCTTTCTAGAAAAGGTGAGCACAGGGCAGTTGTAATTTCAGCCATTTCAGATCTTGCTTCACTTTCCTTTATTTAATTACACTTAGTTACTACATGAAATAGATATCACTATATCATTTCTTTTTATACATAATATTATTGTTTGTTACTAGCAGCCCCTTAGTCCTTCCATATCTTCTTCCTTTTTTCTCATTGGTTCAATTCCTTTTTTCTAATATTGACACATCTCTTTCCTTGTCCCACTTGGTGTGTGTGTGTGTGTGTGTGTGTGTGTGTGTGTGTGTGTGTGTGCCTTAATGACATATACATAGATGATAAATGACCGAAACATGTGGTATTCAGTATTTCCTGATATTCACACTTCATATTAAACTGGGAGGAGTGTATACCATTGATTCCTTGCTCAATGACTTTACATTCATTTCCTTGTTCTGTATTGCTCTAGTATTCTAGATAGTTTATTTTGCTAACCATCCTTGTGTCAACATCTAGAGATCAAAATGTACTTATTGGAAGTGTGTGGGCTGAACTCACTCCATGGCATTGAGCATTTAAAATGACATATGTTTAATTGTATCTCCCTGGAGAATATGTAGATTCATAAAATAGTATCCTAGAGATAATTTTCCAGTTGTGTCTGGATCTCTATGGGAACATGCATAAAAAGTATTTTTCTATCAAAATTAAATTTAAATAATATAACATTCTTAGAAGTATGTATTCTTACCCTCTGAGAGTATTAATATCTCATTTCTCTATTCTCATAGCATTATAGAAACAAGTAAGTCATTTCCTCTCTCTGCTGCAGTTCTTAGGAGGAAATCCCATATTCTAAGCATTAATTTGCTCTCTGAATAGAAAGATAATAATAGTTTTGCTTTATAGAGCTATGAGGATGAAATCAAGAAATCTACCCAATGTATTTTAAATAGCATGACACTTCAAAGTAATTATTAAATATGTCTTGGGTGATATTCATCCACCTTATCACTTTTTCAAGGTGAGAGCATGTAATACTCAAATTGTCTTCTGTAATCTTACCCTGACTTATAGAAGAAAAAATGAGTTTATGAATGAATGGGTGAATAATGAATGAATGAAATAGCCACAAAGCAAGCCTTTTAAATTGGCCGAGCCACACTGCTCTGTCTGAACTATTGACATTTTATTTTAGCACAAGAGTTCTTTTTCCCATTAATCAACCAGCACATGAGAAAATGACTCAGACTTCAGAGACTGCTTGGGGGAGAAACTATTAACAGACCTTACTGTAGCTGCAGTTTCCTTATTGCCTACTGATGGATAGAGAGTCAATTCCCAAACTATTTTTAAACTATACTCCTTAACATACAATATTTACTTAAGCAGCACTGAGATAGATGTTTGGTGTCATTTTAGTACTGAACAAAACAAGAAGGTCACTTTGAGGAAGGCTTGAGTAAACTGCCTTGACTCAGAATTATTTGGGAGACACTTTTGCTAATCTCCCAATAGGGAGTCTAGAAAATGCAGATCTTTGAAACTAGCTCTGTTTAACATTTTACGTTTTCTTCCTAATGTCCTTGTACTCATTTCAAATCTGAATACCAGTAAAACTAGACAGAGCTAAAGTATGATCCTGGTGTAGAGGAAGCAGAGGAAATGAATTATGCCCTTTCAATAAAGCAAAGGAATGCAGGCTAACCCAAACACTAAAAAGAAATTTTAACTTACAAGACAATAATTACTTTGTTTTCTAAAGAGTGAAAGGTATCAGGGTAAGTGATTGTGTAGGATTATTTATGAGTGCATTTTCCTACATTCTTAAAGGACAAATGCCAAGAAACTGAATTCCTATATTCTGTTCACCATGGCTTAAAAGAATAATACAGAGTTTTCAATTATACTCCTCAAAAGACTTTCGTCTTCTCTTTTAATCATTTTATGTTGCTATAGCAGAATACTTGAGACTGAGTGACTTAAAAAAGAATAGATGTTTATTTTGGCTTGTGCCTCTGGCTTCTAAGAAGCCCAAGAACTTGTATTTGTTCAACTTCCATGATAACCCTGTGATGCTTCAATTCATAATAGAGTGGCCACCTGTGCAAGATGCAAGTGTGAGGAGAGGGACTCTTTGTAACTTTTTACTCTCATCTCTGGAAAGCAAGTGTTCATATAATTATGGAAAGAATTAGCCCAGTCTTGAATTGAACTAACCATCTTTTAAAGGCACTGCTGCATCTAAATGCCATTGTGTGAGACTTACGATCTAACAGGTGGAGTTTGGGTGAGCTATTTAAAGTAGATTACCTTCCTTAGAGACCAGTGTAAGATACTGTTTCATTTTCTATGTTTTGATAAGAAAGAAATCACTTTAGGTTATACCGTTTTTAGTTTCACAAAGGGATGAATTCCTTCACTATTGGTTTATCTGTTCTATCATATTGTTTTTACTGATGGGTGTAACCAGAGACAGACTTTTAAATAGAGTATGTATCAAAACCTAGAAAGTAAGGGTCATTGTGGAAAATGATATAGTTTGTTCCCAATACACAGTATACAAAGGGTTTAGGAGCAGAATATGTGAGGGGATGGGAATATATGCACACCACATAGAAATATACACAAATCTACACTTTCAGACAGATTCAGAATTATCAAAGCCAAGCCACACAGGATTCTAAATTTTAAATTTTATTTTTAATTCTTATTCCATTTTTAGATGTTTTATGATAACTCCTAAAACTAAAAAATATTGAAAAAATGTGATAAAGAGCAAAATGGTCATTTTGATATCATTGAAACTACTTAAATAACCACATTTTGTTAATAATTTTCAATAATGAGTCAATAATTTTTCCAATAGCTTCCTAAACTTTTACAAATTTTCATCAGCTCAAAAATGGTCCACACATATGATTAGTGGCTATGTGTTGGGCGGGGGGTGCTTTTGTTTTTTGTTTTGCTTTTTTTCTGTGACTTTTAATCTACAAGTTTCTTTCCAAAATCTTTCTACTTCCCTGAAGAAGATTTGGGTGTTTGTTTCCCAAGTAAAGTACAGTCCTAGGCACAGAATAAAGACTGCTGATTTTTTTTTAGTTTATAAATAATTAAAAAATAATGTTGATAAAATTGCCTTCACTGCCTTTCTGGTACAAGTGACAGTTCGCTTCCGTATGGTTGCCATTTTTATTTTCTCCTTTCCTTTTCCTAAAGCCTTCACTGGGGTTTTACTTGGATCTACAACCTCAGTAAATAAAAAAATCCCTTAATGCCTTACAACCTGATTTCTTCTTGGTGAACCCTTCAAACCTCTAGTCCTCAGTGCCCGTGAAAGCAGTCTTCCACTGTCTGCCCTTAATCCAGTTTCCAACACATGAGTAGAACAGTTTTATAGCTACAAGGTTCACTTTGACTTTAACATTCTCAACTGAGGATCTAAACTATAGATTTATGTCCCAATTAATGTGCATATTTCTGAAAAACTGAAACTCCATGGAGCCTTCATTATGGGGAAGCTGATCTAAATGGTAGATACGAAGTGGATTAAATTAAAAGGTGACTAAAGGTGAGGGAATGCCGATTTCAGAAAGCACAGAGATAAAAAATTAAGTGCCTGAGTATCTTAGAGATGCATGACATAAAAGGAATTAAGAGCAAGACTAGAAAAGTACATCCTAATGGACTTGAACAAGAAGGGTTTAGAAAAAAATGCCTTAGTGATAAGAGGGTAATTGAAAAGGGGATGACCTAAAAACCCCTTTGGAGACTAATGGGATTGAACACCATTTGTTGGTTTTTCTTCTCAGTATGTTTCTGTTTTTGTCATTTGTTTCTGATTTCTATAATTATAATTAAAATATAGCCTAGGATATGGAAGTATCATAGTCATTGAATTTAGATCATTTGCATTGATTTAAGTAATGCTAATTTTTATATGATAACCAAAGCATATGCAACATAAGAAAAATAGACAAACAAGATTATGCCAAACTGAATAGTTATTTCCCAACAAACGCCTTACACTAGGAGAGAGAACCTTCAAAATAAGAGAAAAGATGTTTGAACAATACCTTTCCTTTATTCAAAATCCAAACAGACCACAATTCAATAGCAAGAAAACAATACACTTATTTTTAGGAAGCAAAATTGATTGAGGTACTGAATTGGCATTTTTAAGAATAATGCATAAAGCTGTCACTGGTGGCACATATAATGTCAAAATTTAGGAGTCTTAAGTCTTTATCTATGAAGTTCTCAGATAGCATTTAAATATAAAGTAAGATTACCTTCACAGATTTTACACTTCAGATTCAATGTAATAGTCAAATAAGTAGTCCCATTCGTGAATTTGGCGCACTTAGAATAATATTGTGATGAGTTAATTCATCAGAATTAACATACAAATAAAGATCAACCTTTAGAAAAGTAAGTTATGTATTATGTATCACTTATGCATCTAAACTATATGATAGCATTTAGAGCAGTGAACATCCAATCTTCTCTCTTTTTCTGTACTACTGAATGTTTCATGTGTGATTTTGTCCAAAGATGCATCCATCATAAAAGTTCACCTTGACAGTGCAGAACAGGACAGAAAAAGCAGGTGTCATGAGCTATTTGCAGACAGTGATAGATTGATGGGTACACACATAGTCCAAGTCCCTCAGTGGGACAGCACTGGAACCTATTCAGTTCTTTCAGTCAGGATGTCTCCAGGATGATGTAGCACAGTTAGCCAGACCCTCCACATACCCTGACTAGCTTCCATTCTTTCAAAACCCTGCTTTCTCAATCCTTCTACAGTCTCCGATATTTATCTATATGTGTTGGTTTTTCAATTGATAATTGAATATTGATATTGATCTATGAAGCACCATGAATAAAAAGCAAGTTGTTGGGTGTCATGTGGTTTACACTTCAATGTTGTTGTTCATTACCAAAGGAAGGCAGGACAAGAACTCATACAGGGCAGAAACTTGGAGACAGGAACTGACACAGAGGCCATAGAGGGATACTGCTTACTGACTTACTCCCTATGCCTTGCTCAGCCTGCTTTCTTAGAGAACCACCAGGACCACCAGTACAGGAATGGCACTATCCGAAATGGGCTGGGCTCTCCTCTACTGATCACTAATTGAGACAATGCCTTACATCATGATCTCACAGAATCTTTTTCTTTGCTGAGGCTCCTTCATCTCTGCTCTCTCTAGCTTTTGCCAAGTTGACATAAAACCAGTCAGGACAACAGCAAGGTGAGCAGTCGGAATATTTCTCTCAAAACCTTCTTTGGGATGTTGATGGGAAAACCCAGTGGATGAAATACTTAACACAGGAATGTGAACCCTGAGTTTCAAGATCCACACACAGCATCAACACAAATCACAAATATCAGATGAGAGTGCAGACATCCTGTAATTTCAGCACTTGAATAGGAGAGAGAGAGAGAGAGAGAGAGAGAGAGAGAGAGAGAGAGAGAGAGAGAGAGAGAGAGAGATGCCCTGGAGTGAGCTAGCTATCTAGAATAAGTCAGGCATACACCTGCATAAACATCCGCACTGAAGCACATGTGTATTCCAACATATATAAACATATAAATATATGCATCTGTATCCATGCTATCACCAATAAGTATACTGTACACAACACACACATACACACATATACATATACGCACAACACAAAACACACACACTCCCATCATGAATATTGTTTGGAAAGAAAGAATTCAAATTTGGACAATAGTTCTGATTTTTGTGCTTGTCTACTGTCAAAATTGGTAAGTCACCTTATTTAAAATCTCTCTTCTTGCCTCTCCTTGTTCACACACAAACATATCTCTCCATGCAAGCATTAACATCCGACTTAGATTTATTCTGGAACATTCCAAAGTCAGTTTTAAATTATTTCACTTTATTATTTAGTCTCAAATGTTGTAAAAATTATGTGTGAAATCACACTACACTATGATAGCAATTTCTTTTATCTAATACATATTTAAAACTGTTTTTAATGTGCTGCTCATGTATCAACTAAAATGATGTTGAGCATAAGCTTCATAAAGGACTTGCTGTTGTATGGAGAAGATACATCAAGGTGATATCTGTTCCAGGCCCCTGACATGACAGTTGAGCTAAGGGGGAAACATCTGTCAATTTTTTATCCATGCTTCCTCTGTGTGGTAGATAAGCACACATTTCTTTGTGGATGATAATGTCTGAATTGAAGTACCTGCTTTGAATCATGAGCTTCTACTCATCAGAAGTCCTTATCTGGTGATCTCCTTTCTTATTAGCCTATAGCACAGTAGGTGCCAAAATAGAGAAACAAGTGTGTTAGTGACAGTAGTACTTAGCATCAATTATACATCCATAGAAACCTATCCAACCATTACGTCATACAGGCAAAGAAGCATATTAAGGCTCATAATCAAGAGTGTTGTTGTATAATGCTATTTTGCATAAATAAACTTCTTTTGAACTTAATTTTTTAGGTATTATTCTCTGAAACACAAGTCAGGAATAAAATCACTGTTTGTTTCTTTGTTTCTGAAATAGCCTTCCCAAATTTATTTTAAGTGCTAGAGCATGCTCCTGAGCAGTTCAACTGTGGTAGCTAACCTGTAAACTACAAATTGCTTATCATCAACAAATCTAATTTGTAGCTTTGTGTGTGTGTATGTGTGTGTTTGAGAGAGAGGGGGAGGGAGAGAGAGAGAGAGACATGATGTGGGAGTGTCATATATCAATTTGTTGATTTCATTGGTTAAGCAATAAAGAAACTGCTTGGCCCTCATAGGTTAAAACATAGGTGGGCGGAGAAAACAGAACAGAAGGCTGGGAGAAAGAAGCTGAGTCAGTGAGTCACCATGATTCTCCCACTCCAGACAGACGCAGGTTAAGATCATTCCTGGTAAGCCAGCTTGTGGGCTACATACATTATTAGAAATGGGCTAGTCCAGGTGCGAGAGTTAGCCGAGAAAAGGCTAGATATAATGGGCCAAGCAGTGTTTAAAAGAATACAGTTTCCGTGTAATTATTTTGGGTAAAGCTAGCCGTGCAGGCGGCCGGGTGCCAGGGACGCAGCCTGCCGCTCCATAACACTACAGAGACAGAGATACAGAGACAGAGAGAGACAGAGAGGAAAGAGAGATGGACAAAGTTTGATCTCTTCTTGAATGGTCAGACAGCATCTTTTGAAGTCACAATTTTTAAAGATCTAGAAGACAAGGATATGAAATTATATGGATGATGTACATCTCAGGTTGATTAAATGGAATGGAATACATTTTTTCTTTCATATTGGAAGAGACTTAACATTAAAAAACTAATTATTTTTGAGATAAAATTCATTAACATGATGATTATTCATTTGGCTTTTATAATGATATTGCTGCTTAATCACCAGAACATTGCTTCCTCTGCTCCCTGGGAACCAGCAGGAGGCTTTTGAAAAGCTAGTCTTGCCTCTAATGTGACTGAGAGGGAATGGTGTTCTCACTGCTTTCAAAAGTACAGCACATCTCTGCTCAGGACTCTAAAGCCTCTTGTCCAACAGCATGAGTCTTAAACCCTACATTAAACACAAAATAATGTCATATAACCCCAAGGCTAAATTTCTGCCTCTCATCTGCTTCGTCTCTGAATTAGATGTAGAATTGCTCACGGGGCACATTTCCTTATAGATCATGATTTGGGATAGTTTGATCCTGGTGGTTACAGATACTATGGTAACAAATACAATAGCTCAGTGGACTGTTCAGCTCAGTAAACAAAGACACACACACAAAGTAAAAAACAAATTCTGAATCGCAAAAGATATGTATTCCTTCCTAGTTCATCCTCAACCAATGGAGTGAGTGGTCCCCCTGCAGTGAAATTAGAATGAAAGTAAACCCACAAACTGCCCAAGGAAGCACAAGAACTAGATTTATTTCCTATTCACTAAGGCTTCCTGTGAATGCAATAACTGATAAATCTCACATAGGGAGAAACATTGCCAAAAATGTTCAAAATATGTATATATCAAAATTATGATTTTGCAGAGTAGTGAGGTTAATCAGGCCTTTAAATTTCTAGTCAGAGAAACCCACCTAGAATAATTTAATAAAATAATGAAAGATTTGGGAGAATTTAGAATAGTTCTACAATTTAGTCATTTATGAGTTATCTTCAGAAGCTGGACATAGACAAAAAACGGTTGTGGGGGTCAGAGTTAACAGTAATGGTTTCCCACGTTACATTACTTGAATGAAAATATCACACTGGATACCAAACTATAACCATCCCAGAAATGTCACTTGACAGCCACAAATCAACTCAAGGACTTCTGTCTTGCCCCTTCTCCCTTAATGTGATAGAGGAAGTGTGCTGCCCTAACAACATAATTTGACAACAGCTTGGGGCCACATTTTGGAACATGCCCAAGTGATTCCAAGAAGTTACCAATAATCTCTGGCGTTGACAAGGTTCTCAAGGTGATGAGTGTGAACAAGTTAGAGTTCAATATCTAGGTAGTTAATGATCCAGATAGACAAATGATGACATATATGTATTATTCATCATTATAGAAGACTAGCATAGTCACACATTGGTAATACAGAGATGCTTAGAATATACACTCAGTTCATTTAAACTATAAGACTTGAGAGATGACTAAGCCATGAAGATTAGGTACTTCTTTTGCTGAATGTTCAAGTTCAATTCCCAGCACCCATGTTGGGTGGCTCAGAATCACGCAACACCAAGGGGCCAAGATCTTTTCTGGCTACTGTGGGCACCAGTTCTCTGGTTCAAAAACCAAAGACAGACATACCTACATATATATATTTGATATTATACCAACTTCATTGATATTATACCAACCTTGACTTACAACTTCTCAGATCACACAATGTTAGCCCAAATCCTGGTCATTCTTTAATACCAGAAGTTAAGCCATCTTCTCTCACAATACACAGAACTTTTGTCAGCTGTATGGAAGGAAAGGAACAGCATTCCTGAGATTGTTAAAGGTCATTTACTAGCCTTTAGATATATTTTCACGATTTTAACATATTTGAAAAAAGGGGTATTTCAGACAGAGGGCACTGGAAAAGGAATAGTTATCTGTGGAGTATGCTGATCCCTATTTTACTTTATTCAGGGCACTCCCAAGCCTAAGTCACTGAACCTACACGATAAGGGAAACCACAAAGTGCCTCTGGGAAGGTGCACTTTCATTATGATGTTCTATCTTATTATTCTGCAAAACCCTGGTGAATCTATCTAATTCCCACAGAGATCACATCTGAAACACTCACAGTGAGACAAGAGTTCATAGACTTAAAATCAGAGAGAGGTCACTGGCATACTGGGAAAAGCTATGTATTGACATTTATCAAATGTTAACCAAAACAATAGGCTTTAATTTGTGGGATATAAAGAATATTAGCAGCTATTAGGACTTGGAGAATTCAAAGTATGAGCTAAGGTAAAGCTAATTCATACTCAATTAATAGACAGATGATGCAGTTTTAAAATATCTACTAGCTCTTATGTTTTCTATTGGGTTAAATTTCCTGAATATAGTCAAGTTGTGTGATGAGCAATTATTAAGATTATCAGTGAATAAAAATGACTAAAACTTAATTCACAAGTAAGAGAAATGTTAGCCAGGCACAAATGTGTCAGCAATAGACTAGTTGAAATTAGAACCTCTTGGCTAAGAAAATCTTTTGTTCACAGACCAATGTGAAATAAACAGCCATGATGTAAAACCATTTGTGTCAGAAGACTAAAGAACACAGTGCTAGTGATAAGCAAATGCTAAATTTATCAGACATTTTAATGGAAGTTTTAGCTGAAAAACAGGATGTTATTTGCTGAGGGTCTGTGTTAGTCAGCTTTCTGTTGCTATGACAGAATGCCAGAGATAATTAAGTTGGAAAGTTGGAAGGTTAGTTTGACTCATTCTTTAAGACGTTCCATTCCATAGTGTATAGTTTTGTTGTTTTTTGGTCTTTGATAAGACAGCACATTGTTGTGGAATCTATTTTCCCAAAGAAACCACTACGATATTGTCACAAACTTGATTTTTGAACCATGAGCTTTTAGGGGACATTCATGATATGATCTAGAGGAAAGACAAGCCTTCATCTAGGATGGGGAAAAAAACACATGCAGGAACTGTAGCCCCAGTCCAGGAGTCAGACTGTGAAAGAGATGGCAGGAAGGTGGCATCCCACTGGATGAGCAGTACTGTGAAAAATGATGTAGTTGACTTACATCAAAGCCATCACCTGTATTGGTAGAGTAAGGCAGAACTGACGGCTTTGAAACTTGTGTGCCCTGTGTTTTCCACTTTACATGGAGTCTTTCTTTGCAAATATTATACCCATGCCAATTTCCTGTCTGTGATTTAAGCTGGATCAAAACTGAGGAGGGCTGTCATATGCACTTTGAAACCAGCTTCTCCCTACCCCATCTTTATTCTCTCATGGAAGAATGTCTTTCTTTAACCATTGATCAGGCCACTTAGTAATTGATTCCCTTCAATTACTTCATTTCGTTAATGCATAGGAAGTGGGAGAGAGTGTCATTCAAAATACACTTCAAGCAGAGGAAGTAGAGCAAAAATAGTCATCCCATCTAACACAACACCCTTGTCACAGGGTGTGATATTTTAGACTAGAATAAGAACCTTAGATGGGGGCTGGATAGATAGCTCAGAAGTTAAGAGCACTGACTGCTCTTACAGAGGTCCTGAGTTCAATTCCCAGCAACCATCGATAATGAGATTTGGTGCCCTCTTTTGGTGTGCAGACATTCATGCAGACAGAATACAATATACATAGTAAACAAATAAAATATTTTATTGAGAAAAAACCTTAGATGGGGCAGGTTTATTTTTATAAAACCATCTAATGGTATCAAACTTCAGTTTCTGAGGAAATTATATAAATCACCATCCCAAAACATGACAGAAGCACATCTGTGTATCTTGAAAAGTAGGGGACTAAACCACATGAACCCTTAAGAGCCCAACCAAAGCATGAGCTATCTTCATTTATTTGCTTACTTTCTAGGGAGCAGTAAACTAGCTTACATATTGCTGTTGGCTTAAGGAAAATCTCCTAGTTTTAGTAAAGAATGATAAGCTGCCTACAGATGACAAGAATTAATTTCATATTTAAAATTATATATGAGAGAGGAATATTCCTAATTCATCAAAATTATAAATACTAGACATTCTATCCTAAAATGTCACACCATATTCTACTGATGGATATAGCTTTGATTTTTACAATAATTCAAAAATATTTATAGAACATTATCTTGATTAATATCTTTTAATTGCTAAAACAAACTATTATAAACGTATAGTTTTCCTTTTAAATTAGATGTGTAGACCAATTCAATGAGTTCTGTTATGTATAAAGGTTTGTAGCAGACATTCAAATACACATATTTAGTGGATGAGCTGATCAGTGGATGACCAGAACCATGCAAATGGTACATGCTTAAAATTAGCATCACACCCTTCAGTCATTCTGCCTGATAATAAGTAAATGCACCACAGAAATTGTTTTTAATCAAAAGCAGATGGTCTTGGTAGTAATACAGAAGTTAATGGAACAGCATTTTCAGCTAGGAGATAAAAATTTCTTGAAGAATTAAAAGGCTCTTTACCAAGCAGTGTGGACTATGAGAAACATTTTGTTCTTCTTTTGCTTTGTTTTACGTTTTTTGCTTGATTGTCTGAGACAGGGACTCATATATCTTAGGATGGCCAAAAACTAACTCTAAATCTGTGAGTGACCTTGAACTACTGTTCTTTCCACCTTCATATCTAAGGGGTGAGATCATAGGCCTTCCTTAGGTGTACATTTTTTTTCAATACATCAATGCATGGTCTGAAAAGATTAAAAGCTTTCATATAAATTTGCAAACATTTAGTGGACATACACTAAGAAAGAAAGGATATTGGGATGTTACCAAAGATGTAGAAAGCGCTGGAGAAGGTTAGAATCCATGTAAAAGAGAGTAATGGGGGCTGGAGAGATGGTTTCATGGTTAACAGCACTTGATACTTTTCTAGAGGACAAACAGGTTCATTCCCTAGAACCTACAGTAACCTCATTTGGATTTTTGGCACATGAACTTGACCCATAGCTTTGAATTATCTTTATTCTTCTAAATTATCAAGCCATTTTTAGGAGATCAGTCCCAACAGGGCTCTTTATCACTGCCCTACACCAATCAGCTAAACTCATTACGTGTTTGTTTCTGGATTTTCTCTCCCAGCTCCCAGAACTATCAGACAAAATAGATTTTTCTTTTTCACATTTTACTCATATCTGTCTACATGTCTTAGAATACATATAAATTAAACAGGTCTGTCCTCAGAACTATAATAGGAATTGATACTCAAAAGTCCCATTATAAATATTTTCTATAGGACTGAATTCATGTATGCATGAATAAATGTACCCATGTTTCTTGATACAGTAAAATGCACTAAATCCTTCAAAGAAATATCCCCATACAGCATTTAAAGTTTTCTTTATTCCTTTCAATTTTTCTGTTCTTTCATAATTAGCCCTTTGTGTTTCTATAGCAAAAACTTAAAGTATTTTTATTTTATGAATTTCATTGCCTTGCTGTGAAACAGAATGATACAGAATGACAGGTAAGTATTTACTTTTATCTCCTTCTAAAAATTTTTTAGAGAAAATAATTCTGTCTTTTCAACCAAAGTAGCCAATCATACCATTCATTTCCCACAGTTCTTATTATATTCTTTTAGCACTGTGGATATTGAATTTTATTTTCTGCACATTTGATCCATCTATTACTGAATAATAAAAATAATCATATCACAAGATTAATTTTGTTCCAGAAAATGTGGGCAGAATAGGAAATATGAATATGTAAACTCAGTCTATGGTAAATAAAATATATTGAATATAAAAAACAATTTACATTTAAGTAAAAATATCATGTGTATGCTAAGCAAACTATTTTTATGTCCTATAAATTAATGAGCAACAAACAATTGCATTATCTAAAAAGTCTAAGAAATAGTTTGTGTTTCATTAGATAAACTTATCATCCAATCTCCTTAGCAACACAGATACCTGATTGTTTATGAAATATGAGGAAAAATGGTTGGATCTCTGCTACTGCCTTTAAGAAAGAGAATGATGATTATCATAATGCTACTTAAGCAGAACAGGGATATTAGTTAATTATACAATTACCATGTTTTTATCATTTACTTTTCTAAAGCAATGACAGCATAGGGTTTGAATTACTTATCTATTGAAATCAAAACAAATATTGTTCGTAGAAATTATATGTTTTCATTTTCCTTATTTAACGGAAGAATTTTATTTTAACTGGTATATTCTTCATGAAATGCTAATTTACTATCACAGAAAGAAACTCAACTTTAAGTATATATACTCAATATGATTTTATTTTAAAATCTTTCAGAAGGTCTGAAGAGATGGCTCAGAGGTTAAGAGCATTGCCTGCTCTTCCAAAGGTCCTGAATTCAATTCCCAGCAACCACATGGTGGCTCACAACCATCTGTAATGGGTTCTGGTGCCCTCTTCTGGCCTGCAGGCATACACACAGTCAGAATATTGTATACATAATAAATAAATAAATAAATTAAAAAATCTTTCAGAAAAGACAACTATAATTATGATAAATAGATGATAGATAGTTGGGTATATATATATATATATATATATATATATATATATAGAGAGAGAGAGAGAGAGAGAGAGATAGAGAGAGAGAGAAAGAGAGAGAAAGAGAGAGAGAGATGCATACAGACATAGATTAAAACATCTTTGCATCTCTGGTGGTCTTATTAAGAAATATCAATAGAAGTTGGTTAAAATATGTACACTTATGCAGGTGGTTTAAATGGATTCCCCAAAAACAGTGGAGAAGTAACCCTAACAGGATATGATTCATCACTAAATGAATTCTCTAGTTCTGGGAATGGGCTACATCTAATGGAATTATGGAATTTTGACAAAAGGGATACAATGGGAGACTCAAACAATCTAAGATATTCCCATGGGGTGAGGGTTGATTGTTCTCTACAAATAAGGGTAAGGGTCTGGTGCTGAAGACAATACTTATACAATGCATTGAAACATGGAAAAGTCGAGTTGGTATCTACTTAGGGCCACTAGCCCTACTGACTAGTATGAAGGATATTTTGTACCTAACCAGAAGAAAAGGGTAACTACCAACCCAGCAACAAATCCTTCAATCTGTAAGGGGGACTTGCCTGTAAGATGCACTAGTGTAGCAGTGGCACAAAGCTTCTGTAACCAACCAATATCCAATTAGATTTAAGGCTGACTCCATGTTATGGAACCTATCCCTGACACTGTTGCAGTGGTCAAGAATTTAAGATTGAAAAGACAAAGGACCTAGGGGAAAAATAAATACTACTGGTTTGCTAAAGGAACATAGTAAAAAAAAAAGTGACTCCAAATGACATTTTTTATACCAGTGGCTTTTATACCAGGTGACCCCTTAATATAGCCCTTCATTTTGTGGTGATCCCCAACCACAAAATTATTTTAATTTCTACTTCATATCTGTAATTTCCCTACTGTTACAAATCATAAATGTAAATATCTGTGTTTCTTGATTATCTTAGGCGACCCTTTTGAAAGGATCATTCAACCCCAAAGAGTCCCAACCCACAGGTTGAGAACCACTGCGTTACACTAATAGATCAGTGTTTTTGCTATCATGAAAGAAGCTTCCTCCTGAAGTAGATGGAAACAATTACTTAGACCCACAACTGGAGAATATACAGAGTGTGAGAGGCCTTGGAATACTCCGTAGTAAATGGAATGTCTCCAATAAATCCCTTAAATCAAGTATCATGTAATCCTGCAGAAGAGGAGGCAGAAAGAGTGTAAGAGCCAGAGGAAAAAGAGACCATGAGAGCAGAAGATGACACCAAGGAAACAAAGCCATCTCAACATAGCAGAACCATCATACACTTTGACTCACAGAGATTATGTCAATATACACAGGACAGGCAGATGTCTGCAGATGGTGAGGTCTCAGCATAGAGAGGAGAGGTAGACACATCCTTGACCCAAAGCTATCTCTAACTGATTACTGCTCACAGATAAAAGAATTACAGTGTTATTATCTTCATTGTCTCAAACAAATCCCACAGAGCATTATATTTCTATTCATTTGAACTGGCATGAATACATTCTAGAAAAGAGAAATGGGGATATTATATGATGGCATATTAATGGTTCCTACAACTAAATCCTAAACAAAATTATTTCACACTGTGCCATGCCCAAGTACCTAAGTAAATAACTAAATGAATAGTAGATAACTAAAGCTCACATTAGAGTTAAATGCAAATAATTCATGATGTTTTCGATTTTGTATTAACAAGTTAGAACTGCATGAGGCCAAGTCTTAAATTAACATTTTTTCTCATCACACATTCGGATATAATAGCCAAAATTATTCAGAAATCTGTAAATTATTTACATATGAGCCAGCTATTAGGAAAAAAACCTCTCCCAACCAAATGGTTGCTTATGTTTTTTTCTTATTCTTTTCTTTCTCTGTTAGGTTTTGGAAATCAGAATTGGCTGGATGACAAATATTTTTTGCTAAATGCTTAGAGTTAAGATTCACAAATAATGTTCTGAAACTGCATTTGAACAGTTTTAAGTTATTAAGCTTTCTATACTTGGAAGCTTCTTTCCTTTGAAGAGATAAACTGTCTTCAATGAATTCACATTTGCTTGGGGCCATTAGTTTGTACTTCATAAGTGACTCTTGGGAGCATGTGGATATCTTTTCAACTATAATAAATGTTCACAGCTCTGCAGCTAATATTACTTTCTTAATAGGTCTGTTTTCTTTAGTTCCTCCCACATGCTCACTGAAACATGCATTGCTGTAATGAGAGGGCCTGAGAAAAGGTAGGTCTCAGGCAGATACAGTTTTACGGAATGGAAATGCAACGCATGTGTATTAACTATACAAAGATATTATGTATAAACTTGTATCTGTAGGTATTTATATTTTATTTAGCTATTTGATTCACTACACATTTATTGAGACAATGACTGTATTGGTTGCATTTTTGTGGCTATGATAAAACATGACCAAGGAAATTTGTTTAACACAGGGTTTATTTTAGTTTATGATTTCGGGGGATTACATATCCATTCTGAAGGTAAGGCTTGGCATCAGGAGGCAGGCATGGCAGCGGGAACTGAATGATGAGAATTCATATCTTGAATCACAAGCAGGAAACAGTAAGAACAAACTGGAAATAGTGCAAAAATTTTAATTTCAATACTCACACCAGTGATGCACTTCTTCCAGCAAGGAATTAAATCTACTTAACCTCCCCAAACAGCAGCACCAACTAGGAACCATGTAATGCTCAAATATCCAAGACTATGTAAGAAAATTTTCATTCAAACCACTACAGAGACTATCTGGATTTTTCAACAACTGCAGAACCCTAGGCAGAACATAATCTCACTTCATATCAATTTTCTCCTCAACAGAATGGGCATAGTGATAGAACCAATCCCTCATGGTTGCTATGAGGAATAATTTGTAAAATGTATGTGTGGAACTAACGATGATGTGAGTGCATCTCCTGGATCTTATCAGCAGCAACTATTTCAATGATGAAGTGCCTCACTTTTGCTATAATGGCTCCTTCACTCGATAAACAAAGGAGAGCAACTCCCTGCTCTTGCTGTGCTCAGAGGCAGTTTTGCAGGGCAAGTGAGTACAATGAAACTGGAAAGATCTTTTCACATAGTAGCAATAACTGTGAAGGAGGAATAAAACAGTCACACACTTGTGATGGAGGCTCTGCAGGCTGCTGGGGTCAGCGAAAGCTACTCTGAGAAGGTGATCCTGGAGTTCAGTTTTGCTCAAGATGAGTGAATGAGTCACACAACAACCTGGTGAAGAAGGTCAAAAAAAAAAAGAGAGAGAAGCATGTTTAGAAGCTATAACACAAGGATAATTTGTAGAGTTCAAGAGACAGAAGAGAGTGGATGAGGGAAACAATGGCTACCCTAATAGGAAAAGACTGCTATGCAGAGATTTGCCTACCAGAGGTAGTGCTTTAAGTGCAGTCTGAATGAAGCCACTTATCACTTATGTTTGCATGGCTGCAAATAATTTTTCTTCTTTAAGAATTTTATATTGTAATTTAATTACAGCATTTCTTCCTTACATTTTCACCCTCCAAGGCCTTCTCCCATTCTCCTTCAAATCCATGGTTTCTTTTTACTAATCATTACTGCATGCATATATGCATATATATATTTCTAAATATTACCTTTTCAGTCGTTAAGATGCTACCTGTGTGCGTTTGTGTGTGTGTGTGTGTGTGTGTGTGTGTGTGTGTGTGTGTTTCAGGGCTAATCCTTTGACACTGGATTTTTATAGTAAGAAAATTGGCATTGGTAGGTACATACACTAAGCAGTGACCTTGTGTCATGAGGCTATCATAAAATATTTACAGGTTTTTATTTTAAACTGTGGTATATTTTGGAATAAGGCAATTAGAGAACTTGATATGGATCCTTACATTGGGAGTGTGAACATCTTAAAGAAAATTCCCCCAGTTTCTTATGACATCAAGACTCGGAAGTCAGTAATCTTTTTTTTTTTTTTTTTTTTAGATCTATGGACTGACTGACATTATTTTCAGTTCCTCAGGGTGCAGACCATTTTCCAAAATGACAATAGCATTAAACTTATTGCTATTATTGGTATTAATAGCTCTAATAATATCTACCTGATGACTTCAAGGCTGATTTACCCCAGGGCTATTGAGAAGTAATGAGCTAAAATGGTCATAAAGTTCTTTTCAAATATTTTAGGTAATGCTAAATTATTACAAATGACAGGGTAGATGTTTCATGTTCCCTGGGAAATAACTGGTATCTGAGAGTAAAAAAGAAAGGAGCATTAGCTTCGAAAGTGGCGATGGGGGTCCTGGGGCTCAGATCTCCCTAAACTTTTAGCTTGGAAATCAGTGTTAATGGCTTCATTTTCCAGAGTGAAATGGGAGTTATTTCCCTAGGAATGAGGGAGGGAGGGGCCACTGCCTTTCGAAATCTGAGCACTGTCTTATTACATTGTTTTTCTCTAGCTGTCCTCAGCATTTTCAGCAATTCTTTTCACCTCCCAAACAGCATGGTCATGATGCAATTGACAAATGCTTTCAAGGAGACCTGTCATTACTTCAGCAGTCAGTCCCTAAATGTGATGCCTAATAGTACCTTGTGTGAAGATCTTAAAACACCTTGTCCTGAAAAACTCTTGAAAAAGAGGTGTAAGCCATCAGTTATCGGAACATTGATAATGCAGAGATTTTCACTATGTAAAACCAATCCCTAGCAAAACATGGGTCTTTATAAACTAAGGTGGATAAAACCTCTTCATTTGTTGCCAAGTAGCTGAATCTGAATTATTTGTGAAAGACTCTCCATTTCTGAGTGTCACCCCGGCAGTCATTCAGCCTTTGCATCTAAAGCTACTATGAGGTATAGGAATTAATTCTTTTATACTGAATTGGAGCTCAAACTCACCATCTCTGTAGCGCACCACGCTTGTCTGAGCTCTCTGCGATGCCATACAGTTCTTGAACCGGGCAAGGGGCTGGAGATTTGAAACACACAAAGACTCACAGACTGAGAAACAGGTCATCCTTGATGCCAGAATCCTTGACACAGGAATGGCCCCTTATTGTGTACCAGAGTCGCTTATATAGAGATTCGTAACTGATAGCCACCATCCCAGCCAAATGCACCAGAAACCACACCCGTGACCATCAGGAACTCCTGGGGATCTCCTGCTCAGAGCAGCTGCAAGCTGTCTCGGAGCAGAGAAAAACAAGTTGTTTACAAGAAATTCAGGATCTGGGTGTTCATAGCTCCCAACAATCTCAACTTTCTACTGAGAAAATCAGAACAGGATAGATGCAAGAATAGACAGATGAAATACATAGTTGAAGAACTTACTGAGTACATAGCACGTAGTAATACATGCCTATGCTGTTTTTCAATGGAATGATTGTAATATGGAGTTTTGAGGTAGAGAGACAACACATCCTGGTGGCTGCCTTTTGTCCTTCACAGAAACTTTCCTTACAACGCGGATCAGCTTTTAGAACAGAAGAGATCAAATCATGTTAAACTGTATTATATTGAAAGCATTTCCAGAAATCCTGCAGCCCTGTATGAAGAAAGCTACACATCCTTTTTTAATGGCAAGCGATTTGGGAACTCAAGAAATAATATATTGGGACGGCTACTAGAATCCGATTTCTATATATTTTTTTCAGCTCACACTAATTTCTCATAAGAATGCATTTTAAATAAAAGTTTTGGTAAAAAACAGTGACATCCTTAGAAGGTAAAAAGTGATGTTTTTTTGAGATGAGGGAACCTAGAAGGAAGTCAAGAAAGACACGTGTATTTGCATGGAGTTTTGCATAAATAAAATCCGGAGTGTCCTCTCTATGTGGACCTCACCATTCCAGTCTATGGCTGTGCTTTGTTCGCCAGTAACAAGAAGCCTGAGCACAAAAGAACTGCATCTAGGAACCTACTTGGCACGAATGAAGCTTTAGCAGTGACATTTCTTCCATTTGTTCCACCCAGTAGAGAGGTAAACCTTCCATGTCTTGTGATAGTAACAAGTATTTTCCCACCACTAATTGAAGTAATAATGATTGACATATACTTATCTTGATTGTCCAGACTATTTGGATCATAGACTGGGAAAACATTTTCCATGAAACTATTAAGAGCCAGCTTTGCTGAGTACACAAAGTTCAAGTTTTATACAAAGACCCTTTGTTCTGGAAAGTTCAAAGGCTCCTCTGAGAGCTGTGGGAATACACCTTACTATTTAAATGGCAAGAGGATGGAAGCTCTTTGATTGAAGTTTATGCATAAGGTAATTTTATTGCCACAAAATTTGAAAAAATTTTTGCATAGCATATGAAAAATACATTGTTGTCACCTAGTGTTCTAATAAAAGTGGATTTTCTTTGTTTTGCTTTGTTGACTTTTTCTTCTTATATACATTTGTTTTTGCCTGTTCATTTTTGTAACAGAATTTCATTTCACTATATAGTCCTGGGTAGCCTGGAACAAATCAGGTGGGCCAGGATGGCCTTGAACTCATGTTTATCTGCCTGTCTTGGTGGGATTTACCATTCCTGACTCTTTTTTCTTCTTTATTTCATCCCATTTTTAGAATGTTGAGAGAAAATCTCACCATATAATCCTGACTGGATTAGAACACATAATGATCTGCCTTCCTATATCTTTCAAGTGCTGGGATTAAAGGTATACATTATCATGCTCCAAATGTATGTATGTATGTAAGTATGTATGTATGTATGTGTACACACACACATATTCTAATAAAGCACAAACTTGCGTCTAAATTGCTACACAGTTGAGGATAAGTTTGAATTTATAATCTTATCCCCCTTTCCTTTGAAGTTCTGGGTTTATAGTTGGATACTATCAATTGTGTTTTTGTGTAGGGTTAGGAAATGAACTTAGGGTTTCATGCATGTTAGGCAAACACTATGCATTGCCCACTGAGGTATATCTCTAGCCCCTCATATCTTTTATTCTTACAGACTGACACACTAATTTCAGAGTGTCTATAAGTAAATTCCATGTGTACCTGACATCAACTGAGCAAACTCAGTAGGCACAGTAAACATGTTATTGGGTCCTTACATTGAAAATGGGTCTCATGACTCAGCCATTGGGCCTTGTCCTTAACTGCTGCTGTCTGTATGATGAGTTCCCCATCTAAAGCTTGGAGTTTTGGTAGAATTAATGGGAAAGGCTCATGGGGGAGACAGCTTTATGTTAGACAGTGATGGAGGAAGGTCATTGGCTAATAAAGAAACTGCTTGGCCCTCTGATAGGGTAGAATTTAGATAGGCGGAGTAAAGAGAACAGAATGCTGGAAGAAAGAAGCTGGGTCAGGCAGTCGCCATTATTCTCCCACTCCAGACAGACGCAGGTTAAGATCTTCCCTGGTAAGCCACCTTGTGGGCTACACAGATTATTAGAAATAGGATAGATCAATATGTAAGAGCTAGCCAACAAGAGGCTGGAACTAATGGGCCAGTCAGTGTTTAAAAGAATACAGTTTCCGTGTAATTATTTCGGGTGTAAAGCTAGCTGGGTGGCAGGACACAGCCCTGCTGCTCCTACTACAACAGCAGGACAGAAGCAGTTTAACTTTCAAAATATTCCTTCCTCTAGCAGTTGTGGAACCAAGAAGGGGACATAAATAATCTCTGTAAGTCTTGGATTACATAGTAGTGTGGATCTATTGTAGGAATGAATGAGATAATACCAAATATCTTTACAGAATGACAAGGAATATTTGTCAGTGACTCTTGGAGAAGGTAGTGGTACTCAATGCCCAAAAGTACTTGTTCAAAGAACATTTTGACAAGACATAGTAGATCATAACTGTAATCTTCAACATTTGATGAGACTAAAAAAAAAGTTTCACATTACCCTGTGTTACAAAGTAAGGCACTGTCTCAAGAAAGAAAAAGAAAGCAGATACTCATATTCTAAAGCTTTGGAATCAAGACCTCTGTGTGATTTATTTACTCTTTCCAGATTGAGGTTATCTAGTTTGTTGTTGTTTTAAATTTTGTTCATTGATATATCCCTTAGGACTAATACTTAGGCTACAGGAAGCTTTCAATAAATGCTTAATAAATGATAAGCAGATAGCAAATACTTAGTGTAGTAGCCCTTTCCCCTTTTACTTTGATTGCTCTACTAAAGGAGGCAAGAAGACAGAAAGTCAGATCATCCTCTGTGTATTCCATGCACTTAAAACTAGAGAGTAATTTGGTTGTCTTTCTACTTTTGACTCAGGTCAAATTTGTCTTCCAGAGCCATGAAGGTTTGGTATTCTCATCGATCCATCTCACAAGGTTTGGAAATGAAGGTGTCTTGCCCAGACATAGGCCTCTCTGAGGTCTACCTCTCTGTAAGGTCTCTATTCTTCCTAGTAATATACTACACAATGCAATGTTGTATTTTAGCATGAAGATGTCTGTGGAACAGAGGTTAGTGTTTGTTCCTAAACCACCAAGAATCAATCTAACTACAGACTCTATCCATTATAATACCATCTATTACTGAGACACTCTTATCTCAGATTAATAGATACTTACTCACTCACTCACTTGGAAGAAGTGTACATTGTATACAGGGTCCCTCTCTTTGCAGAATTAATGCAACATTAGACACTATAGTGGCCTTGGTTGATTACCATTTATTACTAATTTTTAATAAATAAATGCCAGAGTGATATGCATTAATGGCATGCATTAAATGATAATACAATACCATATAATTCTGGTCTTTATTTATTAAAAATTAGTAATATATTGGATTATCATTTAATGACATAATTTTGCAGTAAATACATCAAAGTTTCAAAATAAAAATTCTAGAAACATACAAAAATATTCCATGAAAATATTTATTCATATTTTACCAGTTTACCTAGAAATGCCCATTATAATTTGAGTCAGGTAGTAAACACAGCTCTGATCATTAGACATGCTTCTATAATCTCTTTCAATTTGAAATAGTCCTTACTTTAACTGACTGTTTTGATTGAGATATTCATGAAGATAACAAAGTCCTTGTTTTAAAGAATGCCTGAAGTTTGAATTCCTCCAATGATTCCAATATCATATGACCCCAATTAGGCATTTTGTGATGAATGGCATAGAATTAATAAGATTATTTTCATCAAATCATATTGGGAGATTCAGAGATATTGAATTTGCTTTATAAATGATAATACTGACTTTGATCAGTTGATTGAGATGGTATCTGGCTGAAGTATGGTTGATAAAAGCTCAGAGATAAATATTTGGGTGCAACCTGAAGATCAGAAAAGCAAAGCAGCCAACTACTGTCTCCTACCTCTGCCTCAGTCTGAAAATGGTGATCCTGCCTCCAGGAAACCTCAGAATGAGACTAAGAGTAAGAACTGTCTCCTCCTGTTTTATTATCTTCTCTAGTTCTGGGACTAAGGGTGTGCACTACCACCACCTGGTAAACTAGTGTGGCTACTGGGATTAAAGTTGTGTGTCATTGTGGCTACCAGATTTAAAGGTGTATAATATTGCTGCCTAGTCTGTAAAGCTGGCCCATGTGACTGTTTTACTTTTTTGATTCTCAAGAAGGCTTTATTTATTAAAACACGAATGAAATGTCACTATATCTGGCAGCCTTTACTTTTGTAATTCTGTGTCCTCTATAAAGAATAACATTGCTGGGAGAAGTAGAAGCATTGAAAGTCTGTAAAACCCCTTTCTCCTACCTCTGTTCCTCACTGATTTTCAATAGTTATTGTCAGTTCTTTCTACCTATATAAATTGGTATTCACCACTAAGATAGAATATTCTCCAAATTAATTTGCTTACCTATAATTCCTATAGTTCAGAAAAATTTACTTAGTTGATTACATTCCATGGCTATTATTGGTTGTGCTGGTGATAATTACTACTTATTCAAAGTATCCCATATTTAAATAACGGCCAAAATTTAGCTTCTTTCTACATCTGTTTATTTATGCCCTCATCATTCTTAGAATAAGTTCTCATTTGGTGGTGTAACACTGTCCTTTGTGCCTATCCTATCTTCTACAGCTATATATTCTCAAAAACCCTAGATTCACTTTACTGGCCATTGCTTTTTTAAAGCCAGCATATGAACCACTAGATGGAATTACTGTTACTGTAGTATTGCTCTCCCAAGGTGCTCCCAGGCTGCAGTCTTGTGTAATCCATTTTTTTCTATTGTTATGTGTCAAAACAGGATTTCATCTCAATACATTCATTCCAGTACAATGAAAGATGTCTCAGTCTAGCTTTACCCATTTGTATTTCCCTTATACAGTCTTCATTGTCTTTGAATATGTGCACTTATCAGACCCATCGCCCAGAGGCACTAGCTGACTGCCCAGCCAGCAAGCCCTCTTCACCTGGACATTGATATTGCATGGTTTCTAACCAGTTCTGGAGTTTTATTTACACAGGACCACACCAGACTTCCAGAAAAATTGTGAACAGAGGGAAAGCTGCAATAATATTAGTGATGAGAAACACCAATAGATAATAATGTTTCCAGATATGTAAAGAAGTCTAAAGAGCAAAATACCTCTGATTGCTAGTCTGTCCCAGCAAAATATAACTTGGTAAGAGATTAGAAAACAACAATCCTTTCATGCATTCATGAGTAACTATATGTAGGATGATGGATGTGAACATAATGCATGCTGGATTTTTTCCAAGTACTAAAATAAATTCCTTCCCCGAGGAACTATAATCAAGGTCCACCCCTCCTCACAAGGTACTAGCAAAACTAACAACAGATCAAAGTATGAATCCAGCAGAAGTTTACCCTGAGGAGCCAATGAATTTATAACACTTTCTTATCGAGCTTGGGGAAAGTGTTACTGGCAGACATTTGAGTGACCCCAAAGCAACTGCACTGTAAAGACTTTATTAAGCATGAATGATTGCTTCCCCACAGCCATACTTATGATCCTCCTCTTATATTATCCCCACCCTGGTCCTATATTCTCTAGCATCTCCTTAGACCTCAGAATACCCAATTAGAACATCATTGTATACAAATTGTTAGAACAAAAAGCTAGGATCTCAGGCGAGATCCCCTCCCCTCCTTCCCGGGGGAATGTCAAAAGTGCACAGGTCCAACTCTGATGGTGTTGTACAAGCTGGCACAGATGATCTGGCGAAGAAGGCAGCTGTTTCACTTGTGTAACTTAAATTCTACAACACAAAGAATTTTTAAAATGCTTCAAAGCATCCAAGATTAGGACAATAAATTATAAACTAAATGTATTATGATTGAGCAAGTTGTTTGATTTTAGTCCACTAATTATAAGAAAAATCAATGGATTCCAATAGTTTTCAATCACATGGTTAAGCAGGCGAAACTGGAAAACGAAGGGTTGCCTTTAGAGACTCCACTTAGAGAAAGTGTCCTTTGTTACACAATTATGTCTGCAATTTATTCCTCTTGTTCTGTCTTAAGTGAGAAAATCCAAGTGCTGGGAAGTATAGTGGCAAACACGATAGACCTAGAAAGGGGGAGGGAGATGAATGGCACTTAGGGAGGGTCCAAAGGGGGAAGACCTCAGACACTGTTGGTCAAGCAATTGGCGCAAATGAAAAGAAAATCTGCTAGAGTTATGTATCGGCTTTACAAAGTTCCTTGTTCTCTATTTTTTTTTTAAAGAAACAAGAAGCTTTCAATTGTAGTCAAGCTGATGCTCCCAGGTGCAAATGTCTCCTGAGAGTAAAGAAACTAGACTCTTCAAGAAAATGAAAATGTTTCATGTTCCCCTTTCATCTTTTCAAAGTTTACTTTTAAGAGATAACTCCTAAAGAGAAACAGATGTGTCTGGAAATTAAGCATTCGCAGTCAGGCCTGGAGAAATCCTCTGTGCTTGGTTTAGAAGCCTTAGCTTCAGCTCCTAAAACAGCCTTTCAGAATTACCTTCTGCAGGAGGTTGGGGGGCGGGGCGCACGGGAGCCTTGAGACTGAGGGATGGGCCAGGTCAGGGTTCTGAAATATAATTTTGTTTTTCCAACAACATGACCTTGACAGACTGTGTAAGGAGAACACACCTGCTTCCTACTATTGACAGTCCCATCATGCAAAATGTATAGTTCAAAAGCAGTTTCTTTCTTTGTTCTTGTGTTTGTGTTTTCCTGAACAAATGGTTTTGATGGCAACTCTACCCACTCCTTCCGCTGAAGCTAATTCCTCATTTGTACCCAATGTCCCGTAGAAAATCGGAGGGAAAATTCCCCTAGAGAACTGGGTCACTTTCAAATGAATCTAATTTAAAATACACATGTATGACAAATAATGAGAATAATAGGAGACATGAGAACGTGGATGATTTTGCTTAATGCCTTCCAAGCTGCAGCAAAGAGAAACAGCCATCCTTTGCCTCATGCATGGCTTGCTTGTAACAAAGGAAGCAGTGATTTTTATATGTGGCATTTTAGCTCTCCTTTCTTTCAGCCCTCTCTACATGTTCAATTTTAAAGAGCTGGTTTTTGTTGTTGCTGTTTCTGCTATGTTGCTGCTGCTCTTCTTCATCATCATCCTTTTCTCTCCCTGTTCTCTATCCCCTAAAATAGGAAGGAAAGCTCCCTTGGGCCACCACCTGCATTTCTCTCTACTTTTTTTTTTTTGATTTTGCTTTATATTTTCTAAACATTCTTCCATTTCTTTCATGACAATGATGTCTCATCATGCAGCCCAGGCTGGTGTTCTAGAATTCACAGTACTCCAGTTTCGGGCATATGTGATGATCTGAGTAACTGATGATATGTGTAACACCGTGCTAGGTGTAGGTTTTATCTTTTCCTTCTTCAGAGTCTATGGATTTTAACAGGCTCTTTTTTTCAGATTTTTGTATCATCATCACTGTTCTTGTTTTAGCAAGAGATCTGATCATCTCAAGAAAACTTAGCATGTACCCACTCTATTGTTTCTGCCTGCGTGTCCTGTATGGTTTTCAAGAAGTTATTCAAATTCTTCTTACTAAACCTGTTCAACATAAAATGTGCTCTAAAAGTTATATATATATTCTAAAAGATTTTATATGGAGATATAGATATAGATTACAGAGTTCAACCATGCCAAAGTTGTCCATAAACCTTTGACAATTGTTGGTGACACAACCCACCTCCATGTTGCTGAGACATTCTAGACCTGAATCAGAGAGACTGGCTTGGCCTAATACAAAAGATTAATGTGACTTTCCTTACTCTCAAAAGAATCCTAACATTGTTCTAAATGAAGAGTGTCCTTCGTTTTTCTAGAGTGGATTCTGTTACATCTTAGGAAGGATTCCTGAGGTGCTTGCTGAGTTCTCATTTCTGTAACTTGCTGCTTGTTTAGGTTGCTTTATTGTTTAGTTCATCCCTACTCAGTTGACATGTTTGTACTTAAATTCTCTTTTAATCTGTATCAAAAATGCAACCCCTTCTTTATGAGTGCCCTTTCTGACCCTGAACATAATCCCTCATTTTTCCATGTTCTCACTGTGCATCCTATCAAACTTCAATCCAGTCAATCTGATAATAACTCAAAGAGAATAGAATGATAATAACTCATATAGAATATGATATCTTTGTAGCATTGTAAAATATAGCATATACTCCTTTCTACTTGGTTTTAAGCTTTTAATGGGATATAGTCTATCTTATTCACTGAGCCATTATCCACAAATCTTTGAACATATGGGCACTTGATATTTGCTGAGTCACTTGTGGTTTAGCTTTTATATCTTCACATATAGCACTATAATTTTGTCTATATTATTACACCAAATGTAGGGACAATACCCTGAAGTTGGTCAGTTGATTGCCTTTCTTCAAGAAAACTGCCTGAACTGAGTGACTCCGATTACGTTTGTTATATCTATTACAACCACTAGCATGTATTCAGTGTTTAAGAGGAACGTGCCATGCCTGGATACTTTGCATTTTTATATGACTAAAAACGTGAATCATAGCTCAATATCAAAGAAGTAAATAAAATCCATCTAAATCTTTGTTATTAGATATCACATAAAGCAAAATGTTTAATTTCTGTTTTACCCATGATCTCACTATTTGGATCAGGCATAGTTTTAGAGATATTCCCCAAGTACTTCCCTATTCCATGGCAAGTCTTCATTCTAAGTAATGTAGAGCAACTTCTTCTTCAGTCTTGTCTTCATGATTAATCTGTAAAATTTTGGGCAAGTTAGTTAAACTCCTTGTGAAAAAAAATGTTTGACCATTTCTATTGTTAAAATGTTTACAGTAGTATTGATGCATGAACTCCATTACAAGAGAGGCAACATTAGTCTGGGCCTCTTTCTCATAGAGCAGTTCTGATGGCAGATTGGATTGAACAACTTTTGGATTGAACAATGCAGAAGCCTTTGCACTGTAGATTTATAGGCTCTTTTCTCCTTCAAATAGCTGGTTACTTCAACACTGGCTGTCATGTCTGTGTAACGAAAGATGGGAAAAGAAGGAAAACTTCACAGTAACTACAACCTCCCAGATCCTCAGACGATGACATTTACAGCATGTGTCCTGGGTCAATGCAAGAGAAGTTCATTGAGTAAGCAATAGTTACCTGAAAACTGTAAGAAATGAAATTGGTTATTCAATTTTACAAAGTGAAATGTAGAAATATATTGAAGTAGAAGCAGATAGCATCCATGAAGGCAAATGAGCTACAGCATTTAAAGAATATCTATTTCAGAGACCCCCTCTCTTCCTCCTTTCATTGACAGTCAGTTTTCTGAGCAAGTCTTCTATTCTTCCAAATGTAAATCCCAGATCTCTCTGTTTCCCCAACCCAGTGTTTTACCAGTGTGAACATCAAAGCTCAAAATACTAAGAGAGATCTCTATTCCACTCTTACAGGGAAGAGCCAAAGAAATTTTTGGAAACAGTTATTGTTTTCTTGTCACACACTCAAAGGAAAAAAGGAAATATGACCAAGTCAGCATCCATTTAAAACGATCCTTTACTTAATACTTTTAGCAGATCAGAGTTAAACTTTGTTTTTCCCAGTGGCAAGGTGAGGTACAGACATGCATATTAAGACATATTAAGGTCATCCACAGTGCTACTAAACTTTGAAAGTAGAAGCTTTTTGAAGCCTGTAATTAATGAGCACTATGTTAATTAGAATATTTCAGTCTTCGAGGATATTCTTTCTTTTAACATGAATGAGACTTTGATATGTCAGATCAGGGGAGCTCTTCTTGACTACTTCTTGTTGTAAATGCCAGTTAAGCAAAATGATTGCCTGTTACTTAATGATCGGCTTTTTAATCCAAATATCCCTCTTTAGAAAAATCACACTATCCAACTAAAAATAAATCTTCTATACATTGTCAATGCTGTGCCTCCTTTTTATTTTAGAAGTGGCATCTCACTTGATTTGTGTGCTTGTGTGTGAGTGTGTATATGTGTGCATGTATGTGTGTGAGGGTTATATGCTCATGCTCATGTGAGAACATACATTTGTGTGTGGAATTGTGAGTGTACATATTTGTGATACTGTGTATTGATAGATGGGTGCCTTCCTCTTTTGATCTCTGCCTTATCTTTTAAGCAAGCTATCCCATTGAACCTGGTCCCATTGAATGTGGTGGTGCTCATTGAATCTGATAGACTAGCTGCCAACAAGCTTCAGTTATTCCTCTGTGCTTACCACCTGCATGGCACTGGGGCTACAGGTGTGGACTACTGTCATACATGTCTATATCCTTGCATGGGAAACACTATAACAAATAATCCATCTCTCAAGTTTCAAATTCTACTTGATTTTTATTAATGAAAATATCTGGGGCTGGAGAGATGGCTCAGTAGTTAAGAGCAACACCTGCTCTTCCAAAGGTCTTGAGTTCAATTCCCTGCAACCACATGTTGGCTTACAACAGTCTGTAATGAGGTCTGGTGCCCTCTTCTGGGCCTGCAGGCAGAGTACTGAGAATATTGTATACATAATAAATAAATAAATCTGAACATGGCGAACAATGAGGGCTGATGAGAAGCCAAGGACAATGGCACGGGGTTTTGATCCTACTTAATGTGCTGGCTGATGTGGGAGTGTCATATCAATCTGTTGATTTCATTGTTTAAGCAATAAAGAAACTGCTAGGCCCATTTGATAGGCCCACCCTTAGGTGGGTGGAGTAAACAGAAGGGAAGGCTGGGAGGAAGAGGAAGTGAGGTCAGACTCCGCAGCTCTACTCTCCGGAGCAGACGCAGGAGAGACGCCATGCTACCTGCTCCAGGGAAGACGCACACCATGCCCCAGCTCCGACCCAGGATGGACTTAGGCTAGAATCTTCCCGGTAAGCGCACCTAGGGGCGCTACACAGATGATTAGAAATGGGCCAGAGCAGTGTTTAAAAGAATACAGTTTCCGTGTAATTATTTGGGGCATAAGCTAGCCGAGCCGGGCAGGCGGCTGGGGTGTTTGGGGACGCAACCCCGCCGCTGCCCCTATTACTACAAATGACGCCCAGACGTGTGGCTAACTAAACCCACTTACAAAACCTGAGAAGGCTTAAAAATAAGGGAGAGAGCATTTAACACAGATTTTTGCTGTTTGTTGGTGGCGTGCTGTAGAGAGATTTCCTGATTCAGCAACAGCAGCAGAAAAAAAGCTGCGTTATTTTAAAGTGTGGCTTCCCGGGACTGTGCCGCCAGTGCAAACTCTGGCTTTATGTTTGTGTTCCCGCTTGGGATCGGAAGGAGAGTGCTCTGAGACCTTGACGATGACTCAGAGCTCCCCGCCTGCTCCTGGGCAGAAGGCAGAATCAGGCTTAGGCAGGCGGAAGAGCATGGCGGATTCCTGCCGCCATACAGGGACGTGTTTTTAGACTGCGCAGTGCTCTGCCTGTCAGATTTGGATGTTACTTGGATGAAAAGAATTTCTGTGCTGCACGCTCAGTCTCAGAATTAAAGTGCTGAGTGCCGCTCCTACCTGGTGGCCCCAGAGCTAGCACAAAATGGTATGTCCTCCATTTTGAAATTTTCCTGACTCAGCAGCAGGAACAAACCTGTGTTGTTTAAAAATGCCGGCTTTCTGGGCCATCCTGCCAGGGCAAACTCTGACTGTTTGAGGCAGGAGGGCCAGCTACTGAGAGAGGACTTGAGTGTTGTCTGTTGTAGCTCGCTGGCTGGCAGGGACCTTGAAATGCTATAAACATGGCTGTAGCCTGTATTTCCGCCATGAGGCTGGAAAGCTAAGGAATGGACTGGATCTAGCTGGCAAAGCCACGCCTTTAGTCCTACTGATATTGCTTGGCAAATTAAAGGCTCTTGTCATCAAAAAACAGAGATATACAGTAAAGAGAGATTCAAAGACAGAGAAAATTTCTGAATGGTTTAAAGTGTGTTAAAAATATATGCAAGCTGAAAGTTGAAGTTCTTAAAGCAAAAACAAAAAGAGGAAGAGAGTTGTTGTGTGTCGTAGTACACACCTTTAATCCCAACACTTGGGAGGCAGAGGGAGACCTCTGTGACTTCAAGGTATGGTAGCACACGCCTTTAATCCCAGTGCCTAGAAGGCAGAGACAAACAGATCTCTGTGAGTTCAAGGTATAGTAGTGTACGCCTTTAATCCCAATGCCTGGAAGGCAGAGACGGGCGGATCTCTGAGAGTTCAAAGACAGCCTGGTCTACAGGGTTATTCCAGGTCAAAGATATGCGCTCAAAAAACAAAACCTTAACTTAGGAATGTCACAGCTTAGATTCTTAAGCGCCTAGTGATTTAAAGGCGCAAATCAAAAGTGCTCCTGGATAGTAAAAAATGTTACAGATTCACAATAAAACAAATTCAGACATAAAAGATCACAGTGTTGGATGAATGTACGTAGGCTTGGGAGAGAGAAGAAAAAGAATATAGAGAATAAAGTTAATGGTTTAAAAAGAAAAAAGTAAAGTCTTTAAAGAGACAGAATAAAGTAAAGTGATAGAGTAAAAATAAGCCGCGTAAAGATGAAAAATTCACAGAGAGTCTGGATTCTTTGTATTATTGTGTTTTCTTTAAAATTTTTGACTGTGAAGAAGCTAAGTACAGAGAGACATTTCATTACATGGGCTGCCAAGCTAAACCAGAATGGATATAAGGGTATTACGATTTCAGAATTTGGGTCTAAGGATATGATGCTTTGGAGAGAGTCTTCTTTTGTTTTCACAGAGGATGAGACTCTATGGATTTCTTCTATTCCGATTTGGTATGATGGACCACGTCCTCCTGAAGGGTTGCTGTGAACATCTTCAGAAAATTGCCTTGCTCAACTGCCAACTGAGATAAACCTGGCACACAGGTTACACCCTAAATAATCTGATTAACGACGCCCCCATTCAGCAGGAAGCAGTTTGGAGAGAAAAAACTGCGCCCATGTTCCCAAATATAGTTTATAAATGTTCTTTTACATTTAAAGGGGGAAATGATATAGGTATGAATAATTTGCATTGGTATGGATTTTAAGGTCAATTTTGTTATATGTATAAATGTTTCTGATGTAACTTTTACTTGATAACTGTTATATGTAATTTTGCTATGTTAAGGTTAAAGCCTTCCTTTTTTTGTTTAAACAGAAAAAGGGGAAGTGATGTGGGAGTGTCACATCAATCTGTTGATTTCATTGTTTAAGCAATAAAGAAACTGCTAGGCCCATTTGATAGGCCCACCCTTAGGTGGGTGGAGTAAACAGAAGGGAAGGCTGGGAGGAAGAGGAAGTGAGGTCAGACTCCGCAGCTCTACTCTCCGGAGCAGACGCAGGAGAGACGCCATGCTACCTGCTCCAGGGAAGACGCACACCATGCCCCAGCTCCGACCCAGGATGGACTTAGGCTAGAATCTTCCCGGTAAGCGCACCTAGGGGCGCTACACAGATGATTAGAAATGGGCCAGAGCAGTGTTTAAAAGAATACAGTTTCCGTGTAATTATTTGGGGCATAAGCTAGCCGAGCCGGGCAGGCGGCTGGGGTGTTTGGGGACGCAACCCCGCCGCTGCCCCTATTACTACAGCTGGCTTTGTGGGAGCCTAGCCAGTTTGGATGTTCACCTTCCTAGATATGGACGGAGCGGGGAGGACCTTGAACTTACCACAGGGCAGGGAACCCTGACTGCTCTTTGGACTGGAGAGAGAGGGGGAGAAGGGTGGGAGGAGGGAGAGGGAAATAGGAGGCTGGGAGGAGGCAGAAACTTGTTGTTTTTCCTTTTCCCAATAAAAAAAAATCATGTATAAAATGGAAAAAAACAAAAAAAAAAAGAAAAAAAAGAAGAAAAGAAAATATCATCTAAGCCATAGGATTCACTTCCATCTAAAGGTAGTAACAACCTTTAGTTAAGCATTTAAATAAACCACAATCAAATGAAATGTGTTGATAAAATGGATATAACCTCAACTCAAACAACTGATTTTGATTTTACTCCTTAATACAATGCCCTTCTATTGAAAATTTACAAATATTGAATGTGTTTTAATGTGTTTTTCACTCATTCAATAATTAGCTTTTCTTTTCATTTTATTGTTGTTGTTTTCTTTCTATTTTTAGTTTTTTTCCAATCTTCGCATTTGTCAATTGGCCATTGAAGTAAAATTCTACCATTCAATTGCAGCCTTGCTACATGTTACAGAATAGACCCTGCCCACGAAGGAGGAATTCTCACTGCCTAAAGTCATTGTTTCTGCTATCCGCTGATTCTATCAGCCTGTCAAAGGGAAACCATCTAAAGTGAACCATCCATGTTTTAATAAAGCGTATTTACTAAAGCAGACAGGCATCCTGCAGAGTATTATCTGCCAATTGCTTATATGAAATAGCAGCAACTACTGTTGATGTGATGACAGAAAACATAAATAATAAAGGTGAGAGATGGTAAGTAGTATCCCTAGTAACCTTTTTCATTGTTTTGACAGAATATTGACAGAAAAAATAAAGAAATGAAGATTCTTCTGTGGCTCACAGTTTAGGAGAAACAATACATGATAGCAGGGGAAGTATGACAGGGACATGGCTTCTGGGTGTAGCAATGGGATAATGTTGCATATGGTTAAATGGTGGCAGCTGCTAGGCATCAGAACGCTTGTATCAGAAGACAGCCTAAAATCCTGAGACCTATGCCTCATTGTGGCTATATAGCTGTCAGCTATTCTCATGTCCGGAAGATTCCACAGTGCTCTAAAACAGCACCATTAGTTGAGTGCCAACTCTTCAAACAACACATGCACTAGTGAGGGACATTTTATGTTCCAACCATAAGAAGAGATAAACTTCTGTAATGTGCTTGTACTGCTTAACACGTTAGAAAAGAACAAATCTCCAGGATTTTGTAACAAGTTAAATATTAGTTTTGGGATTTCTAGAATAAGCAAAAAATGATAACAAATATGATGCCTCCCAGTTTTAGAAACATTTTATTTTATTGATGAGTTATGAGTTAAGACTATTGTCATGATATTTTTAATCTATTAGTTATAACAGGTCTGTTTTGGTGTGTTTATGTGGGAGTGTAAATGTTCATATATGCAGCTATATGTGTTTGTTCATGTACTTGTACTCATAACTCATCAATAAAATAAAACAATCAATAAAAATAAACTCATCATTTAAATACAGATATTCCACCATACCATACCTATGTGTTCTATACCTACAGATGCAACATGAAAGTAATCAGAAATGTTTCTAAAACTGGTTCTGTAATGGACATGTTCAGTCTTTTTGCCCTCTTCGTTATTTCTTACAAAGCTCAATAACTATTTACATGGAATTTACATAGTGTAAATTACACGTAGGAATTAAAGAATATAGGAGGAATATGATTAAATGATAGACACAGAAACTATGCCAGAGTGTTGCCAGCTATTTAAGTACACTGTGAAGATGTGTCTGTTTTATCTCGTTTGCTTAAGATTTCTCCTGATTGATTTAAGAAAAAGCTGAATAGCAATAACTGGGTAGGACAAGACTGGTGGGACTTCTGGGGAGATAGAGAAGAACTCAGGGGAAGAATCAAGGAGCGAAATTTGCCTGCCGGACATGGAGGAATTTGAACATAAGGTACTGAGGAGAAGTAATGCGCCATGTAGCAGAACATACATTAATATAAACAGGTTAATTTAAATTTTAAGAATTATTTGGGAATAAGACATAGCTAAGGCCACACTTTCATAATAAGTCTCCATGGCATTATTTGGGAACCAGTTGTCCAAAGAAAGACTTGTTACACAAGAGTATATGAACGACTTAAACATTCAAGTACTTTGTTATGCGTGGGGAGTCTTGGAACAATTCCCTGTGTATATCTATAGATAAACAACTGAATATAAGGAAAATTATAGAAAATATATCATTTGTGAATGTTTCAGATATGTTCCTGTAGGTCTAGAACAAGTAAGAAAAATGATTAGGCAAATATTGCAAGCTAAAGATGGGAGAAGGAGAGAAAAAGGGGATAGAAGCCAAAGTAGTCAGAGAGAGTATAGAATAAAAACAGACAAGTCCAAGTTCAAAAGCATTAAAGGAGATGAGAAGAAACTAAGAACATTACTGGAGCTATAAATGTCAATGGAAAAACTAGAATTAAATAAATTCCTTTCTAAATATCCGTAGAAATTATAGAAATTTTAGGGAAATGGGAAGATTGATCATTGCATAAAAGCACTCACTGCTCTTCCACAGAACCTGGGTTCAGTTCATAACATCCACATAGTAGAGCACAATTGCTTGTAAATCCAATCACAGGGGAATTGATCCTCTCTTCTGGTATCTGCAGGTCCCTGAACATGGAAGGTGCACCTTCACCATGAATGCACATAAACATACACATAAAAAATAAATAATTATTTTAAGAGGAAAAATAGACACAAAATGCAAAAAGAGTAAAAAAAGACACAGTAAAGTCTACAAATAAGAACATTATACACAATAATGGCAAAGTAAAAATGGAAAAAAGAGTTTATAGCAAAATTAAGATCAAATGCATGCATCATTTATTTATTGTTTTAAGATTTATTTTATGAGTATGCGTATTTTGTCTGCATGAATTTATGTATCCAAGGAGTTCAGAACAGGGTGGTGGATCTCTTGAAACTGTAGATATGAATTATTGTGAATCACCATCTGGATACTGAAACCAAACAGATATATATATCTGTAACCCATGGAAATTTAGTTCAGAACAATGTTTTGTTAGTCACTAAGGGAATGTTAAGGGTTGTAAACACAAAATAAGCAGTTTAGTCATTTGAAAACAAGTATAAACTAAGGGGTATAAAACATATGTGAGGCTATAATCCTCAGAAATGGATAAAGAAGAAAAATCTATAAAATTAATTGGTTTTAACTTTTCTCTCTTAATATCACATTTAAAACAATTAGAAAAAGATCTATAATGATTCATGAGACTTGAATAGTATGCTAAATATTGTCTTAAGTTGATAGCTGTGGTTGTTTCCAGGATTTTTAATCTTCACCATTAGCAAAGACCTTCTTATAAAATGGCATAGAATTTGCTTTCAACTTCAATTATTCCACCTCTATATCTTAAATACAAATCTCTATGCTATTTCTAATAACAAGTTCAATATAAATGCTTTTAGTAGTTGTTAACCTCTATTAGAATTTGAATAACAAGAAAATATATGTGTCTGGTCAACATGGTCATCTTATGGTTTGAATGCATTAAAGGTTAAGATACTAGCTGAAGGTCTCTGATCTCATCAATGGATTAGTCCATAGAAGATCTTAGAATATGATGATAATAATTGAGGAAGAAGAGAAAATTAAGAGTAGTAAACTGGGGAGAAATTAGGTCAGTGAATATGCCTTGGAAAGATATACCTTATCATATTCCTTACATGCCCATCATTGTGGCCTACTTTCTGCTCAGCACAAGACAAACAGTTCTGTTCTATCACATGATCCATTCCATGGAGCTCTCTTCATTCTGATCTACAGCCATAAATCAAGCCAACTATGCACTAAACTGTCTGAATCCATCAGTCTAAACAAAATCCTCTGTTGCTTAAGCTGTTTTATCTGGTGTTTTGTCATCAGGATAAATATTTTGTTAATATCATTGGCCTATAATTGGCAAACTCCTTGGGGGCAGACACACATATAGGAAGCAAATTATATAGCTTTTATTTGCATCACTCTATCTAGAAACTACAGAATATATATTATTAGCAATCGCTTGTTGATAATTTTGGAAAACGATCTGTGTTCTTGTGACTATGTCAAAGCTGAAGAACTGAAGAAAGACATCATACAGTGTAAATTTTATAGATGATGGGCTATTATGTCAAACCTAGTAGCAGAAAAATATCAGAACTATTTCAGTATTTGTTAAGTAAACAATGTACTTCTAAATAATCTATGATTTCTTGAAGAAACTATGATAGAATCCCCCAAATATTTTCAGTTGGATTATAATGTAAATTTGATTTATCAAGTCACGTGGAATGCATATAAAAGGCTGCACAGAGGGAAATTTATAGTTCCTATGGAATGTGTTAAAAGTGAAGAAGCATTAAAAGTCTGGGACCTTTGATTTAAGCTGGACAAGAGTTGAATATTAAATTTGCACAAAGTAGAAATAGAAAAGAATACATATAAAACCATAAGTCTGTAAAGCAGACAATATATGCATAATAGATATGAGTAATGGAGCCAAAAGTTAGCTCTTTGAAAATATTCTCAATTGTCATTATCCAAATCAGAAGGGTTTAGTAAGAACACAAATCATATGTAGATGAAATAAAAAATGAAAACCATTCTTAACTTTGAAAAGACTGTGAATATATTACACATTGCTAGGGTATTCAAAAGAGAATATTTTGAGCTACCTGAAATAGTTACTATCTTGATCAAGGCAGAATTATATTACAGCCTTCTACACTTTATTGGATATGTTAACCCTTGTGATTTTTAAGAATGAATTACTTGAACTGTTGAAATCCCATAGTTCCTCAGACCAAATTTTTAAAGCTGTGTTGGAGTAAGATACTGGAAAATCTTTATCTGTCTCATGTTGGCTCTCAGTCCTTCACATATTCCTTATTGGATTATTTGTAAGCTCTGATCTTCATGACTCCTTACCAGTTTCCTATAACCACAGCTATTTTGGGATGATATTGTATTGTTTTGTTTTATTCCACAACCCTAGCTTACATGGAATATTCCTCCAAGCATGGCCAATTATAAGAATCAATAGGGCTGCACAGTTAATGTAAAGAATACCACTGTCAGTTCATACCTCACAAGCAACCAGTTATCACTCAGTTTATCTATATCTTTCTAATTTTTCTCTCACTGTCTTCTTTCCTCATCTTACCTCTCTTTCAAACATGCCAGTAATTTTACTCTTCAGTCCAATTTGGAAGCAATGCCCTAGGTGGTATGATTAATTGCTAGTTTTAATAATTACTCAATTTGTCCCATTTCTCTTCCTCCATCTCTTATTACTATATTTGCCTGGCATCCTACTTATTTTTAAGACTGAAATCTTGAAAAGAGGTCAGGGAAACAATTATGGTAATCTTAGTGATACAAAGATTTCAACATAAATAGTTTCAGTAAGGAAATTGTGTGCTGTGTGTGTGTGTGTGTGTTTCATCTACAATAGAATTAGAACTATGGTAGAAGGAAGATTAATTCATTAAAATTTTTAAGTTATTTTATGAAAGAGAGTTAGACTGGATCTGGTGGAAGAGGCCTAAGATCTAAGCCATTCAAGATGCTCAAGCATTAGAAAATAACTTCAATGACTGTCTAGAATATGAGGAAATCCAAGTTATTAGTTTGAATAACTTAACAAGACCCTATGCAAAATAAAATATAAAACAATGATTGAAGATTTCTCTTAGACATAGAATGCTGACATCGAATTCAAAAATCCCTAGGTTCAAAAACCAGCAAATGCCCTCACACCCCCACACTCTCAAACACATGAAAGAAAATAAATAGACAAAATGCTCTGCTGGCTTCCCTTATGATACAGCATTTGCAATGCATATTTCTCAAGCCAGGACACACAGTACTACCACAATGGTAACCATATATATGTAATTGTATTTTAGGTAAATTCAACTCTTATCATATCTGTAAATATGTTTGCAAGACTGTGAAAGTGTTTTTTTTTATCTTTATGACCATATAGAAACAGAAAGTGTGAACAAGAGAAAAGAGGTGAAAGAGAATCATATTGGCATCACTTCACTAAAGACATGCATTATTCATCCATTTGCCATTTATCTGAACACATGCTATGTACAAGGCTCTGGGTTTCACAGCAGTAAATATGAAAACTCAATTTCTTTCTTTCTGAAATCCCCACTAGAACTCATGGACCAATATAGAAGAAGAAAGAAATTTTAAGTCTACATATCTTTTGATGAAAAAATACTAAAATGTCTTGTAGCTACAATGATGAGAGGCTGTATGGTGGAGAGTTTAGATACAGGTTTAGTTTCTCCATCAAAGTGATTGTTAAGAAATAGATGTTTCTTGTAATTTCTACATCCTTTACTTCCCCAAAGAGCTGAATGGGTCTATGTTTTTTTCCACTTAGATTATTTGCATTGACACATTGTGATATGATTCTCTTAGGGAAAAGTAAGATAATGTACAAGGACAACTTCCAAAGCCAAAATACTTTGAGTGTCACTGTGTTTCAGCTACCAGCATTTGTAACAAAGCCAGCTCTTAGCTTATTCTGTTTTAAAACAAGAACCTCATTGCAGTTAGCTTCTTTACAGACAGACAATAGAAATAGCTATGAACATGATAAAAAGGAGAATGAGTATATCAAAGTAGGCGTATGTGCGATTTTTTTTCCTTCTTTTCTGGCTGTATTCAAGATACGTGACTCTCAAGAATATCAGAAATAGCAAACTTGATCAGACAGCTCCATTTCTGTTTCTACATGAAGCTAGGGGAAAAAGTTACAATTTTAAAATTCTAACAAGGCACAGTACTTCTTTAAAAGTATATGTCTGTAAAAATATTCAGGAGGAAATAAGAGTTCATTAGCATTTTGTACTGGACTATATGCCACTGGTTCTGTTTTTTTCAGATTGCTCTGAGCAAGTCATCTGTCACATCCATGACCTGTTGCAACTTTGGATGACTATTAGGATTGGACAGTGTTTCCCCTTTAATGTATATCTTTATTGAAAGAAACCTATGTTTAGGCACAGTCCTTTTGGCGCACACACACATACACAACATTAACAATGCAATAAAATGAAATGTTTTATCTTTTTACTGAATTTGTCTTCGTACAAGATCCAAGAACAGTATAAAGAATTAAAAGGTCAAGTTCAAATCTACCACTACTAATACCTCACAAAGACAGAAATACGGCCTAAAAGTTACTTTCATTTTCTTTAACAGAGTTGAATTATTCCAATGAATAGATATCCATCCTCTGCTGTGACTATGCATTAGTGCCACTGGTATATACATACAGTTGTGTGGTCTGTGCACTGTACCAGAAAACATAAACATAAGAATTAACCCTACTGGTTTATGACATAATTCAACTCATATCCTGATTTACGATCATCAGTAACATAATAAACAAAGCAAAATAAAAGAGCAAGGTAGCTTAAACATCACTTATAAATATAGCTAGACTTTATGGCGATTGTATATGAATATGAATGTCTCAGTGAATTTTTGATTAAAAAAGAGAGATTTCATTATTACACTGTTGCAAGGAGCTGGTTGCTTGTCCCAGCTACCCAGAACTGAAATAACCACACAGAAACTGTATTAATTAAAGCACTGCTTCTCTCAATAGCTCTAGCTTCTTATTGGCTAACGCTTATATCTTAATTTAACCCATCTCCTTTAATCTGTGTATCGCCATGTGGCAGTGGCTTACTGGCAAAGTTTTGGCATATGTGACTCTGTTGGCGGCCCCAGGGCATCTCCCTCTCCTCCTTCCATCTCCCAGCATTCCATCTAGTGTTCCCCACCTACCTAAGTTCTGCAACAGGCCAAGGCAGTTTCATTATTCATTAACTAATAAAAGCAACACATAAACAGAAGGACCACCCACACCATTTCCCCTTTTCTCTTTAAATAAAAAAGGAGGGTTTTAACATTAACATAGTAAAATTGCATGTAACAAAACAAGTATCAAGTAAGAATTGCAGTTGCAATATTTATATCTACTTTCTATCTATTATTCAACTCCATCAAAGATTCCATCCAGAAGGATATAACATATAAGTTAACAGGAAGTGCATTGCAAGCAACTTCCAAAATTCTAGAATTTACAGAGACTTCTCACTACCTGGACAGTCACCCAAAGTTCTTCTGTATCATTGGGACATCCATCTTCAGCCTACAGGCCCATAGTATCCAGCAGACTTTTCATGAAGCAGGAAATTTCAAAGACAGTTCTGCCTATATTGGCTGTTTGTCAGTCATTTTCTTCTGTGTCCTTCAGAATGTCTAGCAGACACTTTCATGAAGCAGGAACCCCAAAGGACCATCTCACCTTTAGGCAAATTCAGCAGTCATTTATCTGTGGGTCTTGCACGTCCAGTTAAGGAGTCCAGGCAAAAGCAATTTTTTTTTTGCCCAAATAGCCAACTGACTCCACAAGGAGCCTCTTTGATGCCTATATTCCCCTTGAAGTGGTGTGGTGCTGCCAGGAGCAGATGTGTCTCATTTTCATGAAAAGTCTTAAATTCTTAAAATGTTTAAAATGCCATATCCTGAAAGTTTCTGAAAGATTTGAAGAATACCAATCTAACTGAAATATATCTCTATATATCTAGAAAACCTAAATAAATGACAATTTTGATTATTATAGATGATTATCTATTAACCTATATTTTAATTATATATTACACTTTTAAATGAACTACACAATCACAATACCTTTCAATGTATTTCAAGAGCAGAAATATATATATATAAATTGACCTTAAATTTGTATCAATAAACCAAGATCCATGACATTGCAAATCTCTACAGTATACCCCCCTTTAAATGTAAACAAACATTTATTAACTGCTTCCTGTTGTTTATTGGGTGAAGAATTTTTTGTGGGGGTGTTTACAGCAACTTTCAGGGGGGTCTTGTTCCATCAAACCATATTGGTCTGGAAGCAACCCACAGTTTCTCATCTTCTGTGGAAACAAATGAAGAACCCCTTTTTCAAAGCAACATATCCTTAAACTCAAATTTTGAAATTAAGATACCTTTATATTGGTTTAACTTAGCAGTGCATACAATGAAGTGTCTCTCTGTACTTAGCTCCCTCACAGTCAAAAAATTAAAAAAGACACAATAATATACATAATCCAGACTTTCTGTGCATATTTCATCTTTACATGGATTGTTTTACTTTACTTCTTTAATCTATGACTACTTGTACTCTGTCTCTTTAAAGACTTTACCCCTTTTTTTTAAGCATTGACTCTATTTTATGACTATCTGTACTTGTTTTCTTCTCTCTTCCAAGCCTACATGCATTTATCCAACATTATGACTCATCTGAATTTGTCTTTATTGCATATCTGTAATTCTTTACTGTCTTGAAGAGTTTTTAAAATGGTAAGAAGCTTGGTTGTAGCTGCTCTGGATGCTGGCTCCACCTCTCTCCATTTTTAAAATGGTGGAGGCTCTGAGGCTGCCATGTAGGAGCTGCACTCAGCACTTTGACTCTGAAAATGAGTGTGTAGCACAGAAACCATTTTTACTGAGTAATAGCTAAATCCCCCATACAGAAGAGCACTGCGCAGACTAGAGATATTTCCATGGAAATCCATCATGTTCTCCTGCCTGTACAAGCCTATTAGACCCGATCCTACCACCTGCCCTGGTGAAGAACACTGAGCCTTGTGCATGGTCTCAGCTACTTTCCTCCTGACACTGAGTGGGCACACAAACACCCGGGCCCACAAATGCCATTGAAATGTTCCCTAGCTGGAGTTTACACTGGTAGCGTAACCCAGGAAACCACATTTTAAAACAGCATGGCTAAGCCGGGCGATGGTGGCGTAAGCCTTTAATCCCAACACTCGGGAGGCAGAGGCAGGCGGATCTCTGTGAGTTCGAGACCAGCCTGGTCTACAGAGCTAGTTCCAGGACAGGAACCAAAGCCACAAAGAAACCCTGTCTAAAAAAAAAAAAAAAAAAAAAAAAAAAAAAAAAAAAAAAAACAAAACAGCATGGCTTTTTTCCTGCTAAGGTTGAATCAGGAAAACCTCTCTATAAGGAGCCATGCCTTTGGTTGCTTCTAGCAAACAAAGCCCACCCAAGAAAATGCTGCTAGCAAACCATGCTTAATTCTGTCTTTTGTGTCCAGAATTAATTTTTAAGTTTTCTCATGTTTTATGTGGATTTAGTCCACCACGTTGTTGCACCATTTGTTGCAGAGAGCCACTTGGTCACCCCGGCTGCCCAGTACCGAAATAATGACACAGGAACTATTAATTAAACCAGTGCTTGGCCCATTAGCTCTAGCTTCTTATTGGCTAACCCTTGTAATGCTGGAATTAATGGTGATGTATATGTATGTTTCAGTGAATTTTTTTCATTAAAAAAGAGAGAGATTTAATTTATTTCCACCCTTTTGAACTCAAAATATCACATCTATTTATATATTTGTCCTGATACTTGGTGGTGCTATTATTCATCTAAATATATGGCTTCCTATCATTTTCATCCTACAAACAGTTCTAAGACATAGCGAGTAAAATCATAAAAACAAATTGGAGACAACATGATATTCAGGAATCCATAGACATAGATACTTACAGACTCTCTTAGTTAGCACTAGTTAATGATTTCCACTGATTTTCAATATTATTCAAATAATATTTGTTGTCTTCAATCAAATAACACCTTTTTGCAAAATATAAAGAAGAAAGGACTAAAAATAACTATGATTATGAATGAGTGAGTGGGTGAGTGAGAGGTGGCTGTCTTTTTTCTTTCTGTAATCTATGAAAGGATTCCAGGAAATGTAGTAGAATATAAATCTGAGAGATCCTTTGAAACAGCCTAGGTCTCACTCTTTCACTCTTTGAAGCCAGATGCCACCCATATATGGCATTTCAGTGATAAATGAAACAGTAGAAATAGGAAGAGTGGTTCTTTTGAAGACAGTACAGATAGGGGAGAACCTTAGCCAGTTTCTACAACACATATTGGTATTGCATGAAATTACCTTGTTAGGATTTTTTCCTAATGCAAGCTCTCTGCCAATGCCAATTCCCAATCAAGCCAAATCAAAACTAACCAAATTTAAAAATATCCAGGTTTAAGAGGATTCCTGCACTCTTGAGTGACCAGGAGGGGGAACCAGGAGGCCACAAATGTGACCACCAGGGGGAAGGGAAAGGGACCACATGATCCTCTTTTGGGAGTTAACTTAAACTCCAGGGAGGGGCCAGGGCCTGTCATCCTGGGATTTGGAGTACAGACCAATACAACTCTCAGGCCTTGGGGCTGGGGTCTATGCTCCCAGCTTAACATTCAACACTTTTTGGATATAGGGATGATAGGAAATTTAAGTGGTAATTGTGACCAACAATTTGGGCTCTCTAGAAAAAAAGGGCATTGACTCATGTCTGGCTACTTGTTGCAGGCATAGGGTGATGTGGGGAAGGGAAGAGCTAGGTGTTGCTGGGTCCATGCTCAGCAAGAGGTGTGGCTGGAAAGGCATCCCATTCCCTGTCATCCCAGAGACGTCAGACATCTGTTCCTTGGGAGAGGTGAGAAGGCAGGTGTCTAAAAAGAAAATATTGTTATTACCAAAGATGAGTGTGACAGGATGAGGAGCAGGTAGGTCCTTCATTGTGGCATCCTGGAAAACTGGAGGGAGGAAGGTCCTGTCTGTTGGACCAAGTGTCCTCAGTAGGTGCCAACTTGAGCCTGGAGAAATGGTACCAGCATGAGTGTCCCACGAACTTGGCAGCTGAGGATTACAGTGTGAGGTACTGTCCATCAAGGTTCTAGAGACCTAAGAGTTAACTGTGTGAGGAGTACTCTGTCCCCTGGGGAGAAAGGGGCAGGTTTAGGGGCACGAGGGTCCACTGGTGTGATGGCAGGAAGACAACTGTCAGCATGTGAACAGAGAAGGGACCTTAAAAGGGAGAGGTAGGGTAGGTACTCCACCAATGGAAGAGTTTGAACTGGGAGGTGATGGTTAAGGAAAAATGGCCTGCCATAAAGCAGCTCAAAAGGGCTCAGGTCCATAGGGAAATGTGGGGAGGCCCTGAGGTGAGTCAGGGCCATGGGGAGATGGGAGGGCCAAGATAACCTGAGTTTAATGGAGGGCTTGGTTAGTTGTTTTCTTATGAGTCCATTGGCCCTCTTGAACTTTTCAGAGGACTGTGGATGGTAGGGGTGTGGAATTTCTAGGAGATGTTGAGAGCTTCTGACACAAACTCTATGACCCTGAGCTTCCACATCTGCTTTTCGCTGGAGACCGGAAATGCTTCTATCCATTCTGTAAAAGTGTCCACAAGTGTAAAGAGATAAGGGACATTTTTTTCCTTTTATGAGCAGGCATATGGGTGAAATCAAATTGCCAATCTTTGCCTGGTTGGTGTCCGCCAATCTGATGTAGAGACAGAGTTACATGGAGAGTCCCTTGTGGGTTGTCCAGGGCACATGTCTGTCAAGAGGTGTGAACCTGTAAAATAAAATCTTGGAGATGAGTGGGATCAAAAAGGGGATCCAAGAAGCAGAACAAAGCTTTGGGGAAGCTGCTAAGGATTTCTCAACCAGTAAAGGTCCTGGGCAAGCACGTATCACTAAGAAAGAATGAGAGAAAAATTGTCCTGCAAGAATGCAGGGCGATTCAATAAAATACTGGCAAACCGAATCCAAGAACACATTAGAAAAATTATCCATTATGATCAAGTAGGCTTCATCCCAGAGATGCAGGGCTGGTTCAACATACGCAAATCTATCAATGTAATCCACCATATAAATAAACTGAAAGAAAAAAACCATATGATCATTTCATTAGATGCTGAAAAAGCATTTGACAAAATTCAACACCCCTTTATGATAAAAGTCTTGGAGAGATTAGGGATACAAGGGTCATACCTAAATATAATAAAAGCTATTTACAGCAAGCCGTCAGCTAACATTAAATTAAATGGAGAAAAACTCAAAGCCATCCCACTAAAATCAGGAACACGACAAGGCTGTCCACTCTCTCCATACCTCTTCAATATAGTGCTTGAAGTTCTAGCAATAGCAATAAGACAACATAAAGGGATCAAGGGGATTCGTATCGGAAAAGAAGAAGTTAAGCTCTCGTTATTTGCAGATGATATGATAGTATACATAAGCGACCCCAAAAACTCTACCAAAGAACTCCTACAGCTGATAAACACCTTTAGTAATGTGGCAGGATACAAGATCAACTCCAAAAAATCAGTGGCCTTCCTATACACTAAGGATAAGGAAACAGAGAGGGAAATTAGAGAAGCATCACCTTTCACGATAGCCACAAATAGCATAAAATATCTTGGGGTAACTCTGACCAAGGATATGAAAGATCTATTTGACAAGAACTTTAAGTCTTTGAAGAAAGAAATTGAAGAGGACACCAGAAAATGGAAAGATCTTCCTTGCTCCTGGATTGGGAGGATCAACATAGTAAAAATGGCAATTCTACCAAAAGCAATCTATAGATTCAATGCAATCCCCATCAAAATCCCATCAAAATTCTTCACAGATCTGGAGAAGACAATAATCAACTTTATATGGAAAAACAAAAAACCCAGGATAGCCAAAACAATCTTATACAACAAAGGATCGTCTGGAGGCATTACCATCCCTGACTTCAAACTCTACTACAGAGCTACAGTATTGAAAACAGCTTGGTATTGGCATAAAAACAGAGAAGTCGACCAATGGAATCGAATAGAAGACCCTGACATTAACCCACAAACCTATGAACACCTGATTTTCGATAAAGGAGCTAAAAGTATACAATGGAAAAAAGAGAGCATCTTCAACAAATTGTGCTGGCAAAACTGGATGTCAACCTGTAGAAGAATGAAAATAGATCCATATCTATCACCATGCACAAAACTCAAGTCCAAATGGATTAACGACCTCAATATCAGTTTGGACACAGTGAACCTGATAGAAGAGAAAGTGGGAAGTACCCTACAACAGATGGGCACAGGAGATCTCTTCCTATGTATAACCCCAGCAGCACAGACATTAAGGACCTCATTGAATAAATGGGACCTCCTGAGACTGAGAAGCTTCTGTAAAGCAAAGGACACTGTCACTAAGACACAAAGGCAACCCACCAACTGGGAGAAGATCTTCACCAACCCCGCAACTGACAAAGGTCTGATCTCCAAAATATATAAAGAACTCAAGAAACTAGACCGTAAAAGGCTAATCAACCCAATTATAAAATGGGGCATTGAGCTGAACAGAGAATTCTCAACAGAAGAACTTCAAATGGCCAAAAGACACCTAAGGTCATGCTCAACTTCCTTAGCGATCAGGGAAATGCAAATCAAGACAACTTTAAGATACCATCTTACACCTGTCAGAATGGCTAAAATCAAAAATACCAATGATAGCCTTTGTTGGAGAGGTTGTGGAGAAAGGGGTACACTCATCCATTGCTGGTGGGAATGCAAACTTGTGCAACCACTTTGGAAGGCAGTATGGCGGTTTCTCAGGAAATTCGGGATCAACTTACCCTTAGACCCAGCAATACCACTCTTGGGAATATACCCAAGAGAGGCCTTATCATACAACAAAAGTATATGCTCTACGATGTTCATAGCAGCATTGTTTGTGATAGCCAGAACCTGGAAACAACCTAGATGCCCTTCAATGGAAGAATGGATGAAGAAAGTATGGAATTTATACGTATTAGAGTACTACTCAGCAATAAAAAACAAGGACTTCATGAATTTTGCATACAAATGGATGGAAATAGAAAACACTATCCTGAGTGAGGTAAGCCAGACCCAAAAAGAGGAACATGGGATGTACTCACTCATATTTGGTTTCTAGCCATAAACCAAGGACATTGAGCTTATAATTAGTGATCCTAGAGAAGCTAAATAAGGAGAACCCAAAGAAAAACATATAGGCATCCTCCTGAATATTAACCTTCAGCAAGCGATGAAAGGAGACAGAGACAGAGACCCAAATTGGAGCACAGGACTGAAATCTCAAGGTCCAAATCAGGAGCAGAAGGAGAGAGAGCACGAGCATGGAACTCAGGACCGCGAGGGGTGCACCCACACACTGAAACAATGGGGATGTTCTATTGGGAACTCACCAAGGCCAGCTGGCCTGGGTCTGGAAAAGCCTGGGATAAAACCGGACTCTCTGAACATAGCGGACAATGAGGACTACTGAGAACTCAAGAACAATGGCAATGGGTTTCTGATCCTACTGCCTGCACTGGCTTTGTGGGAGCCTAGGCAGGTTGGATGCTCAACTTACTAGACCTGGATGGAGGTGGGGGTTCCTTGGACTTCCCACAGGACAGGGAACCCTGATTGCTTTTCGGGCTGGGGGGAGACTTAATTGGGGGAGGGGGAGGGAAATGGGAGGCGGTGGCGGGGAAGGGACAGAAATCTTTAATAAATAAATAAATAAATAAATAAATAAAATAAAATAAAAAAAAAAGAATGCAGGGCGATGGCAAAGTTTTAAGTTGGGAGGAATGGGTCCCATATACACTTGTACTGAAATTGGTGAGGGGAACATAAGGCCTGAGTGGGAATAAAAGTAATGGACTTACCTGTTACCTGCAGCTTTACCCTATGGTTGGATAGGATTATGGGATAAACCACATCTGGGCAGCATCAATCCTCTGCAAAGCTGAGAAGTTCGAAGGCTGGCACAGTTTTACTTGCCAATGGTGAGGCTAGACCTCCGTGGCATGGCATAGAGGACAAATCTGCATGGAGGCATTGTGTCCAGGTTACTGGCAGATAGGGCATAACCTTAGAGGAGGCATAGTGCAATATTGTGCCATGCAACAATTTAGGCCACATGTGAAACAGTTTGCCTGTGAGGTTGACTTATTCTAGGCTCTATCAGAATAGAGCCTTATGTTTGACTTCCCTTTTCCCAATTCCTGTGATCTTGGGGCAGCTGCTAAGGGCTGGGCCTGTAGATTGTTGTAGCTTTGTCTATAGGGAAGACTCAGCTTCTTGGGCATTAAAACTTTAAAAGCCATTTTTACCAATTCCCTTATAGGGGTTTGGGGACCCTCCTCAACCTTTTTTAACTCTTTCATAATATCTGGTGATGACTGAGATATAAAATAGGTAAGCAGAAGGAGTAGTAGAAAAGGAACCTAGCTGCTTATTCTATCTGAGAGAGATCTGGAAGAGAAAAGGGAACATGGGGAGGATTGGGAAGGGCTATCCCAGTGCACAGAGGGGTTCAAGGGTTGGGAGAAGAGGTAGGAGGGGGAAAGGGCAGGAAAGGTTGGGAAGGTGGAAGTTAACCTTGATCCAAGGTTGGGTAGTGTGGGCTTAAGGGAGTGAAGGAGGGGCCAGTGCCTCTGGCAGCATGCTACTGCAAGTCATTGGCTACTAAGGGAGGGGAAAGAGTTTAGAGCCCCTCCCCCCCCCAAAAAAACATGGACATATGTAAGCGTTGTCCATTTGTCTTTTCGGCCACAAAAATTTTCAAAGTCCAGGAGGACAGTAAGCTCAAGGCTTCCTTCCAGTGGCCAACTCATCCCATTGTCAAGATCATATTGAAGCCAAATCTTAGTGCATAGGAAAATTAGACATTTGAAACAGATTGATTTAGGACAGGTCCAATTTAAAAAGATTTTGTAAGAGGCATTCTAGGGGCAACAGCGGATCTGGCTATGAACTGCAAGTGCCAATTTTAAGGTCTATGCCTAAACAAATGGCCTAAGTCTATTAAAGTGTGTCTGCTAAAATAACTCTTATGCCTAATGGGGGCCATGGAAATTGAATCCTTGGCATCCCAAAACAAACAAATCCCACCTCAGCTGAGCCCAGTCTTGCTGCTCTGGCTGCTGCAGAGATCAGACTCTTGGCACGAGCTCACAACTTCAACAAGTGTCCCATAAATGACAAAAATACGATAAATGGGTCCCCCCCAAGCCCTATAACATAGATAAGAAAAGTGACTCACCAAGATGCAGCCGCTGTAGCCCAGGAGCCGGTTTTAGCATGGCATGGAGAGCTCAGACTGTAGACTAGGGAACTTTCCACACGTGGCCTAGGGCCATACAGAAAGGGCTACCCTATCTCAGTGGGATCTCCAAGATGGTAGGAATTTTCCCTAACACGAGCTCTGTGCTGATGCAAATTCCCAATCAAGCCAAATCAAAACAAGGAAAATTAAAAGAAAAATATCCAGGTTTAATGGGATTCCTGTGGTCTCAGGTTGCCCAGAGAGGGGATGAGGAGGCCACAAAAGAGACTACCAGGGAGAAGGAAAAAGGACCACCTGATCCTCTTTGGGAGTTTACTTAAATACTCTGTGGGAGTGGTCCTAACCCCCCAAGGCATTCTGGGCAACCTGGGATGTGGAGTCCAAACCAATACAACTCTCAGGCCTTGGGGCTGGGGCTATGCTCCCAACTTAACATACTCTTAAATATTTTTCTCTGGAATTTCTCTCTGAATTAAATAAACTCCAATATATCATGACTCCAGAATTCTTCTCTTGGCTCAAATAATTATTAATAATGGAGTAAAGAAACATTTAGCGTCTTAAACTATGTTTGTAAACAATAATAGTTGACATTTAGTGCTTACACTTTCTCTGGTACTGTATAAATTGCTTCTCATTCATACCTAAATTTTTTTGCAGTAAAAACCTTGAGTAGATATTTACTACATTTTACTTCTTGTTTTGGACTGAAAAAAATAAGAGGCAAAGGATAGTAGATTACTTTGTCTCAGATTATGCAGACAAAAGTGATAGAAGAAAGGTTACCAATCTCAGGCTCACCTTTTCACTAGAAAGACAATTAAAAAATGATTTATTGCTGTTCCATGTGATGCCTATGGGATCTCATACTTCATCAACCCATGAAGTTCAAAGTATTCCATAAAAATAATTTTTACACCCTGATAATTGGGAGGCTAAGGGATTATTATTGTTATTCAAGTGTCTGGGGCAGTTAAGACACCCTAGACTAACTATGCTGAAAGCAGCCACTCTCCAATTTCAAAAGAAGGTACAGAAATATGGTTGCATTCTCTGACCTTTCATCAGGGTGGAGAGGATATACTTCTACGGACCAGCTTAACATCCAAAACATCAAGTAACCACACCCTGGGTCAGGATATCTTACTTTTTAGTCACACATTTGAAAGAACAAAAGCAGCTCAGACTCTCTGACTTTTAGACAAGGTGCACTAGGCTCACATTTTTGGGTTCCCGCATACAATGAAATAACATTTATGATGCTTTACACTTGTCATTATGGACATACAAATTTTCAGAACACAGCTACTCTGTGAAGGAACTAAACTACCTTACATTGAGTGGTACCATGGAAAAGTCATGTGTAGACAGTCTAGTCAAAAGTTTCATTAGTAACCATGCCAGCAGCCAGTTTTAGGAAGCAGAAACACTAGAGAAGTTGCTTCCAAATTATTTATGCCCTATACTGCAGTGGTCCATTAGATATCCCAGCAAAGGCTCTGGATTCATTTTGTTCTCATTACCATAACCTAACACTGGATAGAAACAACTGAAAAATGACTTATTTTGGCTCAGGTATCTTCAAAGAGAAATCATGGCAGCTATGTCAGCTCCACCCAGAGGCAAGATCATGGGTGTAACTTGATTGCCTTGCAGAGGATTAGGAAATAGCTAAAGTTGTAAAGTCCTGACAGAGACAATTACCATAAAATGCCTGATTCCTCTGATAAGCACTGCTTGCTCAGCTTACCATCCCAAAGGCTCCCCACTAAAATTCCATGACAGCCAGATCAGCTCTGTCATCTATGGGCTGAATGTTCTAATATTTGAGACTGTGATAGGTAGTTCACATTCAAATCATAATAGCTACCATACAACAATAGTGATCAGCAATACCAAGAGCACTCTGCCCAAATCCCTGACCCACAGAAGCCATGAGCATGTTTTGGTAAATGCTTTGTGCCACTAGACTTTGAAGTGTTTTTTGTATAACAGTGGTAAAAGTTTGAAAGAAAGCAACGTTTCTTGAATGCATAGTATTATCCACAGGACTTTAATTGACAATAACACTGCCACTGCGTGTTAACACAAACACTGTTGCTGAAGCTCCTTTCACTCCTTCAGCCAATAGCCACTGAGATACCAACCCACTGGGGCATGGTCTCACTCTCTCTCTTTAAAAAAAGCAGCCACTGCCCTCTGCTCGCTCTCTAGCTTCTGGCTCCGCTTCCAGCTACTAGGCTCCTTTCCTGATCACACAGAGGGCTGTTGTCTGGAAGGGTGATCTGTAAGTTTTCCCTTTTAAATAAATAACTATTCTATTAATCATAATTCCAAACTGGTGTGTTTGGATTGTTTGTGACTTATGCCTTCATCAGTGGTGCGAGAGAATTGTCTGTATTCTGTCAATCATGTATTTTAATAAAACTCTGATTGCCGTGCAGGAAGTATAGGCATGTCAACCAGACAAGAAGTAGAGGAGGGGCAATGAGAACAGGAGAATGCTGGAAAGGAGGAAGCCCATTCCTCCCAGTCCAGCCCAGACCACCGAAGAGGCAACATGTGACCTACCAGGCTGAGAAAGTTACCAAGCCATGTGGCTAGCATAAATGGGTTAATATAAGATACAAGAGCTAATAAGAAGACTGAGCTAATGGGCCAATCAGTTTAAAATTAATGCAGACTCTCTGTGTGATTTTCTTTGGCTTGCCGGCTGTGGGGTACTGGACAGGACAGAAACCCCAACAAGCCAGTCCTCACTGCAACAAAACACAGAACCATCCCAGGACAAGTCTGCATCACTGCTGTACTTTCTGAAGTCAGGTTTAAAACTGTCTCAAAAAACGATGTTCTCCACAAGCTGCTTAAGTTCATGGGAATCAGAGCTTTTAAAAGTATGGAATACATGGTACTGATGTTCTTGAGAGTAGTTCATTCTTATGAATAACTTCAATATTCTTCTGTGTACTTGATTTATACTTTTGGGGTACTTCTTGACTCTTTGTTCTCACTCTGCATGCCTCCTACAACAGTTTCTCACTGTAGGTTCTATATATTCCCTCTCCATCAGTCAACAATTTGTATGGCTTTGGTTTCTGGCTTATGTAAGAAATAGGTATAGTGAACATATTTTTGCAAAAATGGCAAGGCTCTGAATACCAGCCTCCATTACAGTTCCCTATGCCTGCTGAGAATCAATGCTTTGTGGCTCTGCTTCAGAAACATTTTATATTCACTGAAAGGTAAATAGTAGCTTGTTCAACATCCAAATCATGATGGTATTCTAATTAGTTGTGTCCAAATTAGCTATCTATTATTCTTGCCCAGAATCCCTGCCATAATCTTCTATGTCTGAGCAAACATGAGTTATGCCAATGTCTTGAATAATGTCAATCTAAACTGAAATGGTTCCAACTTCCTTAATATCATCACCAAATGTCTTATTAATTAATTAATGATGCTGTGAATAATAATCACATAGTTGTTGTTAAACCATACAAGAAGCAGTAGGTGGGAAACAGCAGCAATTGTCTCAGATTACCAGGGTATGAGTCAAAAAACCAGGAAGAGAAGTTGAATATTCTCCACTGCACATTGGAAGCAAACAGGCAGGAAAAACACTACTAATTCACAAGACAGGGTGACTTCTCTGCTGGAATTCTTTGGAAGTCAGTCGACACACTAGGTTGATGACATAAAACACATGGTTTGTGCTGCCTGGCAATCTAGTGGGAGATATTCTGCCTCCTCTTGTGTTTGTTTTAAAACACCTTTCAGAATTTGGGAGCAAATGTAATTCATTCGACAGGACACACAATGAATAGGTTTCTCAGTCCCTTCTGGCAGGTTTATGATGGTGAAAGGAAAGGGAGAGAAGGAAGAATAAGGATTTGGGACAAATAGAGTGAGTAATAAGAGACCAATAAAGCTGTCCATCTGAAGGTACTTTTACTCAAGAGGATTGAAAAGTAGACTTATTCTTTTTCCATCATCAGATTCAGGTGAACACAGTTTGGGAAGACAGTCATTGCTTCAAATGATGGATGGGACTTTCCAGAGCTTGTCACCATTACCTCAAATGTAATCTGGATTACTTTGTTTGCTCAGCTGTTCCTGTTCTCCCCAAGACCCACTCATCTTGTCACAATCCAAGCAAGCGGGAGACACATGGATCATGGTATGCATCAATCGCATGTCCTACATTCTGCACCCCTCCCCCATCCTCTCATCCATCTCTATTGTCCTGGCAAGAAGGTAATGTCTCTGCTCACACATGCCATGTTCAAGCTGAGCAGTGCAGCAATTTTTTGCCAGGAGGCTGGTGACTTTGATTGATTAAAGATTTCTTTGCACTCAAGGCATGGAGTACAGGAAGATCAGAAAATATTGTGACCATTTCAGTTGTGATAGTTGTCCTTGGGTGTCTTCTGGAAATTGGTTTCACCATTTGCAGTGAATATTAAACTTTTCTTACATCCTGTATATTAAAATGGCGTGACACTTGCCTATTTTCTAAACACATCTTCTGGTCTGCTTTAAATCATATCCAATAAATTATAGCACATGATAAAATACAAATGCTAGGTAAATAATTTGTTTATATTATATGGCTGAGTAAATAATGACAAAAAAAATCTGTGCTTGATCACACAACTTACTTCCCAAATAAATTCCCTTCCACTCATGATAGTTAAATTGGTAGATATAAAAATAGCAGCTACAGAGGGCTTTTGTAAACTGTGCAAATCAATTTCTTTACATGGATTCCTATTACATTTAGAGCTGATATTGGTCTATTAAGTAGATAAAAGTGACATTTAGAGATGATGATTTGCTAAAGCCTAATTAGTTCATATATGCTGAAGTTCAGGCTACAAGAATATGAAAACATCTTGACAATTTGCTCACCAGTCTGTCTAGCCCAATACCAGACACACATTAAGCACTGACTGTTTGATATATGACTAATAAATGGATACATAAACATACATACAAAATGTCAATCAAACAAGGTTCTGGTCCCAAAATTTGTGGCATACTGATACTCCCTATTGTGAGTTGCAAAGCAATGCAAAGGAGTGAGCAATATAATTACGTGAGGGCAGGGGAAACTAGTGTTCCTTAGCATTAATCCCACTTATTGAAATTTACAAGTTGAGATTTCTGTTGAATAGACTAAGTACATGGCCCAACAGTTGATTTGTTGTTGTTGTTTTTTGCTTTTTGATTTTGTTTTGTTTTTCTTTCAGAGACAATTTTCTGTGTATGCTGTGGCTAACTGCTAAACATCTGGGCAGAAGAATTGAGCTACTGTTGTAAGTAAAACACTTAAATTAAAACTTCAAATATCTCCTCAACTTTATAATTAAATGTACCATATGGTTCTATTTTACTGAAAGTTGGGGCCTAATTTAATGTTTTCCTTTTTCAGCAACAGATTTTATTGGCTTGTTTTCAATCATTTTTATGTCAGAAAAACAATTACTACCAAGGCAATATTTTGTGATTATTAGACAGAAACAATCTCTTACCTGGGGATAAAAAAATATTGTTTTTGGTTTGGCAAAGTCATTATTTAAGCTCATCTGGGAATAAGACATAGTTGCTTAACTTAACGATTGTTGTGTCATCACAGAAAAGGTTCACACTTCTCAAGTTTCATCTTATATTCTATTTAATTTGAGTATAGTCTGAGACAAAATGCTGACTTTTGCACATTTTAATAGAAGAGGCTGAGCATCATTTGAGGTGTCTTAAAAGTGTCCAGTAAGCAAGTTATAATTGCAGGGCCAACTTTTTCATGTGAAAACTTTGCAACTTCATGTCAGCTTTTCTAAATGAGGGAAGCAAGATGTAGAAAGTGTTAATTTTTATTGAGAGTAGCCATTGAGAGACACACTTCGAATTTTCTATCCTCTTTTTATTGATTCTACAGATATGTACAGTGAATGTAGTGTACCTTACATTACGTTATTTTTAAGTTATTTTTTTCTCAGTTTTATTTACATCCACTGTCAGATTGTTCCTTTAGATAACTTTAGTCACCAGCTTTGTCCATAACTGGTAGTATGTTTTATTAGTAGAACATTTATCTATTTTCATTTTTAAATGCTTTTTTTAAAAAAAAATTGGTGTCTCTGTAGTTTTTCAGTTAAGAATACAAGTTTTCTTCAGAAGCACACATTCCAGGCAGACATTTTCAAGGTGGAATACTGGTGACAGGGAGAAACTGAATAACACTATTCAGGTCCTGGTCACACCACAGAAAGAATTCACTTAAATGGATCCTTTAGCTTCTCCATCTAGCTGGGATCTACAATGTTACTCTAATTAATTTTCAACACTACTGTAGAATCTCCTGAAGAGGAGGGTAAACAAATGAGTTGGATCAATATCTCTAATTGCCCTGGCATAATCAGCAAAACAAAAGAGTAAAACAATAAGCTATATTTGCATGTGAAATATTTCAGATAACCTTTCTAATGTACTAAGTATTCCTTTTTTAAAAATGTATTCTCTCAAATAATGCATCCTGACATCAGTCTCCCGCACCTCCTGCTCCTCACAGTCCCCCTGACCTCCTCTTGCCCACAGATTCACTGATCCTCCATTTCCTTCAGAAAACTGCAGGCCTCCCAGAAATATTAACCAAATACAGCATAACAAGTTACAATAAGACTAGGCACAAACTCTCATATCAAGACTGGACAAGGCAATGCAATAAGAGGAAAAGAGTTCCAAGAGCAGGCAAGAGTCAGAGGCATCCCCTACTCCTACTGTTAGGAGTGCCACCAGAACAATAAATTACACAGCTATAATATATATTCAGAGGATCTAGCACAGAACCATGAAGTCTCTGTGAGGCCCTGTGAAGTCTGCTTAGTTGATTCTGCAGGTCGTGCAACTTGTGAGGTTCTCTAACCCTCTTTCTCCCCCTCTTTTATGAAGCTCTCTGATCTCTCCCTAATGTTTTGTTGTGGGTCTGTGCAGCTGTTTCTATCAGTTGCTGGATAAAACCTATCTGGTGAATATTTGGCTAGCCACTGATATATCAATATAGTAAATAATCATAAGAAATCATTTCACTGCTATTTTTTTTTCTTTTTTGACCAGTTATATTTGGTTCTATCTTAGGTCTCAGCGCTATCCAGCCTTGGGTTTCTGGCCATTCAGGCAAGTGTTAGGCCGGAGCTCCATCTCTTGGTGTGTGGGCGTCAAGGTAGGCCAGTCATTGGTTAGCTACTCCCACGAGTTCTTTGTCACCATCATTCTAGCACATCTTGCAGGCAGGAAAAATTGTAGGTTGAACATTTTATGTTTGGGTTGGTGGCCCAGTTCCATCACTGAAAGCCTTGAGTGGTCATAGGAGACATCTGGTTCATGCTCCATATCCTACCTTACTAGGAATTCTTGCTAGGGTAACCCCTGTAGACTTTCCACTACACTACATTTCCACATCACACCCAGTGTCCCTAGTTTTAATTGTCTCTCCCTGTACTCTCTTTTCACCCCTCCTTTCACCTTTTATTCCCATTCCCACCAGCCCCAAGTAAACCTGCAAAATATATTCTATTTCCCCTTCTCAGAGAGTTACAAGTGTTACCCACTGAGACCTTATGACAGCCTCTCTAGGTCTGGGGATTATAGCATTCCTTACATAACAGCTAATATCCACTTATGAATGATTACATGCCATGTTTGTCTCTCTGGGTCTGGGTTACCTCACTAATGATATATTTTTTTCTAGTTCCTTCTTCCTCTTACCTATGAATAACTCAGAAAACTAGCAAAGTCCCTGCTGTGCTCGATATGGTTATAAGCTGGTGTGTTAGCCTTAAGTTTCTATGAATTAACTATGGTAATCAAGAGATAAAGAAAAGCAAGGTTCTTTTGTGTTTGTTTTATTGCTTTTTTTGTTTGTTTGTTTATGGTTTCAAGGACTTCAGTTCCTCCTTATAAGGTCAAATGGTGGCTACCAAGAAAGGGAGAGAAGACTTACAAATGTCCCCTTCAAGGGCACACAAGTAAAGTTACAACTTTCTCTCAATAGGTCGCATATACTAAACATTCTACTGTTAACAAAAATTGCCAAAGGAAAATCATAGGGGCCATAAGGGAATATTATTTGAAGTATTACTTACAGTCTATGATAGAAAAAGAAAAGGAACATGAAAGAGACATTCCCCTAACTATGAATCTGCTCATTTTTCTACATAGATAGGACGCTGAAAGGATTCATGTCATGTGTACCAATGTTTGATTTGAAGGAAAAAAGTAGATATAATGACTTCATAATGGGAACTTTAGCCATGTTTTACATGACAGTGTTAAAATATCTTAAAATGAAAATACATTTTAATATGTTTATAATTGAAAATAAAACAATAAGAAAAAAATCAAAAATAAAACATTAGCAGAAAGGAAGGACTTTATATGTAGCAGACAGTTAAAGCAAGGGGAGAAGAAGGAAACCACAACTATTTCATTATCTGTGATGTGGGATTTCCTCTTTATGCCATAAATATGTTTTATTACCATTGGGTAATAAAGAAGCTACTTTGTTATTTAGCAGGACAGAATATAACCAGGCTGGAAGCAATATAGGGAGATAATAGGCAGAGTCAGAGAGAGGTCATATAATTGCCAAGGAGACAGATGCTGTACCAATAAGCCACAGACTTGTGCCTATACACAGATTAATAATAGAAATGGGTTAATTTGAGAAGTAAAAGTTATTTAATAAGAAGCCTGAGCTAATAGGCCAAGCAGTGTTGTAATTAATACAAGTTCTATGTGATTATTCTAGTCTGGGTAGCTGGCAAACTAATAAGCATCTCCCATCAACAAAACATTATTATTGGGTATACACCCCATGACTTAAGTAACTCCAATTTTCAAGTTATTTAATTACTCTGAAACACATATCTTTGAAGAGATACACATATCATTCAAGGTTATATATTTGATTCCATCTTAGATTTTATAAACATTTATTTTAATTAGAATAAAATTACATCACTGTTTCCTTTTTTTCCTTTCAACCCTTTTCATGGCTCCAACTCCCTCTCAAATTGATGATCTCTTTTCTTTGATTATAATTGTTATATATACTATATAATATGTAAGTATAAATATGTAAATATAACCTGTAGAGTACAATGTTGTTGCTGATTTCAGGGATGATCAATTAGGTACTATACTGAATAACAAACTAAGGGGCTCAAGCCTGGTAAAGGCTAATTTTCCCTCTCTCAGAAGTCATCCTTGTTCAACATTTCTTTAAGCAACCATATTGTTGGAATGTCATGGGTAGGTTTCCTGTAGTCTCTATGAAACAATCTTATCATCTGCTTTCTGATCATCTGCTTCTTATAGTTTTATCTTCCTGACTTTCTTCTTCTTGAGCCTTGAGTACGAAAAGTATTTCTGATCTATCCATTTGGTCTTTGCTTCCACTAGTCCATTATTCTTTGCATTATAACCAGTTGTTGCTTTCTGTAATAGTCTCCTTTTGCTGTGGAGAAAAGCCTCTTGAGGAAGTGTGACAGCTGTACATATATATTGCTATCAGGATAAGATTTAGAATGCAGTTAAGGAATTGTATTGGTTTAGTAAACTGGTTAAGTTCTAAGATGCATGAATTCATGGTTTTACTAGCCCTAGGTAGTTGGCTAAACTTTAAATACAAAGAATTACTTCCTTCATGTTGAATGGGTCTTAAACTGACTTTGACATCTGTTGGTTACCACCAAGATATGAGTGTAAGGTCATTATTGCACCTTTAAGGATAATTTGCAATGGCTATCATTGTTATGGTCCAAAAGCACTATTCTAGATAGAACTATCAATTGTTTTTTCTTCCTTGGCAACTTGATAATATCTTTTCATGCTATAGAAGCTAGACCACAGGAAGGATGCTTTCAGGATAGATATGGCTAGAATATTCAAAATCCATTGTCCTGGACCACCCTAATCAACAACTCAAATCAAGGTTTCTAATACCATACTGTATTTTTTTAAAAGCAATTTGTATCTCTTGTATTTCACATCACTTCTTGTCAAGAGAGGAATATCTCAGGCTTCCAGAAAGGCAACCAACAAAGCACTAAGCTACCTATGAAGCTGATAAATAAAGAATTGTTTATATCAGACACTGTCTCTATATCTAGAACTTTCTGGCAAGAATATATGACAGAACGGTCTTGATAGCTAGGCTAGTCTGTCTCCAGCTTCCTATGAGATGCAAAGTGAGAGAAGCTACTCTCTGTATAGGGAAACTCTATATAGATATCCAAAATGTAACCTGTTCCTTGTTACTTTGTGACCAAATGAGGATATTTGAACTGTTTCTTACAACTTCAAATTACATTTAGTCACTCAACTCCTTTTCCTTTGTATGAGTCGAGCATATGTTTACTTCCTCCCCTAAACTATAGGCACATTTTTATCTTTTTGACAATCTTTGAAAGATTGTTTTTAAAACTTTGGGATGGGCAGAATGAACAACATTTTTAAAGAATTAATTACATAGCAGTGCTCTATGCAAAGTTGATATAAAGTAGAAAATATAGCTTGAATTCTAGTTGGTTTTAATAATAAATTCCTCGAGTCAAATAGTGGTTGAAAACTGAGAGATCAGAGAAGCAAAGCAACCAGCCACTAGCTCTTACCTCTAAAAACTCCTCAGACCAAATGGGGTATCCTGTCTCTGGAAGTCCCCATAATGGATGTCACCTCCCTGAAACCTCAGACTGAATCCTGAGCTCCTGTCTCTTCCTGGTTTATAATCATATCTCCTCCCAGACATATCCCTTCCTGTCTCAACCTCCCTATTTCGGGTATTAAACACGTGTGACCACCAAATGCTGGGATTAAAGGTGTGAGCCACCCCCATGTGACTGATTCTCTTTTAAATTGGATCAATCTTATGTAGAACAGGTTGACCCTGAACTTGCAAATACCCATCTGCCTCTGCCTCATGAGTGCTGGGATTAAAGGTGTGCTCCAGCCCTACCTGGCCTCTATGACTGACTAGTGGCTAGCTCTAGACTCTGATTTTCAGTCAAACTTTATTTGTGAGATAACAAACAAAATGTTACCACAGGGAGGAAAAACATAGGAAAAACATTTAATTATGTTTAAGGATGTTGGAAAATGTCACTAAGTGCTTTCTTTAAAAACTTATTCAATGTGCTATATAAACTAATTGCTGTCTATCAAAAGAATACAAATTCTTAATACATTATTTATATTTTAATTTGGTTCCATTCATAGTTTGTCTTACACAGTTTCCATAACACAATTCAACTACTTTATCCATAACATGTTATCAAACACAGTAGGGCCTCCTGTTATAATTTATTCATCTTATGAGCTGAAGCAAATTGATGAGTTGACAGCCACACATTACTTGCTGAGGACAAGATCTGTTATGTGCTTTGTAATGAGACACAGACACACAATTCCATCACCAAAACATTGGGAGAGCGTCAGATATCACCAAAACCTTTGGGAACATTTTCCTTCATGTTTCCCGTTCCAGATGAGAATTTAGGTCATTTACTGTTTACTCACAAACCTTCCCTTTCACAGAAGAAGCTTTCTCCTAACCACAGGAAAAATGACACTCTGTCATTTCTATGAGGAATATCACCTGCATCACCCAAAAAAAATACTCACAGTAACGTTTCATGTTGTTTAAACCGAGTTTCTCCTTATCATGATAGAGAAAAGTATTATTGAGAGTAAACAATAACAAGTTGAAAAAATTGTTTAAAGGTTCTTAATGCTTGACAGTGTGAGAACAAAAGAAAGATATCTGAAATATTATAATATAAACTTCTGGGGTCAAAATATATATAAGAAAGTGACATAAAACACAATATTTTAATACATTCTTAAGGTTCTAATTCTTTTCATATATTCCAAAAATTCTTAGAATATTTAACTTATATTTGAGAAAAAATCCAAATGATTATACATTATAGTTTTGTTTCCACTCATAAAACAGCAGTTATAATATTGTTGCAATAAGTGTAAGGTGATATTTAAAGCAATTTATATTTGAATTTATATAAGGTAGTATTACTATTAATAAAGTGACACTGAAAATGAGTTGTGTAGGTTGAGAGTAGAAATAATTTTTATGACAAAATATAGTATAAATCATCAGTTAAAACTTTATCATGAGCCAGTAGCAAATTAAGCTAAATGCCTTCATTTTGTATCAAACTGAAAAATCAAACAATTTTCTAAAAATATCACGGCATCTTTAAAATGATAATATTTTCTAATGAGAAAAATTTGCAAAGAATATTTTACAACTTCTGCTTCTGTTATTCTGTAAACAACTCTGTGAAATCCAGCAAATTAATTGTTAGAGACCTTGAAAGCCAACCTATCTAAATTTTTGTATCGGACGCTTTCCTATTTAGAAACACACAATGAAGACCATAAAAATGGTTCAGCATGTAAAGGTACTGACTACCAAGTCTGGCAATCTGAGTTGATCTACCCGCAACCCAGATGGTAGGAAGAGAGAATGAGTCCTGCTAGTGGTTCTCTGAACTGCACATGTATGCATGCACTCATGTGCACACAAACACACATGCACACACAAACACACACACAAACACGTGCATGCACACACATGTAAATGCAATAAAACATAATTATTATTTAATAATGTCTTTCAGTACTTAACAAGGATTAGAGTATAAAAAGAGGCTTGCTAAAGAAAGCCAGTTCAAGAGCACCCAATAGTGTGGTTTTTCACAATGAAATGGACATTATTACAATTCCTTAATATGTGTACCGTGGTGCAGTACATATAGCAAGAGGAAGGAAAAGCAACAGAAATAGATAATCTACAACACCAGTCTCAAGACAAAGTACAGTTTTAGAACGAGATGCCTCTAATAAGGATCAAATAGTTATAGTTAGCTCTTCTAATTAAGCATAAAGTGTAAATTTGGTGTCTTTGAAGCAATGTGTGTTTTTAACAATTTGTGGAGAACCGTGATAGTTCTGAAGCTTGATAAATAACCATCCCAAAATTAAGACACTTTTCAAGGAATTTGTCTCTCCAATGTTTCCTAGGACATATGGAGCACAAGTATTACTACGTGGTGGTGGAGAGTGACTGACCGAGCTTAGTTAGTGAGTACCTATCGTATTCCAGGAACATGGGGTTCACTTTACAATGAAGTCATTTGACACCTGGAATCACTCTACCACTAATTAACTACTTGAAATTAAAAGTTCACAAGCTCACAGAGGACATCCTGCTGCCACTAGTTTCATTCTCTTGAGCTAGTGAATAATTGACTATAGCTCAATTTCCCTGAAATAATAATTTCTCATTTTGTGCCACTGCAAATGATATCATTTGGTAAAGCAAACTTTGGGAGAAGAGACATGAATTAGATTAAGACTAAGGGATGCATCTTTTTAGTATGTGGGGGAATCATAGTTATTTAATTATATTATTGATACTGTTTCTAATCAAATGGATGTGATGATTAGGACCCCCACCTGAAATTGTTCCAAGACTATTATCTTGTAAACTCTTCTGTGTGCAAATCTTGTTATCATACCATGTCTTTCTTAACACACTCTGTTGAATCTTCCCTTTTCTCAGAAGCTATGGTTTGTCCCAGTGTGAATATGATCTAGGGATCAATTTTATTAATCTAGCCCCATTCCCACTTTAACTGCTTAATTAAATCATCATGAAGTTCACTGTTTTCCTATGAGAATATGATCTATTTTCTTACTCTTTCTTCTTCACATACTAAATCTCTGAAATAGCCCTCTTCTTGATATTTTCTAAGCTGTATTTTCTTTCAAATCTATTTTCTTTTCCTTAAGGAATTCCATAATAGCCAATCCAATACTTCCTCTAGGTGAGGTCAAATTGGTAACAAGGCCACATCTTTGATTTATTACTTAGTCTGCTAGAAACACAAAAAAACAGGTCCCCATCTGCTGTTCAGTACCGCTTCATGCTATATTGCATACTTTGGAAATTACGGGTATGGAAAACATTTGGCTTAAGTTGCCTTTTTGTGAGATGAACATCATATGATGTCTTCCCTTTTGAGATTCTTTTCCAAACTTGTTTATACTGTGCTGTAGCTGTGCTATAATCGCATTTGTTGCTTTGATATCCAAGAAACCTGGTGATAGAAATACCCTTTGGAAATTTCCCATTGGAAAAAAAAAAGTTGACTTGAAGAAATTTAGATGATAGGGTATAACAGAAGATTACTAGCTGAATTAATAGCAGAATAGTGTAATTTATTTGTGAAATTCAAGGAAAACCCAATAAGCCCTCCAACTTCACTTGTTTTTATTTACTTATCTTCATCATTAATTTCAGAGATTCTTGAGCTGAATGTAGGAGTCATGTTGGTGATGATTATCAAACACAACTTTCAATATTATAGGGCGATGAATTGCTTTAAACAACCCTTGGATCCTTTGGGCTTGCACAGCTGTCCAATGGGTCAGAAATCCACCCCAAGCACAGGAGGACAACAGTACATTCCTCACATGCACTGATTTATGAGACAACATTCATTACCAACATGACTCCTACATTCCAGGTTAAGAAGGGGAGGATTTATTATTCAGGTACATGACTAAATTCTCTTTATCCTAATGACTACTGTTTTTTTTTGTGTGTGTGTGTGTATGTGTGATGAATGAGTGTTTGAACAAATGTAAGAGCAAAGGTAGATTACGTTACTAAACTTGCTTACCATTCCCCTTAGGTATTTAATTTTCTAGAATGGAACTTTTATAAATTTAACCATCTAGTGTAAAGATATTCATGAGCTTTTACAAAATTTATTGTTTTTGAGACAGTTTCACTGTATGGCCCTGGTGGGCCTAGAACTCAGAGAGTTAGATATACATCTGCCTTTGAGCACTGGACTAAAGGTGTATGCCACTACATCTGCTTGGCTTTATTTGGGTGTTAGAATCGGCTGCTCCTTAACTCTATGTCAAAATGATCTGATATGCAAAAAAGAAGAAGAGGACTCTATGAAAAAAAAAGACAGAAAAAAGCAGAACCGAAAACAAAGAGAGACATTAAAAGTTTCCTTGACAACAGAGGGAAGGACAGTGAAGGAAATCTCATTGCTTAGTACCATGTTTTCCTTTCTGTACAAGGATTAAGGTAAAAGAAAATATATCTTTAAACCAATTGAAGGGATCACCCTGAGCACTAGTAGAGGTAAGAACTCTCTAGTGTCTGGCTATTCTGCTTTTCTGATCTTCAGCATTAACCCCTGTATCTGACTTTGTTGTTGGGATTTCTGTCCCACCTGGTCCTTGATTCCCAAAATCGTTAAGTCCCAACAAAATCACACAGAGGTCTACATTAGTTATAAATTGATTGGCCCATTAGCTTCTTATTAACTCTTATAACTTATAAAGCCCCTTTTAGCCCATTATTCTTATCTGTATTAGCCATATGGCTCAATACGCAGGGCAGTCACATCTTGCTTCTTCTGTGATTGGGTCATAACTGCCAAAGGAACTTCCATCTTCCCAGAATTCTCCAGGTCTCCTTGACCAACCTCTACTTCTTGTCTGGTTGTCCCACCTATACTTCCTGCCGGACTACTGGCCAATAGGCACTTATTTAAAATATAATTGGCAGAATATAAACCATGGTCCCATACCACTGCCCCCTCTTTTTTTTTTCCTCAGTTAAGAAAAATGTTTTATCAAAGAAGACCGCCTAAAGAAATCTCTGATAGGGACAGATGGCCCAGATGTCTGAGTTCTACATCCAGAACAGATTCAAGACTGCTGCCTGAGATGATCAAGCCTCACAGGATATTCCAGTCAGGACTTGATCATAATTCCAAATTTTCTTTAGGTCCCCATAAGATTATCAGTGCCCCCAACGAGCAGGAAGTAGCCTGGAAAACTACATCCGCATTCCCAAAAATATGGACTATGAATAAATTTTTTGTTGTTGTTGTTTAATAAAAACCCAGAGTCAGATCTCAGGGTGAAAGCTGAAAGATCAGAGAAGCAGCACATCCAACTTGTAGTTCGTACTTCTACAAAATCTCAGAATCAAGGAGGGTCAGATTCTCTCTCTATGAAACCTCTGAGCTCCTATTTCCTTCTACTTAGTATTCCTCTCTCCACCCAGCCTTATCACTCCTATCTCCATCTCCCTAGTGATGGGATTAAAGTATGGGCCCCAAGTGCTGGGATAAAGGTAGAGCTCTGTTTCCCTTTTATTGATTTATTCTCTGCATAAGGTAGCCTTGAACTCACAGAGAGCTGTCTGTTTCTGGTTCCTGAGTACTGGGATTAAAGATGTAGGCCACCACTGCCTGGCCTCTGTGGCTACCTAGTGGCGTAGCTCTGAATTGTGATCTTCAAAAAGCTTTATTCGTTAGATCACAAGAAATATACTACCACAGACTGCTTTCATTTATGAACTATTATATGAAAGGGGTGGCAAAATAAACCCTTACTGGCCTTGTCCCCAAAAGAAGAGAGATCAACAACAATGGATAACAATCCAGCAAGGAGCACTTTTCCATTGCCTCTATATCAACTCTTAACTCCACATTTCTGACATTTGAGTTTCTGTCCCAACTTCTCTCAGGGATGCAATAAGATGTAGAAGGGTAAGCCAAATAAACCCTTTCCTCCCAAACTTCCTTGGTCATGGTATTTCATTCATATCAATAATAACCCTCACTAGCACTGAATCGGGTAGTGGGAATTTACTGTTGTGATAGGCCGTGTTGTTTTTTTTGAGGATTGTGGTAGAATTTTCTGCCTTTGACGTCAAAAAGTCATTGAGTTATAAGAGCTCGTAGGCTGTTCTGCAAGACCTTAGAAGATAAGAGAATTGAAATGAATGAAGACATTGGAAGCCTAGCTCCTAAAGTTTCAGATGGAATTAAAGACTCTACTGCACCATTGTGTGAGTCTGGTATTTGATCATCTTGAGCTGAATACTCAGCTATAATTAGCAAGAGACTGGACCCAGTAAGATCACTAAAGTAAAACTTTTGTTTTGCTGGACAGTGTATTCTGCTCATCTGGGGCTTACAAATCAGCTGTGATAAAAAAAAGAAACAAGCATCCATCATTGTGATGTAATCTTCTGGTCAGTGTTTTCTCATAGACAACACACGCAAACTGTGTTCAGAAGTGGCCAAGCTTGTACCTCTGACTATTGTTATAACTGTAATCTAGTAGATTAGTATAGTAGTTTATATACTACTATAGATTATATCTAGTAGTTATAACTGTAATGTACAGATAAAAGAAAAGAGTAGGTAGATTCACCCTACAAAGTCAGAAATGATAGGAGGTTGGCCTACACAGTTGGTAAAGTGCCAGACACGTAAACATGAGAACTTGAGTTTGTATCTTCAGCACCCACATAAAAACTATGTTCAGTGGCATAGTCTGAACCCCCATCACGCAACACTGAGAGCAAACTGAAGAGGGAAATGGGTAAATCCTTAGATCACATTGGCTTATCAGTCCCACCAAGTTGATGAGTTCTAAGTTCAGTGAGAAGCCCTGTCTAAAAGAAAAATGTGACAAGTCAATGTGACAAGTCAGTCTAACCTCCCTATATATTGACAAACATGTACATACCTTATCACATCCATACAAGATGGCATATGCACATGTAGCTAATTTTAACTGTAACTATCACACAAGGCAACACTCTATTACTTGTTATATAGCCAGAAGACATGATGATAGATTGTCTGAGAGGCATCTGTATCCCCATGTTCATCACTGTGATTCTCCTTCTTCCTCAGGAGTCTTCACCTGCAGGTCCACAAGCAAGGAGGAAGCAGAATTGACTCAGCAGGTTCAGACAACTTGTGAGTCAAAAGAGACAGCTTTCTAGGGAGATAGTTTAAGTGTTATAGTCCCACTTTGTTCCAGAAAGAGAAGGGAATGGATGTAAATGTTGGGAACAGTGGCTGGGGGAATTTGTAATAAATGATGCACTCCTATCTTAAAGCTCCTAGTACAAGTCATAGTTATCATATGGTCATCAGATGGAGACCTCTAGCAGGGAACTATGCCAAGGGTCACAATAGAGATAAATCAGGCACACAGGCTTACAGACAGGGCAGCCATCTTTGAGACCAGCTCTCAGGACTGCACCCAGAATAGTGAAGCAGAATGCTTTCAGAGAATTGAGGACTTAGGAAATTTCCCCTCTATCTAAAGGAAAAAGATATACACAGTTTGCCATGTGAGCTTAGCTAATTACAGAGAACAGGTTTTAAGTTTCTCAACATTTTGCAAACTATGAGGGCTTGTTTTATTAAGCAGAAATACACAGTGTGGGGAGAAGCCATACTTCTGTCAGTACACAGGAATAATGGCACCCAAGGCTGTGGAACAAATCCCATGGCTATTTTAGGAGGGAGCCAGGGTATCACACAAGAAAATTACAGACAGCAGCAGACAATATTTATAGCCAATATTTTCATAAACCTTGCCTATGAGTTTCCTCCATTAGTTGATCAGTTCGTAGGTTGGCTTTATCAACAGTCATCTACTGCATATCTTTGCAGACCCAGACAGGACAGCTTTAAGATAAGGTCAGGTCTCTGGGCCTAGACATCTTCTCCAAATAAATACAAGTAGAGATCAGGAAGTCTCAATGGGGAGAGAGTCCCCCATATTGTTGAGTTTGGAGAGAGCTACCAGGCCATGGTAGACTACAACCTCTGATCTCAAGACCTCCCAACACATCACAATATTATTTCCTATAAAAATGCATTCAATTTGTGTCCATCACAACTGAAAGCTAATGAAAATATTGGGCATATATACAATAGCTACAAAAGAAAGAAGGTCATGTTGTTTGCAGCAGCACAGGTAAAAGTAGATACCATTATTCTTTTATTTTAGTTAAAAAGGAAACTCTTTTTTATTTTATATACTAATCCCAGTTCACTCTGCCTCCCCTCTTCCCATTCCCTCAACCTTCTCCCCTTCCCACCATCCACTCTTCAATGAGGGTAAGGCACATTGCTTTGATGACCAAGATCTTCCCTACTATATCTAGGCTGAACAACATATCCCTCAAAAGAGAATGGGTCCAAAAAGCCAATACAAGCAGTAGCCATAAATCCTGGTGCCACTGCCAGTGGTACTGCAGTCTGTCCCATACATACAACTGTCACCCACATTCAGAGAACCTACTTTGATCCTTTGCTGGTTCTTTCCCTGTCTGGCTGAAGTTGGTGAGTTCCCATTAGCTCAGGTAAGCTGTTTCAGTGGGTATCCCCCTCATGGTCTTGACCTCATTGCTCATATTCTTACTCCTCTCACTTTATGACTGGACTTTGGGAGCTCAGTCCAGTGTTCCACTGTGGATGCCTGACTCTGCTTCCATCAGTTGATAGATTAAGGTTCTATGGTGACATTTAACATAATCATCAATCTGACTACAGGACAAGGCCAGTTTGGGTACCCTCTCTACTATTTCTTAGGGTTTTAGCTGGAGGGATCCTTGTGCATTCCTGGGAATTTCTCTAGTGTCAGGTTTCTTGCTAGCCTCATAATGGCTCCATCAATCAACATATCTCTTTCCTTGCCCTCTGTCTCTGTCCTTCCCCCAACTCAACTATCCCATTCTCTCAAGTTCTCCTCCCAGCTCTCCTTCTCCATCCTCCTCCCCTTCTACCCTACCTTCTGCACCATCCCCAAGCTCTCAATTTTCTCAGGAGATCTTTTCTATTTCACCTTCTCAGTGAATCTATATATGTTTCTCATAGGGTTTCCCTTGTTACTTAGCATCTCTGAGGTCTTGGAGAATAGGCTTGTTATCCTTTGCTTTACAGCTAGTATACACTAATGAATGAGTACATATCATGCTCATCTTTCTGGTTCTGTGTTTTCTCACTCAGGATGTTTTTTTTTTATTTCTAGTTCAATCAATTTGCAAGCAAATTTCAAGATGTATTTTTTTTTTCGCTGAGTAAAAGTAACATATTTTCTTTATTTATTCTTTGGTTGAGGGACATCTAGATTGTGTCCAGGTTCTGGCTATTATAAATGATGCTGCTAACATAGTTGAATAAAAGTCCTTGTAGTATGATCAAGCATCCGTTAGGTATATGCTCAAGAGAGGTATTGCTGGCTCCTGAGATAAAATGATTCCCAATTTGCTGAGAAACTGGTATATGGATTTCCAGAATCATTGTACAATTTTGCATTTCCACCAGCAATGGAGGAATGTTCCTCTTAATCCGCATCTTCTCCAGCATAAGATATCATTATTATTTTTAATCTAGCCATTCTGACAAGTGTAAAATAGTATTCCAGGGTCATTTTGATTTGCATTTTCCTGATGGCTAATGATGATGACCATTTCCTTCCGTGTCTTTCAGCCAGTTGAGATTCTTCTGTTGAGAATTCTCTGTTTAGATCTGTACCCCATTCTTTAGTTGTATTATTTGTTATTTAGATGTATAATTTCTTGAGTTCTTTATATATTTTGGAAATCAATCTTCTGTCTGATGTGGGATTGGTGAAGATCTTTTCCCATTCAGTAGGCTGCTTTTTTGTTTTATTGACTGTGTCCTTTGCTTTAAAAAAGCTTTTTAGTTTTAATAGGTTTTGTTGCTCTCAGTGTCTGTGCTACTAGTTTGATATTTAGGAAGTGGTCTCCGGTGTCCATGCATTGAAGACTACTTAGCACTTACTCCTCCAATGTGGTCAGATGTATATCGAGGTATTTAATCCATTTGGAATTGAGTTTTGCATAGAGTTAGATATGGATCTATTGGCACTCTTCTACATGTTGACATCCAGTTTGGTCACCATCATTTGTTGAAGCCACTTTTATTTTCTCCATTGTGTAAATTTTTCTTCTTCATCAAAAATCAGGTGTTTATGGGTGTGTGGAATAATATCTGGGTCTTCAATTTAATTTATTAGCCAACATGTCTGTTTTTATGCCGTACCAGGCTGTTTTCATTACTGTAGCTCTATAATAGAGCTTGATATCATTGGTAGAGATACCTCCAGAAGTTCCTTTATTGCTCAAAATTGTTTCGGCTGTCCTATTTTGGGGGCGGCTTTATTTATTTATTTACATAATTACTTACTGAAAATTTCCACCTCCTCCCCTCCCCACATTTACCTCCCCTCCCTCTCCAGTCCTAAGAGAAGTCAGGGTGCCCTGCCCTGTGGGAAGTCCAAGGCCCTCCCCATCCATCCAGGTCTAGGAAGGTGGGCATCCAAACAGACTAGGCTCCCAAAAAGCCAGTACATGCAGTAGAATCAAAACCCAGTGCCCTTATCATTGGCTTCTCAGTCAGCCCTCATTGTCAGCCGCATTCAGAAAGTCCAGTCTAATCACACGCTCATTCAGTCCCAGTCCAGCTGGCCTTGGTGAGCTCCCATTAGATCAGTCCCATTGTCTCAGTGGGTGGACACACCCCTCAGAATCCTGACTTCCTTGCTCATGTTCTCCCTCCTTCTGTTCTTCATCTGGACCTTGGAGATCAGTCCAGTACTCCAATGTGGGTCTCTGTCTCTATCTCCATCCATCACCAGATGAAGGTTCAATGGTGATATTCAAGATATTCATCAGTGTGATTATGTGATAAGGCCAGTTCAGGTACTCTCTCTTCTGCTGCCCAAGGACCTAGCTGAGGACATCCTCTTGGACATCTGGGAACCCCTCTAGAGCCAAGTCTCTTGCTAACCCTAAAATGGCTCCCTTAATTAAATTATCTTCTTCCCTGCTCCCAAATCCACCCTTCCTCCATATCAACCATCCCATTTCCCCAAGCTCTCCCCAATCCTTCCCTTCTCCCTTCTCTTTCCCCATCTCCCTTTCCCCCCACCTCACCCCCACCCCCGTGCTCCCAACTTTTGCCCGGTGATCCTGTCTACTTCCAATATCCAGGAGGATAACTATATGTTTTTCTTTGGGTTCACCTTCTTATTTAGCTTCTCTAGGATCACAAATTATAGGCTCAATGTCCTTTCTTTATGGCTAGAATCCACTAATGGGTGAGTACATACCATATTCCAAGACACGGATATTAATCCACAAACCTATAAACACCTGATTTTTGACAAAGGAGCTAAAATTATACAATGGAAGAAAGAAAGCATCTTTAGCAAATGGTGCTGGCATAAACTGGATACCAATACTTCAAATCACATTAGTCTGAAAAGAATTCACAGGTTCTCATCCTCTGTGGAAAGAAACGGAGAACCTCCCTTTCAAAGCAACATATTCTTAGACCCAAATTTTGAAGTCAAGACACTTCCAAAATATATATGGTGGTTTATCTTAGCAGTGCATACAATAAAATATCTCTCTGTCCTTTTCTCATTCACAGTCAAAAAATTCAAAGAAATCACAATATTATACATAATCCATACTCTCTGTGTATATTCTATCATTACATGGCTTATTTTTCTTACTCTATTACTCTTTTTATACATTTAATATTTATTTTATTATTTTTCCCTTTAGTTATTAACTGTCTGTACTCTTTGCCTCTTTCTCTCAAGTCTACATACATTTATCCAAAACTATGACCCATTTGGGGGTCTTTTCCATCTGGATTTGTCTTCATTGTGTGCTTATCTGTAATTTTTTTTTTTTTACCAGAAGCACTTTTTATGCTAAGCAGGCATAGCTAGGACTAGTTCTGTAGTCCTGCCTGGTGACTCCTTCCAATCCAACATGGCAGAGGAATGTCTGTTGCCTCTGAGAGCCATGCACACAGCAGGTATATGTTGCCATAATATATTTTATAATGTCAGTTAACAATAAACATACATATCAAAACTACTTGCTATACTCAATCTATGCCTAGCAATAAAATTCTGTACAATTAAAAAAAATCCCTTTCAAGTCTTAAATGGCCCTAGATGAATGTTGAAACAAAACCTTTTAAATCATACTAAAAGAAACTTATCTTTAAAAGAAATTATACATCAAGAGAATGTCATTCAAAATCAATGTGAATTTTTTATTTAAAAAGGTTTTTAAATTTGTATGAATAAATAAAAAAGCCAGAGTTAAAAAAGTCAATTTGAATGCAAACACATGAGGCAAATTATTCCTCAGAGATGGCTGTGAATCTCTGTCTACATGTTACCCTCAGTTACTAGATGAAGGCTCTCTGATGACAATTGGGGTAGTTACCAATTTGATTAGAAGTGACAGTCAGATCAGGTTACCTATCTATGATTCCTACGAGTCATAGATGAGGTCATTAGTAGTCATGTGTTCTCTTTGTGCCAAGTTTCTGCCTGACCCCAAAATATTCCCCATCATGATGTGCCTTTCATTGCTCTCCTATTTTGTCTATCACCCAACACAATCTTTTGTGTTCCTATCCCCTCGAACTCCCAGTTTTTCAGTAGATCTCTTCTATTTCCCTTTATCAGGAAAATCCATGCATCACTGTTCCACTGTGATATATATATATATATATATATATATATATATATATATATATATATACATACATACATACATACATACATACATACATACATACATATATATCCTTGTTTCCTTGTTACCTAGCCTCTCTGGGGTTATAGATTATAGCATAGTTATCCTTTGTTTTACATCTAATATCCATTTATAAGTGAATATCTGTCACGTTTGTCCTTTTGGGTCTGGGTAACCTCACTCAGGATAATACTGTTTTTCTAGTTCCATCCATTTGCCTTAAAGTTTCATGATGTCATTGTACTTAACAGCTGAATAAAACTCCATTGTGTAACTCTACCACATTTCTTTATTAATTCTTTGGTTGAGGGGCATCTAGATTGTTTCCAGGTTCTGGCTATTATCACTAAACATAGCTGAGCAAATGTCCTTGCAAAATGATTTAGTATCCTTTGTGTAAATGTTCAAGAGTAATATAGCTTGGTCTTGATATAGATTGATTCCCAAATTTCTGAGAAAATCCCATATTGATTTCCACATTGACTGTAACTGATTGCACTCCCACCAGCATTGCAAGAGTGTTCTCCTTGCTGCACATCTTCTCCATCATAAGCTGTCATTAGGGTTTTTGATGTTGGCCATTCTGATTGGTGTAAGATGGAGTCTCAGGGTATTTTAATTTGCATTTCCTTGATAACTAAGGATGTTAAACAGTTCTTTAAGTGTCTCTTGAACATTTGATATTTTTCTGTTGAGAATTCTCTATTTAGATCTGTACCCTACTTTTTTATTGAATTATTTTTGATGTCTAGTTTCATGATATTCTTATATATTTTGCAGATCAGACCTCTGATAGATATGGGGTTGGTGTAAATCTTTCCCTTTCTATATGCTGTCATTTTGTCTTATTAACAGTGTCTTTTGTCTTACAGAAAATTCCACTTTCAGGAGGCCCCATTTATTAATTGTTGATCTCAGTGTCTATGTTAATAGTGTTTTATTAAGGATGTTGTCTCCTGTGCCAATGTGTTCAAGGCACCTTCCAACTTATTCTTCTATCAGGTTCAGTGTAACTGAATTCATGGTTAGTTTTTGATCCCCTGGAACTTGAGTTTTTGGTTTTTTTTTTTTTGCCATAAAACATTTATTGAGGGAGAGAGGGAGAGCGGGAGAGAGAGAGAGAGAGAGAGAGAGAGAGAGAGAGAGAGAGAGAGAGAGAGAGAGAGAGAGAGAAAGGAGATAAAAAGAGAGAGAGAGAGACGCCAAGGAAACAGAAGGAAAACTGGAACTTGAGTTTGTGTAGGGTGATAGATATGGATTTATTTGCATTCTTCTACATGCCTATATCCAGTTATACTAGCAGCATTTGTTGAAGAGTCTTTCTTTTTGCATTATAAATTTTTGGCTTCTTTGTCAAAAATCAGGTATCTTTAGTTGTGTGGAATTATGTCAGTTTCTTCAATTCTATTTATCTATTTGTCTTTTTATGCCAGTATTATGCTATTTTTATTACTATAGCTCTGTAGTAGAAGTTCAAAACAGGGATGATGATACCTCCAGCAATTCCTTTATTGTACAAGATTATTTCAGCTGTCCTGATTTTGTTTGTTTGTTTGTTTTCCTATATGAAGTTGAGTATTGTTCTTTCAAGGTCTGTAAAGAATTGTGTTGGAATTTTGATGGGGATTGCATTGATTCTGTATAGCTTTGGTAATCCTTTTGAAAAGAGGGAAAAAGGATTGTAAGAGCCAGATGTTCAAGGTCATCACAAGGATATCCACAGAAATAACTAACATGGGCTCATAAGAGCTCACAGAGTTTGGACCAATAGCTAGGGAGCAAGCATTGGACCAACCTAAGTATTCTCCATAGGTGTGACAGTTGTGTCTCTTTATCTCCTGGTGGGACTCCTAGTAAAGGAGAGCATGTCTTTTTCCTAATGCTCTGGCTGGCTTCCAGGAACCTTCTCCTAGAACTGGATTGCCTTGCCCAGCTTTAATACAAGGGGAGGAGTTTAGTCCTACCTCAGTTTGATATGTCATGCTTCATAGCCACACATGGGAGGCCTGCTGCTTTCTCAACATAAACAGAGAATGAGTGGACTGGAGGGAATAAAAGGAATGTGGGAAGGAGGGAGTGTGAGAAGAAGAGCTGAAACTTCAGTGAGGATGTAAATTAAATGAATAAATTTAACCAAGTAAAAAATAAAGACTTTCCTAATCAATAAATATTTCTTATGAAGTCATAAGTATTTAATATGTGTGGCAGGAGTACACAGGATTGGAAATGGATCAGCTTACCAAAATAAAGGCTCTAGCAATAGACGAATATTTATTTGGAAGTGATAAAATAACAAGGAGTAGTATAGAGCAGTAAATTTTAAATGAGGTACTAAAGGAAAAAAGAAGTGTGAGGTGAATAAGTGAATTCCCACTTCAGCCAAAAGATCTACACAATGTCCATATAAAATGCAACTATACAGTCACCAAAATGGAAGACAATAGAGCTGGTGTTGTTGTATGTACCTATAATCCCAGAGTTTAAGAGGCTGAGCCAGTTTTATGGAAGTAAAACTTGCTTCTATAAAATACTTTATCAAAATATGATAGAATTGAAAAACACTTACATATACCAAAACAATAAAGAACTTGTGTACGGAATATGTTAATATATATTTTCAACAAGGTAAGAAAAATACATTGAAGAGATAAACAGACAAAGCTACCAGCAGACATAGTGTTACATAAAAATAAATGATGAGTACATGTTTAACCAACTCTTACTGATTTAAATGTAGTGTCAGGCAACCTTCCAAAAATGAGCTATCACCTTTCACCTTTTATACACTGAGTTTTATAGGTAAAGAAGGTGGGCAATACAAAGTGCGGACAAAGATGTTCATCAAGTAAGAAGTGTATAGGAAGTACAAATTAGTAAAACATTCTAGATTAATTTACCTTAAAACTTCCATATGGAATAATCGTGTTCTTTCTGACAATCTCACTTCTGGCTTTCTACTGACAAACACATTTTTTTTTTTTTTTGGTTTTTTGAGACAGGGTATCTCTGTGGTTTTGGAGCCTGTCCTGGAACTAGCTCCTGTAGACCAGGCTGGTCTCGAACTCACAGAGATCCGCCTGCCTCTGCCTCCTGAGTGCTGGGATTAAAGGCGTGCGCCACCACTGCCTGTCAACAAACACACTTTTTATTCATACACAAAATACTTCTTTTTTATTTAAATAACATTCTTTTAATTTATTTTACAGAGCAACCACTGTCCCCTCCTCCTCTTCTCTCATCCCCTAGCCTTTACCATCTACCTGCCACATCATCCCATCCTCGCCAATCTCCACTCAGAAAGAATCAGGCATCCCATGGGCTTGCACAAAGCATAGCACATCAAATTGAGGCAGGACCAAGCTTCTCCCTTTACACCAAGGCTGAGCCAGGTAATCCATCATGGGCAACAGGTTGCCAAAAGCCAGCCAAGCACCAGGGAGAGATCCTACTCTCTCTGTTAGAAGCCTTACTAAAAGACATGACTGTCACACACTTGCAGAAGGTATAGGTCGGTCCCATGCAGTATCTCTGACTGTTGGCCCAGTGTCCATGAGCTCTGGTGAGCTCAGATCAGCTGGTTCCATGGGTTCCCCGATCATGACCATCCTGACTGATGCAATTCCTCTTTTCTTTCTTCTGCAAGATTCTTGAAATATTTCACTAGAGATTGTTTTGAGACTTCCAAGAACTAATTGAAACATTGGGTGAAATATTAGCCCAGGAGTAAGGAGGACAGAAGGAAAACAGGAGGAGGATGAGGAAGAAAAGAAAGGGGAAGTAGAAGAAGAGGAAGAGAAGGAAGAAGAGGAGGAGAAATAGGAGGAGGAAAAGGCAGAAAGGGAGGAAGAAACGGGGAGGTCATTTCTCTAGGATTTTAGCGGAATAAATTATTATTTCAGTCATTTGGACTTTATATAATAGAACTAGAAAGTTCTTATAGCCTACTAAAAGTGTTACTAAATATAACTAAATTTGTTATTCTCTAACCAAAATTGGCATATTGCTAGGACTTCTGAGGAATCTCAGTATTCTGTGAAGAATTTCACCACATGACACTTGCTATATCTTGAACAATGAATGTCTTTTGAAAGTATGGCGTTTGCTTCAGGATTGTCATACTGTGAAAGTCACAATGAGTTAGTCAATGTCTCTGTTTACTGATAGTCATGTTTCTTTGTTATATATTAAATAGTAAATAGATATATTACTGTTAATGTTGTATGACTCGTAAGTGAATCCTACAAAGAGTAATATAACAGTGTAATTAATAAGATGTACTTTTAATACACTGTCTATCTTGTATTTATAAGGACATAAGATGCCTCATAGTTCAGAAAATAATTTTTCATATCCAGTTTTTTTTTAAAAACATGTTGATGTACTATTATCTTTCTTCCATAAATGTATGAATGAAGACACTTCATTTTATACCGTGTAAATTTATAGTCTTGTAATATCATCCACTATACCAAGGTATGCATAATAAAACTGTTGGACAATGTTTACTTTATAGGTTTAATTTATATTCAAAACTTGTATATAAGTATGCATTCTTTATTTAGGTTATAAAAAATCCTGTGTGTTTCTAGTATTAAATTTACAATAATTTATTTGTTCTTTTTCAGTTTTTGGTGATCTAAGCCCATTTTCCCCATGGGAAAGCTTCCAAGATATTATAATCCAATGTAGAAAAGGACAAAAATAACTAAAACTTAAAATAAAATAACAAACTAAGCAATAACAACAAAATCAAACAAGAAAGATTTTTATATACCATGTCACAAGAATGGGCTATCTTTCATGGCAAGGATTAATCTCAAATTGTCTTTGTTATAATATGTAAAAGTATTCGATCAGCATATTAGATGTCAATTTTTTTTGTTTTTAAACGCAAACATAGCAAGAATGATGGTCCTTATTATTATTTTTACTAAATATTTACACTTGAATACAAAGTAAATCATAACTAGTTATCAAATAAAATTATTATTATCCAGTAAAATTTAATTTTGATGAACTTGTTTGATTAGACTATATATGGCTATACTGGTTTAATTTTTTCATAAAAATAAAATTAATAAGTGATGCCATGGTCTTCATCTGGTTCTTGTAAATTACAGATACATTCTAATTTTATATATGTCCTAAGGTGTTTGAGATGGGCACCCTCACCAAAGGGGGGAAAAACTTTATATTCAGAGCATAATTTTTTTGTGTGTGTGCATATCCAAGCCTTAGGCCTGCTTCTACATCGAGTGTGAGGGTAAGGATTCACAACTGTATTCACTGACTGAAGAAATGAGTGGTGGAAATATTTCAAACATTGTAAGCTGGTCTCAATCTTCAAAGGAAAATAAGAGAAAGGAAAGATGTGGCATCCCACAGAGACATGCACTTCCCCCTGGTGTGTTTTCCCAATTAATGCTAATTACCTTCATTAAAATTCCCAGTTTCCTTACTTCTCAAACTTGGGTGTGCATGACAATCACCTGGCGAGCCTGTTATAAGCTCCAACCCAGGAAATTTAGAGGACCCTGAGTGGACCCCAATTTTACATTTCTTACAAGCTCTTGGAAGCTGTAGCTCATGCAGCAGCTAGCAAGGGATAAACCACACCCATGTAGTATATGTAGTAACATGGGTATGACAGGCAGGGTGATATGTTTTTCATTGACAATGATTGCTATGGTCAAAGGGCATTTCTGAGTGACTTAAAAATAGATAAATTTTTAAACATTTATGTGCGATAGTAAGGGCCAAAAGAAAATTGTTCAGTTCTTAGTTAAGAATATTTCACTACGGAAATTAAGTTTTCCTTTCCACAACCTTCCACTGCATATTACCAAGCATTTAACAAATTAAATAACTATCTGGAGGTGGAGCATGTCATGTATTTTCTATCTTTCGTGGCATAAGGGAAAGTAGAAACAGATATTTTTGGCTGAATTTTAAAGATGAGTATGGGACTTTATAGAATCAAGCAATGTTATGTCTAAGTGAACTAGAGAAAAATCTGTGTGTTAAATAGAGCCAGAACTGTGTGTCCTATATGTCCTGGAAAGCTGCACCAACAGCAGCATGCCCAGTTTTTGCTGGAGCTTTATATTCAGCTTAGTGGACCGAGCAAAACGGAAACATCTATTTAAACACCTGAAAGCTCACTCCAGCACTGTGCACACATCCTGGCTGTCTTAAATTGATCCTCAGAAAACTGGTTTAATGTTGTCTGTAAGGAGTTAGGGACTAACTGTCCAGAATACCCAGTTAGATTCAGTATTCAAAGTTAATTTTTTTATTAAAATTTTTTTTTATTAAAAATTTCAGCCTCCTCCCTTTTCCCTCCCCTTCCCCCACTCGCCTCTCCCTCCCTCTCCAGTCCAAAGAGCATTCAGGTTCCCTGCCCTGTGGACAGTCCAAGGTCCTTCCCCCTCCATCCAGGTCTAGGAAGGTGAGCATCCAAACAGGCTAGGCTCCCACAGAGCCAGTACATGCAGTAGGGTCAAAACTCAGTGCCATTGTCCTTGGCTTCTCAGCAGCCCTCATTGCCCACCATATTCAGAAAGTCAGGTTTTATACCATGCATTTTCAGTCCCAGTCCAGCCGGCCTTGGTGAGCTCCCAATAGATCAGCCCTACTGTTTCAGTGGGTGGGTGCAATACCACTCTTTGGAATATACCCAAGAGATGCCCTATAATACTACAAAAGTATTTGTTCAACTATGTTCATAGCAGCATTATTTGTAATAGCCAGAACCTGGAAACAACCTAGATGCCCTTCCACGGAAGAATGGATGAAGAAAGTGTGGAATATATACATATTAGAGTACTACTCAGTGGTAAAAAACAATGACTTCTTGAATTTTGCATGCAAATGGATGGAAATATAAAACACTATCCTGAATGAGGTAACCCATACCCAAAAAGATGAACATGGGATGTACTCACTCAAAGTTAATTTTTTTTAATTTATTTATTTATTAAAGATTTCTGTCTCTTCCCCGCCACTGCCTCCCATTTCCCTCCCCCTCCCCTAATTAAGTCCCCCCCTCCTCAGCCCGAAAAGCAATCAGGGTTCCCTGTTCTGTGGAAAGTCCAAGGAACCCCCACCTCCATCCAGGTCTAGTAAGTTGAGCATCCAAACTGCCTAGGCTCCCACAAAGCCAGTGCGTGCAGTAGGATCAGAAACCCATTGCCATTGTTCTTGAGTTCTCAGTAGTCCTCATTGTCCGCTATGTTCAGAGAGTCCGGTTTTATCCCAGGCTTTTCCAGACCCAGGCCAGCTGTAAGCCAGACCCAAAAAGAGGAACATGGGATGGACTCACTCATATTTGGTTTCTAGGAATAAAGCAAGGACATTGGGTCTATAATTAGTGATCCTAGAGAAGCTAAATAAGGAGAAGCCAAAGGAAAAACATATAGGCATCCTCCTGAATATTAACCTTCAGCAGGCGATGAAAGGAGACAGAGACAGAGACAGAGACCCACATTGGAGCACCGGACATAAATCTCAAGGTCCAAATCAGGAGCAGAAGGAGAGAGAGCACGAGCAAGGAACTCAGGACCGCAAGGGGTGCACCCACACACTGAGTCAAAGTTAATTTTTAAAAATTAAAATTGTAAGGTGATATGAGTCATATTTACAAAGATTCAGTTGTTGACTCCAAGACCAGGTGGACATTAAGATCAATTCCTTCTGAATTTGAAGATTTGCATTAGGGCAAAGTATAACAATAAAAATAAACCCAAAGTGTTTTTTTTTATTTCTCTTCTCTCTGCATTGGTATATGCTACTTGTACACGGCCATTTGTTCCATTATGGCATTTCCACACTTACATGTTATATACCCTGACAAAGTACTTTTTCATGTTGTGGAGATGTCTCAGAGGGTCAATTTCTTGCTGCACAAAAGGGAGGACCATAATTTGCATCTTGAGCACCCACATGAATGCAAGGAAAACTGGGCAATTCACAGGGAATGGAGACAGAATCCTCACAGCATGCTGGCTAACCGGGCTACCGAAATCAGTGAGCTCTGGGTTCAAGTGAGAGATTCTGCCTCAATATATGAGGTGGAGGGCAACCCAAGAAAATACCTGCTATCAGTCTCCTCCACACACATGCATATATACAAGTATGCAGACATGTGAACATGCATACACGCATGCACAAAATGTGAAGAAACTTAAAAAAGAAGAACATCTAATCACCTTTCCCTTATCAGGTATTTTTTTGTAGTTTTTAATGTAATTTTAAACTATATCAATTTCCCAAACCTTGTACATCATTACTTTGATTCACTTGATTATTTAGTAAAAAGAAAATGTTTTGTTTAAAAGTCAGCGTATTTCAAAGATGGATTAAAGTACCTTTCAGTATTGTGGATCTTTTCCCAAAAATCTGTCATTTCATAGTTATACCATCTTCCAAGATGATTATTGTCTCTCTTTTCTAATCCATAAAAAATGATTCTAATTTGTTGAATTATTTTACAGTCACCAAGCCACTAAAGGAAGTGTGAGTACCACGAATTAACACTTAAAACGTGGAGGTTGCTGCTAACTCAGGAAATCTCTTAAAACTCAGGTAAAATGACCTAGGAAAGTCTTAAGGGCATGCAGTAAACAACAGGGATACAGAATGTCAAACTCTCTTGCAATTCAGCTTTGAAAGTAGGATAAAAAATTTACAAGCTCTTCTCAACATTGCAAGCATGTTTATTAACAGGAAATGCAAGTCTTTTTATAACAATATCACAATTGCAATGTCAATCAAAGGAGAAATGCTATGAACCACGTCTATGATCAAAATTAAGATACTCTAACGACATACTATTTCATTTCAAAACCATCTCTTTCACGCAGTGTTTTCATATTCTCTGACCCAAGTATTTTCTGCCCTGCTTCCCTTTTTCTTTTTCTTAGAGTGTGTTGTTGCTTTTTCCCTTTGGTTTGGTTTCGCTTTAGATCAAATTATATTTTATAATATTTGACCATGTGAAAATGACCATATTTCAGCTGAAAAAAATCACTGGATGCATTTATAGCAATTGTTTAACTGCTTCACAAATAATCATTTTTAGAAATGAGATAGTTACAAATTGGAAGTTTGGATCTTCAAATTAAATAATACTGACTGACAACAGATCATGAAATTTCTAAAATGTAAGAACAAGAGATAAAAAGGACAGCCCTTATGGTATTTCTGGCTACTTACTGAGCCTCTTGACTGAGTCACTCTTTGATCAGTTGACTTACTTCCCATGTGCTATCATAGACTTTGCTGCTTTCCCTTTGCAGCTTTACGTAGAGACAGTTGCCCAGATGTGATCCCAGTCTCCAGGTGTTTAACTAACATTTCACAGACCTCTCAAGTCAGAAGTCCTACATGATATGTAGACAGCCACAGGAAGGAGACATTCATACCCTTTTGACAAATACATTTGCACTAAAATGTTGAAAGTACCTTTCACAGGATATAAGTCAATATAAATGTATTATCTACAAATTCTGTTCAGGTAATTTTTATTCCTGCAGGAATAGGTATAAATATCTAATGGGACTGGTGTTCAGTGTTGATGAGATAGATGCCCTACATCAATATATAAATGTCTTCCTAACCACTACATGATTATACCACCCCGCAGCGGAGAAGACCACTGGAATCATTTGATGTAAGACTTCACTGGGAATGCTTTGATGGCAGGATGCTAGGACTCACTGATTTCATCAAAAATCACAATGGATATCTTTGTGTCTGTTTTATATCTTGTATTACTTTTTCCTAAGGGGGAAATGTCTAAGAAGAATGTATGTATATTCTCTTTATGCTATCTATGCTATCTATCATATATCTACCTGTGTGTCTATCTATCATCTATCATCTCTAAAACATGCAAAATATAGATAGTCTCTAATTTGACTTTCAAAAACTGGAAAACTTCTCACCTCTATGTATTATCACGCACTGCAGTGTATAACTCCTTATAGTTTTGTTTACTGAAGAAGTTTTAATAACCTGGCTATTTTTTTTTTTTTTTTGGATTTTTCGAGACAGAGTTTCTCTGCAGCTTTTGCTTCCTGTAGCCTGGCTATTTTTAATGAATAAATTCATATCATACCCATTATGCTAAACTGAAATACTCTTAGGTACTTGTTTGTTGAATGATATGAGGAGTCGTTGTTGGCATTTTAAGTGGAGGAAAAATGTTTTTGAGTTAGTTTTTTTGTTTATTGACAATATCTATGCATTTTAATATATTTAATTATGTTTCAGAATTTGAGTTTTGCTTGATAAAACATGACATACTTTAGCATCAGCCAACTCCTCAGTAAGTGCCATCATTTCAAAAATATTTACCCAATGTTCCTTCTAACCATTGCATGAAATATTTGGCTATTGTTTTTATTATTACCTAAAATATTTTATTAGGACTCAAGAAGAGGAAAATGGAAAGGATATGGGGAAGAGTAAAAGGGACAAGGGAAGAAAAATTGGTAAAAGCAGAAATAGACGTGGGGAGAGGAGTATATAGAGATATGATTAGTATAGATGGCCTGTTGAGGTATCAATTTGGGGATGTATATGCATTTGAGAAAGAGCTGGACTGAAGCAGATATTCTCTTCTCCTGCTTTGTTCCTCATCCATGTGAACTTTACTTGAAGCCTCAGATGTAGGCTGTATTCTTCTTTAATATAAATATAAAGTAATGACATCTGTACTCTACATTTTCAAAATACTGAAAAATCTAACTTTATTTGTATGTTTATCCAATATGGTAGTGTTAAAAAATCCTAAATAGCCAGAAGAATGTAGAAAGTCAAATGATCAGTACAAACAAAGTTATTTTTATTCTTTTCTCTATAGCTTGTCCCTGCAGCTGTCATTTAATGGCTGTTCAGCTGTGGGAAAATGCATAGTACTCATAAAAAATGCATCACTCTTGGATGCCTTTACCTGACAGATTAAACTTTGTTAAGTGTAGAAGTGTTTGTTTTCAATTAGGATGTACTGTGTGTCTACTGGTGTAGAGTCTTTCTCAGAAGGTCATGAGAAAGATCAGAACAAGTAAATGCCTCAAACACTGAGTTCATACTCTTGCATTCACTGAAAATAGAAGGCTCTAGTCTAGTACATTAGAATGTTCTTACTCTTTTAGGAAATTGTATGCCTATTTTTTTCATTCTCAGAGGTATTTACCACTCTTAATATTTTTTTGGAATCTTTTAAGCAAAGATTATATGAGGAGCCATTGCTGGAGAGATGGTTCAGCTGTACAGACAGCTTACTGTTCTTGCAGAGGACCTGGGTTTGATTCCTTACAGGTGGTTCTCACTGACTGTAATTCTAGCTCCAGGAGATCTGACACTCTCTTCTGGACTCTGTTGGCATCCATAACTGACATATTCCTACCTGCATACACATACACATAATTAGAAAATAAATATAATTTATTAAAAATAGATTCTTCAAAAATGGTATATATAAACTGTAATTATAAAATATTGTGGTTTCTGTTTGTTTGATTTGTTTTGTTTTTCTTGGGGTTGTTTCTAAATCAGTACAAAAGTCTGTGTATTTTTCAGTAAATATTTTTGCTTGCTCCCCGTGTTTTAGATAAGAATTAAGAATTAATTTTACTTAAAAATTTTAAGAAGTGTGTTAAAAGGCAAAATTGCAGAAACTTAAAGTATCCTTTTATGTATGGCAAATCACTTCACCTTTCACAGCCTAGGTTTCTTATGTCCTCAGGAAAATGCTATCTAATTCTCATTCATCTTTCTAACTGGATATTTTAAATTCATTCATTATTATGTATTTTGTGTGTACATATGTTTTCTTCTTTTCTTTCCTTCTATTTGAGCATCCTTTGCTGAGGAAAGCTGCAGTTCATTTTACAATCAAGGCCTTATGAGGGCAAATTTTCTTCGTCTGTATATTATTACTTATATAATTATATATAAATCCGAATGGAGGGTTGCCATCAGAAAAAGCCTCATTCAGATATGAGTACTGCCAATCTGTGCTTCCAGGTACCTCCACTCACCATTTGTCTGACTTTGGGCCAGTTATATTAAATAACCTTGCTTCCATTTTCTCGGCTTAGAACAAACATATAAAAATGTCATTTTCTGGTTAGAGATATTTTAAGCATAGCATGCGATGAATACAAACCAACAGTTGTAAATTAAACCTAGGTTGAGTATCTGACAAATTGTGTTTAATTAATGCTTGCTGTTTGCACCATCGTACCACTTTTACACTGCTGAATTCTCTGTATCTAATAAACTGTGTTTCTAAACCATCCATGATCTAGCCTGTTCAGGTACCACTGGGAGCACTGCCATCTTTTCAAATAGAAAGCAATTGAGAACAATTCGGAATAAATTAGGTCTCTGAAGATGTGTCAGCCCCTTCACTGGAGGCTCATTTTGGAAACCTACTACCCCTAGGGTACTGTTGCCAGCAAAGGAGACATTCTTTGAACATCTATTTGTTTTCATGTCTGTTTCCTTTCAAAGAGTCTTGTTCAAATATTAAAAAGTTTGTGCATTTCTCAACCATTTAATGGGTCAAGGCCATTAAAGATGGAGAGGAAGTAACACGTTGAACAAGCATGGACTTCCTCACCCCGTGTTTATCACCACAGTGTGGCATAACGACTAACATCAGTGCACACAAACATTTTGGTGTGCAGCTTCATGGATTCAAACTTTATCACCTCCGCTTTTGTGTTTTAATTTTATTTTTAGTTTATTTACTTATTACTTAGTATGAGTGTTTGCCAGAGTTTATGTTAAATGCACCACCTGTATGTCTGGCACCTAGAGAAATCAGAGATTAACCCGAAGTGGGTTTGCAGATGTTTGTATGTATTAGGAGGCCACTTGTCCGTTCCCGGATGCCCAGACTCGAAATAACCACACAGAAACTGTATTAATTAAATCACTGCTTGGTCTATTGGTTCTAGCTTCTTATTGGTTAGCTATTGTATCTTAATTTAACCCATTTTCATTATTTTATATTTTACCACAAGGCTCGTGCCCTATTGGCAAGGTTCCGACTGGCAACTTGTGTCTTTCTCCTCTGGCGGCTCCATGGTGTCTCTTTGACTCCTATCTCTCTATCTTTTCTGGCCTGGCTATATTCTGTTAAGCCATTGGCCAAAAGCAGCTTCTATATTCATTAACCAATAAAAGCAACACATATACAAAAGGAATTCCCACACCATTTGTGGTCTGTTTTCTGGGTGCTTCAAATTGAACCTAGGACCATTGCAAGTCTTCTTAATGGCTGAGCCATACTGTGGCCTAGCACTTCTGCTTTTCACCTGGGCCACTTCACTAACTCCCCAGCAACATAAGGCTGCTGAAAGTAGTTTCCTATCCTCAGAGTTACTGTGAACTAGTAATGCAGAAAAGACGCTTAATAGAGGAAATGGGATATACCAAGATCTGAGTATTTGGTTTGCTTAAAGTTAGCTTTTGCTTTTTAACTACCGTGAAGGAAAATGACTCACATGAGACAAATACACCCATTGGCCATGATGCTAATGAGGACAATGGCTTTGAGATATTCCTTCATCAAGTTAAGTTACATATTGCAAAGAGAAGGAGATATTTTGAACTATTATGAGTTCCCTAAAAATTTTAGTGTTCATATGTTGACCATAAGTATATAAATACCACCCACTGGACTGTGGTCTATGTAGACACATGTACATTTTCTATGCATAATGACTACAATAAAAGAACAGAAGAACTGAGAGATTAATATTTAATTATAGTTTTTTTTCAATTTAAAAAATCAGGAAATTTGTCTCAGTTTATGTACACTTTTTCTATAATTTCTCAAAAATGTCTGTGATGAAAATATAGTTGTCACACATGAATGATTGACAAAAAGTTTCTGGATTTAGTAACCATACTTAATGAAAAGGAAATTTAAAGTTTTCTGAGAAATCTTAAGTTTTAAAAAGCAGAATAAAATATCTCTGATATCTGAATTGTCTGACCTGGTAGCCACTATTCATCTGTGCTTAAAACTAATTTAAATCAGCTACATTTTTGCATAACTAAGTATCTTGGGTTATTTGTAAAATTTTGATTTATTTTATATTCACAAGCACTTTGCCTGCATGTATGTAAGGTGCCATATGTATGCTAAATGCCCTGAAGGTAGGAAGAGATGTCAGACTCCCTTGGATCTAAGTTTACAAATGATTGTGTTGGGAACAGAACCAGGTCCTCTACAAGAGCAGCTACTGTTCTTAACTACTGAACCATCTCTCCAGGCCACTTCCTCACTTTTCTTAGCCATATTCATTCACTTTGTAGCCACAAGGAATTGGTAGTGTCCATGCTGGAAAGTGAAGATGGAGATTTCTTTTTTTTTTAATTTTTTAAATTTTTTAAAAAAAATTATTTATTTATTTATTTATTTATTTATTTATTTATTAAGGATTTCTGCCTCCTCCCCGCCACCGCCTCCCATTTCCCTCCCCCTCCCCCGATCAAGTCCCCCTCCCTCATCAGCTCGAAGAGCAATCTGGGTTCCCTGACCTGTTGGAAGTCCAAGGACCGCCCACCTCCATCCAGTAAGGTGAGCATCCAAACTGCCTAGGCTCCCCCAAAGCCAGTACCTGCAGTAGGATCAGAAACCCACTGCCATTGTTCTTGAGTTCTCAGTAGTCCTCATTGTCCGCTATGTTCAGCAAGTCCAGCTTTATCCCATGCTTTTTCAGACCCAGGCCAGCTGGCCTTGGTGAGTTCCCGACAGAACATCCCCATTGTCTCAGTGTGTGGATGGAGATTTCTGTCCTCAAAGGAAGTTCTGCTAGATGCAGCATGCTATTGACTATACCGTGTAGAGCCTGTTTGAAGTCTCCCTGGAAGAATGGTAGAAATGATAGAATACGCTGAACAATGGCATGATGTATGATTTAAAATAAGTTTGCATAGAATGCCAAAATGTATCTTTAACACAGGTGATAAATTAGTAAATAGTCTAAAGTCTTTGTGAAATGTATACAATCCAAAGCATTTTCTATGCGATAGATTGTACTTTATGATGTGGAAAAAGGAAAAAGGAAACTTTATCCTCCAATGAAAGCAAAAAGTGAAAGAATGATGAACATTAAACTGGTGCTGAGAGAGGTGTTCTTCATTTTCTGAGTTATTAGTAAGCATCTTTGGGGTGTTTTTCACTTTCAGAGTTACAACAGAGCACTCTTCTCATCAATATTTATGTTATTTACATTGCACTAGGAAAACACGTAACACTGTCAAATTTTGATAAATGTGGAAGAAGACCTTGTTGGCTCAAGACTGCATTTGTCTATGGAAAATGTCCATGTTAATATCTTCCAAAGGTTCGTTTTATCTGTTCATAGTTTATTAGAGCTATAAAATAGATAATGATTTTTCAATTTAGTCCAGAGCATAAAATATCATCAGAACTCTACCTGGATGAGGACTTTAAAGTTCAAACTTCATCCTGCTGATTGCTTTTTTACTGTAGATTGAACTAATTAATACCTGCAGCTTCTGGCTCTGCAGTCAGGATGTGGGAATAGGAAGATTCCCCTCAAAACTGTAACCTTTGACAATAATGACGACTGTTATAATTGAGTTGTGTTCTAGCAGTTGGTTGATGTTTACCGTCATTGTGATGCTTTCCATGATTTTATGTGACTTTGTTTTCACATGAAGCATTCTTTTCTTTCCTGAGAAATCTTATGATAAAGGCACAGAAACCTTGCATTAACCTAGAACTTTAGAAAGTTGTTGTTGTTTGTAGAATTGAATGAGTGTATCCCAAAGACTGCAGTGCTGATGGAACTGAAGTCTTTTCTTCATGCTTATTCAACTCTGCCATGTTGCTGTCCTGAGCATTATACAGCTGCATCATGTCCTACTGCCAGAAAATAAAGGACAAAGGAAAAGGAAGCAAGAAATAAATTAGTAAAATAAGACATAATTAAATTAAGATAAACAAAATGGTTAAAATAAGAAAAGTGAAAAATAAAAATCCAGAAAAATTATGACTCTCACAACTATCAATATTAGTAACATTTGTTCATTAATTGAATTAAATTAAATACACTATAATGATATAAGATGCTCATAGTTAAACTTCAGGATGAAAGGCTTAGAAATTTTAAGTATTTATCTTCACAGTATTCTCTCAGTCCATAAATCTATTCTGTGCTGGAAATCAGCTTTCTGTCTTTTCTGGACATCAAGAAGAACCAAGAAGCATTTTTCTCAGAGATGATTGGTGGGGCAGTATTTCTGAAAGATTTTTTTTATCAGGGGTTGCATAGGAAAAACAAAAGATTATTAGCAAGTATATTTCCAGAATACAGGACTTCGGAGACTTTTGTAAACTGATGAATTGTAAGTTGACAAAGTAAAACCTTGAAGTCCTAGCAAAAACCTTCTAGACAACAACTCTGAAAAAACTCCATTGAAATAGTAATGCTTGGTGTTTGTTTGTTTGTTAATTATCATAAACAATATCGAGGCCCTTTAGCCTACTTCTATTTGACAAATTAAGTGAAATACAGTACACATTTTCATTATTTGTTCATATTTGTATGTTAGAGACAGAAACAAAATCACACACTTACACACAAAAAAAGAGATAGAGAGAGGATAGAGATAGAGAGAGAATTAAATGTACTAAGGAAACATGGCATGAAATTCCAGAAACCCACTTGATAAACATAATACTGGTCCATTAGTATGAAAACCAATGTCCTCAGGAAGTTTTATTCAGATGCTGTAAGTATAGGTAGGATGGAATAGAGGTTTCTCTGTCCTACCCCATCCTGAGGCTGCTTCTAAGAAATCACCTAGAGACTTAGTATCAATTGCAATCTATTTTGCCAGTACTTCAAGCTTATTAGTAACTAGCTCTTAAACTTAAATTAATCCATTTCTACTAAGCTATTTATTGTCACATGATTATGGTTTTTACTGGTCTGCTGGCATCTTGTTTCTTGGGCAGGTAGCTTGCATTTCCCTTGATTTAGGACTCCCCTCTCTATGCTGTGAGTATCATTGGTTAATAAAGAAACTACTTTGTGCCTATAGCAGAGCTATAGGCGAACAGAACTAGATGGGGGAAACTAAACAGAATTCTGGGGAAAAAGAGGGGGAGAAGCCATGTAGCCCCACTGGAATTGGACAGAACTTTGTCCAGGAAGGCACAGCCACGTGGTGATACAAAGATTAATGGAGATGGGTTAAAATAAGATGTAAAATCTAGCCAAAAAGAAGCTAGAGCTAATGGGCCAAATTGTATTGCAAATAATATAGTTTCTGTGTGATTATTTTGGGCCTGAGCAGCTAAGTAAACAAGTGGGCTCCTACAACAAACCCTGTCCTTCTTTCTCCTTGCATTCAGTTTGACTTTCCTACCTAGATATATTCTGCCTTGCTATAAGCCAAAGCAGCTTTTATTAACAACCAATGAGAGCAACATATTGAATGCTCAACCTACAGCAGTAAGGTCTTTAAGTTATTTTCTCTGACAAAAGCCCACGTGATGCTGTTTCAGGTCAGAGATTTCGCTTCAAGAACCATTGAGAAACACATACATTCTTTAGGAGATTTGTGTGTGTAATCACAATTGAAGATAACTGAGTCAGTACAAAGTTCCCCATGAATAAAGTGAATGATCGATGTGTGTGTGTGTGTGTGTGTGTGTGTGTTTAAATGAGTCATCACAACAGGGATGATGAAATATTTACATGAAAAATGCAGAGGTGGTCCGTAACTATAAAGGCCAACTTTGTTATGATGGGTCTCCAATTTTGCATGCTTTCTCTTGAGATACAATCAGTTTCAGTCCAATGATGATAAGTGTTTCTGTTTATAAGTGGGTGTGTCCCCTTTGAAGCAAGCTCAGCTCTAGAAAACTCCCTGTGCTCTATCAGGTGGACTTCAGAATAGCAGATTGCTGTATATACCCAAACACCAATACAGCCTCTTATTTTCCCTTGAACTATACTTGCCTAACACTAAATGTTCCTTCCCTGTTTTCTGTCAATACATGCAAACATATTCCTAGTGTTCAATAACACTTGGTTCATTTCAGGAAAAAGTATAAAATGTAAAAAAAGTATAAGCAAAACAAAGCACTACTCTAAAACTCAAATTAAATCTGCTCCTAATCCCTAAAACAGAAATAACCATGATAAACACACTAGCTTACTTCTCATATTCTTTACCTTGAACTGAAAGAGTTTTATATTTATGCACAACTTCTATTCTTGCTTGTCACCTTTCTTATTATCTTTCCCCTATTTTCCAAGGAAAAGTTTCATTCTATTAGTCTTATTTTATAGTCTTATAAAACACAGTGTATTTTTTACATTTCTTTTACAGTTTCAAAATACTTGAAAAAATGTCAGGAAAGAGGGTTTGTTAGAGCAGACAGTTTGAAAGTACTGTCCTCTATGGCAGGGAAGATAGAGTTACAGGATTGTAGCGTGCTGGTCACATTGCATCTACAGCCAGGAAACATAGAGAGGTTCATGAATTCTGATGCTGATGCCCAACATACTTTATCTGCCCAAAATTTTGTGAGTGTAGGCCTACATTCAGAGTTTGATTTCTTTCCTCAGAGATGCCTCTCTGGGAACACCCTTGCAGTTATGCTGAGAAATGTCTCCTAGATGATTGATTCTAAATCTAGTCAAGATGACAAAATTAATTATCTCAAGCATAAATTAATTCCATTCTTAGTTTTTCATATGGAATAAATTCTCTCCAGCTTTATTCATAGGTTATGAAAATGGACCCTACTGATAAAACAAAATTAGAAACTCTATGACTTAATCAAATTATATCTTTTAGTTCTATTATGCTTATAGGTATCAGAGATTCTATGTTTTGACATAAAAATGTTCCTTTGTGAGTCTGTTCAATTGTTTTGCAAATAATTGGGCCAAACTTTACAAGCTTAATTAAATGTTCACTTTTATTCTGTTTGTTTTATCTCGTTACATTATTTTATATTTGGGCAAAAAGATTCAGAGTGTTTTAAGTAGACATTTTCATCAGACTGTGTTCCTTCCCCTCATGACTGCTGATTATACTAGTCACTCCAGCCATGTTACCCTTGGTTTAGCACAGGGGTTCTCAACCTGTAGGGTACAAACCATTTGTAGGTTACAAAAGTCTTCCTCAGGGGTCATCTAAGGCCATCAGAAAACACAGATATACAATTCATAACAGTAGCAAAATTACAATTATGAAGAAGCAACAAATTAATTTTATGGATGAGGGTCACCACTACATGAAGGGTCACATATTAAAGGGTCACAGCATTAGGAAGGGTATTTTGATATTGAGACATTAAGGTTTGATTAATGGAAACATTTTGTTTCAGTCATGTACAGGCCATTTACATTGCTATTTATCATTCCTAACATGAGCCTGTGACAGTATTATAAAGCTATAATTTGCCAGTGGTCACAAGTACACATTTTCAGAAATAATCTTTAAGTTGGTAATATATATTACAAAAGGTTTCCCTAATTACTTCTTCCTCCTCAGACTGGATCTATTTTATCTGAATTTTACTGCTTTTCAGGAGATTTTACAGATTATTATGCTTATTATTATGCAAAAATCATTTCCATGTATTTGAAGTATATATACCTGAAATTGAATCTTTTTTGAATAAACTATTTTAAATTTTAATATTTGTATATTAATTTATTTTCTTTTATTTTATATATTTATATATTAGATTGCAAGCAACATTCAATTATATATTTCTCCTAGTAGGACAATTTGAAATTTTCATAAGTAAATCTTATTTGGTAATTTTTAAAATTTCTCTCTTTTATGTTTTTGATAAGGAAAAATGCATGCATAATATAATATATAAATATAATTATCATGGATCTAGAAATAATTACTTGAGTTATGTTGACTTTGATTTTTATAGTAATCTTCATTAAACAATATTTATTATGAAGTTATCCCATTCGGTATTGGTCATACATCTTCATAACACAATTAAAATAATAAGTATTTATTATATCCCCTCAAGTTTTCTGTATCAATATCTTAAAGACATTGTTCACTTGTCTAAAAATACACTTACTGTGCCATGGAGAAGCTTGGTATTAAGCTTGGCATCAAGCTCTTCCTCATTATGGACCCAGCTGCACTGTACTGATGTCTTCAGGGGCACGTGCTTCAGTGAGCATCATTTTAATCTGAGCTCATGGGAGTGTCTTAGTACATTTTTATGAGATTCTTCCATGTGTTAGGAGATTTTTTTAAATTTTCCCTCCTTTTAATGATTGCTTCAAATCAAAGGACATATTTCTTGTTTAAGAAAAACACACTATCTGATGTAAATTTTCATTCCCAAACTGCCATATGATTTCTTTCCTCTGACAGTGATTATTTTTAAGGATTTGATATATTTTTTAGGATTAATATCTCAATTCTTTGTGGTACATGAATGATTGTGTTAACTACAATAGTGATTCTGTTGACCGAGGTTTTTGTCCCAACTGGTTCTTCATCTGTTTCACCCCAAATAAATACATAGAGGCCTATATTAACTACAAACTGATTAGCCTATTAGCTCAGGCTTCTTATTAACTCTTATAATTTATAATTATAATTCTTGTTTGTGTTAGCCATGTAGCTTGGTACCGTTTTTGGCATGACAGTCACATCTTGCTTGCTCTGTGTCTGGCCTCCTCTGTGTCTGGCTGATGACTGCAGACTGAAACTTTTCTCTCCCCATAATTCTCATTGTCATGCCTCTACTTCCTGCTTGGTTGCCATTGCCCCACCTATACTTCCTGCCTGGCTACTGGCTAATTAGCATTTTATTAGAAATAATACAAGTGACAGGATAAAAGACCATTGTCCCACTGCATGGTTCATCTCTTTCTGCTTCTGACACAGATTTTTTTTTTTTCAGTTTAAATTGCTATGGCTATTTCCTTTTCTAGATCAGTTTTTTAAGTTAACCTTTCATATGCTGGGCTCAACAGACCTTATTTTTCTACAAGGCTTTCAGTTTAGGTTGTTTTCTTTTACTCTAAGTATATGTTGCTTTTTTAGTTCAATGTCTGTTTTGTTTTGTTGCTCTTCCACGTATATGCTTGTCTTGTGTTATGTTTTGGAATTAATTTGAAATGAACATTTTTAATACTTTAGATTCTTGAGTGAATAATTTTTAAAGACTCTTCATTTCTTTGTATTATCATGTTCTAACTTCTGCTTCTCTGATGTTCTAGTTTTCTTTTTTAGTGAGTTATGGAACACAGATTGTTCTGTCTTTCCTTTGTCACATGTGAAGTTCTACCATTAACTGTCCTGTAGTATTTATCTAATAGCAGGATATCCTTGGCCTCAGCTACTATTCCTTTATTCATAAATTTAATCCTTGTCTTATTCATAGATCTAGAAATAAATTATAGTGCATGCTACTGTTCCTGGATTCCAATGTCATTTCTATTAAGGTTAAAATGGGTGTCTGTCCTTCATCTTAGATCCTAAAGCTCCTATCCTCTAAATTAACATAGCACATAAAGATTTTCTGCATGTGTTGCTCCCACATCTTCTCCATTCTTTACCTCCAAGCAGTAAAACTTTACTGCTTTATTTCAGGACCTTCCAGACCACATTACTTCTCTTTTGAAACTTTTTTTTGAAGCATCTCTTTCAAAACCTCCTACCTCATGGCTTCAGGGCTGAAATATCAGGAACAATGACATGATATGTTATAAGAGAAAGAGCATGGATGCTCTTTAAGAGCTCAGCTTGTTATATGGGGTAGAAGTGGTGTCAGAAAGGAGGGTAAACAAAAGAAAAGGAGAAAGAGAGATAAGGAATACAAGCATATTTCTTTTTTTTCACTAATGTGTGGCTATTCTCTTTCAAAAAACAGCATTTCCTGTCTCAATTAAATTCTCTGGCTTTATAGTTAGTAGATATTTACCCATTTACTAGCAATAGACTGTCTGTCAGTCTTAATTTTTATGATGCTGTTTCCTGTGTCTTAATAGCTATTTCAGAGGGAAGTCATAGAAATTGCCCCAGGGATGATGGGCCAGATGTTATTTTAAAAAGAAGCCTGTGCTTTAGTTATAAACACGGAATAGACAATCGTGGTGCCAGAGGATAGCATCATTGTTGATTTTCCACATCTCAGGTTGATATGAACCTTTGCAGAGCTGTTTGCTCTGGGGGCCAAACACTGAGTAAAAGAGAAAATAATGATAATTCCTAAAATCTTAATATAAATTCCAAAAATCCAGTGTTGCTTTGATTAAGATTATTTTGTAAATACCATTGTTATTTGTATTTTTTTAAAAATAATTCTGTATAAAAACAACTTATAGTGATTATGCTTTCCTCTCCCTCTATTACACAGATTTTTTTTTTTTTGAGACAGGGTTTCTCCGTAGCTTTTTTTTTTTTTGTTCCTGTCTTTGAACTAGCTCTTCTAGACCAGGCTGGCCTCAAACTCACAGAGATCCGCCTGCCTCTGCCTCCCGAGTGCTGGGATTAAAGGTGTGTGCCACCACTGCCTGGCCTTATTACACAGACTTTTTACCCATCCCCCTCCCATCTAATTCACCCCATTCCTATCTCTCTTTAGGGAAAAATAGCAGGTTCCTAAGGGATAATAATTAAATCTAATAAAATAATATAAAAAACAACACACAAGAACTGGACAAAACAAACAAGCAGAAGGAAAAGAGTTTCAGAGAAGGTATAAGAAATATTTCTGCTCATTAACATGCTCAGGAACCCCATAAAAGCATGAAACTGGAAGCATCATGTAGACACAAATGACCTGTGTGGTAGAGAGAAAGAAAAATAGAAATATGTGTGGTTGTGTGTGTATAATGTGACTATAAATATGCATATATATGTGTGAATATACATATATATTTATAATGTAAAAAAATCAAAATAAAATAGTAAGATAAAATCTTAAAGAAGGGATATCCATAACATGACATTATAAGGTAAGAAGCCTTCAAAGATGCCACTGAGTTCTGTAACATGAGGGCCTGCTTGTTGGGGTTTCTGTTTTCTCACCAGGCCCCATAACCATTCAGCCCCAAAGAAAATCACACAAAGAATCTACATTAGATATAAACTGATTAGCCAATTAGTTTAGTCTTCTTATTAACTCTTATAACTTATATAGCCCATATTCTTATCTATGTTAGCTACAAGGCTTGGTACCTTTTTCAAGGGGTAGGTCACATCTTGATTTTTAGGTGGTTGGGAAGAACTCCGGGAAGAGCTTCCTCCTTTCCAGAATTCTCCTGTTCTCATCGCCCCACCTCTACTGCCTGTCTTGTTGACCCACCTATACTTCCTGCCTAGTCAATTAGCATTTATTGAAAACATGATTGACAGAATACAGACACTTCTACCACACCACTTCCCCCTCTTTTCTTTAAACAAAGGAAAATATCCATAGTCCACTTTTAGGGAATGTGGGAGTAGTTTTCCAGGCTATTTCCGGCTGGTTGGGGGTGCTGATAATCTTATGGGGACCTAGAGAAAATTTAGAATTATGATCAAGTCCTGACTGGAATATCCTGTGAGTCATGATCATCTCAGGAAGCAGTCTTGAATCTGTTCTGGATGTAGAACTCTGAAATCTGGGCCATCTGTTCCTTCCAGAAATTTCTCAGGTGGTCTTCTTTGATAAAACATGATTTTTCTTAACTCAAAATGAATCCACAGTCTCTCATTTCCTGTGGAAACAAAAACAAAATCTCTTCTCTAAAGTAACATGCCTTTTGACTTCCATTTTGAAGTCAAGGTATTTTTACAATGCCTACCTTGGATTAATTCAACAGCATTTATAAGCAAATATCTTTTAGCAGCCGTTGTTCCTTCCTCACCATTCAAACAATTCAAAGAGAGCATAATAACATACAGTAACAAGATTCTCTATTTTTCATCTTTATGTGGCTTTATTTTAACCTCTATTTTTTTTTTATTTTTACTTTTAACTTTCGGCTTTTTGAGACAGGTTCTCTGTGTATCTTTGTCCTGGAACTCAGTCTGTAGACCAGGCTGTCCTTGAACTCACAGAGATCTGCCTGTCTCCGCCTCCCCAGTGCTGGGAGTAGAGGCACTTGCTACAGCACCTTGAACTCACAGAGATCTATCTGTTTCTGCCTCCTAGACATTGGGAATAAAGTTGTGTGCTACCACACCTTGAAGTCACAAAGGTCAATCTACCTCTTCCCCTTGAAGTCTCAGAGGTCAATCTATCTCTGCCTCCAAAGTGTTGGGATTAAAGGTGTGGACCACCACACCCAACTACTCTCTTTCTTTCTATTTTACTTTAAGAGCTTTAACCTTTAGCCTGCATATATTTTTTAACATACTGTAAACCATTTAGAGATTTTCTTTGTCTTTGAATCTCTCTTTAATGTATCTCTATCTTTTTCTGACTACATGATACTTTAATTTTCTAAGCAGTATGGAGAGAATTAAAGATGTGGCTTTGATGGCTAAATCCAGCCCATTTCTTAGCTTCCTGAGATTCCAGCCTCATGGTGGTAGGGAGGTACTGGCTGTAGCCACACTTATTTCCACAACTCTATGACATTTCAAGGTCCCTGCCAGCAAGCAAGTTGCAACGAGCTCACAAACCAAATTCAAATGCTCCATAGTCATCCCACCTGCCTGAAAGAGTCAGAGTTTGCCTTTGCAGGATGGCCCACTTATTCTTCCCATTCTAGCATTGGATCCTTTATCCAATGCTAACTATACATTTTTCCCCTAGGAAGATCTGTCCACTGTCAGTCCATCACTGTATACCTATAATCTGCAATTCTACAGACTGTAGCTTGTTTATCATTGACTTAATAGATAATATCACATATAAGGGGATACATACCATATTTGTCTTTCTGGAACTGGGTCACCTAATTCAGAAATGATCTTATTTTCTAGTTTCATTTATTTACATGCAAATTTCATAGTTTCATTTTTAACAGTAATGTATATAATGTAAAACATCTTCTTTACCACTCTTCTGCTGATCTTGTTTATAATTTCTGTCTATTATGAATAGTGCAGCACAATTGAATAAATGTCTCTGAGGCAGGATGACACACTCTTTGGGTATATGACCAAGAGTAGTATAACTGGATCTTGAAGTAGATTGATTCCCATCTTTCTGAGCAATGTCCACACTGGTTTCCACAGTGGTTATGTAAGTTTGTAGTCTCACAAACAAAGAATGAGTGTTCGCCATGCTTCATATCCACACTAGCATAAGCTGTCACTTATTTTGTTGATCTTAGCTATTCTGGCAAGTGTGAGATAAAATCTCAAAATAGTATTGATTTGCATTTCCTTGATGACAAAGTATATTTTTAAAAATGCATTTCTATCATAAATTAACAGGATAAAAGTTCATGCTACTACTACTAGACTTGAATTTTTGTAAATATTTATAATGTCAAAATATTTTATTTCATTCTTTTTTAAAATCATCTTCCATAGATTTAATGTTTTTTTTGTGGAAGTGTTATAAAATTATGTTTTGTATCAATTTCAAAAGAAAAATTCATAAAATATTCATGTTTCCTGGGCATTACTTTCATGGATATGTATTTAGTATACCCATCTGTAATAAGCAAACACAAATAATGCTAATGCAATTGTTTAGTTATGTTTTAAAAATGTTAATATTAAGTCAGTCTCTCAGGTACAGGTCCTGTCTCATTTGCCTTAATATTCTGCAGTTTTAAAATATGTAACTACTTTTTCCACTGAAGAATTTTGGCTTGAAACTACAGTTTGATAACTGTCACTTCCAGTGTTTGTGACCATTACAAATGTGTGACTAGTATTTGGAAAATATACTTATTTTTTCCAAAGGTGCCATGGCTGTAGCACCATTGAAGTCACTACAACTGTGGTCACCTGCGTAAGATTCATAATTGGACCTGACAATTTTCTAAAATAAAATGAAGAGGGTCTACTAAACCACACCCTTACTTTAGGCTGGAAAAGGGAGAGACTTTTTTTTAATAGCATAACGACTGGTAAATTGTCTTTTATCCTGAAAAAAAAAAAAACCTTCCATCTGTAAGCAACTGGAATGTAATTAATTTGATCACATAAAAAAACTAAGATATAAAAATGTAGAAGAGAAACATATTGGGAAGAATAAGTGGATCAACTGAAGTGACATAAAGACAAACAAGTAGGATAATGCAGGTAGGATAAATGTGACAAAAGTGCAACATATGAATTTATGAAAATGACATAATGAAGGGCATTATTCTGTATAATTAATATATCCCAATGGAAAACCTAGAAATTTGTTCTTACAGATAATCTTTCTATAATAGTCACCAAGTAAATATTATTGTATATAAGAATCATTGTGTTACTAAGATAATTACCAAATAAACAGAAACTGCCTAGTAGAATAGGCAGGAATTTCCACACCATAATAATTAAGATCTACTCACTTCCTTACCCAGCTTGACTTTTTCATTTGTTAAATCAGGTTACCCTTACTCTTCCATAAATAGGTTCTTGAAAGTTCAAACGCTACATATATGTGAACGTGTTTTATGATATTAATATTCATGATCATAAAACAACAAAGGCTGACTCCAAACAAACACTGTATTATTAGACACTTTCAGCAGCTCTGCTATTCTGTTAAAAAGTAAATAATCAACTGGGAATTTAACAAAGGCTATAAAAAAGAATGTTGAGCACACAAAATAGGATAAAAAATATCCTACCTGCTCTTCAACTTTTCAAGAAAATATATTAGTATTTAATATAAAAATGTTTTAGGAAAATTTCTGAAACAATAAACCTCATTGTAACCCTGAGTTTGTTAGTTTAATAGAATGTTTCAGGTGACAGTAGCCACTTGATAACTTTTTTATGCTAATATCCATATACCATATTTCCTTTTATCAACACCATATTAATGATGTGTTGACTTTTATTCAGGTTATTCCCAATTAAGCATATTTGTAATAGCTATAGTTTTATGATCAAATCCTTCTTGATTCAGACTTTAGACTGATCATTGTTTCTTAATTGCTCATTTTTCTTAATTTAATTAGTTTTGGATGGCAGAACATATGGTTTGTGAATCCAATGGTGCTATGTCTCCGTGATAATATGCTTTGGTCCTGTCTAATGGGGTGACTCTTCTCAATTTTCTCATTAAACAGGACTCTCAGTTTCTTGATTATTTTACATCTATGTCAACATTAGTGTAAAATGATCATGGGTTGTTTCTGGTTGAAATCATGGTAAAACTTAGAATCAAATGCAATTGTATTAAATCCAAAATATTTACATCTATTTTAAGGTTATGCTCAAATTCTAACATTAATTCTAAACAGGAATCTCCTCTCTGGAAACATGCTACTATCATCACTATCCTTGCATATTTCAGTAAGATCATACTAATTGCTGTATTTTTTTCCTTTTTTAATTTGAGTTTTGTTGTGCTCTACCTTTCTCTCTGCTCCCTTCCCTGCCTCCCCACTCTTTAGCCCTCCCCCAAGGTCCCCATACTCCCAATTTACTAAGGAGACCTCACTTTTTTCTATTACCCATGTAGATTAGATCTATGTATGTCTCTCTTAGGGTCCTCATTGTTGTCTAGGTTCTCTGGGGTTGTGATTTGTAGGCTGGTTTTCTTTGCTTTATGTTTAAAAACCACTTATGAGTGAGCACATGTGACAATTTTCTTTCTGTGTCTGGATTACCTCACTCAAAATGATGTTTTCCATTTGCCTACAAAATTCAAGATGTCATTATTTTTTTCTGCTGTATAATACTCCATTGTGTAAATGTACCACATTTTCCTTATCTGTTCTTCAGTTGAAGGACATTTAGGTTGTTTTCAGGTTCTGGCTACTGCAAACAATGCTGCTGTTAACATGTCCTTTTGGCATGATTGAGCATTATTTTGATATATACCTAAAAGTGGTATTACTGGGTCTTGAGGAAGGTTGTTTCCTAATTTTCTGAGAAATCACCACACTGATATCCAAAGGGGCTGTACCAGCTTGCATTCCCACCAACAATGCAGGAATGTACTGTAGTCTTAGAAAAAGTCATGGATCTAAGCTGTGTGATTTGTCTTCTGATCACAATTATTTCAGCCTTTATTAATAAAACTGTAACTGTAGAAAGAAATATATTAATTAAAATAAAGAAGTCTAAACAAGAATATCAAGTCACTGAAGGCATTTTTAGGGAAGCAGCTTTTAAACTTATATTTAAAAGATGAAAGTGAATAACGACAGTAGATGTTAAGAAGGATGTTTCAGACATAGAAGACAGAAAAGGTATAAATTTTATATATTCCAAGATTTGAGTAGCTTAAAGAGGGCAGGAATGGCTGAAATAGAGAAATTGGGGGAAGAATTTTGTCAAGTGACTCATAATAGTAAAAATGGTAGTATCTAGATAGTTGGACAAAGCTACTCAACCATATTATAAGATTCACAGTGTTGCTGTATGGCTTATGGGAAGTTAACTGTTTGAATCCAACATCTAAATTAAGCTCAGCTGATATTATCTACCACTACAAAGTTATTAAAATGCCTAGTAGAAAACAACATTTTTTCTAAAATATAAAACAAATACGAACAAGAGGCAGTTGATAAGATTCCCCATCGGTATGATAAAGAGCAACTCCACTAAGACATTCTAAGAACTAGGTCAGAACAGGCAACAGATAGTAGGTGGTCCTGGAGACTGCATGAGTGCAGAAGTGTAAATTTTCATTCATGTAGAAGTCTGGGACATTAGAAACCCTATCTTCTTAGTAAAAGTGCCTACCATTATTCTACTATCTGGTCAAATAAATTACTGCTTAAAAAATGTAAAATCTATTTATTATTACTAGGATGTTACCAGAAGTCCATATGGAAAGACGGGAATTCCATTTACAGATTGAATTAAAGATATCTAGTAATATTTAAATCCCAAGTTATCAGTAGAGGCCTGGATGAGAATCCTAGACTCCTAGTTCCAAGCAGTAGTAATGAAACACGTCTCCTCTTCTTTGGTACTAGAAAATCCCTATTAAACAGTTCCCTATACCATTACCCTGCTCATTGCCATACTTGGGAGCAAGACTAGAGAACCGCCCCTACTTCTCCTGGCCAGGAGGTATCTGTGGAGGCTAAAGAGAAGCTAGCATGCCCAACTGCACCTAGTCATTCAGACCTGTTTCCACTCCTGGTTCTAACATTTAACCTCTATTCTACTGCCTATGATGAAGAAATACCATCCTTTCTTCTGTCACTATCTGTAAGATGAAAAGACTTACTCTGAAGTAATGTTACTCTTTGGTTCTGACATGACATTCTGTTAGCCTGCATCTTTCTATTGGAAAATTGAGTGCATTGATGTTGAGAGGTGGTAATACCACTGATTGCTAACTCTTGCTGTTTATTATTGTTTGTTTTTCTGGTGGTTAGTGGTAGTGTGTGTATGTATGTGCATATGTGTGTGTTTCCCTTCTTTGGGTTTTACTGGTGTGAGATTAGTTATTGCCTGGGTATTTTGCAGTTGTAGTTAACTTTCTTGATTTGATGTTTCCCTCTAGTACCATCTGTAGAGTTGGAATGTGGTTAGATATGGCTTAAATTTGACTTTTTCATGAAATATCTTGTTTTCTCCATTAGTGGGTCCTGGAGGTATCATATTGTCCTTTCTGTTGCTGATTTTGTTCTTACACTGGCATTTAAGTATCTGAATTTGGAATGAATATAGGTCTATATGCTTATGCTTGCATTTGTTTTTGTTGGATGGGTGTTTTGATTGTTTTGTTCCTTTGCTTTATGTTTCCTCTCTTTCTGCCTAAGAGGCCAAGGGTTCTGATGAGTAGCATGTCTTTATGCCCAGTAGGGTGTCTGGGATTTTGAGAGCGTTGGGTCTGGCATTCGGTAAAGCTGAAGTCTTCTTCCAAAGTTGTAGACCAGAATATTGAGCCCAGGGAGGGTGTGCTGTTCCTCTGACTGCAGATGGTCCCTGGGCTTGTGGATTCTGATGGGGTTGTGGGGAAAAACTGACCTTGGAGATGATAGTGAAGTAGAAGGGGTTGGACATTGGGCACTAAAGTGGGTCTTTGGGGTACAGAATTTAGGGAGTGGAAGGACAGTCCAGCTAACAGATGGATCACTCACCAGGTTGTCTACTGGTGAGGGCTGTTCAGAGCTGTGGACCCAGTAGAGTTGGGGCAGAGGTGCTAGTGCTGAGTTGAGAGGGGAGGCATGGGATAGGGGTCTGAAGATTGGGGCAGCTCATCTGAGAGACTGGTTACTTCTCTTGTGTAGTGTATTTGTGCCTATGGCATGTGCTAGAGTTGTGGGGAAAGACTGGCTACGGGGAGAATAATGAAGTGGGAGGGGTTGAGCAATGGAGTTTGTCTTGGGTAAACCGAGTCCAAGGGGTGGTGGCAATCCAGGTGAAAGGTATGTTACTCATCTGCTCCAGAGCAATTGAATTCCATTGGAGTTGGAGACAAGCCCGAGCAGAGGTGCTGAGGCCTACTTGTTTAATTTGTAAAAAAAATTTAAGCATTTAGGATACTTAAATTTCTTAATTAAATTATTATTTTATATTTACTGGTTACTAAATAGTTTATAAGAGCAGCCCTATGTAGATTAGTGGTTGAAAAAATAAATTGAAAAACCATGATGTTCAAAAACTAATAATATTCCAGGACTCTAATTCAATACAGCAGTGAAGTTTCCAAGATAAAAGCATATATATATATATCTGTGTGTGTGTGCATGTAAAATGTTTTAATCAAATAGCATACAAAGAAACAGATAAGATCAAAAGTTAATCTATGTTTCTGGCAGTATACTCCATGTTGATCCACCCTTTACTATAATGCATCCAAGCTAAATATTTTGCATTCATATTATATTGGGTAGAAATTGTATGCAATAGGCTTGTGACTGATGTAACATAAAAGTGGTTTTAAGGGGATTACAGCTGATATTAAGCAAGCTACCTACCTTATTCTTAAGTGAATTATCTTTAAGGTTTTATTTTACACCTCATAGTAACTTAATCATATTACTTTGATATAGTTCTCTACTACACATCAAAACTCTTCAAGTAGGCTATAGATTAGGCCATGAAAACTAGAAAAATCATACACCAATAATTAGTATCTAAACTTGAGCTTTGTAGCATCCTCCCTGAGTCTCATCTGCTTTTATCTAATCCCACATCAGCAGGTTTTAGAAGCCTTGGACTAATGGAGGATTTTATCATAATTCCATCAAAATGGATTGTGAAAGAGTTACGCTTTTCCTTTCACATCTAAAAAACATTTTACTTTCTATCATTTTTTAAAAAGGACATTATGCTTTGTTCTTTAATATTTGTGCAATGATGACCCTCAGATAAAGCTTACAATATCATGAACTAAGAACAAAGTGAAATTCTAAGTAAATACCTCAGGTTTGTATTGACTGTTTGTACTGCTACTTATTCTATTCTTCATTGTTGGATTTTTACTAAGAACTTAAATCCTTTTAAAACAGCATTTCCTGTGGAAGAATTTTATTTACACATACCTTCTCCTGAAAATCTACTAGCATTTTTATGTTTCTATTTAGTGTTTTAATTTTAATAACTTTAATTATATTCTATATTTTAATAAATACATAATCAAGTTTAGCACAGGGTGAATGAATATTTGGTTATCTAAAGTAGGGAAAAACTAATTTAAGCAGGTCTTTTTTAAGAAACAGGTTATAATCCAATTTCTAGATAACAAACTTTAATCTTATGATCATTTTTATTTCAGCTATTGCTTTAAGATTCACTACTATTGTGGGATATTTTAACTAGCTATAACAGTAAATTAAAGAACAACCAAATGGTACTGGAAAATCCTTTATTACTCCATAGTAAATATAAAGTGTACGGATACAAAACATAGCAAATAAAATTCAAATTACTATTTTTCTTATTTTTGTGCCAATAAATTGTATGTTGTCAAGAACTTAACTTTCAGAACTACATTGGTAATATGGCTACATATCAAAAATTTAAAAATATGATTATATAACAGATGGATAACATTTTTTTAAATTGTAGATAAATTTATTTTGTTTCTCCCTATGGAGAATTTTGAGTATTTAATTAAAGGCCTCATTGCCCTATCATTAAATTCAAAGAAGCATATCTAATGTGAATCCTTAAATGTAATGTCACTCATTAGTCTTTAATGAAGAGAAACTTATTCTTTCTCTAGAAAACAGCTGTAAAAAATAGTATCTGTCACATGTAAAATTATATATTCCTAGGATTATTTATGTGCATTTAATAACAATGTATACTTTTAAATGTGTCTTAGTAACCATTGTTCTGCAGCCTTCTTTCCTATTGCCTTCTTCTGTGAGAAGGATGAATCAAGTCACAAAGCCAGTAATTCTCAAATGCTTACGGTGTTATTATTTACCTGTTGACAGATTTGGATTGAGGCCGTTCAGGTTTTTTAGAACACCACTCTCTTCTACAACTTAATAACAATTTTCATGCTTTAGTCATAAAATCTGTCGTTAGACTGTTAAAATTCATCTGGAGCTCTTGTTCTTGTGTTCTAGCAATCAAGATAACTGTGCATTCCCCTATTTTCAGAAAGCTGCATCACAAAATACAATAATCCATACTGCTACTAGTCACATATTATTTATTTTGACCTCTATCTACTGAAATTCTATACCTTATATGTCTGACCTCTAGCCTACGGTAATTTTTCACTCTGGTATTTTTTTTCTTTCATGACAATAGAAGTACATGTGAGTTCTACTGATACACAACAAAACATTTAAACAACTAATACAACAACATGGACATATGAAAATTAGAAATGGATGCTTCATAAACCATCTGCATTTTTTTTTTTGCAGCAACCTTTCCAGGGTGTAGACAGCATTGTTGAACTACCCAGCACATATCCTTTGGGCCAATCTAGAATACTAGTTGCAAAATATATTATGGTTATGGTTTTCTAGTGACCCTGTGCCTTAATTTGGGTTGTGTTGCTGTGAAGAGACACCATGACCACAGTAACTCTTATAAAGGAAAGCATTTAATTGGGGCTGGTTTACAGTTTCATGGTTTAGTATATTATTATTATGTCAAATCTAGTGCTAAGAGTCCTACATCTTGATCCACAGGAAATAGAAGGAAAAAAAAACTATCCCACACTATGCATAGCTTGAGCATGTAAGACTTTAAAGCGACCCCCACAGTGACACACTTCCTCCAACCAGGCCACACTTCCTAATAATGCTTATCCCTATGGGCCAAACATTGAAATACATTAGTTTATGGGGGTCATCCTTATTCAAACCACCACATCCTGTTTATTACATGACCCAACATCACGTCTGCAGTTTGGTGAAAAAAATACCTGATATCACACAAACTTATCCTGGATACTGGGAGTAGAATCCATCTATTCCCTGAAGCTTCATATCCACCAATACCACTGGCCTTGGTCACATGTGGTAGACTTGAAGAAATTGTGGAAGATGTTCTCCACATCATAAGTACAATCACTATGGATACCATCAGTAAAAATACAAACAATATCACCTGCCCTGCCAAAGCTAAAGCATCCTCTCTCTCTCTCTCTCTCTCTCTCTCTCTCTCTATATATATATATATATATATATATATATATATATATATATATATATATTTCTCTATCTTTATATCTGTCTTGCTCCCAGCTTGATCCCATAGATCACAGTCCCAACATGCTAGAAATACTTGTACTTCTTTTGAATTTAGGAAGGCTATTTCTATCCTAAATAGCTACCAATGTCACAAGTTCAAAGATTGTCATGATATTTCATTTGTATTTTAATAAATAAAACTTGCCTGAAGATTACAAAGTAAAACAGCCTTTGATCATTCTTACAGATCAGGCAGTGGTAACATACACAATCCCAGTAGCCACACTAGTTTGCCATAGAAATTGGGCAGTTGTGGTACAGGCCATTTATTCTAGCCCTAGAAATGAATGTAATATGGGAGGAGACAGCTCTCAGATGCAGTCTCATTATGAGTATTCCTAAAGACAGGTTTGCTATTTCAGGTTAAGGTCAAGGGAAGAGCCAGTGACTGACTGTTTTGCTTTTCTGACCTTCAGATTGAACCCTAATATCTGTCTCTGGGTTTTTATTAATTGTGCTACAAATTATCACTTAAAATCACCTTTTAGAATTTCTGGAAAGTTCTGTTTGTACTCCACAACCTCCAGTCTGAGGTTCATCCTGAAACTCTAGCAGAAAGACCTCAGTCTTGTTAAAGCTATAGTATCACCAGTTCTTGCTTTGAGGATCTCAGCAGGGAGGGTAAACCAATCATTCATATTATACACTTTATATTATATAGTGAGTCTGTCAATGGTGTCCAGAATAATAAATCAGTACCTGATTCTGTACTACTTGAAGGCACAGATACCTTTAGAAGTTTTGATCACACTTTCAATGAATCACTGCAGTATAAGATAATAAAGTATTCAGAAATACTATTAGCATGATTCAAACCAAAGCAATTATAATCAGACTGCACTTCTATTTGAATTCTCATCAATAATATGTTCCAAAGGACCCACCTAACTGATGCTGTATTGAAAATTAAAGTAAAAATACCACCTCAATTATAGCTCTGACAGAAGTCCCCTGCTCTATGAGAGGCTACACCTGTCCTCAGAGCCTCAGATGAGACCTGACCTGTGAGACCTCCAATACTTCTTAGTATAGCTGGTCTTTCTTTAGACCCCCAGTTTCTGAATAATGACATGGGGACTTTATATTAATTACAAAAACTTGGCCTTATCTTAGATTTGATACCAATTAGCTCATAAAACCAAAATTAACCCATTTAAGTTAACCCACATTTTGCCACATGACTTATTATTTCTCTTCAGTACCGTACATCCAACTTCCTGCCCATCTGTCTTATAAATTTTCCAATTTCAGATTATTTCCCAGAGTTCCTAATTCTCCCAGAAGTCTCACCTATCCTTTCCTGCCTACCTATTGGACATTCATATCGTTATTAAATCAATCGTAAGGTTTCCTTAGGTAGATGAAAAGCATTGAGCATTTTCATAGAGAATACAAAAAGATTATCCCACTATCTCCCCTTTAAGTTCCAAAATGATTCTTTCTCTATCAATGAACTATATAGAATAAGAACAGTTATCAGATAAGAATTACGTTCACAATATCCAGTCCATTTGTACTCAGAAGCTTTGGAGAAAGTACTTTATCATCTATCCTATCTTGGCGAATGCAAACTTTTGTATTTATTTCACTATCTATCACAGATTGTATTACCAATCTAAAAATATCTTTTTAGACTTCAGAACATTTTTTAAACAAACAACACTAGCTTTTATGTCTCTCAGCATTTATAAACATTAAATTTCTTTTTGAGTTTTTTTTCTTCTGAATTTGGTATCAAGAAAAACTGGAAAACTTTTGCTATTTATTCTTTAACCCCATATGTAACCTTATAGAAATAAATATTACCTGAGTAAACAGGAATTACCAAGCAAACAACTTCCAAAACTACAGAAATGATAGAGACCTATCTGACTGTCTTGAAAGTCACCCAGCCTTCCTCTGCAACATTGGAGCATCCATTTTTGGCCTATAGGTGCAGAATACCTGACAGATTTTCTTGTGATTCAGCAGTTTTAAAGGACTTGTCTACCTTGTTTTGGCAAAGTTCAGCAATCAAGTTCTTTTGTGTCTGGCTTGTCCAATTTTAACAATATTCTGTCAGCAGTTGACACAAGGGCAGTTTCTTGCCCAGTGGATAGCTTTGTCACATTTGAAGAAAACTCAATTTGGAGGTTTTTCAAGATCCATCATATCCTTTGGAGTAGATTGGGGCGGCCAGAAGCAGACATGCCTCCTGTCATGAAAAAACTTATGTTATTAAACATCTTAAATGCTGTATTATTTGAATCTCTGAAGTGTTTGAAGATGATCTATCTATTTAAAATATATCCGTGTTTAACTTTGAACATATACCTAACATGACTATATTTGATTGTTATAAGTGACTAACTACTAACCTGTATTTCTTAATTATTCTAAACAGTTTGTAATATTAACTTTCAAAGACTAGAACATTATATTACATTTTTAAATGAGTTGCAGACGTACAATACCTTAAATAAGAGCAGAAAATATATGCAATAAGTTTGTAACAAAAATAACCTTAAATTTGTATTAATATTCAAAATTCCATACCAAGGTAAAATATTCGAGACTAGTAGTTGCTTTTTAGGTTAAAAGTAGATTCAATAGTGCCCAACCAAAAAAAAAGCCCAGGACAAAAAAATTTTTAGTGCAGAATTCTACCAGACTTTCAAACAAGCTAATACTAATACTGCTCAAATTATTCCATAAAATAGAAAAAGAAGAAAGATTGCCAAGTTCATATTATGAGGCTATACTTACCCACACAACAAAATATACAACAATTCAACAAAGGAAGAAATTTAAAGATTAATTTCCTTCAGGTATTTTGATGTAAAATACTCAATAAAGTACAAACAAAATCTGAAAACACATCAAAAAACATCATTCACCATCCCTAATCTCAAGCTATATTACAGAGTTATAGTAATAAAAGCCAAATAGTCATGGTATAAAAACAGACAGGTTGGTCAATGGAATTTAAATAAAGACCTTGGCATAAATCCACACACCTATGAACAACACCCTTTTGACAATGAAGCCAGAATTATACAATGGAAAAAAGGAAAGCTTCTTCAATAAATGGTGTTGCTCTAACTGAATGTTGGCATGTAGTAGAAAGTAAATAGACCCCTATCACCCCACACAAAACTCAAGTTCAAGTGGATCAAATATCTCAACAGAAAACCAGATACACTGAACCCGATAGAAGAGAAAGTGGGAAATATTCTTGAACACATTGGCATAGGAGACAGCTTCTTGAACGGAACACCATAGTGCAGGCACTAAGTTGATTGTTAATAAATGGACCTCATGAAACTGAATAGTTTCCATACGGCAAAGAATTCCACCAATAGGACAACATGGCAGCCTACAGAATGGGAAAGGATTTTCATCTATTCCACATCTGATTGTAGATTAACTTCTAAAGTATATAAAGAACTCAAGAAACTCGATCTTAATTTTCTTTTTTTACTGCTTTATAAATAATACCATTCAAAATTTCCACTTCCTCCCCTCCTCCCATTTCCCTCCTGCTCCACCACTCACTCTACCTCCTCCCCCTCCAGTCCTAAGAGAGGACAGGGTACCTGCCCTGTGGGAAGTCCAAGGCCCTCCCCCCTCCTTCCAAGGCCTAGGAAGGTGTACATCCAAACAGACTAGGATCCCAAAAAGTCAGTACATGCAGTAGACACAGATCCCAGTGCCATTATCATTGGCTTCTCAGTCTGCCACAATTGTCAGCCACATTCAGGGAGTCCAGTTTGATCACATGCTCGTTCAGTCCCACTCCAGCTGGCTTTAGTGAGCTTCCATTAGATCTGGCACACTGTCTCAGTGGGTGGACCAACCCCACGCCATCCTGACTTCCTTGCTCAGCTCATATTCTCCCTCCTGCTCTTCAGCTGGACCTTGGGAGCTCAGTCCAGTGCTCCAATGTGGGTTGGGTCTCTGTCTCTATCTCCATCTGATGCTGGACGAAGGTTCTATGGTGATATTCAAGATAGTCATCAGTGTGACTATGGGACAAGGACAGTTCAGGCACCCTCTCCTCTACTGCCCAAGGACCTATCTGGAGACATCCCTGTGGACACCTGGGAAGACCTCTAACGCCAAGTCTCTTGCCAACCCTAAAATGGCTCCCTTAATTAAGATATATTCTTCCCTGCTCGCCAATCCACCCTTCCTCCATCTCAACCATCCCATTCCCACAACCTAGATGGCCCTCAATGGAAGAATAAATAAAGTGTGACACATATACACATTAGAGTACTACTCAGTGGTAAAAATAAATAAATAAAAAAAAAACAACGACATCTTGAATTCTGCATGCAAATGGATGGAAATAGAAATCACTATCCTGAGTGAGATAACTCAGACCCAAAAATATAAATATGGTATATACTCACTCATTAGTGGATTCTAGCCATAAACAAAAGACATTGAGCCTATAGTTCACAATCCTAGAGAAGCTAAATAATAAGGTGAACCCAAAGAAAAACATACATAGATCCTCCTGGAAATTGGAAGCAGACAAGATCACTAGGCAAAAGCTGGGAGCATTGGAGTGGGGGGTTGGGGGAAGGGGAGAGGAGAAGAGAGAAGAGAGAAGGGGAGGATTAGGAAGAAACTAGATCTTAGTAAACCAAATAATAAAATTTTTAAAATGGGTTATAGATCTAAACAGAATTTTCAGCAGAGGAATCTCAAATGGCCTATAAGCACTTAAAGAGACATTGAACCTCCTTATCCATGGGGGAAATGAAAATCAAAATGACTCTGAGATTCCATTTAATACCTGTCTGAATGACTAAAATTAAAGACATATGTGGCAGCTCATACTGGAGAGAATGTAGAGCAAGGGGAACACACTCCTCCATTGCTGTTGGGAACACAAATTGTACAGTTATTTTGGAAATCAATATGAAGGTTTATCAGAAAATTCCAAATACACCTACCTCAAATACCACTCCTGTGCATATTCCCAAAGAAAACTCCATCCTCCCACAAGGACACTTGCTCAACTCTGTTCATATCAGTTCTGTTAATAATATTCAGGAGCTGGAAACAAATTAGATGTCCCTCAAATGAATAATGGAAAAAGAAATGTGTTACATTTACAGAGTGGAATATTACTCAGCTCTTAAATGTATAACAGCATGAAATTTGCAGGAAAATAGATGAAACTATGTAAAAAAAAAAACAAACATCCTGCATGTGGTAACCCAGAGCCAGAAAGACAAACCTTGTATGTACTCACTTATAAGAGGATATTAGTTTTGAAGGATAATCATGTTGCAATCCACAGACCTAAAGAGACTAAATAACTAAATAACAAGGAAAGCTCAAGGGGAATTGCATGAAACTCCTAATAAAGGGGATATATAATAGATATTGTTGGTAGTCTGGATGCTAGTGTGTCAGAAACAAACGGGATCATGTTGGGGTAGGATGAAGAGAGAGAGAACTGGAATTGGGGCAGGATATGCATCTAATGGATGAGCTAGAAACCTAGTACAATGGAAACTCCCAAGAATCTGCAAGGGTGACTGTAGGTAAGACTCCTTGCAATGGAGGATAGTAGCCTGAATGCTCCATCTCCTGTAATCAGGTAAATATTCTAGTGAAGCAACTAATGAACCCCAACCAAATGACTAAACTTTAGACCTATGAATTATTCTGCATGCAAGATGTGCTGAGGTAAGGGTAGTACAGAAACCGTGGACTGTCCAAACATAGACTGGTCCAGCTTGCACTCATGTTACAAGAGTGTTCCTACCCTGAAACTGCAGGGAAGGCCAGGAACCAGTTGCAAGATAGTGCAGAGAGTTGGGGTAGAAGAAAACATTACTAGTAAAAGCCAAAGCAAGCCAAGAAAAGTCAATGAAATGATTCCTAATGATATTCTCCTATATACTTATAGACAGGAGCCTAACATAATCATTAGATGAATCGAAGAGGTTTCATCCAGCAACCAATGGAAACAAATGCAGAGACCAACAGCCAAACATTAGTCAGAACTTGGGGAATCCTGCTGAAGAGAGGAAGGTTTCTCCTTCAATCTTCCACATCCAAGTATTTACTGTGTTACCCTAGGTATTCTCTGGTTTAGCAGAAAACATAGCACCCTATTTAGACATTGTAGATTCTCTCTCATCAGTGTAAGTACATAAAACTTTTCTGAAAGTCACTTGAACATGTTATTCCAAACACTATACAATAATTTTATTTGTATGTTATTCAATTTTAATATATCAAATCTAGTGAATGTGTATGTGTGTCCTGTAAAAGACTGAGTGCAGGTTGTCCAATTGAATAGTGATAGCCCTTCCACCAGCATTCACTTCTTCTAATTCTACATTCCCAGTTATAGATCGTCCACAGCAAAAAAAATTATAATCTAGAAAGGCAGATAATCAAAATTGTATTTCCAGTACTAGAATAATATAGTTCAGTCATGCTTGCTATGTAGGTATGATGACATTAATTTGGATCCATTCTATTCATGTAGTAGAAGTATGAGGTCGTAGCTCATTCCTGGAAATCCAGAGCTATGGCATAGGAACATGCAGTGCCAAATGGCTCCACTGCCAGTCATCATCGCTCAAATGGAAACCTGGAGGTTCAATGAGCGAACCTTGAGTTGTTCTTTTACTGAACAAGCAATTTAGAGATCCAGAAAAGAAGATATTGGTGTAGGTGGGTCTTCTGTCTATATGTTACTTTCACTGGTCAAACAAAGAGACTGCCTGGCCTTTGATAAAACAGCAGCTTAGATAGGCAGAGTAGACAGAACAGAATGCTGGGAGAAAGAAAGCAGAGTCAGGCAGATGCCATGATTCTCCGACCCAAGACGGACACAGGTTAGGATCTTTCCCAGTAAGCCACCACCTCGTGGTGCTACATAGATTACAAAATATGGGTTAAAGCAAGATGTGAAAATTAGCCAATAAGAGGCTGGAACTAATGGGCCAGGCGGTGTTTAAAGGAATACAGTTCCCATGTAATTATTTCGGGTAAAGCTAGCCGGGAGCCGGGCCACAGCCCGCCGCTCTTATCACTACAAGATATAGTCAGCCAATGGTCTCTTCACATATACACAGACCTTAACATCTATAAAAGTATATAGACGCACACACATATACACAGTATATTGTTTAATCTGAGGGCATAGATCAGGTAGAGAACTTTTTTTAAGGAGTGAATGAAGCTCTGGGTTTGACACCCAGACCAACATAAACTGTGTTTCGTGATATATGCCTGTAATCACAGCACTTGAGAGATAGAAATGGGAAAATCAGAACTTCAGGTTTAGCCTAAGCCACAGTGGGTTTGAGGCAAGCCAGGGCTGTATAATAACCTATTCTATTTTAAAACCACAAAAAGATCTTTCCTTATTAAAACACTTCCGATACTTCTTCTTGGCATATTTAACTCCTTCCTTTTTTTTTTGGTATTTTCACTTACATCAATATAATGCTATTATCTTATTTCATATGTATATTTACAATTATCAACATCAAAAAGTCTAAGTAGCTTTATTTTGCTGCCTTACATACTGTGTTCAAACTCTATCACTACACATACACACTAGCCAGTTTGGATGTTCACCTTCCTAGATATGGACAGAGGGGGGAGGACCTAGGACTTACCACAGGGCAGAGAACCCTGACTGCTCTTTGGACTGGAGAGGGAGGGGGAGAGGAGTGGGAGGAGGGGGAGAAGGGTGGGAGGAGGGGGAGAAGGGTGGGAGGAGGGGGAGGGAAATGGGAGGCTGGGAGGAGGTGGAAACTTGTTTTTTTTTTCTTTCTTTTCTCAATGAAAAAATAAATAAATAAAAAAAGAAAAAAAATAAAATTAATTCATTTTCATGTTCAATGTTGAAGGAAATTGTATCAAAATATAAAATTGTACTAAAGTCATTTATTTCAATAAATTCAGTTTTAAATATACCACTACTAATGTTAAATAATTACATCAATTAAAAATCAAATAATTATGTTATTATAGATATCTTCAGGCTGATGAAGGCATAGTTAATTGGTTGATCATAAAGCTACAGAATGGAAAGGTACTTTATAGATAAGAAGACAGTGATTTTGTAATTTTAGAAAAATAAATCTTTATTTTTTACTTTCAGCATTGGTAATGGGTACACAAATATCAGTAATTCCTACTGAATTGGCTACATTGCTGCACAACGCTCATGCCAATCTCAGGCAGGGCTTGATTTCAGTGTTTGCAAGAATCATGGACTGGATTCGTTACTAGTAAGTCTTCCCTGTAGAAACCTATAATGTCCTTCCTCAACCAGTTTAACAACCCTAGTAGAAAGAATCTGTTTCCCAAGAGTCTGAGTAAAAACATTCAGGTTGTAGTCCATTCATTCATTGAACTTGAAACAACTGAACTAGAACTCTCAACAACTCATATTGACCCATAAGAGTATGCAAGAAGGTGGAGATTTAACCAGGTGCAGCGGGACTTGAAATAAAGAGAAAACAATAAGTATTCATTCAATGCTTAGCATCTGTTCAGATATAAGAGATGGATGCTGACCAAGCAAAATAGCAAGTAGACATTGTACCACACACAAAATAAAATATACAGTAGATGGTTATTCTTGTTTTTTACAAAGGTTTTCATTCTAAAATAGCAAATGGAGCCCAAAAAATAATGACATAACATCAATCATGTACAGAAAATTTTCGCATCTCAAATGTACTGAAATACAGTTTCCCTTCAGTTACATTTTCATATCAATGGAATGAATTATGTTTTCTGCAATCTTAGCTGCCCTGTTCTATTGACTAAATGGAGCAAATAACTCAGGTGAAATATTCTCTCTCTCTCTCTCTCTCTCTCTCTCTCTCTCTCTCTCTCTCTCTCTCTCTCTTCTCTCTCTATCTCTCAGTATTCTGTCTCTATATGCATATATATCATGTACACAGTGCATTTCAATTCTTCTCAGAGTGTCCATTAAGGTCAGTGGGTATATATGATTCTACTCTAAAGAGCTCTGTAAATATATTGAGCTTGTCCCTTGCTTTCATTCATTTTCCATCTCTTGCTTTCTTAGGTTTCTCTCAAGAATAAATATGTGCACACACAGAATCTTTGCATATGTAAACAGTTCTCTGTGACATCTATTCTAGGTGGAAATTGCTTTTCTTTTGTAGGCCTTTCTGCATTTTCTTCTTTTGTCTTTCATTTTCTTTAACTCTGCTCTCTCCCTGAATTCTGTTCTATAAGATTATAACTGTCTTGAGTCTTCACTATCCAAGGTCAGCCCTGTTTCACAAGCTCATCATGTTCTTAAATTTCCCTGCTCATAGTCTTTTCTGTATGTCTCTGTCATTTAAAATTCCATTTTAAAAGATCTATGTATAATCTCATTTTTTATCCCATCTCATTCATTAGGATGCACTCAGCAATGATTATAAATAATCCAGAGATAAGGTACATATCTCTGATTTAATGCAACGTCTCTCCTAATAACAATTACAAAAGCAAAAGTGAAGACCAGCTTGGTAGTGCATGCCTGTAACAGAGCATCATGAGATAGGCAAAAGTTTCAGGAGTTCAAGGACCCTTTTCAGCAGCATTGGGAGTTATAGGCCATTCTGGCCTACATGAGACTAAGATAGAAAAAGAGAGGGGAGGGGAAGGAGAAAACAAAAGACATGGGAGCCACACAAAGAAGGATTTATTTTTGCAAGGACAAACTCGGGCTTTTTTGTTGCTTTATTTTCCTCCCCTGAGAAATAGTCATACTTTTTAATCTCCAGAAGAAATTAATTCCCCAATGTTGAAAAGATGTTGATGAAAAGTGACAAAGCCAGGTTGCAGATTATCTTTTTTTTCTAGCCTATATATTCAATGCCTGTTTCTACTCAGTCTATTCTTTCTCAAAGTTCGCCTTCCAACCAGCTGTCTATTTCTTCACTTCTAAAGAGCTAGAGAAATTGTCACTTTGTGATCAGTTACAACAAACTATTATATAAAATTTTCATTCTCTCCCATGATCTATTTATTCAAACAAACAAACAACAACAAAACATCAGTGAACCTCCCTATGTTGTCAGAAGATGACCTATTACATATTATTCGAAGTAACAGACAATATACCCATTTGCATATCCAAAGTCAAGCAGGAAGTCTTGCATACAGTAGATTCATCTTACTAAATATCTATTTCTTAGTCTATTGTCTTTTGCTAATAACATAACACTACACATATGCATTATAAAAAAGAGGTTGGCTTTGATAGAAAGTTCTGGTACAAGATTTCTGGGCTGCATCTTGAGATTCTTTCTGGCAGGGTTACAGTGGTTCTGGGCATCAGATAGTGGGAGACAGGAAGCATGTAAGAGATTTAGTCAAGTTCATATTTTATATCAGACCCATTCTAAGATAACCTCTAAATCTCTTAATTGACTAATATTTCAATTGCATAAGTAGATTAATGCTTTTATAATGGCACACCCCAAATTACCTTTTGAAATATCTCAACCTCATCCACCCTTTGTATCTTATAACATTAAAGAAATTTTGAATGGCATATGAGAATAGACAACCCACATTCAAACAAGAACAGCTTACTTGCAGAATAAAGTACATAGAGACTTTTAGTGAATATTATATGACATGGTGGTTTTCAAGAGGGACACTGAAGAGGATTGTTCTTTAGGGTAAAAGATTGTCAAAAGACTTGCTAACACAACGGCCACACAGACAGGTAGCAGCTGGTGGGGACTGAGGAGAGTGCATGGCCATGTCAACACAAAACACATAGCTCCCCTCTTAAACAGATTAAGAGACAGATTATTCTGAAAACATTTTCAGTAACCATGGCCTAGGGGAATATATTTATGTTACCACAAACTCCATGTTCCAAAACAGTTTTATGTGACAAATAAAATCAGAAATCATGTTTAAAGTACAATGGTGGATACATCAGGGAGGTAGTTAGAGTAAGACAGGGGAAGCTTTTCTAGAGGTGCAAGATATTCTCTGATGATATTCGTAGTTTTCGGATTGGTGGAAGCTAGTGGCCTGCTAAATTAACAGATTGGAGAAAGATTTTATCCAGTCACAGGATGTTCGTTCTGATGCAAAGTTAGGCAATAATAGTTATTAGGGGTCCTAAACTATCCCAAGAGAAGGTAATTAGACTGTATCCCTATAACCTTCATATTCACAGTGTCTCCACAGTACCACAGTTCTAATCAGTCAATTCGTCTCTGCGGACACAGTTTCTTTACCAGAGTTCTTATTCACACTCATGTGACTGACTGACAGTCTGTCTTAGATGTTTCAGTAGAAAGGAGGAGCATTGATGCCACTTGATTAATGAGTAGCTCTCAGTACATGTCTGCAGTCTGGCTGTATCAAGTATGAGAGAGGAAACGACAAGAACCTAAAAAAAAAAAAAGGCTCCTCTGTTTTAGCAAAATTACTGCTGTGTTTGAAATTGTCTTAGTTGAACAACAATGGAGGAGCTTTACAAAATGGTACGGTCCTGAGTAAAATAGAATATACAAGGTTGGTTCTATTTTATTATATTTTAATTGAAATAATTTTTCATATGTATATTCTGATCATGGTTTTGTTGTAATTTTAAAAACGCTGTGAAGAGAAGTCACGTCATATAACAAAGCTCCTATGTGACTCCTATGTGAATAGGAGGTTTATTGGAAGAGAAGAGAAAAGGGGCAGAGAAAGGGGCATAGTGGAGGCAGAGACTGGTTCCTGGGGATGAGAGTGGCAGAAAAGAAAGAGAGTGGGAGGGAGGGAGAAGGAAAAAATGAAAAAGAGACTGATGGTGGGCAAGCTCACCTTTTAAAAGAAAACATGGCAAATGTGCACAGGGGGTATTCTTAACAACTGCAGCTGAGGGCATGTCTTGTAAGGACCCTAAGGGCAGATGAGAACAGATGCCTAAATATTAACAGGTTTCCTCTCTCTTATTTCCTCTTGAATCCTACCCATCACCCCATTCTTCCAAATGTAGTCCTTCTTTCTTTTTCTATTTAGAAAAACACAGACAAATGGAATAAACAAGAATAAAACAAGCAAAGGAAAAGGCAGGAGAAACTATAGATACAGAGACACATACACACCAACAAACCCCACAAAAGTATGTACAAGCAAAAGCAAGTAGAGTTAAAAAATGTAATCTCAGTCAAAGCAGTAAGAACAATAAAAACATTTATAACCACCTTTGAGGTCATTTTGTGTTGGCAAGGGGTGTTTTTTTTATATCCAATGAGTCTTGGTAGTTGTATATATAAACACTTCTCTGTCATAGCATTACTTCCTATTCTTTCCTTTAAAGTTTATAGTGGCAACATGATTATTTACTCATTAGACCAGACACATGTGACTAGGATGCCTTTGTTTACTCTATACAAAGAAAAGTACTAAAAAAATTAATATAGAAAGATAACCTTGTGGCATCCTTCCACCAACATTCTGCTAAGATTAAATTAGCATTTTGGGAAATCTTATAAAGAAAATTATCCAAGATTCAATGAGAGGGGAAAATCATACCCTTAGCAATTACTCTATTTAAAAATGATTATGTAAGGTCTCTTAGGTAACAGTTATCATTAAGATTTGGAGTTCCTATCAGAGATGTGATTTGTTCCTGTCTAGATCTGCATGATATATTATGCTATCTTACTGAAAAGTGTGCTGAAAGTATTATTCCGTTATACTTAGAATTCTGATCTTATTTTCCAGCTGACACATGCTTCAAGTCTTAAACATTGAGAGGACAGCACTTTGCAATATGAGTTGCCTCATTTTCTAGGAATCGAAGTTTCCTTGATCTTGTTCAAAATCATACGTAAAATAAAAGTCATGATCAGAGGAAAGAAACTAGAAATAGTTCCACACTGTACTAACTTTGAAAATATATTGTGCTTTTGTTTGCACATGTATCTTTTATGTTTTTATTTGTGAATGCATTCACAATTTGTTGTAATGGATTCCATGTATTTTTATGCTCCTTGTATATGTTACGTGATATTTAAGTCACCATTTTTTATCCCCTTAAACATTTATTATTTCTTCATGATCAAAGTACTTCAAATCTCTCTGATAGATTTTTGGAATGTAGAATATCTTCTTGTTTGGCCACTGAAGTTTTAGTAAAGTAGGCAATTTTTTTTTTCAGCTCAAACTAGAAACCCCATTGGTCACAACAGTTTTGATGAGCACTGCTTCCATTTCTATGGCAATGGCAAAGAGAGGCACCCTGTTTATCCACACATGCTTGCTGTATTAAAATGCATGTTTTCTTCTAATGAGAAAGTTAAGAGCTAGTTCTAGGACAGGCTCCAAAACCACAGAGAAACCCTGTCTCGAAAAACCAAAAAAAAAAAAAAAAAAGAATAAGAAAGTAAAAAGATAGGAAAGGAATCTTTAATTTCCTTTCAAAACTATGACTAAATCTCAATGACGCAATTAATTTCACCATTATTAATTAATTACTTAATAATTAATTAATAAAAAGAGCTAAACTCATGGTTAACCCATTTGTTTACAGTTCAATCATCTAGTCTGTATCTCTTCACCCTGAATTGCCATTCTACTTGAAAAGGAACTGTTACCTCATTCCAGGAAAATCAAGCAAAATATTTTATTCACACACTTCCACACTTGTTTCTATGTTTCCTATAGAAGTTCTACTTTTGGTTCTTCTATCCCTGTAATAGAAACTTGGTTCCATACTAAAGCACAGCCAAGTGTAGAGTTAGTGTTAAAAAGAATGTAGGAGGAATGTAACTGGAGCTCTTGGAACTTCTTGTGACTGGAGCAATGCATTTATAGTCTCCTTAAGTGATCAGAAAAGCATTGTACTTGTGGATTTCAAGCCTAGCATATATATATATATATATATATATATATATATATATATATATATATATGTATATATATATATATATATATATATATATATGGATTTTAAGCCTGCATATAGATAAGTGAGTTTCAAACCTAATATATATTGGTGGATTTCAAGCCTATATGTGAGTATACACATATATTATTCTTTTTGTAGCTAATTTTAAAATTGTCTTAACTGTAGCTCCCAGGCTTTCTCAGCAGCAGGTGTGGTAAAATTTTTCTGAGTTGCCACCAGTTTTGTGGCTGAGGAATCGTGCACAGCATTCAACCCATCATAAAAACATTGAGTAAACTCTACCATATGCCCAATGCAGAGGTCAGCTAAGGTAGAAATGGAAGTGTGTTAGTCAGATGAGTACTTCCTAAGTAAGGAAACATTAACGACAATGGCTCATCCACTAACTAGCAGCTTCGGATTCATGGGGAAATCATTAGTGGCTGGCCTTCATTGAAGACAGGACAATTTTTTAGTTATCAGTGACCAGAAATAGAATCCAAGGCTTGAACATGTTTCTTTAAATACAAAAGAGTCACTCAACAGTATAAATGAAGCAATATATGAATGATACATATACATATGTTTACTTAACCTTTGGATTATTATTCAATATAGATTCTGTGTCGGGTACAGTGCTCTTTCATATATGAAAATATTCTAGAAAGAAATAGAAATATAATTGAAAACCATTAAACAATCAATGAGGCAAATAGGTCGCATGCCTAGTCCTGCGTGTGTCACTAAAAATCTTCCTCACTGGGTCTGATTTATCGTTGTCATATGAGCAGTACAGACTAGGAAAAGAAAGGTTCCTTCTCCACACTGGGGCCGTTTAAAAGTATCCACAAAGAAACTATGACTTAATGATGCTGCATGTTATGGCTTCAGGCTTTTGTCCAAAGATTCTCTTTCAGGATTTTTTTCAAACTATAAAATCTTTATAAATATTTGATTTTTTTTCAAAATTGAGGTCTTAAAAAGTCCCTTATGATTTTGCCTGAAGAAAAGCCATTCATAGGAGCTAGGAAGTAATGTTACTAGCATGGCATAGTGATTGCTAGAATGTGAGAGCCATTACTTGTCTATACAGCATGTATACTGCCAGCTGATGCTGGTCACTATCCCTGTGGAAATGATGGCAAGCGTGGAATTTTCCAGTTACAGAGATGAAGGTGAAGGATAAAATCACAATCTGTAACTAGACTGTCCGAAATTCAATATTCTGGGTACTGGACCATATTTTTCTTATTTCTTTATTCTTTTCTTGTTTCTTCTACCTCCCTGTACATGTGTTTGTATTGTATGTGTGTGTGTGTGTGTGTGTGTGTACATGTGTATACGCATGTGTAGAAAGAATCTATTATTGAAACAGTGGACTCTTTCAGTGCCTCTCATCCACAATATAGTTAAGAGCATTCCAGCATGCAAAACACCCCAAGTGATAAACATCCTGGGCAGTCTGCTCCAGGGAGCTGATTCTCAGGCCTGTAAAACTTTATAATTTGAGCAACTTTAATCAAAATTTTAACCTGAGTAGATGCCAGATTTTGTAGCAATTTCATCATTGACTCTTCTGAGAGACAGCGTGTTAAAATGTTCACCCTCTTTTTTATCTCCACTGATTTTGCCTCCAGTTTCTCTAGACTAATATCTAGCAGCTGTTTTCTATCTTATAAAACTCTTGTATAATTAAGATTTACCCCCTCTATTGCATTTCTTTTCAAATCTGGAGTGTGTTAACTTATTCTACAACTTGGAGACACTTTCTTTAGTACCATTTCTTACACATGCTCTAAAATAAAGCTCTTCTTAATGGACAGTGATCCCATGGTCCATAAATATTAATATGGAGCACCATTAGTTGGAGTGGAATGCACTCATCTGTGAATGTTTTATATAGAATATAAATGTTAATTTATTTTTGCATTAGAGCATGTATTCTTAGCATTTGAAATCATTTTTTGCTTAATTGGTAGCAAGCTATTCTCACATAAATAAATGAAACTCAAATTACAAGTCCCCAGAGATAAAAGAGAATCTGACGTCTGGTACCTTACTAGACCTTGCTGCTATTTACAACACACATAAGCATCCAATTAATGAGATGAACCTGTTAGGATGACATGGTGTGACTTTGATGTAGAAGTGTAGACAGATTGCATGAAGCTTATTTATTCCAGAAAGTATTTCATTAGATGTAATTAAAATCTACAAAATGGGGAATCCCCCAGCTCGATAACTTACCAACAACCAAATATCTAAGTCATTCATTAACAAATCTTAGTAACGAAGTTAACTCACCAGTCAGATTAAAGTAACTGACATCATATCAGTTCTGAGCTAATGTATTCAGAAGTGTAAAATTATTAAGAAAAAATAGAAAAAAACTGTATGATAGTAGTAATTGCTTATCTGTTTGACTTTTAAAAGAAAACAGAAATCTTGAGTTTTGATGGATAATTGAAAGCAAATAAAAGTTTAAAGCACTATACACACAGATTCTTGCTCAGTATTCAGTGTGACCATTACAGAAGAATTTGAACCTGTTGAACTCTGATGAGTCTTCTGCCAAACATAAGTGCATGCATTACTTTATTTATTTTAAAGAAATTTTAAAGATTGGTGTATGTGCATGCATGCATGTGTTTGTGTGTGTGTGTTTGTGTGTGTGTAGATAAATGTGTGAGGATAATCTCAAAGGTCAGAAGAGGACATAAAATTCCTTGGATCTGAAGTCACTGGCAGTTGTGAGCTACTTGACATGAACATGGGTGCTGAGGACTGAGCTCCGATCTTCTGCAAGAGGAGCAGGCTTTCTTTCCCACTGAGTTATCTCTCCAGTCTGAAGGTATCATAAAGGTGTCATAAATAGATCATTCATCATTTAAAAAAATTAGAAAAGGTTTAAGTTAGCTGCTTTGAAGATTTGTAGGGTTTTTGAAATTCAGCTCTTAGCTTAGAGACTTAAGAAATTAGCAAGTTTCTTTGTAGAGACCTGTCCATTTCTTCTCTTGTATTTCTTGCTACAAACTCAGAGTATGATTGTAGAAATTGCTAAGAACCAACAATTTTAGCTGTTTCCCATGAATAATGAGCTGACCATTGATAGCAAATAGTCTTATGAAAAAAATAAATGAAGGTTTTGGCTTTTTGTGTCTAGCATATCTGCAACTTGTTCAGTCTCTCTGCTGTGGCCAGTGCTAACTTACACCAATAATCCACTTACTTTTAATGTTATTTCAGGTAGTTATCTCTTGTGAACATCCTCATGTCTGCTAACAGGTATAAAACTTGTTCTCAGAGCAATTACACAACTTGAGTAAGCAATAGGAAGAAAGTATTAAGGACAGGAATTGAAGCTGAGAACTTTGTCTCTACAACCTATTTTCTTGATATTATTCTACTCAAATCTAGGCTACTAGCTTAAGTAAGTAAATTTATGTAAGTCAGATGCTAAAGACATTTATTGTAGTGTTCAAAATCATCAAATACCCAATTCATTTCATATATCTTTTCACTTTAAGAGCTATCTGAACAGATTATCTTCTAAGGCTAAATATAAGTGATGAGAAAATTTTTTCACTTGAATATTGAATATTTTAGTATAAAGAACTTATATTTGTGTAGGGTGGTTGCCATTAAATATACTATAAGTTATCACATTGTCTCTCTTACATTTCTGAACTTTCCTTCAATTTTTACAGAGGATGTTTATTAGTCTGTATCAAAATTTAATAAGAAAAATGTCAGGTAAAGAGCTGGAGGAATTGCTTAGCAATTAAGATCATTTACTTTTCTTACATAGGACTCCGGTTCAGTTTCTTATACCTACCTGGCAGTTCACAAACTCTGCAGGCTCCATCAAAACATATGGTGCACAAAAAGTTATGTAGGCACACACACACACAAAAAAAATAAAAAATAAAAATAGCTATGCATAAGGAAAAACATCAAATCAAAGCCAAATTATTTTTTCACAAAAGTTTTTAATTATAAAATGCATTTCTTTAAAAGTGCATGAGATTACAGATCTTAAGTTAATCTTTAACATAGATTTTTGAGTTGTCTAGTCCCTCCAGGTATATTCCATCAGAATCAATATGTAGATAGTTAAAGAAATGTGTGAAAAATGTATCCCCTGGGTTTTGTCCTATAATCTGAAATTTATTAGAAAATCTAGTAAAGCCAAGACCTCCAATGCTTTTGAAATTACTAAAGAGAATCATAAGAGATATATAAGAATTTCAAGTCATAAGATAGCCGAAGATCTTGGACTTCCTGGCTACCCATAAATTCTACCTCACATAAGTAGTACTAACCTTAAAGGGAATATCAGTTTCCAAAAAGCTGTGGCATTAGTCAATGCGAGGTCCTTTAGTCTGATAATTTATCATTATGCCTCTCATATTATTTCCAAATCCCACCTGTTTTCATATCATCAGATGCTGACTTTCTGTTTGCAATGCTTGCTCAATGGAAAATAAACAGATGGGCCTGAAAAAAATCCAGATAAACAAATGGGATAGAAACTGCCTTGGGCTTTTCAACTGCATCAAAGGAACTTGTAATTTTTCTTTTTCATGTTTGACAAACAAACTTTCTGGAACACAAATCAGGATATGGTTTTACTGTCAGCCAACACCCAATATGTTTTCTTTTGTTTTGTTTCTATCAAAATCTAAAAACTCATAGATTATTTTTAATTCCTATGAGTGGATGATCAATGACTGGTATTTGGGAAGTATATTAAACTATGGGGGAAATCTGTATAAGACATTAGGATATATGGATTCCTTTATTTCATCAGTGAAGAAGTTCAGGGGCACTGATCTTATTAATTAAATTGCTTTCAAATAAAGGTCAGGTCCATTGACAGCTGACAATGATAAATTATGCCACCAATAGATTTCAGTTCTCTTGCATATGTTTGCCCTTTAGATGTGGACTTCCACATGTAGGAGTCCAAGTTAAACTTATTTTTGTTGTTGTTTGTTGTGGATTTTGTTTTCAGAACTTTGACAAACAACTTTAGGAACAGCATCCTCATGAGAGGTGATGGAGGAAGGTCATTGGTTAAATAAAAAGAAACTGCTTGGCTCTCATTGGTTAGGAGATAGGTGGGAGGAGTAAACAGAACAAAACGCTGGGAGGAAGAGGAAGTGAGGTCAGACTCGACAGCTCTCCTCTCCGGAGCAGACACCTCAGAGAGAGACGCCATGCTACCTGCTCCAGGGAAGACGCACGCTATGAAGCTCCGACCCAGGATGGACTTAGGCTAGAATCTTCCCGGTAAGACCGGTGCTATACAGATGATAAGAAATGGGCTAGTCCAGGTGGGAGAGTTAGCCTAGAAGATGCTACGTAGAAATGAGCCAAGCAGTGTTTAAATGAATACAGTGTCCGTGTAATTATTTCGGGGCATAAACTAGCCGAGAAGGCAGCCGAGTGGCGGGGACACAGCCCCGCCACCCATATTACTACAGAGAGGGAAACCAAAAGGACAGAGATGGTGACTTCAGTAGCTCAGATGATCTATAAGAGCAGTTCTGGGGCTATTTAATGAACAACCACTGGGCATAAACATGACCACAAGTTCAACTTGAACTCAGCTGCCATACCCTCTCCCAAGCAGTGCTGCATTCTGCTCAAATAAGTTTTCAAGTTTGTCCAGTCCTGATAAAATTCAAACAAGGTCATCCAGAAAAACCCCAATTTGCAATACGGTACCATATGTTGCTGTTCATAGACTTGTTTCACTGAATAAAAGCAGTTTTGTGATTCTCTCCTCTTAGAGGATTAACAAGTATGATACTACTCTTCTCTGTTCAAAAACACATAGACAAAGGCAGAAGCAAGTGTACTTAAAATAGGTGACCATGAAATCCCACATTTTCTATGACAGTGCATCATAAAGTGAAAAAAGGACACTGACGTGTCTACAAAATGATACCATTGCCAGCTTTGGTTTTGTCCTGAAAGACCATGAGATGGAGCAGCAAATATGGACTCCACTTCTTTGTTTCCTGGTTCTTTATTGCAAATAGTTGAATTGAATGAACAGTTTTCCACCGACCCTCTAAGTATTTTACTGTACTGATAAAGTTAGCTGGCAAAAATATGACTAAATCATTGAGTTTGTCTTTGATAATTCCCCCAATCAGCACACATTTCCATGATAGTGCAAGGGTAAACAAGTATCATGACCATGGTTGACAGTATTGCTAAGCCGAAAATCAAATCTCATACATGAACTCTAACTCAGAGGCAAGTGCCAGGTTTAGCTCTTTGGGACAGGGCTATGCATTACTCTCATTTCTGTCATAAAGCTTTCAGTACAGGCCATATTAAATAGATATTTCTGGATAACTCAATGATGTTTTAAAGCAGACACTAGATAACTCCAGTTACCATCCTAATATTACCATTCATATTCTTAATATAAGCGTTAATCATGTGAATTTTAATATCTCAAGAGGAATGATGTGTCTATGTAGTAATAGCAACATGAAAGTCAATGGTATTTATAGACTAATTCGATAACCATATGAGGTTATGTAAGTATAAATTATTTTCTAATATAAATAAGTACAAATACTAATATAATATTTAAGAGCATATATAAAGTTTACTCTCCTGTCCATAAAAAGGCAAGAGATGTATCATTTTAAGACTTCTCTGTCTTGCACTATACCAAGCAATTAAAGTTCAGTGCCTCTTTGAATTTCCCCAGCAAACCTCTCTGTGGATGTAGTTTAATCCCATTAAAAAAAACTGAGCCTGATAGCACTCTAAGAAAATATAGCTACTGCATCTTAGAACACTAGAACTTTCTAAGAATACATGGCTACTCTATTGTAGAGCAAATTTTTGCCTCATATCAAGTTGATCCCATCTGTAACTTAACAGCTGCTTTGTTTCACATAAGCAAAAACTGAACATATTATAATGATCAAAGTCAAAAATGATTTTCAGTTTAGGATTATCAGTATGTGATGCTCAAAAACAGCCTGTCAGAATTATCTTTCAAATATGTTTTTATTTGCTATCATCAGTATGTGCACAATGTATGTGTCCAAGAGCACAGAAACTCACATTTCACAAAAAATATCCCTAAAACATTGTGTCCTTTAGAGGCAATTGTATCCCATGAACTTTTAAGATTGATGAATTTCCTAAATGAACCATTATAACATATCTTGAATATTAAGCAAGTTGAAGTAGTTTTTAATTTGTAAGACACTGATATCTATTTCATCCATAACCCTAATAGTCATAAATTAAACACTCTAAACAGAATTTATTCTGCAAAATAAGGGGGAGGCATAGATAGCAATGGGTCTCTAGGACTGGGTCATAATCCTTGAGCAACACTTTTCTCGTGTGTTTAATGGATCAGATCTTGTTCTTGATTAACTTAATCAGAATTATTAGACTTGTCTTAGAGAAATATCTAGTTATGATGACTTTAACACATGTCCTTAAGGGATTCTTAAGTTTGAGAACTTTTTTCATAGAGATCACATATATTAAACACTCTTATTTAGTGGTATTTGTGTGTGTGTGTGTGTGTGTGTGTGTGTAGACATGTTTGCATGATTATGAACATGTGGAGGATAGATATGAACATTGAGTAGCTTCCTCTATTAGATATTATTTATTTTTTGAGACAGAGTTTCTCACTATTTTGGCTAAATCGGCTGGTCAGCGAACTGTCTGATTTTGTCTCCTGAGCACTGTGGTCATAGGCATAAGTCATGACCTCTGGTTTTCCTGGGGCTTTTAGGGACCTGAACTCTGGTCATTATACTTTATTGCATTCATTCACTCACTGAGTCATTTCCCTATCCGTTTGCCCCAACCCCATTTTTTTTGTAGATAGAAAAATAAAACCATATATTCATTTAGTAACTTTCTAAAGATTCTAGTTTCAATTTTTACCTTTCGGTTTCTTTGTGTACCTGCAATCATTTCACTGACTTCCAAATTTAAAAAGACTCTAAGCTGGAATGGAGAGATGATTCAGTGGGTAAGAACATGCCATCCTCTTCCAGTGGACCTGAGTTTGATTCCTAACACCCAGAGTATTACGGTTGAGTGTCTTACAGGTTGAGTGTCTTACAACCACCTGTCACGTGTAACTCCAGCTCCAGGAACTGTAACACCCTCTTCTCGATTCCACATGATCTTACACTCTGAGAGGCATCTACACACACACACACACACACACACACACACACACACACACACACACATCCCCCTATGATTAAACATGAAAAGTAAATAATAAGGCAATCTGTGTAGGTCCAAACAAGGCCCTCTGAATGTGAGTGACAGGTGTGTTTCTGGGGCAGTCTTTGTGGCCACTAACTGTGGAGCCAAGATTTATCCCTAGTGCTTGAACTGGCTTTTTGGAGCCAATTCTTTTTGAAGGAATACCTTTCTCAGTCTAAATATAAGGGGTGTGTGCTTGGTTCTGCCTCAAAATGATGTGTCAGACTTTGTTTACCCCCCATGGGAAGCATTTCCCTCCCTGAGAAGTAAATGGGACTTGGGGAGGAAAGGTATGGGGAGCAGGAGGAGGTGAGGGAATAGGTATGTAAAATGAGAAAATATCTTTTTTTTAAAAAAAAAATAATTTATTAATTAAAGAAACCTAAGAACACTTTTTTTAACAAACCATGGAAAGACAACTGAAATATTGGAGTAAATATTTCAGAAAAAAATGACTAACACTACATTATTTTTTATTTTAATCAAAATATATTACATCATTTTTCCCCTGTCCTTTCCTTCCTCCAATTATTCTTATGTTCCCCGTCTCCAACTCCTTCCCCACACCCTCCATTTCAAATTGATGGCCTCTAATTTTTTAATTAGTATTGGTATACACAAACACAGAGAGACACACAATCATTTTCTCTCATATATGTACAGCTTGCTGAGTCTGGTTAATGTACGGCTACCCACTTGGTTTGAAATAACCAATTAGGGGGTTTCTTCATGAGAGAGGCTAATTCTCCCTCTCCCAGCAGTTGCTTCTTGCCTGTAGTCCTTTTTCTAATGATAGAGTCCTATGAAATATCCTCCTTTTACCTGTCAACTGTTGGTGTCGTCATTGTTTAGGGTTAGTTTAGGCTTTATATTGTTAAGTGTGATAGGTGTAAGTTTCCTGTCATTTCTAGAAAACACAATCTCACAATCACCTTTCTAGCCCTTTGGCTTCTTCTGTTTTCTGAAATGGTTCTTGAGCCTTAGGTGCAGGCATTATGTTGAAGGTGTATCTGCTGGAGCTGGGTACACCAAACCACTTGTTCTCTGCCTTTTGACCAAGTGTCGCTCTCTACAATATTATTAAGATAGAGTCATGCTCATTTGTGAGTGGTACCTTAGTGTTCCAGTCACATAAACTGTGAGCCTGACCTATATGTGGTATAATAATACCTTCCTTCAGGTCCTATTCCGCATTGGCACCTGTGTACAATAAGCTGTGGTAGTAGAGAAATGGATGCTGGTGAGTGTGGGAATACACTCATACAATTTCTTACCTGCTGCTGCCTCTCGTTGTCTGAATGATGGATGCTGGAGTTTTCCAGATCTAAAGAATGAGATCACTTTGCCATCGACTGACTACCACACCGGGAGGCACGATCTTGTGAAATTCCACTGGGCCACATTTCAATTACCTGTCTGGTATTGAACTGATATTGAACTGTTGTAGATACGGCCCTGAAGATCCGTGATTTGTTAGTCAGACTTATAAACACACCAGAATAAAAACAAATCAATCATTACTCTACCAAATGGAGTAGAAAGCTTCAAAAACAGAAATGGTTTTAGAAATAAAGATTAATAAAGTATTTATTTTATATAAAAGGAAACAAAGACTCCCACAGAATCGAATTTCATAGAACCACATGAAAATATAGGGGCTGATGGGACAATAATAAGACCATGTCAATCCCAATGTAACACTCTATCTTCATACTCTATTAATAATGAAAATAGTTTACACCACAATTAAGTTACTATAAATGAGAATAAATGACTAATTTATAAAGAAATATATCTAAATTATTTTCTCAGAAGCATGATACTTAGAACCAAGTCAAAGTTTTCTAGTACCATGAAATTAATTTTCAGTATCATAGTTTAGTGCTTCTGGTTCAACTGACTCTTGACAATGGTTTGATTTTTGAATCCCCAGTACGGGTTCATCAAATCCTCAAGAAATGCGTTGTTACAAAAATGTTATATGTCAACAAATTAACCTCATGAAATATGTTTATAAAACCAACAAAGAGAAAGTTCTGCATTCCCAAATGCCACCTTCTATCATGGAGAACATTAGCAGAGCTGTAGAGTGACTTGGAGTTTGGGAACAACCTGGAGCATTGTTTATCTTAGAATATGTAAAGAGGAAAAAACACCAAGATGTCTGCTGGATGCCGCTTTCTGAAACAGAGGACCTCAATAATGAGATGAGCTAAGACTAAGATAAGCTAGGCACATGCATACAGCCTGTGTGGGCTGGGAAAACTTTCCAAAGTAAGAGAAGAACAGAATATGAATTTAAGAAACTCATAGGTTTTAAATATTTTAATGAATTTATTTGTAATTTAACAATTCCAAACAGACACATGCATGCACACACACATACACACACAGAGAGAAACATAAATTATAAATTAGGGCCTATATACATTTTGTTACTTCCTTGTCTAAAAAAACCCACAGCAATTGCACATCCAGTGCTTTTATGAAAGCAGATATGGGAAAGAGGTAGCTAAAGTACAAAGGAGATTCACTATAAGGCACCTGGTGGAAAACAGACATCTTATCCATAGGACTGAAGTAGACGCTAACAAAAATTACCATGGTACTCACCAAGTGCAATAGTAGGAATCATGTATGATTCTTCTCTTAGCTAGAAGTATTGATTCATGTTACTATTTATTTATTACTCTTCAGTTTATGTGTTCATGAACATTCAGGGAAGAGAATGTAAGTTTTGTACAATTTTCTGTAATGAAAGCTAATAATCTTTGTATAATATAATTAAAAAGTAGACTTTATTTTGCCGTTTTAAAATCTCTCTCTCTCTCTCTCTGTGTGTGTGTGTGTGTGTGTGTGTGTGTGTGTGTGTTTGTGGGTGTGTAGTGTGTTTTTATATTCTGTTTTTATATGTGTGTGCATCCAATTCAGAGGAGGACATATGTTGTCCTTATTTATTATTCTCTGCCTCATGCCCCTGAGTAAAAATATCTTCTTGAACTGAAAGCTCAACCACCTAGCTCCAGAGATTCTGTTCTCTCAGTCCCCATGGCACTAGGATTACAGGCATATGTAACTGTGGCTAGCTTTTTATGTGGCATGTTAAAATTTAAACTCAGTTTCTTGTAATTGCACACCATGTGTTATTTTCACTAAAAAAATTCTTAAAACCCCTGTAAAATAAATACTATGAAGACAGTATATTCATGCCATAAGTCAACTTGTATTCATTTCAAGTTAATCTGTGAAGAGACAATGTGCTGGAAAATTAGATGTAATTGCAAGCAACACAGCAAAAGAAGTGTTAAAAAATAGAGGCACAAAAATGAAGGATGCACACCACATATAAGAAAAAAATCCACTTGGAAGTAAAACGTTAAACATGAAAAAAGCTTCATAATAAATAAATAAATGAACATAGCTGAGCACATAGCCTTGTGGTAAAACTGAACATCGTTTGGATATATACACAAAGGTGGTATTGCTGGGTCTTTTTTTTTAAAGTATTATCTACTGGTTTATCTCTTTTTTTTATTGAGAAAAGGGGAAAAAAAGTTTCCCCCTCCTCCCAGCCTCCCATTTCCCTCCCCCTCCTCCCACCCTTCTCCCCCTCCCTCTCCAGTCCAACGATCAGTCAGGGTTCCCTGCCCTGTGGAAAGTCCTAGGTCCTCCCCCCTCCGTCCATGTCCAGGAAGGTGAACATCCAAACTGGCTAGGCTCCCACAAAGCCAGAAGATGAAGTAGGATCAAAACCCCGTGCCATTGTCCTTGGCTTCTCATCATCCCTCATTGTTCGCCATGTTCAGAGAGTCCAGTTTTATTCCATGCTTTTTCAGTCATAGTCCAGCTGGCCTTGGTGAGCTCCCAATAGATCAGCTCCACTGTCTCAGTGGGTGGGTGCACCCCTCGTGGTCCTGACTTCCTTGTTCATCTTCTCCCTCCTTCCGCTCCTCATTGAGACTTTGGGAGCTCAGTCCAGTGCTCCAGTGTGGGTCTCTGTCTCTATCTCCATCCATCACCAGATGAAGGCTGGATAGGGGAGCACGGAAGCACAGGGAGCCACCTTAGGGTTGGCAAGAGACTTGAACCTAGAGTGGCTCCCAGGAGCCCAAGGCGATGTCCCCAGTTAATTCCTTGGGCAGATGAGGATAGGGAACCTGAAACGACCCTATCCTATAGCAATACTGACGAATATCTTGCATATCACCATAGAACCTTCATCTGGTGATGGATGGAGATAGAGACAGAGACCCACACTTGCTGGGTCTTGAAGAAGGTTGTTTCCTAATTTTCTGAGCAATTGCCACACTGACATCCAAAAGGGCTGTACCAGCTTGCATTCCCACTAACAATGCAGGAATGTTCTTTTTACCACACAACCTCTCAGCATAAGGTGTCATCATTGTTTTTGATCTTGGCCATTCTTACAGGTGTAAGATGGATTCTCAGAGTTGTTTTGATTTGCAACTCTCTGATGACTAAGGATGTTGAACATTTCCTTAAGTGTCTTTCAGCCATTTTAGAATCCTCTGTTGAGAGTTCTCTGTTTAGGTCTATACTCCATTTTTTTATTGGATTATTTGTTCTTTTGATGACTAATTTCTTGAGTTCTTTGTTTATTTTGGAGATCAGACCTCTGTCTGATGTGAGGTTAGCGAAGATCTTTTCCCATTCTGTAGGCTGTTGTTTTTTTCTTGTTGACGGTGTCCTTTGTTTTACAGAAGCTTTCAGTTTCAGGAGGTCCCATTTATTAATTGTTTCTCTCAGTGTCTGTGCAGTTCAGGCTCTATTTAGGAAGTGGTTCCCTGTGCCAATGCGTTCAAGTGTACTTCCCACTTTCTCTTCTATAAGGTTCAGTGTGGCTGGCTTTATATTGAGTTCTTTGATCCACTTGGATATGAGTTTTGTGCACGATGATAGATATGGGTCTATTTTCATTCTTCTGCATATTGATATCCAGTTATGCCAGTACCATTTGTTAAACATGATTTCTTGGGGCGGCGGAACGCGGCCGGAACACCGGGCGGCGGAACGCGGCCGGAACACCGGGCGGCGGAACGCGGCCGGAACACCGGGCGGCGGAACGCGGCCGGAACACCGGGCGGCGGAACGCGGCCGGAACACCGGGCGGCGGAACGCGGCCGGAACACCGGGCGGCGGAACGCGGCCGGAACACCGGGCGGCGGAACGCGGCCGGAACACCGGGCGGCGGAACGCGGCCGGAACACCGGGCGGCGGAACGCGGCCGGAACACCGGGCGGCGGAACGCGGCCGGAACACCGGGCGGCGGAACGCGGCCGGAACACCGGGCGGCGGAACGCGGCCGGAACACCGGGCGGCGGAACGCGGCCGGAACACCGGGCGGCGGAACGCGGCCGGAACACCGGGCGGCGGAACGCGGCCGGAGGACGCCCAGCGCAGCCGGCGGCGACCCACTGGGACCAGAGCGGCAGCAGAGGACACAGGCTGCTGGCGGCGGGAACCGTCCCAGCAGGAGAAGCAGGCTGCAGGGACCGCGCGCAACACCAAGAACAGATCGCCCCACTACAATTAAACCAAAGAGGTAGGCCTTCGGTTGGGGAGGTCCCTGGCAAAGGAGGAGCCGGGTCCTATTCCTGAAGACCTTTCTGAGGGGTGAGAGGGATCTTGGCCCCCGGCAGGAACCAGGAAACAGAGCAAGGGCATTTTGTAAGAGGAGCCCCTGGCCAGCAGGGGAACCTGAACCAGTTTTAAAAGACTCCTTAGATAGCATCGATAGGAGGAGATGGGTAGGCGCCAAGGAAAGAATTCACCCAATAATCTGAAAAACAACATGAAAACACCAGAACCCAACGATCTTACAACAGAAGGTCTCCAACACCATAACACAGAAGAAGTGGAAAAAATTGACTTTATGAAAGCTGTAGAGTCCCTTAAACAACATGTGAAAAATGCCCTTATAGAAATGGATGAGAAGTATAACCAAAAATTTGAAGAAATGAGTAAATACGTACATAATACCCTGGGAAACCAAGAAAGAACGATCAAACAGGTAATGGAAACAGTTCAAGAATTGAAAACTGAAATGGAAGCAAGGAAGAAAACACAAACTGAGGACCAGCTGGATATGGAAAATCTAGGTCAACGAGCAGAGCCTACAGAAACAAGCATAATCAATAGAATACAAGAAATAGAAGAAAGAATCTCAGATTCTGAGGACAACATAGAGAAAATAAACGCTCTGATCAAAGAAAACTGCAAAGCCAACAAATTCTCATCACAAAACATTCAGGAAATATGGGACACAATAAAAAGACCAAATCTAAGAATAATAGGAATAGAAGAAGGAGAAGAGTCACAGCTCAAAGGCCCAGAAAATATTTTGAACAAAATTATGGAAGAAAACTTTCCCAACATAAAGAAAGATATTCCTTTGAATATTCAAGAAGCATATAGAACACCAAACAGACTGGATCAAAGGAAAACATCCCCTCGCCATATAATAATCAAAACACAAAATATACAGGTTAAAGAAAGAATACTAAGAGCTGCAAAGGAGAAAGGCCAAGTAACTTATAAAGGTAAACCGATCAGACTTACACCTGATTTCTCTATGGAAACAATGAAAGCCAGAAGGTCCTGGATAGAAGTACTGCAGAAGCTAAGAGACCATGGATGCAAGCCCAGACTACTATACCCAGCCAAGCTTTCGTTCACTATAAATGGAGAAATCAAGACATTCCAGGATAAAAACAAATTTAAACAATACGTAGCCACGAATCCAGCCCTACAGAAAGTAATAGAAGGAAAATCGCAACCCAAGGAATCCAACATTGCCAACACTGCTTACAATAACTCAGGCATCTAGCGACCCTTCACTAGCACAACTCAAAGAAGGGAGACACACAAATTCTACTTCCAAAAACAATAAGAATATCTGGCGTAAACAACCACTGGTCATTAATATCACTTAATATTAATGGTCTCAATTCACCTATAAAAAGGCACAGGCTAAGAGATTGGATACGAAAACAGGATCCAACATTCTGCTGTTTGCAAGAAACACATCTCAACCACAAAGACAGGCATCTACTCAGAGTAAAGGGCTGGGAAAAGATCTTTCAAGCAAATGGTCCTAAGAAAAAAGCAGGTGTGGCCATATTAATTTCTAACAAAACTGACTTCAAACTAAAATCAATCCGAAGAGATCGAGATGGACACTTTATACTCATAACAGGAACAATTTGTCAGGATGAAGTCTCAATCCTGAATATTTACGCCCCTAATATAAAAGCACCCACGTATGTAAAAGAAATATTACTAAAACTCAAGGCAGACATCAAACCACACACACTAGTAGTAGGAGACTTCAATACACCTCTGTCAGCAATGGACAGGTCAATCAGACAGAAACCTAATAGAGAAGTAAGAGAACTACTGGAGGTAATGAAGCAAATGGACTTAACAGACATCTATAGAACATTCCACCCAATTAGGAAAGAATATACCTTCTTCTCTGCAGCCCATGGAACCTTCTCGAAAATTGACCACATACTCGGAAACAAAGGAAACCTCCACAGATACAAAAAAATATCAGTCTCCACCTGTGTCTTATCAGATCACCACGGATTAAAGTTAGAATTCAACAACAATCCTACCTCCAGAAAGCCTACAAACTCATGGAAACTGAACAGTCAACTACTGAACCACACCTGGGTCAAAGAAGAAATCAAGAAAGAAATTAAAGTCTTCCTTGAATTTAATGAAAATAAAGGGACAACATACTCAAACCTATGGGACACAATGAAAGCAGTGCTAAGAGGAAAGTTCATAGCACTAAGTGCCCACTTAAAGAAAACAGAGAAAGCATACATCGGAGACTTAACAGCACACCTGAAAGCTTTAGAAAAAAAAGAAGCAGATGCGCCCAGGAGGAGTAGAAGACTGGAAATAATCAAACTGAGGGCTGAAATCAACAAAATAGAAACGCAGAAAACAGTCCAAAGAATCAATGAAACAAAAAGTTGGTTCTTGGAGAAAATCAACAAGATCGACAAACCACTATCCAAACTAATTAAACGACAGAGAGAGAACACGCAAATAAATAAGATCAGAAATGAAAAGGGGGACATAACCACAGACACAGAGGAAATTCAGAGACTCATTAGATCTTACTACAAAAGCCTGTATGCCACAAAACTAGAAAATGCAAGAGAAATGGACATTTTTTTAGATAAGTACCACATACCAAAGCTAAACCAAGACCAGGTGAACGATCTAAATAGACCTGTTAGTCGCGAAGAGCTAGAAACCGTTATCAAAAATCTACCTTGCAAAAAAAGCCCAGGACCAGATGGTTTCAATGCAGAATTCTACCAGAACTTCCAAGAAGAGCTAATACCTATACTCCTTAATGTATTTCACAATATAGAAACAGAAGAGTCATTGCCAAATTCCTTTTATGAAGCTACAGTTACCCTGATACCAAAACCACACAAAGACCCAACCAAGAAAGAAAATTACAGGCCGATCTCACTCATGAATATCGATGCAAAAATTCTCAATAAAATACTGGCAAACCGAATCCAAGAACACATTAGAAAAATTATCCATTATGATCAAGTAGGCTTCATCCCAGAGATGCAGGGCTGGTTCAACATACGCAAATCTATCAATGTAATCCACCATATAAATAAACTGAAAGAAAAAAACCATATGATCATTTCATTAGATGCTGAAAAAGCATTTGACAAAATTCAACACCCCTTTATGATAAAAGTCTTGGAGAGATTAGGGATACAAGGATCATACCTAACTATAATAAAAGCTATTTACAGCAAGCCGTCAGCTAACATTAAATTAAATGGAGAAAAACTCAAAGCCATCCCACTAAAATCAGGAACACGACAAGGCTGTCCACTCTCTCCATACCTCTTCAATATAGTGCTTGAAGTTCTAGCAATAGCAATAAGACAACATAAAGGGATCAAGGGGATTCGTATCGGAAAAGAAGAAGTTAAGCTCTCGTTATTTGCAGATGATATGATAGTATACATAAGCGACCCCAAAAACTCTACCAAAGAACTCCGACAGCTGATAAACACCTTTAGTAATGTGGCAGGATACAAGATCAACTCCAAAAAATCAGTGGCCTTCCTATACACTAAGGATAAGGAAACAGAGAGGGAAATTAGAGAAGCATCACCTTTCACGATAGTCACAAATAGCATAAAATATCTTGGGGTAACTCTGACCAAGGATGTGAAAGATCTATTTGACAAGAACTTTAAGTCTTTGAAGAAAGAAATTGAAGAGGACACCAGAAAATGGAAAGATCTTCCTTGCTCCTGGATTGGGAGGATCAACATAGTAAAAATGGCAATTCTACCAAAAGCAATCTATAGATTCAATGCAATCCCCATCAAAATCCCATCAAAATTCTTCACAGATCTGGAGAAGACAATAATCAACTTTATATGGAAAAACAAAAAACCCAGGATAGCCAAAACAATCTTATACAACAAAGGATCGTCTGGAGGCATTACCATCCCTGACTTCAAACTCTACTACAGAGCTACAGTATTGAAAACAGCTTGGTATTGGCATAAAAACAGAGAAGTCGACCAATGGAATCGAATAGAAGACCCTGACATTAACCCACAAACCTATGAACACCTGATTTTCGATAAAGGAGCTAAAAGTATACAATGGAAAAAAGAGAGCATCTTCAACAAATTGTGCTGTCAAAACTGGATGTCAACTTGTAGACGAATGAAAATAGATCCATATCTATCACCATGCACAAAACTCAAGTCCAAATGGATTAAAGACCTCAATATCAGTTTGAACACAGTGAACCTGATAGAAGAGAAAGTGGGAAGCACTCTACAACACATGGGCACAGGAGACCACTTCTTACGTATAACCCCAGCAGCACAGACATTAAGGACCTCATTGAATAAATGGGACCTCCTGAGATTGAGAAGCTTCTGTAAAGCAAAGGACACTGTCACTAAGACACAAAGGCAACCTACCAACTGGGAGAAGATCTTCACCAACCCCGCAACTGACAAAGGTCTGATCTCCAAAATCTATAAAGAACTCAAGAAACTAGACCGTAAAAGGCTAATCAACCCAATTATAAAATGGGGCATTGAGCTGAACAGAGAATTCTCAACAGAAGAACTTCAAATGGCCAAAAGACACTTAAGGTCATGCTCAACTTCCTTAGCAATCAGGGAAATGCAAATCAAGACAACTTTAAGATACCATCTTACACCTGTCAGAATGGCTAAAATCAAAAATACCAATGATAGCCTTTGTTGGAGAGGTTGTGGAGAAAGGGGTACACTCATCCATTGCTGGTGGGAATGCAAACTTGTGCAACCACTTTGGAAGGCAGTATGGCGGTTTCTCAGGAAATTCGGGATCAACTTACCCCTGGACCCAGCAATACCACTCTTGGGAATATACCCAAGAGAGGCCTTATCATACAACAAAAGTATATGCTCTACAATGTTCATAGCAGCATTGTTTGTGATAGCCAGAACCTGGAAACAACCTAGATGCCCTTCAATGGAAGAATGGATGAAGAAAGTATGGAATTTATACATATTAGAGTACTACTCAGCAATAAAAAACAAGGACTTCATGAATTTTGCATACAAATGGATGGAAATAGAAAACACTATCCTGAGTGAGGTAAGCCAGACCCAAAAAGAGGAACATGGGATGTACTCACTCATATTTGGTTTCTAGCCATAAACCAAGGACATTGAGCTTATAATTAGTGATCCTAGAGAAGCTAAATAAGGAGAACCCAAAGAAAAACATATAGGCATCCTCCTGAATATTAACCTTCAGCAAGCGATGAAAGGAGACAGAGACAGAGACCCAAATTGGAGCACAGGACTGAAATCTCAAGGTCCAAATCAGGAGCAGAAAGAGAGAGAGCACGAGCATGGAACTCAGGACCGAGAGGGGTACACCCACACATTGAGACAATGGGGATGTTCTATTGGGAACTCACCAAGGCCAGCTGGCCTGGGTCTGGAAAAGCCTGGGATAAAACCGGACTCTCTGAACATAGCGGACAATGAGGACTACTGACAACTCAAGAACAATGGCAATGGGTTTCTGATCCTACTGCACGCACTGGCTTTGTGGGAGCCTAGGCAGTTTGGATGCTCAACTTACTAGACCTGGATGGAGGTGGGGGTTCCTTGGACTTCCCACAGGCCAGGGAACCCTGATTGCTTTTCGGGCTGGGGGGAGACTTAATTGGGGGAGGGGGAGGGAAATGGGAGGCGGTGGCGGGGAAGAGACAGAAATCTTTAATAAATAAATAAATAAAAAAATAAAAAAAAAAAAAAAAAAAAAAAAAAACAAAAAAAAAAAAAAAAACATGATTTCTTTTTTTCCATTTGATATTTTTTGCTTCTTTGTCAAAAATCAGGTGTTCGAAGGTATGGAGATAAATATCCAGGTCTTTGATTTGGTTCCATTGGTCCTCCTGTCTGTTCTTAGTTCTACCAGCCTGTTTTCATTATGGTTGCTCTGTAATAGAGTTTGAAGTCAGGGATTGTGTCAGTTCTTTTATTATACAGGACTGATTTGGCTATCCTGAGTTTTTTGCTTAACATTCTTTGTAGGTCTTTGAAGAATTTTGCTGGGCATTGCATTAAATCTGTAGATTGCTTTTGATAAGATTGCCATTTTTACTATGTTAATTCTACCTACCCAAGAGCATGGGACATCTTTCCACTTTCTGATGTCTTCTTCAATTTATTTCTTCAAATACATTCTTGTCGTACAAGTCTTCCACTTGTTTGGTTAGCGTTACTCAGAGATATTTTATGCTTTTGTTGATATTGTGAAGGGTGATGTATCTCTGATTTCTTTTTCAGCCCTTTTATCATCTGAGTACAGGAGGGCTACTCTTATTTGTTTGTTTGTTTATTTATTTATTTATTTGAATTTTCCAGGCAGGGTTTCTCCGTAGCTTTTGGTTCCTGTCCTGGAACTAGCTCTTGTAGACCAGGCTAGCCTCGAAGTCACAGAGATCCGCATGCCTCTCCCTCCCGAGTGCTGGGATTAAAGACATGCGCCACCACCACCCAGCCGGGCTACTGCTTTTTTGAATTAATCTTGTATCCTGCTACATTACTGAATGTCTTTTTTGCGTTGTAGAAGTTTTTTTTTGGTAGAATTTTTGGAGTCGCTTATGTAAACTATCATATCATCAGCAAATAGTGAGAGTTTGAATTCTTCTTTTCATATTTGTATCCTCTTGATCCCCTTTTGGAATCTTATTGCACTAGCTAAGACCTCAAGAACTGTATTGAATAGATATGGAAAGAGTGGACAACCTTGTCTTGTTCCTGATTTCAGTGGGATAGCTGGGTGTTTCTCTCCATTTAGTTTGATGTTGGTTTTTGGTTTGCTGTATACTGCCTTTGTTATGTTTAAGTATGTTCCTTGTATCCCTGCTCTCTCCAAGACCTTTATCATGAAGGGATGTTGTATTTTATCGAAAGCTTTCTCGGCATCTAATGAGAACCATATGGGTTTATTTTTCAGTTTGCTTATATGGTGGATTAAGTTGATAGATTTCTGTATGTTGAATCATCCCTGCATCTGTGGAATGAAGCCGACTTGATCATGGTGTATGATGGTTCTGATGTGTTCTTGGATTCTATTTGCCAGTATTTTATTTAGTATTTTTGCATCAATGTTCGTGAGTGAGCTTGGTCTGTAATTTTCTTTCTTAGTAATGTCTTCTGAGGTTTGGGTATTATGGTACTTGTAGCCTCGTAAAAAGAGTGTTGCAATGTTTCTTCTGTTTCTACTGTGTGGAATAATTTGAGGAGTATTGGTATTAGTTCGTGGAACATTTTGTATAATTCTGAGCTGAAACCATCTGGTTCTGGGCTTTTTTTTGGTTGGGAGACTTTTAATAACTGTTTCTATTTCTTCAGCGATTATAGCTTTGTTTAATTTGTTTATCTGTTCTTGATTTAATTTTGGTAAGTGATATTTATCCAGAAAGTTGTCCATTTCCTTTATGTTTTCCAATTTTGTGGAGAAAAGGTCTTCAAAACATGACCTCATGATTCTCTGTATTTCCTCCCTGTCTGTTGTTATGTCCCCCTTTTCATTTCCGATTTTATTTATTTGGATATTCATTCTCTGCCTTTTGTTAGTTTGGATAAAGGTTTGTCTATTTTGTTGATTTTTCTCAAAGAACCAACTCTTTGTCTCATTGATTCTTTGTATTGTTTTCTTTGTTTCTATTTTGTTGATTTCAGCTCTCAATTTGATTACTTCCTGCCTTCTAGTTCTCTTGGGTGAGTTTGCTTCTTTTTGTTTTAGAGTTTTCAAATGTTCTGTTAATTCACTAGTGTGGGATTTTTCCAGATTTTTTATGTAGGCATTTAGTGCTATAAACTTTCTTCTTAACACTGATTTCATTGTGTCCTATAAATTTGGGTATGATATGTGGTCATTTTCATTGACTAGTAGAAAGTCTTTAATTTCTCTCTTTATTTCTTTCTTAACCCATTTATTCAGGTGATCATTGTTTAATTTCCATGTGTTTGTGGGCTTTCTTGAATTAGTATTGCTGTTAACTTCTAGTTTTAAACCATGGTGACTTGATAAGATACATGGGGCTATTCCAATTTTTTAGTATTTGTTGAGGTTTGTTTTGTTACCAAGTACGTGGTCAATTTTTGAGAAGTTCCAAGGTTCTCAGGAGGTTTATGGATTTGTTATTAATAACTGTTGCTCTATGTTTATAGCAGCATTATGTGAACTAGCCAGAACCTGAAAACAACCTAAATGCCCCTTGAACGAAGAATGGATAAAAAACTGCAGTACATTTACACAATAGAACTACACAGCTAAAAATGTAATGACATCTTGTAATTTACAGGCAAATGGAAGGATCTAGAAAATATCATAATGAGTGAGGTAACGCAGACCCAGAAAGACACTCATTCATAAATGACTTTTATTTTTTTAAAGAGAGAAAAGTGAGAAGGGGATGATGGGGTGAGCTTGGGGGAAATGGGATGGTTGGGATGGAGGAAGGGTGGATATGAGAGCAGGGAAGTATATATCTTAATTAAGGGAGCCATCTGAAGGTTGGCAAGAGACTTGACTCTAAAGGGGCTCCCAGGTGTCCAGGGAGATGTCTCCAATTAGTTCCTTGGGTAGCTGAGGGGAGGGAACTTGAAATGACCCTATCCTATAGCCATACTGATGAATATCTTGCATATCACCATAGAACCTTCATCTAGCGATGGATGGAGTTAGAGACAGAGCACCAGACTGAGCTCCCAAGTTACAAATGTGGAACAGAAGGAGGGAGAACATGGGCAAGGAAGTCAGGACCTCGAGGGGTGTGCCCACCTACTGTGACAGTGGGGCTGATCTATTGGGAGCTCATCAAGGCCAGCTGGAATAGGACAGAAAAAGCATGGGATCAAACTGGACTCTCTGAACATGGCGGACAATGAGGGCTGAGGAGAAGTCAAGGACAATGGCACTGGGTTTTGATCCTACTTCATGTACTGGCTTCGTGGGAGCCTTGCCTGTTTGGATGCTCACCTTCCTAGACCTGGATGGAGCGGGGAGGACCTTAGTCTTCCATAGGGCAGGGAACCCGACTGCTCTTTGGACTGGAGAGGGGGGGGGGAAGGGAGATTGGGAGGAATGGAAGGGAAATGGGAGGAGGTGGAAATTTTTTAATTAAATAATAAAAATAAATAAAAAAAGAAAAAATTCATTTTACATACCAATTCCATTTCCCACTTCCTCCCCTCTTCCCAAACTCTCCCCCTGCTCTCCTACCCACCCACCTCCATCCACTCCTCAGAGAGGATAAGGCAGATTGCTTTGGGGAAGGTCCAAGGCCCTCCCTACTATACCTAAACTGAGCAAGGTAGCCATCCAAAGAGAATGGGTTCCCAAAAAGCCAGTACAAGCAGTAGCGATAAATCCTGGTGCCATTCCCAGTGGTCCCACAATCTGCCCCCTCCCTCCAGTTCAAGACAGACTTTGAAATTTTCCTTCACTAAAAATGCCTATCTCCCATCACCAGAAATATCATCATCATCTGTGTTTATGACATTTTGTGTGACTGTAGCAAAAATATATTAAGAAAGATGGGGTTTATATTGTCTCTCAGCTTGCCAGTATAATCTATAGCAGCAAGGAAGCATGAGACAGCTGGTTATATCACATTTGTATTCAGAAACTAAAGAACAATTAGTGCTGGTGCTCAGTTCACTTTCTCCTTTATACACAGTCTGTGACAGGAATGATGCCACCTATTTTCACAGTAAGTCTTCTCACTGTAGTTAATTGTCTGTAGAAACTCCATCACAGGCATATGCCTCTGAAATGATTCTGAGTACAGCTAGGTTGATGACAGAGATTAATGATCATATGCCATCATTTTTCGCTATGATCCAGAAGTTAAGGCTCCTTGTTGACACCATCTCTCCCATCTCATTCCAGTTTATGTTACATTAGCTACCAGGAATAGGGAGTGGCACAAAGTAGAAATGGGCATTGCACATTGGGGGGAGGAGCTGGAAGTGAGAGAACAAAAAGCTCCTGGAGGGACCAGAGAATAGTGAATCTAAAGCGAGTCTTATTTCCTACTACCTAAGCAAAAAGAGCATTTTGTTTCAATTAGTAAGTCATAGAATTTCTTATAAATTGTCCTTGTTCAGGTAATATTAGACCTATCTTCCTTAGAATAGCACAGCCACGTTAGATAGAAGATTGATTATTACATACCTGCTATGTGATTGAAAGGTACCATAAAACTATGATGACTTCAATCTGAATGGTGATTTGGCAGAGTCATGTATAAGGAAATAATAAAGAAGAGACCATCCCATTTTCAAGCTAACCTCAATGAGGACAATAATTTCACAGTCATAAGTAAATATATAGTGTTTTTTATAAAAACAAGAACTTAAGGAAGGGTCCCATGATAATACAAAAGTCACATTTGAAGCAGAGAAAAAAATCTGTATGGTTTTACCATAAAATATAATAAATTTAGGAAAGAAAGGTTATGCTAAATACCTTTATTTGAGTACACATTATAGCATATATATCACCCTGCATGCCATAAAAATGTACAACTAAAATGTGTTTATTAAATATTAGATGATAATCAATTTGTTCTCAAAATATACAGAAACCATATTTTAAAACATTTCATCAAAAAAGCACATCTTTTTGATGGCGTGGTGAAAAGGGACTTTAATCCCAATATTAATGAGGCTGAGGCAACAACAAATCTCTATGAGTTCACGATCAGCCTGGACTATACAGCGGACAACCAGACTGCCAAAGCCAGAGAGACTTTGTCTCAAAACAACGTCCAATCCCTAATTTTGAAATTAGCAGAAGATGGAGGATGATAGAAAGGAGCCAGTTAGAGGACTATGATGGACAATAAAGAAAAACTGCAAGAAAATTAAAGTTACAAGGAGAATTTCTGGCAGTGAAGCACTGAAAGATACTGAAACTGTTGCAAAATCATTACCATTAGAAGGTGCCATTGTTTCTAACCCATGCAAAGAAATAGTTATAGGAATCCAAGGTCCAAGCAAAGAATGCTTTCCTAGGCGAGTAGGAGTTTAAAATATCACAAAGTATTATATTTTCATTTAAACGCTCAGTTAAACAATTTCATTTAAGGGTTGAAATTATACAGAATAAGATCAAGAGAAAAAAATCATACCACCAGCACCACCACCACCACCGTCAGTGGCAGGACCAATATCAATGCCATGGCCAGTCCTACTAACACCACCACAACCGCATAACCTGCCAATTGAAATAGATCATGTGATAAAGCAGTATTTCAATTAGAAAGAACTGTATTAGTGGTGCAACTTACCATTTATAAAATATCCAAATTAAAGAATCATATGAAGTCTGCTCGGACTATGCTAATAAAAATACCCACATCCAGTACAATGGTCCCATACTTCTTGATTCTGGGAAGTCCTAGATCAAAGCTCTGGCAGATTGGGTGTTTCTAAAGAATTATGACTTTGCCTGGTTCATAACTGCCTTGTGTTTGTTAACCTCATATCAGATCCTCCTTCATAGGAACAATAACCCTGTGATGATGACCCCAAGCTCAGGGTCCAATCACCTTCTCATATACCCATCTGTAAAGAACAGCATTGTAGGCTTAGGAATTTCAGGTGTTAACATGAATTTGGGGAGAGGGAGCACTAATAAACAATCTTTAGTGCTTCTAGAATATAAGAGAGAGGGTTTAATGTTTTAATTCAAAGTAATATATGAAATAGTGAGAATATAATTGAATGTTTCTATGACACACAATTTGAATATATTGCTAAGCAAAAATGAATGTAAGAAACTCCAGAATCAACCCTGCAGTATCAAACAGTGTTTCTTTCCCTTGGATTATCAAAACAATAAAAACCCATGCCTTCCTGAATTCTCAAGGCACAAAATCCTGGATTTCTTTTATTTTTTTATTTATTTTTATATTTCATTTTACATTCCAATAATGGCTCTCCCTCCCACTGCCCCTCTTGTCCCTCCTCCCAGTCCACCCCTATTTACTCCTCCCAATTGGTCAGGGCTCCCAATGGAGAGTCAGGAAAGTCTGGCACATTAAGTTGGAACCGTTAAATTTCTCTTCCCTGTATTAATGTTGAGTATGGCAGCCCACCATAAGAAATAGGCTCCACCAAGCTAGCTCATGCATCAGGGATAGATCCTCTTCTATTGTCAGTGACCATTTGTATAGTTAAAGCTTCACCACCGTCTCCCCAATGTGGAGGGCCTAGTTTGTTTCCATGAAGACTCCACAGGTGTTAGTCTAGAGCTCAATGTTTGCTCATCTGTCTCTGTAGAGACATCAGGTTCATAACCCTCCTTGCTCATATATGCCCTCCTCACTCCCGTCCATCAGATTCCTGTTGCTCCACCTGGTGCTTGGCTGTGGATTTAAGCATCTGGTTCCATTAGTTATTGGATGAAGACTCTATGATATGATGGTAGTTGGGGTATTCACCAATCTGATTACAGCAGAGGGAGTTTGGGAACCCTCTTCACTATTACAAGGAGTCTTAGCTGGGGTCATTCTTATGGATTCTTGGGAATTTCTCTAGCACTAGATTTCTCCCTTACCCCATAGTGGCTCTCTATACCAAGCTCTCTCTTTCATTAGTCTCCCTCTTTTTCCCTCCCCCCCCACTGACCATCCCATTCCCTCACATTCTCATCTGCCACCCCCTCACCTTTACTGAATCTTATAGCTCCCAGTTTACATAAGAGATCTCATCTAATTCCCCTTCCCAAGGTAACCCATATGTTCCGCTTAGGATCCTCCTTGTCATGTAGCTTCTCTAGAGCTGTGGACTGTAGTCTGGTTATTCTTTGCTTTGTAATTAATATCCACTTATGAGTGAGTACATATTGTATTTGTCTTTGTGAGTCTGGATTACCTCACTCAGGATAATTTATTTTCTAGTTCCATCCATTTGCCTGTGAACTTCATGATGTCATTGTTTTTAACAGCTGGGTAATAACTCTATTGTGTAAATATACCACATTTCCTTTATCCATTCTTCAGCTAAGGGGTATCTAGGTTGTTTCCAGATTCTGGCTATTGTGAATAATGCTTCTATGAACACATTGAGTAAGTTTCCTTTTGATATGATTGAATATCCTTTGGTATATGCCCAAGAATGGTATCGCTGGACCTTGAGGTAGACTGATTCTCAATTTTCTGAGAAACTGCCAAACTGATTTCCAAAGTTGCTGTACAAGTTTGCACTCCCACCAGCAGTGGAAGATTGTTCCTCTGACTCCACATCCTTTACAACATATGCCGTCCTCAGTATTTTTTATCTTAGCCATTCTGACAGGTATAAGATAGTATATGAATCATTTTTGTTTGCATTTCACTGATGATTAAGGATGTTGAGCAATTCCTTAAATGTCTTCAGTCATTTGATATTCCTCTGCTGAGAATTCTCTGTTTAACTCTGTACCCCATTTTTGATTGGATTGTTTTGTTTTTTGAGTTTTTTATATAATTTGGAGATCACCCCTCTGTGAGATGTGTGGTTGGTGAAGACCTTTTCCCATTCTGGAGGATATCAATTTATCTTATTTTCCATGTTCTTTGCATTGCAGAAGTATTTTTTTATTCATTTTACATACCAACCACAGTTCCCCGTCTCTCCCCTCCTCTTGCCTCCCAAGCCACCCCCAAGCCACCGCCCATGCACTCCTCAAAAAGGGTAAGGACTCCCATAGGGAGTCAACAAAGCCTGGCACAATAAGTTGTGGTAGAATTAAATCCTTCTCCCCTGCATCAAGGCTGAGCAAGTCATTCCACCCTAAGAAATGAACTCTGTAAAGCCAACTCATACACCTGAGTTGATAGATAGGAAGATCCTGGTCCCACTGCCATGAGTCCTACAAACATATCAAGCTGTCATCCACATGCAGAGGGGCTAATTTGTTCCCATGAAGGCTCCCCGGATGTCAGTCCATGAGCTCCCACTAGATCGGAACAGCTCTCTGTGTGGTTTTCCCCACCGTGATCTTGACCACATCCACCCCTTACCGATATAATCCCTCCTCCCTGTTTTTGACTGGATTTTCATAGCTCATGCTGGTGCTTAGCTGTGAATCTCAGCACCGGGTTCCATCAGTTACTGGATGAAGGTTCTATGATGACGATTAAGGTAGTCACCAACCTGATTATAGGGGAAGGCCAGTACAGGTATCTTCTCTAGGAGTCTTAACCGGGGTCATCCTTATGGATTCCGGGGTATTTCCTTAGCACCAGATTTCTCTCTGGCCCCATAATGGCTCTCTCTATCAAGAGATCTCTAGCATTGCTCTCCCATTCTATCCCTCCACCAACTTAAACTGTTCCCTCATGATTTTATTCCTCACCCCCTCCTTTCTACAGACACCCCCCACACACATGTCCCCAATTTACCCAGGAGATCTCATCTATTTCCCATTCCCAGGTGATCCCTGTGTTCCTCTGAGGGTCATCCTTGTTACCTAGCTTCTATGGCTATCCTTTGCTTTACATGTAATATTCACTTATGAGTGAGTACATACCTGAAATTCATATCAATAAATTCAACAGAACTACATTTTCTGTGCTTTTCTCTCAAAAATACTGTTATCAGAGAATTCTATACTCCAATTTTATATTTAGCCTTTTGTAATGCCTGACTCTCTTCACAATTTTGTCCTTGAAATTTGTTGAGTCTAGTGACCTTGAGTTTGTCTAGTATCCTTCCCTTTAAGATGTCAAGCAACACAGAGTGCCCTTATGGAGATTGGAGGCATGTGATGGTGCCCTGCTAAGGGACACAGAAAAGTGAATAAGATATGAGCTCATTTTTGAGCAAATGACCTTGTATAAGACCTAGTCTTACACAGCATCACACCATAGTTGTCTTCCTATATTTCATTTCACTCATGTTCCAAATTCAGAATAGATTTAAGTGTTATAGTTTTATAATCCTACTTGTGTTAACAGTTTTCTATCACTGTAATGAGATATTTGAAACAAATATCTTAAAATGAAGAAAGATTGCCTATGGTTCATGGTTTCAGAGTGCTAGGGCCATGATATGTTGATTATCCTATTGAAGTCTGTGGAATTGGGTTGTAACAGGAGCACATGAAACTAACAAAGCTAGTAACACCAGACAGAAAGGAGGGTAAAAAAGACAGAGAAAGGGACAGACTCCAAATATCTCTATGAAGAGTACACGCTTATTTTCTTTCCAATGGTTTCCGCTATGATGGAGCAGGGTCATCTGTCTATTTGTTGCTTTCATTGGTTAATTAATAAAGAAACTGCTTGGTCTGATAGGTCAAAACATAAGTGTGTGGAGTAGACCGAACAGAATGCTGGGAGGAAGAAGGCAATGAAAAAGACACTATAGCTCTCCTCTCCAAGATGGACACAGGTTAAGATCCTTCCTGGTAAGCCACCATCTCGTGATGCTACACTCATTAATAGAAATGGATTAATCAAGATGCGAGAATTAGCCACTAAGAGACTAGAGCTAATGGGCCAAGCACTGTTTAAAGGATTGTAATTTGTGTGTTGTTATTTTGGGGCATAAGCTAGCCAAACGGCCGGGCGGCTCCTCATCACAACACAGCTACCTAAAACTTCCATCCCCTTCCGATAAACTGATGGGTGGACAAGAATATGGTAGGTGCTTTGTTGAAAGCAATGAAATGAAAACCATGCCCTAATGAAGAAGAGACAGAAAGAGTGTAAGATTCAGAGTGCACAGGGTACAGCAGGAAAACCAGGCCCTCTAAATGAACAGGGTAAAAGCTCATAAGAACTCACAGAGACTGTTCAGCATGCACAGGGACTGCAGAGGTCTGAACCAGGTCTCTTGGGAATTAAGGCTTCCAGTTTAGTGTTTTATATGGGTTTTTTGAGTGTAAGAATGAGTGGGGCTCATTGTTAAGCCTTCTAGTGTGCTCTTTTGCCTTCCATTGTTTCTTCTTGTTATTTTTTATTTTATCTTTTATTATTTTATTATCCCTTAGAAACATTTCTGGGTTTTTATAATACAGAAAGGGAGTGGAGCCAGGTGGGAGGGGAAGTGGAAAGAAAATAAGAGAAGGAGAGAAGGGGAAAATATATTTAGGTTATATTATGTGAAAAAAAAACTTCTTCCAATAAATAAAATGAAAAAAATATCCAGAACATAAGGATACTGTTTTAATGTATGTTTTGTTTTGCTTCTTTTTCTGATTCTTTGAATAAGAAATGCTGAAAGTACTGAAATTTAGCGATAATTTGTAGAAAAAAACTAACATTGCAAAGGTATGGAAACTACTGCTTAAAGATAATAGCAAGAAGAGGTGTAAGGAACAAAAGAGGGTTAAATGTGCTAACTTGCCTGTTACTACTGCAGTTCAGTGTTTGTTGTATTGCAAGTCTCTCAATCTGGAAACGAGTGGCATAACTTTTAAGAAATTAGAATGAATACTAATAAGATAAAAAGCTGAAACTGAGAAATGAAAATGAACTTCATTTGTAGAAATTAAACTGAATATATAAAGAATTGAAGCTATACTTTTGCTTTTCATTTCTTATCATTATCTATGACTTGCTTGTTTAGCAACATCCATTGCTTCTGAGGCAAATTATCCAGGAACATATATCCAATCTCAATATTTATCAATAGCTGAAAAGAAAGGAGGTTGTGTCCATTAGTTTTAAGCTTCCTTTTATCTCTCAGGTCTGGGATTCTATGATCAGAGATGCAGGTTAGGGCAATTAATCTTGAATCAGTGCAGACTGGATTGCAATGGAGAGGTGGCAGTACAGGAGCCAATTACTAGGTTATTATAGTAAGAAAAGCAGGGAAGTGATGAGCATCTGAACAGAGCTGCAGGCAGCGGGAAGAGAAGGAGGGCGAAAGATGTGAGGCCAGTGTGAAAGGAGAGTATACCCCACTTGGAAGTTGATTGGATAGATTGCTGGGTTATAGAGGAGGAAGTATTAAATTGACTATGAGGCTTCAAGTCAGGGTAATTACAGGGCCAGTATTAGCTGAATACGATAGTCAGAATATAGAGAATATTCCAGTGGCTGGGTCAAGCTGAGTGAGGAAAGATTGTAATTGTGAGAAGTGCCTTACTCATTAGTGGATGGGGATTTATGAGTTCTTGGTGACAGGGAAAAGAAATTTAGGGAGATATTTGTTGAAGAACTTCACTCCATTTCTATGGTTAAGGGGAGATGGAAATCATTTGTGAATAGGTATGGATTTATTTATAGGTTAATGTGATCTGAGTTGATGAAATTAAAATGCATATTTATATGCACATGAAGAAACAACTTTTTTATATTACAGACAGTCGGCTGGTAAAATGTTTAACAATGACCTTATGAATGCATTGAAAATAAGTAGCCATAATATCTCATTAGAGGAGTCTGGCAGTCACTGCATGGATTATAAATGTAATTGCTGCAGTAGCATATGTGGTGTTTTTAGAAATATATCCCTTAGGAAAATAAATGGTTATATAATTACAAGTCAGATTTCCAATGGCAATCTTTTTTACCTGTATTTATTCATTAGAATTTGAGGACAGACTGAATTTTCTAATTTTGTAGATGCAAACTAAATTATCTCCTAGAAGTATGAATTCCTAGTTATTCAGTTTACTTGGATGTTTTGAACATTTACATCTGTCTATTTCCATCAACAAGATAGAGGAGGTAAAGTTAAAGATATCACTGACGTCTTCCTTAATTCAAAATGAAGAAATGAGTAAAGATAATGCCAACTGGTATTATGAAAAAATGAAATTTCAGTGGATTAAAAATGAGAAATTTATTTTCTGCAAGTGAAGGCTATGAGGTTAGAGATGAAGCTCCACCCCAAGCAGTTATTCTAGGATTTCAGCTAGTAGAGATCTTTCATCTGCTACAGGGTCCTTCTGAATCAACTCAGAGTAGAAATACCCTTTCCTCTGTGTATCAGAAACAACAGTGGCTAGGTAAAGAGCTGTCTGTAACTAAATGTAGCCTGAGTTTGCACAGAAAGTTTCTGATTTAGGCTTGTCAGTTGTTTTAGACTCAGTTGTGTGGCTGTAGCTAAGTGCAGTGGATGCTTAGAGATAAAAAAATTGTCATAAGCCTATGGGTTGAAGGAAATGCTGATAGTTTAGCAAATAGTTGAGACTATCATAGATTCTGAAACAGTTGTCATAATTTGTAACTCACATGTAGAATCCATCTATCTACTTCCCAAGTTCCAGCTCATGTCTGTAAGAAGCACATTCAGTGACAGGGGATGTCAGGTAGTTTCTCATCAGGGAGCCATGAATAAAAGGTCAATATGGCTTCACATGCTTCAGTGACATACACATGCATCTCACAGTACTAAGAAGGAACAGTACGCTAATTTTAATAAACTTGTTTGTAAGAGAGTTAAGGGTACTGGGGATAGAAATATGAAGATAGGGTAGCAGGAAACAGTCACTGGTCCAGAGAAGTTTGAATTCTTACTAGGTATCTATGCTTGGCTGTAGTAACAGGTCTCATTCCTCCCCACAGCCACTCTCTCTCCACCCTCTCCACATTTCTCCCACATGCCTGTCCCTTACTGACAAGTGCTGGCTATGATGAGAACTTCCCATATAATTGTATAGGCCTACCTCATGTGTGCTTTGAATCTAAATAGACATTTGTCACACAAAGGCTGCAGAGTCCTTTTCTATCCTATCATTTGTCTATTTGTTTAATGTATAGAAACATGAATTTTCCAGATCTGATAGATCTAAAATTTCTGGATATGTTTTATTTATTTTTTAACAAAGCAGTTAGTAAGTTGTTCAACCTCATCTTCATATTTTGTGACCATCTTTTGTTCAACTAGTGAGAAATAATGACTCTTGCCTTGGAGTTGTACTTTTACTAGGATAATTGATTTACTTTTATTTTTACTTAAAATGTACCCATTTGTTAGGTACAGTGTGACAATGTGATACCTGTACACAATTATAAAAAGATTAAATTAATATAAGTAAGACACTGAGATAAAATATTTGTTTCTTTTCAAACATGGATGCCAAATCCTAAGATCTGAATGTAAAACAGTGATAACACAAGGCAGGTAAAGAAGGGGGCGTGACATAAACAAAGGACATTGAGCCTATAATTCGTGATCCTAGAGAAGCTAAATAAGAAGGTGAACTCAAAGAAAAACATATATTTATCCTCCTGGATATTGGAAGTAGACAAGATCACCGGGCAAAAGTTGGGAGCACGAGAGTGGGGATGAGGTGGGGGGAAGGGGAAATGGGGAAAGAGAAGGAAGAAGGGAAGGATTGGGGAGAGCTTGGGGGAATGGGATGGTTGAGATAGAAAAAGGATGGATATGGGAGCAGGGAAGGAGATATTTTAATTAAGGGAGCTATTTTAGGGTTAGCAAGAGACTTGGATCTAGAGGGGTTCCCAGATGTCCAAGGGGATGTCCCCCGCTAGGTTCTTAGGCAGCAGAGGAGAGGGTGCCTGAACTGGCCTTATCCCATAACCACACTGATGAATGTCTTACATATGACCATAGAACCTTCATCCGGCAATGGATGGAGATAGAGACAGAGACCCACGTTGGAGCACTGGACTGAGATCCCAAGGTCCAGATGAAGAGCAGAAAGAGGGAGAACATGAGCAAGGAAGTCAGGATTGCGAGGGGTGCGTCCACCCACTGAGATGGTGTGACTGATCTAATGGAAGCTCACCAAGGCCAGCTGGACTGGGACTGAAAGAGCATGTGATCAGACAGGACTCTCTGAATGAGGCTGACAATGAAGACTGACTCATTACCATTGAGAAGCCAATAGTAATGGCACTGGTTTTTGATTCTACTGCACGTACTGGCTTTTTAGGAGCCTAGTCTGTTTGGATGCACACCTTCCTAGACCTGGATGGAGTGGGGAGGGCCTTGGACTTTCCACAAGGCAGGGTACTCTAACTTCTTTTAGGACTTGTGAGGGAAAGGGAAGGTGAAGTGGGAAGAGTGAGAGGAAAATGGGAGGAGGGGAGGAGGTGGAAATTTTTAATAAATAAATAAATTAAAAAAAAAGAAAGGGGCATGAGATAATGGGTATCAAGATGCGGTGAGAAGAAGTGAAGTCTCCAGCAGAGCATCGTGACTAATGTTTACATTAACTTACTTTATGTTGTATAAACAAGTAAAAGAACAGAGCTTAGAGGCTCCAAGGGTTGAAAAAGAGATAAGACCACTATTTTCTATAATCAGACCAGAGCACATTATTTATAAGTAATGATATATTATGTTCTATATTATTACATATATTTTTTTAAATGTATGACATTTTAAAAATGTCAATATTTTTAAATGTTGGAGACAGCATGTTAACCCCCCGCTTTTTATTGTGCACAGACTTTGTATACATGAGTTCTGTCTTCTAAATTATCAAGCAAATACTTGGCCTCTTAACCTTTGCTTCCATATGTCATACTGCAACACTCATGGTTGGTTTGTAGCCTGTTTTTGCAGTCCACTACTTAACTACTATTTAAGATACAAACAACGAAGGGTTGTTCTGAGAAGGGCAAAGTCTCAGTCACTTTTGGATTCTAAGTGCCTATGCAAAGCAGAAGCCATTGGGCTCCTGTACTTATTATAAGACCTACCGTCCATCTCTCAGCTGTCAGTTAATTCTATAGTTATTGTAATTGATAGACTCCAAGCTTTGGTTACTTCACACATTTTATTTATTGTTCATGTAAGGCATGTCTGTGGTCAGGTTCTAGACATTGGGATGGAAAAGATTGTACCCCAAATAGGTGCCAACCACTTTGAAGTAAGTTCTAACATAATGGAAGCATGGATATACAGTGGGTAGACTCTTACTACTTTGATGTCCATTTCCCCGACGAGATTGAGTTATGTGGATCAAGGTATCTTCAGTGGAAACTTGAAAATTTAGCTCAGAAATTTCCTAAGTAGAAAGAGAAAATGTGGAAAGGGTGCAGCCTGTGATTCAGATGCTAAATGATGACTTATAGAGCGTTTGTGTTCAATCTTAATGTCCCAACTAACAGAATAAAGATGAAGCATGTTAATAAGAAAAGGCACAGAGATCCTTTGGGAATAATACAGCTTTCCTGGAAATAAATTCCAAAAAAATAAACTTTCTTCCCACCATGCAAACTTGTCCAGGGTCTGTGAAATAATATAACAGGCATAGCTTTAGACAAGAGTCTTAAAAATCAATTTGATGGTGCATTCTATATATTTCACATGACATTAAGTAGCAATCTGAGAAAGGTTTTACCTCGTTAGTGAGAGCCAAGATCCCATATTAAGAATACATAGTATTTTATGGTGGCTTTGTCGACACTGGAGAATAGCCTTGTCCTGTAATTGTTCCTCTCTGATCTCTTCTCGAAAGAGAATGGAATGCTCTGATGCTTTTTACTTGAAAGCAGAAAGCAAATGAATTTCCTTGAGCCTCATTTGGTCAGATTTATCATGGTCAACATCATGAAATGAGTGTTTTCAAGTCATGTCATAGCCAATGTTTATAACCTTGACCCCAGCCACAGGGTAAGAAGATGTGGAGACTCAGCAGCCGAAAAAGGAATGCAGGATGAGGAGCCTAAAAGACTCAAAGAATAAAAGGAAGAACACATGCAAGGTTGTCATAGGGATATTGGCTCAGAAGTGTTCTCTGTCCCAAGGCAGCTGTGTGATTTGGGCAGCTTGCATCACTATTTAAAAGGACTGTTTTCCACATACTTTTAAATGGGACTGCCAATGACAGCACCATTTTGATAACTATCAAGAAGCAATAGAGTTTGTATGTGACCACATATTCTAATCATAGTAACGAGTGGTACATTTAATGGAGACAAAATGATGGTGTCTGGTATCTTTGTCGGTCATGTATTTCTCTATGAAATATGAGAGAGTTGTAGAATGGTGAGAACATTATACCTATAAAAGGATATTAGTACCTTGGGTACCATTTCCTGCATCAGATGACCAAAAATAAGTACATGAATGTACGTTCATCATATGTCTTAATATATAAATAATATATGTGCAAAGTATGCCAGTTAGTTTTCAATATAAATTATAAAAACAAATAAGAATATAAACATTACCTAAATTATTAGTTGAGAGATAATGTTAAGGTGTATGAATTCTTGTAAGTAGGTCCAAAAATTGAGATCTGTAAATATAGTTCACAGTAAAAAAAAAATAGAGGGTATTGTGTTATTAGGCAAACTAATCTTATCAATAGTTATGATCAAAGCATTCCTTAGAATACGATTTATATTTTCCCCAAATTCTGTTATTTGAAGAGACAAATCTGTTAGCATACTAACAGCATTCTTGTGCTGACAATCACGTTTCTTTTTGGCAATCTGCAGCACTAACCTTATCATATTCTATTCATTTTTCTTAACAGATTTTGCTGGATGAATCCCACTGCTCCTAAGAATCTTTAAAAATCCATAAATAAGAGTATAAATGGGCAAACATTTCCCATATGCAGCTCTCAGTTATTAAGTCACGTGCTGCATTCTTGTAGTATAGTTCATGATTCAATTTCAACCGTAAATGCTTCATTTTCTTCTTCTTATGACTTAGTAGTATACTTAATGTCAATTGTTTTGCTGATTTTTATATCATAAGATATTTTTTTTAAGATTTGTTTATTTTGTGTATATGGGTGATGCAGCTTCATGTCCAGACACAACATATGTGCCCTAGTGCTCCTGGAACCCAGAAGAGAGCATTGATTCTTCTGAAACTGGCCTTACAGATGGTTGTTAGTCACCATATGGGTGTTGGGAATCAATCCTGGGTTCTCTGGAAAAGCGGCCAATGCTCTTAACCACTGAGATGTCACTCTGGTCCCTACAGTGTAAAACATTTTTCCCACTTTCCAATGTTCAAATTTTCAGAAATATGAGAAGTAAATTGTTTTCCTCAAGTTTCCAATTTCTGTGTAAAGATACTAGATACAGTTTTTTTATTTCCTACTTTTATCTGTAATTTTAGACATCAAAAGTAGGAAAATTATTTTTTTTTATATTTTTCTTCTCTCATTGCATCCATTCTTCAGTTCTTCTATCTGAATTCCTCACCTCACTTCCCTCTTTCCCAGGTCTACTTCTCAAGTTTCTCTTCAGAAAAGAGCAGGCTTCCAGAGGATACCCACCAAACATGGTATAACAAGTTACCATACACTAGGCACATACCCTCACATCAAGGGTGGATGAGGCAAACCAATAGAAGAAAAGGGATCCCAAAGCAGGCAAAAGAATCAGAGAATGCCCCACCTACCACTGATAGGAGTTCCATAAGAACCTTTACCTCAAATATGTATAATTCTATCCAAAGTGTCTAAATTTTACTTTTAAAATTTTACTTTACAATTCCTGTTGAAAATAATTTTTGTTGTAACAGTTTCTGAGTAATTTTATTGTAACCTCCAAATCTTATGAAGAATAAGACGTTAGTAACATGAGTGATTATTGTGTCACTGTATTTAAGGGACAGTAACTAATTTCTATTCTCTGTTATTATGTGAATGTTTTTCATGAAATATATTGTGAACATATTATTTTCTTACCCCAACTCCTTCTAGATCCTTCCAACCCTGCTACTCATCCAATGTCATTGTTTCTGTCCTCCTTCTCCCAAACTGCCGGGGGAGGGGCTTTTGGGGGTGGCATGGGATGGGGGTAAGGGGAGATGGGGAGAGAAAGGGAGAAGGGGAGGATGGGGGGAACTTGGGGAAAAAGGATGATTGGGATAAAGGAAGGTTGGATAGGGGAGCACGGAAGCACAGTTCTTAGTTAAGGGAGCCACCTTAGGGTTGGCAAGAGACTTGAACCTAGAGTGGCTCCCAGGAGCCCAAGGCGATGTCCCAAGTTAGTTCCTGGGGCAGCTAATGATAGGGAACCTGAAATGACCCTATCCTATAGCAATACTGACGAATATCTTGCATATCACCATAGAACCTTCATCTGGTGATGGATGGAGATAGAGACAGAGACCCACACTGGAGCACTGGACTGAGCTCCCAAGGTCCCAATGAGGAGCAGAAGGAGGGAGAATATGAGCAAAGAAGTCGGGACCACAAGAGGTGCACCTACCCACTGAGACAGTGGGGCTGATCTATTGGGAGCTCACCAAGGCCAGCTGGACTATGACTGAAAAAGCATGGGATAAAACCTGACTCTCTGAACATGGCGAACAATGAGGGCTGATGAGAAGCCAAGGACAATGGCACGGGGTTTTGATCCTACTTAATGTGCTGGCTTTGTGGGAGCCTAGCCTGTTTGGATGTTCACCCTCCTAGATATGGAAGGAGGGGGGAGGACCTAGGACTTACCACAGGGCAGGGAACCCTGACTGCTCTTTGGATTGGAGTGGGAGGGGGAGAGGAGTGGGGGGAGGGGGAGAAGGGTGGGAGGAGGGGGAGAAGGGTGGGAGGAGGGGGAGGGAAATGGGAGGCTGGGAGGAGGCGGAAACTTGTTTTTTTTTTTTCCTTTTCTCAATAAAAAAAATTTAGAAAAAAAAGTTATTTTAAAAGACAAAAAAAAAAAAACCTCCAAAAAAGCAAAAGTAGGACCTAGAGTTCTATCTTCAACTCGTTCAGTAAATGTCCTCAAAAATCATTGTGGTATTTTGTTCTTTACCTCTTCTATCATTTTTGTTTATTTGTTTGTTTGGTTTTGGTTTTAAGACAGATTTTCTTTATATAACCTTGACTGTCCTGGAAGTCGCTCTGTGGACCAGGCTGGCCCCTAACTTAAAGAGACCCATTTGCCACTGCCTCCAAATGTTGGGATTAAAGGCCTGTTCTCTTATCACCTGACCTCTTGTATCTTTTTGTGTCTTAATCATGAAGGCAATAGCTATATTCTAGAATATTTTTACCAAGTATGAAATGTTGCTTAGCCATAGGCTCAAAATAATGGGCTCAAAAAGTCATGTAATGAAAGTCATTGTGAGTAGACCACTCCTTTTTGCAAATTGATATTTCTAATATTTGTTAAAGACATGCAGAGGGAGACCACATGCTTGTGATAGGGATAAAGTTCAAAGTCAGTGACTTTATTTCATGATAATTACGTTTTTTTCTGCTACCACTTTGATCTTATTAAGAGTTTTCTCCTTTATTATCCACACGCATTCAAAATAAACTTCAGATATATCTACTCTTAATGCACACCAAATATGTAAAAATATAGCTTCCTGTTCTATGTTTCCATAGACCAAAACATCCAAGCATGGAAAATATTGAACATAGAAAGTTCCTTTTTTTGAACTTTCAGAGGAGGATCTAATTAATAAACTAGTTAGCATTCTTGTACTGCTTTCCATATTGTCTGAGCCATATTTGAGATCTAGAGACCTATTTAGACCATTTTGTGTTAGATTCCAAAATTGTTTTGGGAAACACAGTAGTACTTATCCCTCTAGCCTACCTGGTAGCTGGGGAAGTTTTTCTTGGAGTGTTTTCCTCTCACTAACGTGTCTGGGTCAGAAAAATTACAGCAACTAATTGCAAATGAACAGCCTTTTAGGCACTGGAATGAATTTTGAGAGATAAGTATTTGCTAGGTGGATGGGACTCAAATATGCTGAGACTGCAGGCTTCATTGTTCCAGGCCGTTATTTTTGGTCCACTGACTAACAGCTGCTACATATGGTAGTTGTTGAGTTTTCTGCTAAAGATCCACTTACTGGCACAAATAGTAAATGTTTGCATGTGCTATTTTGATACGACTCCTGTGAGGCTTCATTTCCACATTTAAATATGGATCACATATGGTAAATCAAAATAACTTTTTGTATGTAAAGCATATGTCCAATGAATAAACCAAAAACATGTAGTCTATGGCACTGTCATAAGCCATATGCCTCTATATGGGTTAAGATTTAATGAAAGCTAATATAATAAGATCCGTCCAAAAAATTATACTTATTCTTAGTTATCTTATTAGTGGTGAGCAATAATAAGACTAATTAAATAATTAATGCAATTGAACAACCTTTAAGTCACATAAAGACAATTTAAGAGTCCAGTGAGGTAGTTCAGCTGTTAGGGGCATTTGCCACACAACTCTAGAAAACCAAGTTCAATCCCTAGAAAATACATAAAGATAAAGGAGAGAACTAATTCCACAAAGTTCTTCTCAGACCTTGATATGTGCACCCTAGCTATTCACTCCCACACAAATCATATGCACAAAATAGTAGTCATAGTAGTAATAGTAACAATAATAGTTTACAAGAATGCATATTGTTTAACACAAAATAAATACAGATAAAGTACATTATGAAAATATTTTTTGATTAATTGTGCTGCTCTGAGATTTTGTTTTGATGCTTAACTATGTATCCACCACTGGGAAGCATATAAATGCCTTATTTCTTTCCAGAGACAGTTAAACTTACTTTCCAATAAGAAAGTGATAAATAGTTTGTCTTGAATGGAGTCTTTTAGAGATTTATCTGTAATCCTGAGTTCTATCATTCAGGGGAGGATGGGTTCCTAATTGTAAAATGAGCTTGTATCACTTTATTTCAGGGGAACATCTCAGGCACCATGGGTGGGAGTTGGAAGGAATTCGGAAAAGTATATTGTAAGCTACAAAAAGCCCACACTGTATAATTTCACTCCTGTTGAGACTATCCTAAAAATTGCCTGAGAACTGAAAGGAGATTTAGGAATAAAATGATCATTTTTTAAAAACAAAATGTTTTTGTATTTGAATTGAAAGCAACTATAAAATTAAAAACCAACCTAGCTCTTTTGAATCTATGTCATTGATTTGGGCGCTGGGTGAATCTATGTCATTGTATTTTTAAAGAAAAATAAACTACTGAAGATATTTAAGTGTCTAATGGACATCAGACATCTTGTTAATAAGCACTTTAGCTTTGGACTTGCTATTCAAATTCAACAGGATTAATATGATTTCTAGAAAAATAACTCTAATAAGGAAGAAGACATGTTTGTACAGAAAATCAGATGAGGGTTAGTGAGAGCTTAGAAGTGAAGGAGCAGCAAATTTGTGGTACATCAGAGAACTGACTAAAAACAAATGTGAATATAGGCTTGTGCAAGGAAGGCAAATCTGTAAAGTTAGTTTTTGCTGTGGATGAATTGTGTCTCCAACAATGCCATATGCTGATAGGTGGAAGCTTTAGACAACCATGTGATACAAGCAGAAATGGAAATACCTAATTAAGTCTAGATGAAGTAACAGAAAAAACCCTGGGACCTCTATGGAATTAATGACTTAGTGAGTTCCTGGGTCAATACATTTATCCTCTCCTCTCCTCCTCTCCTCTCCTCTCCTCTCCTCTCCTCTCCTCTCCTCTCCTCTCCTCTCCTCTCCTCTCCTCTCCTCTTCTCTCCTCTTTTCTCCCCTTCTCTTCTCTAGGTCTTCTCTCTCAGTCTCCCTCCTCCCACCATCTTCTATCCCTCCTTCCCTCCCTCCTTATTTGTCTCTCCACCATCTTTCCTTCCCTCTCATGTTTAACCCGAACTACAGTATTTTCTTTGAGCAACTTGTGAAAACTAGCACAATGAGTAAAATAATTCAAGGAAGTTAGATAGTGTTGTTTATGGGTCATGTCTTTCTGGTTGGTAACTAACTTTTCTTCTTTCACACTGAAACACTGTGTGAATCAGCAAATGAATAAGAATTAAATTACATTCTATGCTGGGTCTTGTTTTTGCTGTATTTCATATTTTAATTTGTTTTCAAGCACTTTAAAGTTGAAAACCGTGTATGGTTTATGTGATAACAGAACAATTGAATATTTAATTAAACAGAACACCTTATTCCCAAAGCATTAGGGGATTTACTTATAATTTAGTTACATAAATCCTACTGATACCTCACAGCAGCTCTGTGAGGTAAGAACATCTTAATATTGTTCTTTCTTGAATTCAAAATAATGAAGGGATGACTGGCTAAAATTATATCTTCATTTTTTTCACACAATTTTCACACTGAAGTAGATATTTGAAATAAGTTGATCCACTTAAACAGCCTTCAACACAGCACATAATTGACAGATGACTATTTACAGAGCAATTTTAAGTATAGCAAAAACTTTACATGTGGGTACCATCATCCATTATTATTGGCAGTAATTTATAGGTGTTCTGAATATATGGGAGTCTTTCAACAACTTTTACATTATCCTTATAGCATATTAAATGATCCTTATTAAACCATAGTTGATTTTATCAGAATGTACATTCCTCAGTATTTATTTCAGAAGTTTCTTAGTTAAGGTATCTGTTGATTATTAAAGCACCATGACAAAAAGCAACTTAGAGAGGAAATGTTTATTTTGGTTTCACTTCCACTTCACATTATAGTTCATCATGAAAGAAAGTCTAGGCAGAAATTCCTTGCAGATACCTGGAAGAAAGACAGAGGCAGAGTGATGTGGGATACCCCTCTGTATGTTGTGAATTTCATTGGTTAATAAAAGCACTGCTTTGTGCCTATAGCAGAGCTATACAGGAACAGAGCTAGGTAGGGGAAACTAAACTGAATGCTGGGAAAAAGAAGGCAGAGTCAGAGAGAAGCTGTGCAGCCCCATTGGAGCCAGATGGAACTTTACCTGATAAACCACAGTCATGTGGTAATACACAGATTATTAGGAATGGGTAAAATTAATATGTAAGAGTAGAAAAAGACAAGATCTCCTGAGTAAATTGGGAGCATGGGGACGTTGGGGAAGGGCTGAAGGGGAAGAGAGAGGCAGGCAGGGGAGCAGAGAAAAATGTAGAGCTCAATAAAAATCAATACAAAAAAAGAGTTAGCTAATAAGAAGCTAGAGCTAATGGACCAAGCAGTGGTTTAATTAATACAGTTTCTGTGTGATTATTTTGGTTCTGGTGGCTAGGATGAATGAGTGGAGAGCAGCCAGGAAGCAATAAGTGGTTTCTTTACTACAAATTGGCACCCATGTGGCCAACTAAAATTCACTTACAACCTTAGAGGACTTGGAAAAGAAATTCTAGACACTAAAAAACAAAGTTTAGCCACTCTTATTTTCCTTCATGGGCTTTGCTTGCTGGAGCTTCTTTAAGAGAGGATTTTCTAATTCAGAAGTAGCAGGGAAAAAAGCCTTGGTTTTGAAATGCAGTCTTTTAGGTCTGTGGATTGCAACATGATTATCCTTCAAAACTAATATCCTCTTATAAGTGAGTACATACAATGTTTGTCTTTCTGGCTCAGGGTTACCACATGCAGGATGTTTTTTTACATAGTTTCATCTATTTTCCTGAAAATTTCATGCTGTTATACATTTAAGAGCTGAGTAATATTCCACTCTGTAAATGTAACACATTTCTTTTTCCATTATTCATTTGAGGGACATCTAATTTGTTTCCAGCTCCTGAATATTATTAACAGAACTGCTATGAACAGAGTTGAGCAAGTGTCCTTGTGGGAGGATGGAGTTTTCTTTGGGAATATGCACAGGAGTGGTATTTGAGGTAGGTGTATTTGGAATTTTCTGATAAACCTTCATATTGATTTCCAAAATAACTGTACAATTTGTGTTCCCAACAGCAATGGAGGAGTGTGATCCCCCATTCTCTCCGGTATGAGCTGCCACATATGTCTTTAATTTTAGTCATTCAGACAGGTATTAAATGGAATCTCAGAGTCATTTTGATTTTCATTTCCGCCATGGATAAGGAGGTTCAATGTCTCTTTAAGTGCTTATAGGCCATTTGAGATTCCACTGCTGAGAATTCTGTTTAGATCTATAACCCATTTTAAAAATTATATTATTTGGTTTATTAAGATCTAGTTTCTTCCTAATCCTCCCCTTCTCTCTTCTCTCTTCTCCTCTCCCCTTCCCCCACCCCACCCACCCCAGTGCGCCCAGCTTTTGCCTAGTGATCTTGTCTGCTTCCAATTTCCAGGAGGATCTATGTATGTTTTTCTTTGGGTTCACCTTATTATTTAGCTTCTCTAGGATTGTGAACTATAGGCTCAATGTCTTTTGTTTATGGCTAGAATCCACTAATGAGTGAGTATATACCATATTCATATTTTTGGGTCTGAGTTATCTCACTCAGGATAGTGATTTCTATTTCCATCCATTTGCATGCAGAATTAAAGATGTCGTTTTTTTTTTTTTTAACCACTGAGTAGTACTCTAATGTGTATATGTGCCACACTTTCTTTATTTATTCTTCCATTGAGGGCCATCTAGGTTGTGGGAATGGGATGGTTGAGATGGAGGAAGGGTGGATTGGCGAGCAGGGAAGAATATATCTTTATTAAGGGAGCCATTTTAGGGTTGGCAAGAGACTTGGCTTTAGAGGTCTTCCCAGGTGTCCACAGGGAAGTCTCCAGATAGGTCCTTGGGCAGTAGAGGAGAGGGTGCCTGAACTGTCCTTGTCCCACAGTCACACTGATGACTATCTTGAATATCACCATAGAACCTTCGTCCAGCATCAGATGGAGATAGAGACAGAGACCCAACCCACATTGGAGCACTGGACTGAGCTCCCAAGGTCCAGCTGAAGAGCAGGAGGCAGAATATGAGCTGAGCAAGGAAGTCAGGATGGCGTGGGGTTGGTCCACCCACTGAGACAGTGTGCCAAGCATTTGGATGGGGTGTGAGAGCACCATTCTATAGCTTGTTTAGTGGCAACATGGATCAGCTGTGTGACTAGAGAATGGTAATTGTACATGGCTCCTGGAGGTGGTGAGCAGCTTTGCCATGCTGGGCTGGGCAGGGCAATCAGGCAGTGTTGTACTTCCCCTTGCAATGACACAGTTTAACTTCATATGAAGGGCTTAGCATTTTAAGGAACACTTCAGGTCAGAAAATAATTGCAGATATTCAATAAAGAAAAATCCAGACATAAAAGATCTTTAAATGGATCACAGTGCGTTTATAAAATGTACATAGGCTTGGGAGAGAGAAGAAAAAGAGTATAAAAAGTCAGGTAAATGGTTTACAAAAAAATAAAACAAACAAACCAGAAATAAAACAGTCTTTAAAGAGATTGTACAGACAGTTATAGATTAAAGGAGTAAAGAAAGTAAAATAAATATTGAAAAATAATAGATTAAGAAATGTCACATAAAGATGGAATATACACAGAGAGCCTGGATTATGTATATTATTGTATTGTCTTTGAACTTTTTGACCATGAAGGAGCTAAGTAACAAACATATATACTTTAAAGGTATATTGTTTTCAAAATTTGGGTCTAAGGATATGTTGCTTTGGAAAAGAGGTTCTTCTTTTGTTGCCATAGAGGATGAGAACCTGTTGATTCATTTCAGGCTAATGCGGATTGATGGATCAAATCCACTAAAAGGTTGCCATAAACACACCCAAAAATTACTTTACCCAACAAAAAGCAGAAAGCAGTTTAGAGAAAAACTATGCCCATATTCCCAAATATTGTTTGTACATTTAAAGGAGGATATGCTGTAGAGATTTGCATTCGTATGGATCTTGGCTTATTGATACAAATTTAAGGTCAATTTTGTTAGGTATTTTTGTACAGCTAATTTAAAATGTAATGTATAATTACAAAATATAAGTTAAAAAAGAGTCATCTATAATAATCAAACTTGTAATGTCAGTTAAATTTTCTAGATATATAGAGATATATTTCAAATAGATAGGTATTCCTCAAATCTTTTAGAGACCTTGAGAACATGGCATTTAAAAGGTTTTAAAACTTAGGACTTTTCATGAAAATAAAACACTTCTGCTTCCTGGGTCAGCACCAATTACTTCAAGAGGAAGATGGTCATCTATGAGGTTCCTTATGGAGTTTGCTAGCCATCTGGACAAGAAACTGCTTTGGCCTGGACTGCTTTATGGTGTGCTGTGTGAACTGGACATGCTGGACCCACAAAGAAATGACTGCTGAACTTGCCTAAAGGTAAGATGATCCTTCAGGGTTCCTGCTTCATGAAAGAATCTGCTAGACATTCGGTTGAACACAAAAGAAAGTGACTGACAAACTGCCAATATAGATCTAACTGTCTTTGAAATTTCCTGCTTCATGGAAAAGTTCGCTGGATACTATTGGCCTGCAGGCTGAAAATTGGTGGTCCCAATGGTACAGAAGAACTTTGGGTGACTTTGCAGGTAGTAAGATGTCTTTGTCAATTCTAGAATTTTGGCAGTTGCTTACAATGAACTTCCTGTTAACTTAGGTATTTTTATATCCTTCTAGAGTCTTTGATGGAGTTGAAAAATTGATAGTTACAGTTTTCCTTAGTTATAATAAAAGATAAAGTAGATATAAATATTGTAACTATAATTCTTGCTTGATAACTACTTTGTTCTTCCTTGATATCTACTTTGTTTTACTATGTTAAATTTTTGCTATGTTAAAGTTAAAACCTTCCTTTTTATTTCAACAGAAAGGCAGAGGTCATGTGGGTTTCCCCTTTGTATGCAGTGAATGTCATTGGTTAATACAGGGACTGCTTTGGGCTTATAGAAGAACTATAGGGGAATAGAGCTAGGTGGAAAACTAAATGCTGGGAGAACTGAGGCAGAGTCGGAGAGAAGCCATGGAACTGCTGCCAGAGAAAGATTGCTGAAATTTTGCTGGTAGGCCAATACCATATGGTGGTACACAGATTAATGGAGCTGGGTTAAGCTAGAACTATTGGGGCAAGCAGTGATTCAATCAATACAATTACTGTGTGAGTAATTCAGGGCAAAGCAGCCAGGAATGACCAAGTGGCCTTCCTTGAAAGAGCAGAGGTCATTGAGGAATACTGCTTACTTGCTTTCTGATCATGGCTTACTCAGGCTTCTTTCTTTTTTTATTTAGCTCTATATTTTTCTTGGCTCCCCTCTCTGCCTCCTCCCTCCCCTTCAACCCTCTTCCATGGTCCTCATGGTACAAATTTCCTCAGAAGATCTTGTCTTTTTCTACTTCTCTGGAATTGTGATTTGTAGGTTGGTTTTCTTTACATTATGTTTAAAAATCACTTATAAGTAAGTACAAATGATAATTGTCTTTCTGGGTCTGGGTTATCTCACTCAATATCATGTTTTCTAGCTCCGTCCATTAATCTGCAAATTTCAAGATGCCATTATTTTTTATTGTTATTATTTAATTAAAAATGTCCACCTCCTCTCCTCCTCCCATTTCCCTCCTGCTCTCCCCATCCCCCTTACCCTCCCTCTCCAGTCCAAAGAGCAGTCAGGGTTCCCTACCCTGTGGGAAGTCCAAGGTCCTCCTCCCTCCATCCAGGTCTAGAAAGGTGAGCATCCAAACAGACTAGGCTCCCACAAAGCCAGTACATGCAGTAGGATCAAAACCCAGTGCCATTGTCCTTGGCTTCTCAGTCAGCCCTCCTTGTTAGCCATGTTCAGGGAGTCCGGTTTGATCACATGATCCATCCATCCAGCTGGCCTTGGTGAGCTCCCATTAGATCAGTCCCACCATCTTTTTTCTGTTGTGTAGTACACCATTGTGAAAATGTACCACATTTTCCTTATTCAGTCTTTGTTTGAGGGGTATTTAAGTTGTTTCCAGGTTCTGGCTATGACAAAAAAAAATGCTCCTATGAACAGAGTTGAGCACATATCCTTGTGGCAGGATCGAGCAGCCTTTGGATATATATCCAAAAGTGATATTACTGGGTGTTGAGGAAGGTTGTTTTCTAATTTTCTCAAAAATAACCATACAGATATCAAAGGGGCTATACCAGTTTACACTCCTACCAGCAATGCAGGAGTGTTCCCTTTACCCCACATCCTCTCCTGCATACATTTTCATCAGCGTTTTTGATCTTGGTCATTCTTGCAGGTGTAAGATGGAATCTCAGACTTATTTTGATTTACATTTCTCTAATAATTAAGGATTTTGAGCATTTCCTTAAGTGTCTTTCTGCCATTTTAGATTCCTCTGTTAAGAGTTCTCTGTTTATGTTTGTACTCCATTATTTATTGGGTTATTTGTTCCTTTGACGACTATTTCTTGAGTTCTTTATATATTTTGGATATTAGACCTCTGTCTGATGTAAGACTGTTGAAGATCTTTTCCCATTCTATAGGCTGCTGTTTTGTCTTGTTGACCATGTCCTTTGCTTTACAGAAGCTTCTCAGTTTCAGAATGTTCCATTTATTAACTGTTTCTCTCAGTGTCTGTGATACTGGGGTTATATTTACAAAGTGGTCTCCGTGCTAATGTGTTTATCAGGCTTCTTTCTTAAACTACCTAGAACTCTTTGCCTGAGATTGGCTGTTCCCCCAGTGATATTGGTCCATACACATTAATCAATCCAGGAAATATCTTACAGTTAAGATTTGCTCTTCAAATTACTTAAAATTGTTTCTAGTTTACAGAACACTAATCAACATAAGCAGTTAGTCAATTGTGTTGGAAAATACTTGAAATTCATTTTCAATATACTTGCTCGTTGACATTTGGATATTTTTCAGCTTTTTAATATAAGATAAAAAGGGGAAAGTTCAGTTTTACCCATGAATCTTTTCTGATTTGTGTGTGTGTGTGTGTGTGTGTGTGCGCGCGCGCGCGCGCATGCTCACACGTGTATAAGACTCTATTTCTGGGCCTCATCAACATGTGGTAAGGAAAAATGTTTCCAGAAAACATTGATGAGGGGCTGTAAAGATGACTCAGCAATGAAGAGATTATATGTAACTCTTGCAGAATATCCAAGTTTGGTACCAATTTCCTGTGTCTGGTGGCTGATGGATATTTGTAACTTTAAGTCCTCCTCTTGCTTTCTGTGCTGCCCGTACACATGTGCATACACACACACACACACACACACACACACACACACACACACACACACCCCTAATCAAAAATAAAGTAACTATCTAAAAAGTAAATAAAATGTTGATGACCAACTATTTATCAGTCTGTAAAACTTGCCATAATGAGCTAGCATTACAGTGGATTACTGGAAACAAATGAATTTAATCAAATATATTGACCACCACATCATTAAAACTGATTAAGTTTTACATGAGTATCTACCTAAATATATTATTATCTTACTCCCCTCATCATTTGCATGCTATTTTCAATGGTCTAAACATGGAGAAGAGGATACTCTTTCTGGCCTCTGTTCCAAGTATTATTTTTGAACCTTGTTGGGCTCTTTATCTCTGCCTCTGAAGATGCATCTTTTGTCCTCTGCTTTATAGAGAGGAGTTCTTCCTCCACTATGGACTTCTAATGGTTCTTGATTAGTCATTGAATAGCTCAGGGATTCTCAATTGCTTTCTCTCATGCATAATCATTTGTATAATCTTGCAATGTTACACTGGTGTGTCTGGTATGATTGTCTGAGAGTTTATCATCTTTAATAAAATTAATTAATTCAATTTTAAAAAAAAACAATTTTATATACCAATCTCAATTTCTATTCCCTCCTCTTCTCCTACTCCCTCCATCTTCCCCACCTAACACACTACTCAGAGAGGGTCCATGGTGAGTCAACAAAGTCTAGCACATCAGTTTGAAGCAGGATCAAGGACCTTCTTACTATATCTAGGCTGAGCAAGGTATTCTTCCAAAAAGAATTGGCTCCAAAAAGCCAGATCAAATACTAGGAATAAATCCTGTTCCCACTGCCAGTGGACCCACAGATTGCCCCAGCCATAAAACTGTCACCCACATTCAGAGGTCCTGGTTTGGTCCTATGCTGGTCCTCTTGTTGCCATTCTGGAGTCAGTGATCTTCCATTACCTCAGGTAAGCTGTTTCAATGGGTACCTCCATCATGGTCTTAACCTCATTGCTCATATTATTGCTCCTCCCTCTCTTCTGAACTTTGGTATCTCTGCCCATGCTAGGGGTGGATCCCTGGACCTGCTTCCATCAGTTGCTGAATGAAGGTTCTATGATAACAACCAAAGTTGTTATCAATCCTACCAAAAGCAATCTACAGATTCAATGCAATTCCCAACAAAATCCCAAAAGAGATCTTCATAGACCTGGAAATAACAATGTTCAAATTCCCAAGGAAAGACAAAAAATTCAGGATAGCCAAAACAATCCTGTAAAGTTAAGGAACTTCTGGGGGCATCACCATCCCTGATATAAAGCTTTAATATAGAGCTACAATAATAAAAAAGGCTTGGTGCTGGCATAAAAACAGACAGTTGAATCAAATGAATTAAATCTAAGACTCTAATATTAATCCACACACCTATGAGCACCTGATTTTTGACAAAGAAGCTAAAATTATACATGGAAAAAAGAAATCATCTTCAACAAATGGTGCTGGCATAATTGAATATCTACATGTAGAAGAATATAAATGTATCCATGTCTGTCCCCCAAGCACAAAACTCAAGTACAAATGGATCAAAGACTTCAATATAACTCCAATCAAACTAAATCTCATAAAAGACAAACTGGAAAGTAGACTTTAACACAAGGGCACAGGATCCCACTTCCTAAATATAATGCCAGTAGCACAGACACAGAGAGCAACAATAAATAAATGGGACCTTCTGAAACTGAGAATCTTCTGTAAGGCAAAGGACACAGTCAATAAGTCAAAATGGCAGCCTACTGAATGGGGAAAAGTCTTCACCAAGCCCACATCAGACAAAAAAGCATTGACATCTTGAAATTTGCATGCAAATGGATGGAACTATGAAAATCCTTCCTGAATTAGTCAACCCAGATTCAGAAATATGAACATGATATGTATTCATTCATAAATGGATATTAGACATAAAACAAAGGATAGCCAACCTATAATCCAGGACCCCAGAGAAGTTAGGTAACAAGAAGAACCCTAAGAAAAACATACAGAGATCCCCCAGAGAAAGGGAAATAGACAAGATTTCTTGAGAAAATCAGAAGCATGGGGGTGGGAGAACAAGGGATGACAGAATGAGGGGAGAAAGGGAAAAGGGAAGAGGAGAAAAAAACAGGAGAGAATGGAATCGAGATGGGGAAGGACAGAGGAAGAGTAAGGAAAGAGGTATCTTGATTGAGGGAGCCATTATGGGGCTAGCAAAAAAAAAAAAGGCACTGAGGAAAGCCCAAAGAATCTACAAGAATGACTTCAGCAAAGTTCCAAAGCAGTAGCAGAGATGGTGCCTGAACTGACCTTACCCTGTAATGAGGGAGAGAGGGAGAGAGAGAGAGAGAGAGAGAGAGGGAGAGAGAGAGAGAGAGAGAGAGAGACAGAGAGACAGAGAGAGACAGAGACAGAGAGACAGAGAGAGAGAGACAGAGAGAGAGACAGAGAGAGATTATCATCTTTTTGACACATTGAGACATACCCCACCAATCTGTTCATCAAAGTTCATTTACAGTGATTTTTCCTAAGCACCACAAGAACCTACATTCTTAACCTCTCAATTCTTATTTCTTCCACTTATTCTTACTTATGTTCAGCAGAATAAAAGTGAGCGCAGTCCCCATCTGTGCTTCAGAAAATAAATTCATTTTTAACCTTATAAATTTTCATTTATATTTTGTAAATCTGAGGAAAATATCATGTGAGTCAGCTTTCTGTTTCTATAACAAATACCTGAGATAATCAGTGTATAAATGGTATGTTTATTTTAGTGCCTAGCTTTAGTACTTTCAATGCATGGACATTTGGCTCATTTATTTTCTGGCCTATGACAAAGTTGCATTGGATGCTGACAATGAGTCAGCCTATGGCTAGAAGCCAAAGGAAATTAGAAATAAAAAGCTGATGTCTAAGTATCCCTTTCAAGAGCACACTGTCAATGGTCTGTGAACTTCCCACAATGGTCTATCTCTTACAGTTTCTACTATTTCCCAATGGTACTTTTACGAATAAGCATTTAACACCCAAGCCCTATGTTAAACACTCAAATCCCTACTTTAGCCAAAGTCTGTTTATCATTATTCAAAACCCCAAACTTACAAGTAAAATTAATAGTCTTCAAGTTTTCCAAACATGCAGGCCTGGTAATGGGACAAAGCTGTTAGCACATGTCATTCAAGTGTGAGGACTAGGTGCCAGATCTTCAGAATCCAGGTTAATTCCAGAAGGACTTGAAGGCCTATCTATAATTACAGACTTGGAAAAATAAATATGGAAAAGCCCCAAAGCTGACTTGCAAGCAGGAATAACTTAATCATTGAACTCCATGTCTGACTAAGCTACCATGTTTCATTAAATAATATGGACAATTCATGGAGAATGATTCCAGATATCAACTCTGAGTTTCTAAATACATGGGTATACATGTGCACATGTACACACACATATAAGGTACACTATAAACAAAAAAAAAACTAATTAAAAGATCTGAAGCATATAATGTAGAACTCACAGATCAGATTTCTATTTTAAATTATATAATATAATATTCCTATAGTATAGAAACATGAATATATATTTAGGAAACAAAAGCATATACCTAATGTTTAGCTGGCTACTTTGGAAGATGAGAGCTATAGAGGATTAAACTTTTTTCCCATTTCTAATTTAAGATATAGCTTGTTGATTAATTTATATATATTGAGAATGAATGTTTTCTAAGTCCGTTTAAGAAAGAAGATGATCGATGAAGAAAGCCACCCACAATGCCATGGCATCTTGCTCTTGAACTTAGTAAAAAGGTTTATCCCATAAGTGTGAGATGAAATGAGGAAACTTTTTTACTATGTAAGTAAATTGAAGACACTGAATGATTTGAGTCACCAGGGCTGTAGAATTTTACGCATTTGCATGGTCAGCATGGAAGAGAATTACACTTTCTTCCCTACAATTTCTTATGTGTTATTCTTGCTTTTTAAGTGAATTGAGAAAATCCTCATTTTACCACATAGAAAAAAATGTCATCATTATACAATGGGATCTGCCTTTCCACTTACAAAATCAACCCATCAACTATTATTTTCAGCTTATTTCTAGGTGCATATAGGTCAAGGGAGGAAATATGGGGAGAAATAACTAAAATGAAGGGTCATTTAAGGAGTACTCTGAAAACCTAATGCAGTAGAACATCTACATATATGGAGGTTGTCTAAATGATATCACTAAATAATGAGAGTCCCAATTGAATATATTTTGTCACCAAAGTTGCCATACCCAGAATTGTGTTAGATCTATTTGAGTTGTTGACCAAAGCAGTGCCATGAGAACTCCCACACAATCCAGGCTGTTGCCAAGACTATAGGTTGTACTCCACAGACTAATGGGAAGGGTACACTGTTGAAGACAAAGGCTGCACAGCTCATTGAATATGGAGAACTCCATCTGGTGCCTATGTAGAGCCTTAACCCATATGTGCTAGTGTCTTTGGCACAGGAAGTCACTCTTCATGATAAAAAAAATGAGGAACATAAACACCAATCCACACCCAAACCTTTTGATCAGCAGTAGTGACCTGCCTATGAAATATGCTAGTGCAATGGGAGCACAAGATTTGTGGATGTGATCAGCCAGTATCTGATTTAACATAAGGCCATTTCTGACACTGCTTGGGTGATATCCTAAGTCACAAAACAATCTCACAACACTTCAGAATGATGAATAATAAGAGGGTTATTTATTTAAGGGGAAAACTTACAGATCACTCTCCTGGACAATGGTCCTCTGTGAAAAGAGAAACAGTCTAGCAGCCAGAAGCGGGAGCTGGAAGTAAGAGAGCTGGCACTCAGTTATCACTGTTTTTAGAGTATAAGAGACCATGCCCAAGTGGACTGATATCTTAAAGGCTTTTGGCTGAAGGACCAGAATCTGTTCCTCCCACACCACTTGGATGACCAAGAACCTGGGACTAGATAACTCAAGAACCTACAGTGAAACCAAATATTACTGTTCTAAAAGAAAATGACTCTAAAGACAATAAGCTATACTCATAGATCAGTGCCTTGCTCAGCCATTATCAGAGCAGCTACTGCCTACAGCGGATGAGAATAAATATAGAGACCAACAGCGAAACATAATGCAGAGAATAAGAGGTTTTGAAAGACTCAGTTCTAAGAAGGATGTCTTCATCAAATCCCTTCTCTGAGTGCTCAGGGAACTCTTACAGAAAAGGAAAGGGTGTAAAAACCAGAGGGAAAGTAGGGCATGAAGAAAGCATAGTCCTCTAAATCAACATGTTCAAAGTACATATGAACTCCTCACAGGAATTGAGCCAACACACACTGGACCTGTATAGGTCTGTGCCAGATACTGTCCTAGAGCAGAAAAGAGTAGTCACATGCCCCATCCCTAACCCAAATGGAATCTCCAATTGATAACCATTTACAAATTAACATTAAGTTCCCTCCAATAGTGTCTCACTGGGCAAAAACTATTCTTTTTTATCTTTATTGTTATATTTGTTTATTTATTAAAAATTTCCACCTCCTTCCATCTTCCCATTTCCCTCCCACTTTCCCTTCCCCTCCCTCTCCAGTCCTAGTTCTAGTTTTTTCTTTTATTATATTTTCTCCTCCCTCTGCTTCTTCCTGATGTCCTCTACCTCCCATCCCACATGGATCCTCCCACTTTCTTTTTCTCATTACAAGACAAACAGACTCATTTTGGATAATAATAAAATAAAGCTAATATATTGCAATTGGACAAAACAAATTAACAGAAATTAAAGAGCCAGGAGAAGGGATAAGAAACAGAAACCTTTTAATTTGCACAACAAATAACTCCATGAAATCCCTAAACTAGAAGCCATAATTTTTATGCAATGGACCTGTAGGGTAAGAAGAAAGAAGAAAAATATATAAATAAAATTAAATTAAAATTAAAAATTAAAAGTAATAGCATAAAAATAGAGTCCTGCGAAAACACTATGAGATAATAAACCTTTAAAAATTCAATTGAGTTCACTTTCTAGTGATTATTTACTGCTGAACACACAGTCTACACTTAAGGAAGAGCTGTCATGGAGTCTCCAGGTCAGAGACACTGAATCTTTCCCGGTAAGCCACAACCTCGTGGTGATACACAGATTAACGTTTAGATCAGGGTGTGAGAGTTGGTCAAGAAGAGGCTAGATATAATGGGCCCGGCAGTAATTAAATTAATAAAATTTCTTTGTGGTTATTTCGGGGGTTAATCTAGCTGGGTGGAGGGACTCAGCCCACTCCTCAATACTGCACAAATTTATGTAGTCTATCACTAAGCAAATATTGTTATGCTGCTCATGATTATACTTTGAAATTTATCAGGTACTTAATATGAACTACATTGTATATTTTTACCATGCCTTTCAACGTTGAAGACTCTACTACCCATTTATAAAGTGAAATAATAATGTTTGTTGGGCATTGTGTTCCGTTGCTATTATGACACACCATGACCAAGGCAACTCTTATAAAGCAAAGTATTTAACTGGGGGGCTTGTTTCAATTTCAGAATCTTAGTCCATTATCTTCATGGCAGAGAGGTGACAGCAGGCAGCTTTTCAGTTTCATGATGTCACATTTATTGATTGATGATCTTACTGCCTGTGCTAGTGGTGTTCTATTAAGAAAGTTTTTTTTTTCCTTGGGCAATGAATTCAAGTCTATTTTACTCTTTCTCTTCTATCAGACTCAGTATGTATGGTTTTCTGTTAAGGTCTTTGATTTACTCGGACTTTAATTGTGTACATGGCAATGATTATGGACCTAATTGCATTCTTCTAACATGCCAACATTCTGTTAGACAAGCATCATTTGCTGAAGATCTTTCTTTGTTTCCATTGTGTATTGCTGGTTCCTTCATAAAAAAAATTCAGATGTCCATTGGTCTATGGATTTCTGTCTGCATATTTTATTTGATTCCCTGTGGTTTTTATTATCATTGCGTCATGGTACTACTAGAAATCAGGAATGGTGATACCACTGTAAGTTCTTTTATTGTTAAATATTGTGTTGGCTATCCTTGTTTTTTCCCCTATGAAATTGAGCATTGTCCTTTCGAGTTCTACAAAAAAACCCTGTTGTAATTTTCATGGAAAATTCCCCCAGATACTATGGGCTTGTAGGCTAAAGATTGGATGCCCCAATATTACAGAAGAAGTTTGGATGACTGTCCAGGCAGCAAGATGTCTCTGTCAATTCAAGAGTTTTGGAAGTTGCTTACAATGCACTTTTTGTTAACTTAGCTAATATTATACCCTTTTGCTGTCTTTGATGGAGTTGAAGAATAGATAGTTATAAATATAGTTTTCCTTAGTTATAAAAGATAAAGTAGATATAAATATTGTAATTCTTGCTTGATACCTTGTTTTGTTATATGCAGTTTTACTATGTTAAAGTTAAAACCCTCCTTTTTATTTAAACAGAAAAAGATACTATTTGTTAATAAAGAAGCTGCTTTCAGCCAATAGCTTAACAGAATATAGCCAGGCATGAAAGCATATACAGAGAGGGTAGGTGGTGTCAGTGAGATACCATGTAGCCACGGTCAGAGGAAACAAATGCCCAAAACTTGCTGGTAGGCCATGACTTCCTAGTGATGCATAGATTAATAGTTAGTATAGAGCTAGCAAGAAATATGTTTAAGCTATTGGCCAAACAATATTGCACATAATATAGTTTCAGTGTGATTATTTTGGTTTTGGGCAGCCAGGAAATGAACGAAGAGCTCAGTCAACAGTTCTTCATGATTCATTCTAGTTTGAAGTCTATTTTTGTAGATAATAGAATAGTGATGCAGGATTGTTTCTTAGATTCATTTGCTGAAAGATCTTTTTCCAACCCTTTAATCTGAAGTAATGTTTATCTTTGATGTTGAGGAATATTTCTTATATGCAGCAGAAGATTGGATCCTGTTTGTATATTCATTTTTTAGTCTGTGTCTTCTTATTAGGTAATTGATATTGAGAGATTTCAATGACCAATGATTGTTAATTCTTGTTTTTAGTTTTTTGTTGCAATTGTTAATCATGGTGTATATATGTGGTGTGTTATGTGTGTGTGTGTGTGTGTGTGTGTATTTTCGTTGTTTTGTTTTTCTAGTGTGAGATGATTTATTTTCTAGTGTGATATCATTGGGATAGTTAACCTGCTAGGGTTGGAGTTTACATTCTAGTACCTTCTGTAGCTTTATGGATAAGTACTGCTTAAATCTGGCTTTATCGTGGTATATCTCGCTTTCTCCCTCTAGAGTAATGGAATGTTTTGCTAGGTATATTTATTTTAGTAAGAATCTGTGGTCTCTTTGAATCTGCAGAATGTCTGCCTAGGCCTTACAGCTTTTAGAGTCTGCATTGAGAATTCCTGTAATTCTAATTTTAATAGGTCTGCCTTCATATGTTACTATTGTGGGATAATCTTTTTGTACACTGTAAAGATATGTATCTACCTAAAGCACCTCCTGATTGGTTTAATGAAAAGCTGAATATCTAGGTATGAGAGGATAGGTAGTACTTCTGGGCAGAGAGAGGGACTGGAAAGAAGAATCTTGGCATGCAGATTTTGTCAGCAGATGCAGGAAGTCATATGTATCATACTAAAGAAAGGTTAAAAAGTCATGTGACAGAATGTATATTAAGATTTATGGGCTAATTAACTTATAAGAGATAATTAGAAACAAACTTGTAGTGACAAGGAGAGCAGGCCTGCTTTTTGTCCCGCCTGGCTCCCACATGGCTAGCTTTACATCCGAAATAACACACAAATTATATTCATTCAAACACTGCCTGGCCCATTAGCTCTAGCCTCTTACTGGCTAACTCTCACATCTTGATTAACCCATTTCTATTAATGTGTATTGCCACTTGACTGTGGCTTACCGGCATGAGTCTAATTACCATCTATCTTGGGTAGGAGAAGCATGGCATCTGCATGACTCTGCTTTCTTCCTTGCAGAATTCTGTTTGCTCTCCTCCACCCACCTAAGGACTAGCCTATCAAAAGGCTAGGGCAGTTTCTTTATTAACCAATGAAAGTAACACATAGACAGATGACCGTCCTACATCACAAACCTAAGCTAAAGGCTAAGCTTTCAATATTAATAATAAGTCTCTGTGTTGTTACTTGTGAGCTGGCGGCCCAGAGAAAAGTTCAACTACATATTTGTGTCGATGTACAAAAATCCGTACCAATGTAAACTATTTAAGACTCGTATTTTCTGTTTTAGTTTAAAAGTAAATTTAATGATCTACCATTTTATTTTATAATTCTTACTAATAAGTATATTAAATAAACTACCTTTATCCTATTATCCCTCTATCTTCTCCTTTTTCTTTCAGAATGAGATCTCTTGAATCTAATCTCCTTTGTTTAGCTTTCTGACTGACCATGAAAAATAACAACTTGAAAATAATGATAAAAATTATTCATAACCTACTGAATTACCAATCTATCCACCCCATCTCTAGGGAATGTGGGCACTGTTTTCTCTCGACTGCTTCCTGTCGTCTGGGGTGATAGTACCCTTAGGAAATACTGAGAAAATTGTGATAATGGTCTAGTTCTGGGAGAGCTAGCAGCATTATTTTTTATTTAGTCTCTGTATAATGGGAAAGGGTAAAGCTTATCTAATCCTGTGGCTGAAATAGTTTGTAAGGCTGGACCATCTCAGCAGTTTTGAAGTTGTTCTGGAGGCAGAATTTTGAAGAAACTTAAACAAAGGCATTCTGAGAGGCTAAATCACATGCATTGCTTGTGTTTTTCTTTTTTTTTTTTTTTTTTTTTTTTTGGTTTTTCGAGACAGGGTTTCTCTGTGGTTTTGGAGCCTGTCCTGGAACTAGCTCTTGTAGACCAGGCTGGTCTCGAACTCACAGAGATCCACCCTTCTCTGCCTCCCGAGTGCCGGGATTAAAGGCGTGTGCCACCACCACCTGGCTCATTGCTTGTCTTCTTCATTGGTGTCTGGTTCTTTTATTCTGAAAACACAAAAACTTTTAAAAGTAGCACACACACACACATATAACATGCATATATTTATATATATATATATATATATATATATATATATATAGCATTTTAAATGCATATAATGTGCTGCATGCGTAAGTCAGTTAAAGATTATTTTTTGTTCTATTTTTGAGTAAGTAAAAGGCATCTGTCAACTTTGTGTTTATTTAGACTGCATAACCATACTGGAATATAAATGTTCAGCCAGGCCACATGAAAGGATGATTTGTAATAAGTCATTAGGGCTTTGTAGTGAACAAGATTTGTCATTCAGTTTCAGAACTGTTCATAAATTAGCATATATATCACCTATCACATAGTTGGGTTTTTTTTTTTTTTTTAGTTTCTTAATGGTTATAGTCAAGATTTTCCGGAGGTCTCCCACAATCAAACCTGAAATTTATTAATTATGAATAAATCTATAGTCTTTTGTTTCTGAGGAAACAAAGGAATAACTTCTACCCAAACACAACATATTTTCTGACTTTCATTCAGGGGTTAAGACATTCTTAAAATATGTAGATTGGTTTAATTTAGCAGTTTTTTTTTTACAATCCACATCTTACCATATATAACAATATTATTTCACAAATAGTTACTTGCCCTTTTCCCCTTAAAGTTTTTAGTATTTTTTCTTTGTCTTCAATATTTGGTGTTTTGATTATGTGATGAGGGAAGTTTCTTTACTGGTCCAATCTTCTTGGTGTTTTGTAAAAATTGTGTGCCTTTATGGGCATCTTCTTCTTCAGGTTAGGAACATTTTCTCCAATAATTTTGTTAAAAATATTTTCTAGACATTTGAGGTGAGATTCTTCCTCTTTTTCTAGTTTTTAATTTCACAGGTTTGGTCTTTTCATAGTACTCAAGATTTCATTGACGTTTTGTGTCAGTAAATTCTTACATTCAACGTTTTCTTGGACTAATGTATCTATTTCTCCTATTCTATCTTCAGTGTCTAATACTATCTCTTGAAACACTTGTGTTCTTTTAGTGATGCTTTTATCTGTGATTCCTGTTTAGTTACCTTGATTTTTCATTTCCAGAATTCATTCAGTTTGTGTTTTCTTTGTTGTTTCTATTTCCATCTTCATGTCTTTAACACTTTTATCCATTTTCTTTAACTGTTGTTTTTTAACTTTCTTTAAGAGAATTATCCAATTGTTTATGTTTTCCTGAATTTCTTAAAGGGATTCATTAATTTCTTATTAAGGACCTGAATCATCTTCATGAAGTTAACATTAAGGTCTTTTTCTTAGCCTTTGCTGTGGTAGAATACTAAAGGGTTATTATAGTAGGATTGCTGAGTTCTGGTGATGACATATTGCCTTGAGTGTTGTTGATTTTCTTCTTATGCTAGCCTCAAGGCAGTGGGTTTGGAATGATTATAGGTCCTGGTACATATTTATGAGTTTGTCTTTGTTGGACAGATGCTTTGTTTATTGGTTTTCTTTAATTTTCTGGTCAATATGGCCTGTGACTGGGCAGGGGAGTTAGGGGCCTTGGTTTTCTTGGTTGTGTTGATCTCTGATAGAGAAAGTTGGCTATACACTCCAGTTGTGGGATGGGATATGATGCTTAGGAGGACTCTAGACTGGGAATAGGATTGTAGGACACCAAGAAAGAGAAAATGGGGACAGTTGGTGTATGGTTGGGCAGCCTACATGAACTTCTCCCAATCTCTGTTTCTGGTCCTGACTAATTCATTTACAGTATTATTGTAGCTAGGGAAAATTAATTTTTACTTTTGCATTATATTGATCCTCCCTGCTCTCTTTCTTCCTCCAGAATTTCAGTAAGATCATTATCTGTCCTCCCTAAAGACAATAGGAAAGCAGGATTAATTTCCTTGGATGTCCAAGTTGATGTGTTTACTGTAGTTAGAAATGAGTAAAGATTGCACTTGCCCGGATGAGTTAATTTTCTATGCTATACCTTTTATAAATAAGTGGACATAATCAGAAACTTACTGATAAAAGCTCTGGTCAGGAATAAAGCAAGATTTCTGATAAAGCTCCCCCAAATTGTTTCACATTTCTGAATTACTCAACAATCATGTATTTAGAGTTACATGTCATTAATGTATTTTTCCTTATAATTTTTTTTATCATTCTTCTAACTGGGCTGCTCTCCCAAAGAAACTAACTAATCAAGAGTCCACTTTAAAAAGAGATGGATGTAAATCATATTATGAGTATGGATTTTTTAAAGCACAGCATTTTAATCAGTTAGTTAACTACCATTTGGACAGGGGAACAAATTTCTACTCTGCTCACTTAATCATGTAAGTTGAAGAGGCAGAGAATAATCAGTTTTAGCTAACCTCTGTTTTTACCACAAACACAGTAACAGCATTGGGATTCTCAAAGAGTGTTTCTCCTGTATTTCAATTATTGTACTACAAAACACAAGAGAAGTGTCAACCAAATCCCAAGAAAGCATACCCAGTAATCAGAGCAATATCTTATTTTACCAATTGAGAGTGTACTATGAGTGTTCTTCACTTGGCCAGTATAACAGATTCATCATTAGCACAAGGCATGTAGTAGAACAGTTTGTACTTCCTTCCATTCCCAACCCTCATAGTCTAGATATTATATATCTTCTAAAGTTTTCTGGATTAAAGGGTTGCTCCCCAGTGATTCTATGAAATAATTATATGAGTTTTAGGAGTCAAGACCTAGGGGGAGTTGTCAGTTTGTTGAGGATGTGCTCTGGAAATGCACTGTGGGACATCAACTATGCTGCTTTCTCTCTTTTATTTCTCTGTGAGACAATTTTGAACTATAAGCCAATATATGCTAATAAGGCATATCAATAGTTTTATGTATATTTTAGATGAAAATTTATGACATAATAAAATGTGTCTTAATTTTATTTTCTTCATTTTGTAGTATATATATATATATATATATATATATATATATATATATATTAGAAAGTAGAAAAATTAAATACTAGAATATATTATGTCTACTATTTTTTGTTTTGAGATATAGCAAACTTACTTTCTCTGTAAGAAAATTGTATCTTATCATGATATTTTAAATATTTCTGTTCAAGTAGAAGAAGATTTTAATATACTATAAACTTTTATGAGAAAACTGGTGTTCACATGAGTAAAAAAAATACTAAATCTGGCCAGTGTGTCAGTTTGAAAGAAAAATAAACCTTCTAGGGAGTGGCACTATTAGGAGGGATGGCCTTGTTGGAGGAAATCTGTCACTGTTGGAGGTAGGTTTTGAGGTTTTCTATGCTCAAGATATCCTCAGTGTGACACACAATTCATTTCCTATTTCCTGCACATCAATACATAGATCTCAGGTTCTACTCCAGAAGTACCATGTCTACCTGCCTACATGGTTCCATTACAATAATGGACTAATCCTCTGAAACTGCAAGCCAGTAGCAATTAAATATTTACTTTTACAAAAGTTATTGTGGTCATTGTCTCTTTACAGTAATAGAAACCCCAACTCAGACAACCACATTATAATATTTTCTTGGAACATGAAAAGTAGGCTGTCTTCCTCAGAAAATTCTACAAAAAAGTAAGAGGATAGAAGGCAATGTCATTCCTGTGAAAAAATAAAATAACCAATGCTCTGTAGATAAAGTGTATTAATAATTCATCATACCTTGGGATACCAGTTTCTGAATATAAACTACACAAGCATCCCTGTTTCATTCCATGATGGTCTCAGTTTGATGCTCTTACCTAAAGCACTCTCTCTTCCTATACATTCAAATTGCACAACCCTTCCTCAAATTCTTCAGCCACTAATCTTCATTGTGTTATTTTTTTTTTTAACTTTCCATGTTCTTTCGTTTTTCTCTCAAAGACAGTCTGTTCCTAAATTTCTTTCTTTGGATCTCTAATAGTTCAACTTTAGTATCAAGTGTTCTCAGTAGAAAAAAAAATCAGTGTTTCATATTTGCTTATTTTTTTTCTTTTTTTAATTATAACTCTTTTTTTAAATTTATTTGTTTATTAAGGATTTCTGCCTCCTCCCCGCAACCGCCTCCCATTTCCCTCCCCCTCCCTCGATCAAGTCACCCTCCCTCATCTGCTCGAAGAGCAATCAGGGTTCCCTGACCTGTGGGAAGCCCAAGGACCTCCCACCTCTATCCAGGTCTCCTAAGGTGAGCATCCAAACTGCCTAGGCTCCCCCAAAGCCAGTACGTGCAGTAGGATAAAAAACCCAGTGAGTCTCTTCATTTAGGCGGTTTTACAGTAGATGGTAAACTAAATGAAAATGGTGTATTTGTTTCTACATGGGACTATGATGTTGTTTTATCCTCATGACAGTGTAAGGAGAAAAGTTGTTGTTATAGTTTTATATAGGAAGATAAGCCCTACCAGTCAAAAGGAGCCACCCTGAAGCCTGTACGGCACTATCAGAGGGTCCTGAAGGTGCCTAGCTAGTAAGGAGCAACCAAATGATGTTTCCTGAGTGCCTAGCAACAAGCACTGTTAGAAACCCTGATGGCGCCTAGCCAATGAGAGACAAGCCTGAGATGTCAACTGTCAATGGATCAGAGTGCCTGGCTGCTGGAAGGGTATATAACTTTTTCCCTGTTGTTAAATAAATGAGTCTGCTATAAGCCTTCTACCTGACTCCAGACTTTGTTCGCTGACGGGTGTCTTTTCACCCGCACCTTCCCTGCCCCCCTGGAACATATTAGAACACAGCAACATCTGGCACACAAAGCAGTGACTTCTAACAGGTTTTGACCTAACCAAGTCAGAGTCCCTTTTTTCTTTGTGGCTGTAATTTTTGTGTTTTGCCCGAAACAGTTTCTAGTCATCTTCCTCTCCTCACGCAAGGTGCTGCACAGCAAGCCAAGACAGTGTATTTTTGGTGAAAAGACCCCTTGGTCACTTTGGTAAAGTAATAGCAGTTTTGTAGTTATTAGTTTTGCCCACAGTTTCTGGAAAATCATCAAAAAAGTACCAATTTTGCTTTATAGTTTCAGAAAGTTACAATCCATCCTAAAGGGTAAGCATGGCAGAATGGCAACAACTGTCTTCATGATCCTGAAACAGAAGATATTATACTTAGTGGTAGAACTGAAAAAGAGGGAATACCAGACCCAGGGGCCAGGATATGACTCTCAAAGGTATTTCCTTGTGATTGCTTCCTTCAGGGACTCTCAGCTCCCAAAGAGATTGAGAGCAGGGATGGTGAGATTTTTATATTCAAAACATGACATCATCTTTTAAATCTTGGAATTTTTATTTTTCTAACATTCACTAAATGTTAGAATTGGTTACTGAATCTAACCAATTCAAATTAGCAAAACGATTCTCCAAAAAGTAATTTCCTTAATATCCAAATTTACTATATTATTCAGTGACTTACTCCATTGAGAAAAATATATAGTTTATCTACTAATCATTTATTCCCCTCCCAGGATCAATATAACATCACAGGCTCAACCCCATTTCTTTAATTATGTGAACTATAGATTCCAAGAGAAACCAGTTATAGCTATTAAAGATCTAGCCACTGGGCTTCCTGTTATAAGTGAAATGGCTTTTGTGGCCCAAGAAGTGCATTGTACTTGTGTAACTAATGTGCACTAATGGTACATATGCCCCTAAGAAACTATTCTTGCTTTCCAACAGTGCTGCCCAAAAAACCAAGTGGGATTTGTGGATTAGTTGTTTAAATATTTATGAAGCTATTTCAGCATATTTTATTTATTACCAAATGTTTATAGCATAATTATTTCAAGAATGAAGCTTTCACATTCTATCAAATGTTTAAACTAAGATCTAATTTTTCCATCATGTTCTTCTAATACTAGGTCATACTAAGTAAGAGCAGAGTGATAAAAGTTCTTTAGTGGATATTAATTGCCATGAAACTATTCATCCGTCAGTCTACCTATTGATGCTTTCAAAAGACTTTTTTGTGTGCATATCATTGGAAAAAGCAGCATTCTCATAAGAACAGAAAACATGATTATGACCTACAACACTCTTGAGCTGGTCTACCTTACCCACTTGACATGCAGAACAGTACTGAAGATAGACTCTATTTACATTCCACTACATGCATGAACAAACTTTCCCTAATTTCTTTGCCTTTAACTTTAATGTGGGAGCATTGATTATTCCAACAAGAATAATCAACAACTTTGCAAAACTGGCAGAACAAAATTAAGAATTCTTCAACAGAAATTAATGGTTATATGAAGAATAAATCATTCAGTTGAATAACTTTTTTTAAAAATCAGACATTAGTAAATAACTGACTCAAGGACCAGATTTTACTTTTATATGTTTCTGTATATGTTATGATTTGAAATTTTCAAATGAACCATGACATTAAATAATCAATTATGGTGTCAACACTTTCTTATAAAATTTTCATATTTCATATGATCCCTCCATCAGTTACTGGAATTAGCTTCTATGATGACAATTAAGGTAGCCACTAATCTGATTACAGGGGAAGGTTCTTTCAGATACCCTCTTCACTCTTGCTAGGAGTCTTATCTGTAGTCATTTTTGCCGATTGCTGAGAATTTCTCTAATATCAGGTTTCTACATACCCCATACTGTCTCCCTCTATCAAGATATTTCTTTTATTGTTATCCCCCTCTGTCCCTCTCCCAACTTAGTCTTTTTGATTCCTCATATACCCATCCCCTATCCCCTTCCTTCTACCCCCTCCCAGTTTACCCAGAATATCCTAAATATTTTCCTTCCTGGGGTCCTTCATGTGTGTCCCTCTTAGGGCCTTCCATTTTATCTAGCTTCTCTGGGATTGTGGACTGTAAACTAGTTATCATTTGATTTACATGTAAAATATACTTATGAGTGAATACATGCTGTGTTTGTCTTTCTGGGCCTGAGTTATTTCACTAAAGATCTTTTTCTACCTCTGATCAAGACACTTGAACATTTTTTACATTTTGAGGTCATTGCCCTCATTTGCTGCACAGTTGTTTATTTTATAATCTTCTAATATGAAGTCTTAATTTTTAAGTTAAATAGGTATTAAGAATTATTGATCAATAGTCATCTATGCTTGTCATACTTATTGTTAGACTAATCAGTTTCTTTAGATACATAAAGATTGTATTCTGCATAGATAGGCAATCTTCAACTACTTCAAAGAATTATAGAATACGGTGTTTAAATAACTTTAGGTTCTGTTGACCTGAGATATGACTGCTCCTGGCAGCACAGATTTATTACTGAGAGAATGTTGAGCACCAAAGAAACTCCACTTGGAGCTTCTTGGCAAAATTGGCCTTTGAGCAAGGAACTGCCCATGCTTCAACCACTGACAAGGTATATGGAATATGGAAATGGCTTAGCAGGAAACAAGGAAAAGGAGTCTCAAATTTTGCCAAGATAGGATAAAATGGTTTTGAAAATTTCCCTGCCTCTGAAAATGATCCGTCAGTTAAGCTAGGCCTTAGCCAGAGTTTGTTGCTTCAGCATTGTAAATAAGACTTTTGGAGACTGCCCAGGTCTGGTTGTCTCTGTCACTTGTACATTTTTGGAAGTTGCTTAATTGCACTTCCTGCTTACTCAAGTAATATTATTTCTCTACTCGAATCTTCTATGGGGTTAAAGACTAGATAATTTTAGTTACTTTCCTTTCACAACTTGGCCAAGTCATTTATTATACAAGAATTAAACTCATTAGGATAGGATAATTATTGAAACATTTATCTTATGTTTCTTGCTTGATATATTTGTTCTTATTTTGTATAATTTTGTATTAAGCTTAGAACTTACTTATTTAAACAAATTGGAGGGGTGCTGTAGGAATTCCTACCACCAGTAGTCATTAAGTTACCTGCCCACTTGGGCATGGCCTCTTATACAATTTATGCTGATGTAGATCGTGCATCCAGCCTCTTTTCTGGCTGTGGGATTCAGTTGCTGTTTTCTGTTCCAGCAGAGCATTCTTATTTGTGAGTCTATGCCTAAATAAATAACCCTCTATTATTCTCGATTGTGAGTTAGTGAGGGATTTCTTTTAAGCGTCCTTCTTCAAATTAAGCTTCCTGCTAAAAATACAGATAAGTATGCTTCTTTCACAGGCATCATAGTCCAGGAATAACAGGTTTCAAATAAAACTTCAGAGTTCCAAAGTTTTAAATTTTCTCTAATTGTCTTATAAAATGTTCATGCCTTTTAACCTAAAACTATAGCCTTTTCCTATGTCACCAAATTTGTAAATCTGTTCCAGCTGTCCCACAGACACCTCCTGTGTTAAGAAATATGGTTTGGTGAAAACTATCAGTTTCCAGAGCCTATTTTGATCCTGCCCATTTTTGAGCACATTTTACAGGTCATTCCTGCTGCCTGGGTCTAGGACAACCTGAAGAGAGTCCTCCAGATTACATTAGCATCTGTACCAGCCCCTGAAACTTTGCCATTGGTACCACTTCTCAAGGCTCAAATAAGCACCTACTCAGCAAGTGAAATCTGATTTAAAGGGCATATCTGCTCTCCTGCCCCACTCACTCACCCTTGCCTCTCCTGTACAACCAAGACATTTCTTCAGTCCTAGATTTCTGGCCATTAATCACCCTTCTCATCACTAGCCCCATTTATGACCTGATAACAATCTATTTTTTCTCCTATCAACTTGCCTTCTTAGCTCCATCAAGAAAAAAGATGCCTCAATTTTTCAGTATTGCAGTTAACCGAATGCTTCTCCTCCCAAACCTCCTGTTAAAGGTGAGCCCTCTCACTCCCAACTTCTCCTTTCTCACATCTCCCATGCTTATGGGAAGTATCCAGACTTGAAACGGCACCCCAGTACCCAAAGAGTACAGAATGTTTGGGTGGAAGCTTCGCTCGAGCCGCTGGCATTCATATACCCAAATAGTCTCGAACGTTCAGGTTCCCCTGGAGTTGCCTCAGTCTGAAGTTGGTCCCAGAGAAAGTCTGCCATTGGTGGCTCCACCCACAAAGGCATTAAGACCCCCCACCTAGTGGGTTTCTCTTGAGATCTTCTCAACTTCTTCTGGGGCACACAGGAATGCTTTGCTCAGAATAAACCTGGATTTATTAATTTGGTTTGATTTGTTTATTACATCAACAGCTGCAGATTACTATTAACCACTCAGGTCAAATTCTTCATGAAAAATTATTATGGTGTGTGTGTGTGTGTGTGTGTGTGTGTGTGTACGTGTACTTTAATAACAGCTGCTTGAGGTTCCCTTTCTTGTCCTTTTTCAGTCTCTTTATATCTCCTGATAGTTCCCTTACTCTTCCCAAATAGTCCCTTTCCACTTTTGAGAAAAATCAAGCTTAAATTTGTGAGGAAAAATGTAAAATATTTGATAATATTTTACTTCATTTGATGTGATAATACCCAGTTTCACACATTTCCCTGAAAATTTCATGATTACATGGTTATTTACAGCAGAATAACACAGAGTTGTTTATGGATCCAAAATTTTCTTTATGAATTCAACTATGTGTGGGTACCTAGGCTAATTCTGTAACTTGGCTATTGTAAATGATGTCAGAATAAAGGAAGAGTACACAGGCATCTCTCTGTTTTACTGACTATTTTTTTTCATTTGGATATTTAACCAGAAGCAGAATAGTTGGGCCATGTATTAGTGCTATCTGTACGATTTTTGAAGCACTTCTATAGTGATTTGTATAGTGATTTACTAATATATATCTGAAACAAAATTACAGAAGTGTTTCTTTTTCACAACTTTCTCATTGATTGTTTCTTCAAGTAGCTGTTCTAACTGGGTTGAGATTAAATGTCTTTGTAGATTTTATTTTTCATTTCCCTGATGTCTAGATATTTCAAACACTTTTTCAAATATTTATTGTTTAATTGTACTTCTCTCTGTCTGTGTGTTTATGGGTATGTGTGTGTACATGAGAGGAAGTAGTGACATGTAGAGTTCAGACATTCCTATTGGGTATCTTCCTTAGTCAGTCTAGTTTATCTTTAGTTTTTTATTAACCTGGAATTTGCCAATTTAGCTACACTGGATAGAGAGCTACCAGAATACACTTGTCTCTGTCTCCTAAGTGCGGGCATTATAAACACATGGAGCCATGCCTAACTTTTCATAGATGTGTTGGGGATCTGATCTCAGGTCCTCGGGCTTTTATATAAACACTTCATTACTGGAGCGCATTCCTGACTCTGCTCCTTTGCCCATACTCACAAAGCTGCTTCCAGTTACACCTGAAAATTGTTTCCTTGCTTTGGAGGCATGCTTGCTTTTCAATTTGTCACTGTCCACTGCTCACTAAGGTATCCTGTATTTAGTTTGCTTTCTGTGACACTTACCAAAGTATTTTAGGTAGTCAAATGTCATGTGTTTTTTCCTGTTTCTTTATTACTTATTATGTGCACATTTCTCGCTGGTACTAAGTGAGAACAAACCCCTTAAGACCAGGCATGACCATGCACACGACTGGGCACATGATGCAACACATATCATGCAACATGCATAGAAGTTGATGCCCATTTTAAAAGGAAGAGAAGGGGAATGGAGCAAAGTTAATTTTCTGTTTTCATATCCTCTAAATATATTCTAGTTTCTTACAAATTTTTACATAACTTTAATTCTCAACTGAATTTGAGGTAATTCAACCCAATCTTGTAATTATTTTATTTCTCTGTGTAATTTGGAAGCAGTGGGACACCACCCAGTCAGTTGTGGAGAAAACTAATAAGCAATTAAAAATAATAGTTTCTAATAATTTAGTTTTCCTATCAGTAAAACAAACTTCTCATGCCTTACCTGAGTTCTCTTCCATCTCTCCTTTCCATTTTGTTTTATCTCTTTTGTAATCCTTTAATTTTGATTCAGTTTACTGTTTCCTTTTGCTTCTTATACTGCTGAGAAGAAAGTATGGTTATATCTGAATATTGGACCTAATAAGATGACAGGCTTGATGCTCTGTTTCTATCAATCGAAGTCCACAGACAGACATTATCCTTGTTCCACATGGAGTATTGATCAGAAAAGTGTGGGAACTTCATATATCAAACCGTTTTTTAAAAAAGTCTTTCGAAAGTCCCACCTATCTAACATAGTCATGTACCTGTTATCTACTGTCCACTTTTAAAAATCTGTTCTCTTTGCATTGACCCTCAAAATTTCTTATTTTATGCCATGCTTGTGGTGGTGAAGCAGGCTGGAGTTTCAGTGGGTTGAATTACAAAGCGGAAGAGAACCTAGGAGCTGCCTCTAGATATACACTTTCCATAGTCTTATGATAAGAGCTTCCTAACTTTTTCTTTTCCTTTGGCATTAATGTTTAGCAGCCATAAAAGACAGACAACATGACTTTAAAAGATGCAATTGCAGGTGAAAACTTTTAGGAAGAAAAAGGCAGACAAGGAAAGAGTAACACGCTTATTTTCAAAGTGTGAATCGCATACGGGAACCGTGATGCCACCAAACAAACCATGGTAATACACCTTTGGAGGCGAAAATATGATTCTTAGGAATGTGATAATAGTTTCTCTACAGAACATAGAAAATATCGGTGGAAAATTTGTTTTCCCTTTTATTTCTCACAACAAATGTAAGAAAATTGAATATAAGACCTTGTCATAAAAAAAAGTCTATCAATCTTTACAGTCTTTGTCAAAATTAAATTTCATTCTTCTTCAGGAAGACAATATTCTGACACTATCCAACTCTCTTAAGTCCCATACCTGAATGGCCTTCAACTAAGATAGAAGTTGATGATGGTTTCTTCTTCCTGGTTGAACTAGAGCAATGGTTCTCAGACGTATCTGGATATGACAATAACAAATGATTTTAAAAGTTCTGAAGTCAGGTGCCAACTAAATATCGCCCTGTGTTCTTGATCTGGGGGACAACTTAGGCATCAAGAAATTTAAGGTTCTGTAGGTAATTAAAATTCAACACATTTTTGGAAACCACTGAGAAGAGGTTATTTTCTCTGTTTAAAAATAATAGAGGGAGGAAGGAGTTGGGAGCTTCCATACAAGTCCTAAATGTGTATTCACAATTATAGAACAGCATAAAGGAGATCCTGTAACTTTTTCCATTAGTTTAATCCTCTCCATAAAGAGAAATAGCAATTCCATTGTTGACCTGACTCAATAACCAGCTAAAAAAGAAAATTTATTGAACAATGGTGGGACATACATCTGTTTGAAGGCTACTAAATTATCAGCTTTACTATTGAATGTAAAAAATATAATTGTGAGCTGGGCAGTGGTGGCATATGCCTTTAATCCCAGAACTCGGGAGGCATAGGCAGAAGGATCTCTGTGAGTTCGAGGCCAGCCTTGTCTACAAGAGCTAGTTCCAGGACAGGCTCCAAAAGCTACAGAGAAACCCTGTCATAAAAAAGAAAAAAAATAAACAAAAGAAAAAGAAATATAATTGTGTATGTATTTTATTATATTTCCATTGAGTTTTAAGCTCATTAATTATAATTATGTTTATTTGATTGTCCCAATAAGCACCCATGGGAGAATAGTAAATTTCCTTCCCTCTACAAATAATAACACTGAGGCCAGGAGAGTAAAATGACATGCTAGAGTTGATATGTGATGTGCTTAAGTTGGTACCAGAGACATAAATGAATGTACCTGTTGGTCAGACTTGACACATTAAAATACCAAAGTCTTCTCTTTGAGGACTTGTCTTTCATGTTGGTTTGTTTGTTTTTATAACACTGGCTCCAAGATATAAAGGCAAGTATATTTATTAATAACAATTATGAAAGATTTTTGAGAATAAAAGTAAAATATTGTGGCTGAATGCATAAAAAGAGGTAATTCTATCCCCATAAAACCAGGATATTACTAGTTTCTTGTTCTATTTCCTGAAAAGAAAACCACAGAGAGATTCATAATAAATCCTCTCTTGCTCCAGACACTAAATATGGTATAAAATGACATTTTATATTTGGTTTAATTTTCTTGAATTGTAAATTTTAATTATCAACTAGACACAGTCTGGAATCACCTAGGGAAGGGAGTCTTAATGAGAGATTGTCTAGGTTAGGTTGGTCTGTAGGCATACCTGTAGAGAATTGCCTCAATTCCATTAATTGAGTTAAAAAGATATAGCCTAAGAGTCAGGAGTATCATTTCCTGAACTGCATAAAAATGGGGAAGGGGTGGGAACACAAGCTTGCATCATTGTCTCTTTTCTCTCTGCTCTTGACAGTAGATTTCCTGTGACTAGGTCCTTCAAGTTCCTACTGCCTGGATTTCCCCATGTTGATGGACTCTAAACTGAATAAAGTTATTCTCCTTTGAACTGATTTTCCAATGTATTTTATTATAGCAATGGGAAATGAAACCAAGGCATCTTCTAAATAAAATCTTCATTTAATAGAGGAAGAAACTGAGACACAGTGCTTTTTATAATTCTAGATCTGTGTTCTTTCTATAATTTTAGAGGCTCAGCAAAAGTAAGTAAATAAATGGATAAACATAAGATAAAACTTTCTGGGAAGCACACAGGCTTGAGTTTTAGTCATTATAGTTTACACAGCTCCCTTGGAAGCAACTCTTCCTTTGTCAAGAGGTCAGGTTATTTGGAACTAATCTAACTCTAAAACTATGTAGATATGTAAATAGAGACTGCATTTGTTGCCTGGCTTCTGAGACCTAAATAATTACACAAAACTATATTAATTACAACACTGCTTGGCCAATGGCTTAGGCATATTCCTAGGTAGCTCTTATAAGCTTAATTAATACATATTGTTTTATATCTTACCACAAGGCCAATGGTTTACTAGTAAGGTTCTGACGTCTTTTTCCTTTGGCAGTTACATGACATCTGCCTGATTCTGCCTTCTTTCCTCCTCTATCTATGCTTGGACTTCCTGCCTTGCTATATTCTGCCCTTCCATAGGCCAAAGCAGATTCTTTATTAACCAATGCTACTAAAACTTATTCACAGAATACAGAGGGGAATCCCACGTCATAGATATGAGATGCACTTGGGAATTGAACATTGAAATGTGTGAAATTTGGTTTTTATTACATACTGCATCAGCCATTAGTCATCAGTCCTCTATCCCATGCTTGCCTATAACTTTCCTTGTCTCCAAACAGTTATCCTGTCTCAGGGAAAAAACTTCAGGTAGAATTGCTTCATCACTGGCCTTCTGAATTGACAAGTGGCTTACCTGAATCTCAGCAATGATAGACTTCCTACTTTAATGGAAATTCAAAGACAGGACACAAGTCAGTTTTGGTCAAAGAAATCTGGACTTAGATCTACTTTTCAAGGTACATTTAAGAGAAAGCTATATTATTAAATTTTTAGATTTGGAAGAAAAATGAGGTATCTTCTGACCATCTAGACATTGAGTGAAGACTAAGTATCAACTAACAAGGTTCAAGAGTTAGAAGGATAGCCTGCCAATGTGGTTTGACTCCCTAAATCAAGATTTCACTACGCTTTTCAGTAACACAAGCAAAAAAAAAAAATCCCTTTGGTTTAAGTTAATTTGGTTTTATTTTTCTGTCAAGTGACACTGAGAATGTTCTAGTTAGTGGTGACATCCCCAAGGACATCTTTCATTTCCAAACATAGGAAACAGATGATTTAAAGATAGGACACTGAGTGAAAGAAAAGAAATACCGAGTCTAGACTATGGAGACCTCTCTGATAAAGGATTCAGTTTAGTCTAAATTCTAGCAAAAAAGATAAACAATCAGAAAGATTTAGGTTAGCCATAAATGTCATCATCTCTTCCAAATAAGGCTAAATAATAGCAGTAGCTAACGATGCGAATGACTGTGGATCAAGACTCAAAAGTACTAAAAGTACAAACAACATCACAAAGACATTTTTCCTTCAATCTCTCACTTGCTCTCTTCACAGTGGCTATTTTATCCTTTCTGTCACAAAGTGGCCCCCAGCAGCTTACAAGAGCTACAAACTACTTTGTTCTCTTCTAGCCAGTCAAAAGAACACCATTCCCTATAGCTCTCTTAAAAGTGTAAGGATGTTCCTTCCTCAGAAGCCCTCATTAGACAGCAGCTCACAACTAATTGGCCCTCCTCAGTTCCCGTGGCCCAAAATGATTCCTGTGTCCCTGGAAATTGGATGTGCTAATCGGCTTACATCAGGGGTAGGTGAAACTTCACTAGATGCATAGAGGCTAAATGAGAGCAGAAAAGGGGGCTAAGCAGGACAAATCGAAAAAGGATGCTGCTGCCAACACAATGAGGAAATTGGATGCTGGACAGTGAAAAATTACAAATGTTAACTACAGCATCAAATAGCCAAACAATCACAGCAGATTAGATGTGAGTATAAATGGCTTGGGCTTGAAATCTTCAGGTTATGTGCTTGAGCCAAGCTGAGTAACTTACACAGCTCTTTCCAAGAGCAGGGATGATGTGCAAGGGCATTCATAAAAAAGTTACATTGGACGAAGAATGGAATGAGAGAGGCTCTTCACCCAGGTGGTATAATCACTTCATTTTGGAAGGTTGTTGAGAGCCAAATATCAAGTCAGGAATGATTAACAGTGATGGGTACAACTCAAGAGGCAATAAAAGTGTAAATAATGGAGCCAGAGTACATCCAGGAATGATGATTTTGGTGACACTGAACATTTTGTTTTAAATGGAAATGTATGTGCTACATTAACCAAGAAAATGTGGAATTTGTTACCATGAAACATGAAAAATTACAAGACTACATATTACTTGGCATTTCCAGTTGTCCCAATTATATATGTATTGATTTGACAAGTGTTTGTGGTCTATGTGTTAAGAAGTATGTGGTTCCTGCCTACCTTATAGCTAGAGACCCATGGAATTAGTTCTTTATTGGATCCATGACATTATCTATCTATTTGTTCTGAAGGTTATTGTGGAATAGTAAAATATATTCCAAAGAATTTTTACTTCCACAAATTCTGGATAAGCTAAGCAGAAATAATTTAAATAAAAGATGTAATAAACCTATCAGGTAGACAGGATCTTGATAACTTTGGTTGACAAGGGAGCAGGTGCTCCAATGCAACAGCCTACAAGAATAGAAATCTAACAATTTTCTGGAAGCAGTAAGTTTTCAGTATACTGTGAGCACTTATTTCAATATAATTCATGAGACTTTCTAAAAGGTTGAGTCCTTTGCTAAAGATGAAAAACATTTGATTGGTCATGTGCTTACTGAGTAGTGAGGAAGGAACTGGTGGTCCCCAATATAAGCAATGTAGAATAACCCTCCAAAGCCTTGTCTTCTGGGATACTAAACTTGGATAAGCATTTATACACGAATTATCCCTACTCAACAGATAAGCTGGCTCAGACAAGCTGTGTAATAAATTCTTTTATTTTCATATTCTTGAGATTCTAACAAATGATACAAAGTATTATATTGAACCACAAGGTATAATGATTACCTTTATTTTCTTCTCTATATTCTCCCAAGAATGAGCTTATACAATTTAAAATCATAATGTGTGAATTCACTTGACTTCATCAAAAAGTCACTGGTAAGTTATGTTTAATTTCATGATTCTACATAACTTTCCTCTGTAAGATTCTTTTTTTTGTTGTTTTGTTTTTTTAATTTATTTATTTATTAAAGATTTCTGTCCCTTCCCCGCCACCGCCTCCCATTTCCCTCCCCCTCCCCCAATTAAGTCCCCCCCCCTCAGCCCGAAAAGCAATCAGGGTTCCCTGTCCTGTGGAAGTCCAAGGAACCCCCACCTCCATCCAGGTCTAGTAAGTTGAGCATCCAAACTGCCTAGGCTCCCACAAAGCCAGTGCGTGCAGTAGGATCAGAAACCCATTGCCATAGTTCTTGAGTTCTCATTAGTCCTCATTGTCTGCTATGTTCAGAGAGTCCGGTTTTATCCCAGGCTTTTCCAGACCCAGGCCAGCTGGCCTTGGTGAGTTCCCAGTAGAACATCCCCATTGTCTCAGTGTGTGGGTGCACCCCTTGCCGTCCTGAGTTCCTTGCTCATGCTCTCTCTCCTTCTGCTCCTGATTTGGACCTTGAGATTTATGTCAGGTGCTCCAATTTGGGTCTCTGTCACTGTCTCCTTTCATCGCCTGCTAAAGGTTAATGTTCAGGAGAATGCCTATATGTTTTTCTTTGGGTTCTCCTTATTTAGCTTCTCTAGGATCACTAATTATAGGCTCAATGTCCTTGGTTTATGGCTAGAAACCAAATATGAGTGAGTACATCCCATGTTCCTCTTTTTGGGTCTGGCTTACCTCACTCAGGATAGTGTTTTCTATTTCCATCCATTTGCATGCAAAATTCAAGAAGCCCTTGTTTTTTACTGCTGAGTAATACTCTAATATGTATATATTCCATACTTTCTTCATCCAATCTTCCATTGAAGGGCATTTAGGTTGTTTCCAGGTTCTGGCTATCACAATCAATGCTGCTATGAATATCGTAGAGCATATACTTTTGTTGTATGATAAGGCCTCTCTTGGGTATATTCCCAAGAGTGGTATTGCTGGGTCCAGGGGTAAGTTGATCCCGAATTTCCTGAGAAACCACCACACTGCTTTCCAAAGTGGTTGCACAAGTTTGCATTCCCACCAGCAATGGATGAGTGTACCCCTTTCTCCACAACCTCTCCAGAAAAGGCTATCATTGGTGTTTTTTATTTTATCCATTCTGACAGGTGTAAGATAGTATGTTAAAGTTGTCTTGATTTGCATTTTCCTGATCACTAAGGAAGTTGAGCATGACCTTAATTGTCTTTTGGCCATTTGAAGTTCTTCTGTTGAGAATTCTCCGTTCAGCTCAATGCCCCATTTTATAATTGGGTTGATTAGCCTTTTACGGTCTAGTTTCTTGATATCTTTATATATTTTGGAGATCAGACCTTTGTCAGTTGCGGAGTTGGTGAAGATCTTCTCCCAGTCAGTGGGTTGCCTTTGTGTCTTGGCGACAGTGTCCTTTGCTTTACAGAAGCTTCTCAGTTTCAGGAGGTCCCATTTATTCAATGAGGTCCTTAATGTCTGTGCTGCTGGGGTTATACGTAGGAAGTGGTCTCCTGTGCCCACGTGTTGTAGAATACTTCCCACTTTCTCTTCTATCAGGTTCAGTGTGTTCAGGCTGATACTGAGGTCTTTAATCCATTTGGATTTGAGTTTTGTGCATGGTGATAGATATGGATCTATTTTCATTCTTCTAAAGATTGACATCCAGTACAATTTGTTGAAGATGCTCTGTTTTTTCCAGATTAGAGCAGGGCGATGGTGGCACATGCCTTTAATCCCAGCACTCAGGAGGCAGAGGCAGGCGGATCTCTGTGAGTTCGAGACCAGCCTGGTCTACAGAGCTAGTTCGAGTCTTTAGTCACTTGGAGTTTCAAATTTCAACAAATCCACAGGGCATCAGTTAAAACCAATGCAACTAACTCACTTTTGAAACATTTACTTTTTAAACCCAAGTCAAAAACATTTGTTTAATCACTCTTCATTTGAAAAGAGTTGAATTGTTTATAGATTTGTAGATGATACAATTAGTGCATTAACTTATTTTAGAGGTTTATTGATGGTGAAATAAGCCCGGCAATACTAGTTTAAGTAATGTTTACATTTACATTTTATTTCTTCCATATTAATAAACCTATGAGTGGAAAGAAATGAATGTGGGATACCTTCAAAACAAGTCTCCAATATCTGCTGCTCTCATTCCTTCTTTCCCTCTCTCTTGTACCCTCTGTCTTATCTCTCATCATGCATATGAGACTCATTCACTGGAGCCATCTGATCTGATGAGAATGGATCCTAGGAAGCCAATAGATTTATGATTGCCCACATAACCTGCCAATCAAGAGGTAAATCTCTTTCTTACAAGCTCCAACGTTAAAATGCTATCAAGTCATATACAACTGTTTAAAACATCCACAGATTAAGTAGATATATGAGAAATCAATGTTTTGAGCAAAAATAACAGACTAAATTCTACATCTCAAAGTCCTGGGGTCTTTCAAAGAAATGGGAAAGCATAAACAAGAATTTATCACTGATTTTACCAGAATTCGACTGTAGGACTCTAGATAAAATGTTCACCATAGAAACTGCAGTTTTATTATGATTGAGGTTAATACTGATAAGAAATAGTAAAAGAGGTTGAATATATTTAAAATAGACAGAGAAAAAAGATGATACCTAAAATGACACTCAAAGTGTGGGAGTTAGTGAGATGAAGGATGTAAGAGGCTCCCAGACAATGGAGGAGAGGGGAAAAAAATAGAAAGTATAATTAAGTCCCCCAAATATGTGTAGAATCAAAATTAGAAGGTTAAAATATCAAAAGAGATCTTACATAACCATTAATGAGATTCTTTTTAATTTCTAAAGTTTGCAGTAGGTATTGCTTTATCCTTATTGATGTAGCTTCTTAATGAAATTAGGCATAACAATCATGAACCAAGTGCCCTTTTTCACTGTTCAGTGGATGACCTCAAACAAATGGTTATTTCTCTTGCAACCTCTATTTTCCCACCTGTTTGTGAAGGAGATATGGTCAGACTCAGCTGTCATCTCCAATAGTGTCTGTCTCAAGTAAATGGTTAGTTTTGAGTCCAGCTAAGAGATTCATAGAGAAGGAGTGCACAGGGGTATTAAAATTTACCTTACAAGATGCCTTCTGATAAAGATGGGCTAGACTCTCATAAGGTGATTAAGTTAAGTGAAAAAATAGTATGAAAAAAAGATTATCAAAGCATTGTCAGGACAAGATTCTTTGAAGCTATGACCTGTCAGCCATGCTGTGTGAGATGGAGACCTCTGACCCACTGCTCAGCCAACAGGAGTAGACAACTGCCTTGAAGGGAATTCAGCACAGAGGAATGTGTAGTTCAGTTTTGCTGAAAATGATCTACTAGAACATTGCCAAAGGTATTTATTGAAGGAAGTAAAACCTAAGCATAGAAACACTACCTGCCATGGCTTTTCATTTCTAACATACATGCCAGAATATCTGCTAAATTGTGCAGTAGCATTGAAAGCTCATTAATGGAAAGCTTTTTTTTCTGTTGGAAAGAACTGAACCCACCACAGAGTGCACATATGCCTTTATTTCTTCCCTTACCTTTTCAGTTTGACCCTCCAATCACAAACCCATAGCATCACCCTTCCGGAAGGCTGAGTTGCCTTAAGCCATGAGAAAGAAAGAAGAGAAATAACTATTCCCTTGATGAGTTAATTCATTTTATCATCCCAGAATTTCTATGCTGTGGGCACTCAAGCCATACCCATGTGGGTAGGTGAAGTCTGTTTTCTTTTATGAATCCTTTCTCAAAGACACTTAATATTTTTATTTTTATTTTCCCCCATATTTTCTTCTTTTGAATATTTTTCTAATGTCTGCAATAGTTTCCAAGACACTCTGGGTTTTCTTCTAAGTAAATTTTTTCTAAGTAATCTCTGCCCCAATTTCTGCACTTTGGCTGCTCACAATTGACATGATTTTCTCTTCTTCCCCATCCTTTTCCTCCAGAAAGCTTCAGAGACTTACAACATTCTTGACCTGGGGATATCTTCCAACCCTGAAAGGATTATATTCTAGTTTTCTTCTGAGTTTTTTAAATGCTTTTCTTAACATTTTCAAGAACATGAAGATGCTTCCTCAATTTCTCTAGTAACATGTAACACCAAATTTTTGGCAATAGAAACACATGAGGAATTACTACAATCCTGTGTTCTGAACTGAAAAACTCTCCAAAGCTATCCATGACACATGTACTTCCTTTGGTACAGTGTTAGATGAAGAAAGCCCTTTAGATTAATGAGAACCCCACTACCACTGCATTTTACCTAATGCAGGAGACAGAACAAAAAAAATCTACTTGTTCTTTAGGCTTTTGGTCTAAGAAGTTTAACAACAGATAGCAGGATCTATGGATGAGTTGAGGAGTATCTGGTATGATGAAAGACTATTCACAAATCTAATACTTGTTCATTGCTACAAAAGAACTACCCTGACCAAGAAAACATAAAGAAAGCAATAGACTTTCAGAGGGCTCAAAGAGAGACTATAAATGTAAGGACATTTTTAACCAAAAAGGAAGTACCATCCCCAGCCTTCAGAAATAAAATTAAGAAGCCTGATGTGGTAACATTGAAAAAGCAAACTGACAGGGGTGAGAGTGTAATCCAGTTTCTGCCACATTAGGACAGGGGATATGGCTCAGTGGTTAAGAACACTTGCTACTCTTGCAGAAGACCTGGTTCAGTTTTAACATGCACACAGTGGTTCACAACCATAAGTAATCCAAGTTTCAGGATGTCTAACCCTCTTTCCTTGCATCCACGGACATTTTATGCACATGGTGCACTTATATACATGTAGGCACATACTTATACACATAAAAAATGAATAAATCTTTAGAAAAGTTTCTGGGTTATTGGGTGACTAAGATCTGAGATGTCAACATTTATTTGTGCAAAAGAAGAGATTGAAGGTGTATCTCATCTCAGCTCTTCAGAGGCAGTTGCTGTAAATACTATTTATTCCATTATAAGCTTTCTGGGAAGGAATATGCACAGACTAATGTGGCTGTTCAATGCAATGAAAATGGTCATCAGAATGCATTTTTAATCCAAATAGATCTCTTGTGAAATTATTTGCCGGAGACATGGTCTAATGACTCAAACTAAAACAGAACATGTAGCTAATTTTGAAATCAGGAGAGAGCACATAGTTTCCAGGCATCTTTTTGGTGTTATTTCCTTACATAAGTAACCTATCTATGGGTACAGTTTGGTACAGTTTGCCCTTCTCCATTTTCACTTTCAAAGAAAGATACAATTATAGTTTGTATCATATTTACTTCTTACTAATCAGAAATTAGTTTTATTTTGTGTAATGTTCAGAAAAGTGTCTCACAATTTTTTACAATATTTTGTCCCCTCACTCCAGGATAGAGTAGCCTGAAAGAGAGAATTCTATACTCTCAGAAAAAGGAAGATAAAGTAATTCATGTATTTATTTTTTCTTGGTCAAATTGTTTTGGCCCTGGACTTCTTTTTATAGAATTGATTGATAGACACCATTCTTAATTGAGTGCAAACATATAGAAAATTGAGATATTAAATTTCCAACTCACATTTTTATTTAGTAGGTGAGAATAATTCCTCCTATTTTCTTTAAAAGGTCACAGGTTTTAATTTTTACAAAAGATTTGTATATTTTATGTAGTGTGAATGCGTATATGTATATGTATGTTACGTGTGCACTTTGTGCTTGGGGAGGCCAGAAGAGAGCGGCAGATCCCATGGAGCTAAAGTTACATCAGACAACCTGATTGTGTTGGGATCCTGTGACCCTAACTCATGTCCTCAACAAGAGCATAAAGAGCACTAAACCACTAAGTCAACTCTCCAGGCCATGAAATTTAGTTTTTATTTATCAGTTTCTTATGCAGTGCTTCTTATTGTATAAGCAATAAATGTCTGATGAAGATAATGATGATAATGACAGTAATAAGTACATTGATTATAAAAGCTGAGCTAATGTATGCATAATCATTTTTATAAGCTGTAGAGTATAAAAACGAAAGGTGCAATGTGAAATGGTTCTTATTAGTCATCAGTAATCATGGTTTCATATATTACTGATGTTAATATTGTTCACGTAGATATATAGTGATGTTAATTCATCACTTAATTTTGCAAGTATTTCAAGATTAATGTGTAGCATTCTGCTTTAAGATATCTGTTAAAAGTCCATCAGCCACTTACCTTCCTTAGTATTATTATGGTTAATAACAAAATCAAATGCAAACTTAAAGACAACTAAAACTGCTATATTTGGAAGACCAAAATGTTGTCTTTAAAAGATCTCTATATAATGATGTTTGTAATGATGGTTTCAATTCCAGAGGTAAATGAGAAGGATATAGTTCTGTTCCAGGATTTTATGATTAATAATTTGAAAAGTGAAGTAACTGCAAAGCATTATACACTTAATCATACTCATTTGAATATGTAACCTTAAGGAAAATCATCAATACATTCAAACTATGGTATGTTTGGCAAAGGAATTAGACATCAGTCTTTCAAATAGTCACTACTACATAATCATCCTACAACCTGACTCTTGAAAAGGTCACGTGATGCCGAGGTGAGTCCTGTATGTTATAGTGAAATACTGGACTACTGAATCCCATAGTATATAAATAACTGAAAAAGAACATCATGCAAAGACACATTTAGATAGATTTTTAATAGCATAAATCAAATGTAATGAATCTGCCAAAGACCATATAAACCACAGGAATGGGATCAATTTGTAAAAACATCAAGTCTAACACCTCAGCTAAAATCTTTAATGTTAGCAGAGTTTATCTGTTTTTAAAAATAAAACACTGTTTCTATGTGAATAAACATTACCAATAACACTTGCAAAACACGAGAAAAATAAACTAATGCTTGAAGTCAATATCAAACATCATAAGTATTACTCGATTTTGCTGGTGTCTCATGGAACATGGTAGGCCCACTGAGGTCATGGATAATACTCCTGTTCAGTTTTAGCAAGCAGTAGTCCTGTTATCAGTGTGTTCAAGATGGTTTGATTATAAAGAATATGTTTGTTGTCATATGAGAGTATAGAGAAAATAATTTTAATCCACAAATATCTAAGCCACTTATTGATTACAGTATACAACACAGTCAAATCAAAGGCAAATGAAAGAGATAAATGCTATAGCTCATTAAAAGAGATGCTTTCAGCTGCTCTGAAAGGTGGAGAGACACCTACAATATTCTTTTATGACATTTTGCATAATCAAACTAGTAAATAAAAAAGTAGCAAAATTATGAAATATTTCAATTTTTAATTTAACAAATACAATTACAATGGTAATTTTTTCAATCCTGTTATCAGATTTTAGACTACATATCATACCTTTATTGAAAATTAGAACAGAAATGTACATGTGAACCATTGCGCTGTTGTAGTTGTTACATTCCCTATAATATGAGATTTGTTTTGCTAACAAGTGAAAGAGAATTAAACAGTAGTCAAATACTTTAAACAAAAATATCATCATAGAGGGAATGCTGTGGGAGCACATTCTGCTCATTCAGCCAATAGCCTGACTCTTGAAAAGGTCACGTGATGCTGAGGTGAGTCCTGTATGTTATAGTGAAATACTGGACTAGCAGTAAAGGTGCACCTACTCTCTTGCTTCCGGCTCCCATTCTGGCTGCTAGATTGTGTTCCTGTTTGTGCTCAGAGGACAGTTTAGGGCAGTGATCTGTAAGTTTTCCCCTTAAATAAATAACCCTTTTATTATCAATAATTCAGAACTGATGTGGGATTGTTTTATGGCATCAAGGGAAGACTAATCAACAAATACAAAATACCAATTTAAAGAAAAAAAATGCTAAGTGTGGAGAATCAATGGGTAAAGTATCAAAAGCATGTTATTTGAAAGTAACTTCTCACTGTAATGATTTTGCAGCAGAGTATCTTATATTCCATGTCTTATGTTAAAAAAAAAAAGAGAGCACAGGGAACATATACAGTGGAATCACGATGGTGAGAAAAAGCATGCCATTTCAGAGCACCACCTTTCAATGAAAATATATCTATATGAATAAATAATCACTGAATGAATGAGTAAATGCAAGTTTACTTACAGCAATGTCATACAGCAAGGATTTTGGGTTTATTGTGTCTGTTGTCCAGGACTCTTTTTGTTTGCTTAATGAAGCTGGAAAATCTCCAGTACAAGCTCAATTTCTGTGCTTTATCTTTTCATATGCTTCATTTCTGCTGAGCAGGCAGTTCTTGGTTTGTTGGCCTGGGGTAAGAAGCAATTCAGACTCCTAATCTTAGAGTGTGGCTTTCAAGAGATACACAATCAATCTTGCATCAAACACATGAACTCTTGCTAAGGGCATCTATTGCATGAACCTTCTACTTGAATTCAACACTTAGTGAACACTATTCAACTTAACGGAGCACAATGGGCTGCATCTTTGTCGTCCTTCACTGCTTTTAGTGATAGCTAAGCAATTGCTAGGAGCTGAGTATAATGGTCCCTGGAGATGTATTTCCCTAATTTTTGACATGCTTAAAATGACTTTCCACAGATGTATAAAACGCCAGGGATGACCACTATTTCAGTGGCCTTTGTTTACTTCTATGAGGAAATGGTCTATGGAATGAGTATATTCAAACAGCAATCATGACTCCTGCTCACATCTATCTTTTTACAGATTTCAATAGTTACAACCAAAATTTATTTTATTTGTGTGTGTATATGTGGTGTGTTTATATGTACGAGTTATACATATAAACATCGGTATGTCACGGCCTGTTTATAGAGGACACAAGACAACCTCAGACATCTGTCCTCACCTTCCACTTTGTTTGATATAGGTCTCTCATTTAATATCATGTTTGCCAGTCTAGCTGACCTATGGAGGTTGAAGATTTCCTGCCTCTGTTTTTTTTTTTTCTTGAACTAGAACACTGGGGTTGCAAACGCACACTAAGCTGTCCAGCTATATTTGAGTTTGCTCTATTTTAACTCGGTTCCTCAGTTACATAGCAAGTGTTATACTGACCATGCTATATTTCTGTCTCCTTGTGTGATTAAATCAGCCATTAAAAAAAAAACAAAACAAAACTTCACTTTCTTCAGTGCATGCTAGAGACTAATAACTCTGACCTACCATCCCTTAGCAAAAGATGTCCAAATGTATAATTTCCTTGTCTTTCATCTTTAAAGAATTCAATAGTAATAAGATAATCAGAAAGATTTAAGACTCTTCTGACAATTTTTTCCATGATGAATTATTGGGTTGGGGTGGGGCAAAAATGTAATTAGTATGGCAATGACATCTGTTTCAATAGGATCATCAAAATGAAAACAAACTTGCATATCTTTATTTAAGCAGCTTAAAACTATTAAAAAAATTATTGCAAAATTCTGTATCTACTGTATATTTCAGCAGTTCACCTAAGTCTGGTTTCAGTGAGCTTAGGGACTTCTCTTGTCAGTGCAGTAAGGAAATTAGTCACCTTGGCCACAGTAAAATATGCTTATTTAGCACAAAATAATAAGAAATAATGGGGGTGGTAGTGATTCTCTTTGACTACTAAGAAAATGGTATTGAGAGGAATAAAAATGATAAGCAAAGAAGTTTTATTTGACAGCATTTAAGAGGCAATTATAGACAATGAAGAGTAAAAAAAATAAATGAAAAACTGGCAATATCTGAAAGCTTATGAATAGCAAATACGGCTTATTCAGGTAATGACAGGGTGCAGAGAAGTTGCTGGAGTGCAGTGCTCTGTTAGTGCTAAGCCTAGGGACAAATCCATCCATGCTTAGCTATCTGGAGAATAAATACATGTGTGGGTTTTTTATAGCTCCTCTGGAAAATAAATGGGTGCTCTTAGTAAGCAACTTGGGGTTTTATGGCCCTAATTAGGGTGAACATTTTAGCAATAAGCCAACTGCTAGCATATACAAAAGGGCCTGCTTAGCAGTAGCATTAGTTAAAAATGTAAAATTCTACTGAGCTGGTCCAATTTTCCATCAAAAACATTATTCTCCAATTGTATTCAGAGCTTAAATTACCATGGCCGAACATCAAATGCTCCTAGCTAAGGTTGTTTTAGGATAGTTTTGTTTTAAATATCTTTAAAATATAGTGACTGTGCTTTTTCATTTTGTTTTGTTTGTTGGGTTTCTTTTAAATTGAGCATAACCATTCTCACTGACCTGAACGGGGACAACTCTATCCTCGAGTAATTACTTTAAATCTAGTTAAAAGAATGTACTACTTGTGGACTTAGAATAACCTTAACTTCAGCAATGCTAAGAAATTTCATTAAAAGCTCAACAGACTACTGTTTTCAGCGTCATTGCATACAATCAAGTGGTTTGATTGTTACTGCTTCTGTGCCTTAATTATAAAAAAAGTAGTTCTTCTGAAGAACTTTTGCATTTGTGTACATGTTGGCTCATAACTAAGGAGAAATGACAGTAAAGTCTCAAAGAAAGGAAGGTGTATTCAACATCAATTCTTTTTTGTTTTGTTTCCTATTTGACATTATTGAAGAATATATTAACATCATTAAGAATTGATTTTACCTCTTTTCTTTACTTTGATAATCATTCTAATATATAGTCACTAGCAATCCTAGTCATGGGTGCAGATGGAAATCTGGGTCTGTGACTCATTACATAATAACCACACCTGTAATTCCCAGTGAAGACTTGTGGAATAATGGTTATGAAGTTAAAGAGGATTAAGTGCTCACTAACTACTATGGTATGTAAATTTTACACTTTTAAACCTGTGCAAAAGCTAAGATGTCAAATCAGGAACCTAGAAATTATGACTTCATAGTCTTTTCATTAAATTTTTAGAACATTTAAATGTAATTCTAGCAGAGTTAATAACAGCAAATTACATATTTAAATAATATAGTTTATGAAGGCATGTGACTATGAGAATTAATTTGCTATTATGATTTCTTGGCCATCATATTCATATTCTAGAATTCTTGCAAAGTGGAAAAAGTCTAATCCATTTGTAAGTGGATTTCTCTCTCACTCACTAGTTCCCAAATAACCACTTGGAGATTTAATATTAATTGCAAACTGTTTAAATTAATCCATTTCTATTATTCTATATTTTAACACAAGACTCATGGCTAGTTAACTCACATTTTGCTTCCCTAGTGGCTGCTGGCATCTCCCAGATTCTGTCTTTTTTTTTCTCTGTACCTACGCTTGGATGACCTATGCTTGGATGTCCTGCCTATTCCTCTATTCTGCCTAGCTTTGGCCAAATTAGCTTCTTTATTAACCAATGGTAATAAAACTTATTCACAGCGTACAGAGGGGAATCTGCATCACCATATAGTATTGTCAATACTGATAGAGCTTTCACATGAGTGAGGTTGCCACAAAATATGCAGGTACTAATTCAAACATTTGCTAAGTGAAAAAGAGTTTCTTATTTTCTGGAGACTGTATCTAAGTTTCCAGAAGGTGTTTTAAGGCGTATAGGTGCTAAAGGATGAAGCAGTTCTATAGAGGAGACCAAATTTGAGTATTTTTACAAATCAGACATCTGGTTTAAAAAAATCAGTATTTGTGGTTAGCAAACACTGATACTTCTTATTCCAACAAATATGAGAATATAATAGTATCAGTACACATTTTGAGAAGAGGGATTTGAAAATAATTAATATGGAAACTTTTAAAGAAAGAGATCAGCCTATTTTTAGAGAAATTATAAAGCTACCACCTGGAAATTTCATTTATTCAGAGCCCTCGCTTTAAACTGCCTTGGCTTCAGAATATGGAAATCATCTTTGGGATTTGAGTGCTGGCTAGCTAAATTACTTAGGTGAATTTAAAAAAAATAATTCATTCTTAATATGCTATAGTGTGTTCCTTACCATGAAGTTTCAGCTCTCAATCTCTTGACATATAAGGTCTGAGAATGCAAACTTAATCTAAGGTGAGTATGAGATGCATTTTAATGCTAAATAAGGTTATAAGTTATAATGGCATATTGTGTATAATAATGCTAACTCATATAACTCCAGTAGATGCAAGAATTCAGTTTTGTGATAACTTTCATAGAAGGATGGCTATAGTTTAGAATCATGTATATTCACAATATCCCAAGAGAGGGGTTTTAAGTGTTCTTCAACAAAATTTTTTAAATATTTGACTGAGGGAAAATATCAAGTACTCTAACTTGTACATTATATGATACATTCATATATTGAAACATTGTGCAAAAGAAATATGTACAGGTAGGCAGATCATTGTGAGTTTAAGATCAGTCTGTTATAAAAAAGGGAGCTACAAGACAGCCAGAGCTATACACAGAGAAATCCTCTCTTTAACCCCACCCCAAAATCATAAATATAAGAAATAATACAATGTGATTAGGAAGGTCTGCTGCAGTAATGTCCATTAATCTGTTAATAATCACATAAGAATCATTGATTTCACTGCAAAGTCTTTTCTATCTTTTTTCTTTCTCCATCTTATTAAAGCCTTTCTTTATCAACTCTTCAGTTCAGTGTGAAAATCTGAAATACAGCCTTGGAACATCTAGATCCTTCCTTGGAACACCTGTGTGAATTCGTTGTTCATATAAGAAGACAAAGTCCTTTCTAGAATAATACAAGATCACCCAGAAACTCTGTAGATTTCATAGGCAGTACTCAGTAGTCACAATTACTAGACATGGAAAAATCATCCAAATCATCAAGCATTGCACTAGGAAGATAAAAAGAGGTTACAGAAACACACCCCAAAGTGCTTGATATTTTGGGAACCTGAGACATGTATTTTATAATTAATAAATACAAGAGGAGAATTCAGTCTCCAGGAAGGCCAAAAATCTAAAATCAGTTCTTTCTTCCCTTTATAAAACAATGGCATATATTTGAAAGTGAAGAGTACCAGTGGGAGAGCTTTCTATTTACCTAAATTTGCCAGAAGTCATTCAAATTTGCTGTATCAAGGAGGACAAATAAACTATAAAGAGATATCACTAAAGAAACATACTAAATTCAGGGTTACCAGAATGGCTTGCAAACAAAGAATTTTTTCCTAAGTGGAATTAGTAGCTGAGGGAAAAGAGTTAACTGTAAATTTTGATTTACCTCTTATCACAGATTCAAATGCAAATGACAAACATAAGGAATAGAAAATTTTTAAATAAAAAATTTAAAAATGTGGTGTCAACTAGCAATGCAGAGCTTTTGATACTTATCAGTGACAAAAGGAAGAAGAAGAAGAAGAAGAAGAAGAAGAAGAAGAAGAAGAAGAAGAAGAAGAAGAAGAAGTTCTGAAAGAAGAAGTTCTGAATTAGATTCTTCTCCACTTTGAGTACCTTGTAAACAATGCAAGCTTTCTTTTGAAGCACAAAAGCTCTATTTCTTGAGTCAAAAGAAAGAAGAAAGAACAGGCACCACTGCCTTGTGAGGATGGATGCTAAAAAGTAATCCCACAGTAGCTCAGCATTGAGTATAATAAAGCGTTCTTTACTCAGGGGTAGACTCACAGATTATAGTCCTCTGCACTCTGCCAAAATGGGGAACAAGAACAGAATGCAACAGCAGCAGCAGCAGCAGCAGCAGCAGCAGCAGCAGCAGCAGCAGCAGCAGCAGCGAGAGAGAGAGAGAGAGAGAGAGAGAGAGAGAGAGAGAGAGAGCTTTATAGCTGCATTTGTAGTATAAGAGACCATGCTTAAGTGGGCTACTATCTTAAAGGCTATTGGCTGAAATAGTCCTGGGCTCAGGACTAACTGAAGTAAACACATCCTTACAAGTCTAAAACTGATCTGCAAACATGATTAAAATCTTCACAAAACTTTCTTCCTTCAATAATGAGGCTAAATGCTGTTCAGATAAAAGTAATGCAGTGAAATAATATCCAACAAGTAAAACAATGTACCATATGGAAAAAAATGTCTAGTTTTTCAGAGAAGTCAATAACTATGGCCTACAATCAATGAAAAAGATTCAGCAGTGTCAAGAATGTTATTCACAAGCTATTGTGGGCAATTACTGCCTATAGCAATTGATGATTCAGATGTCAATCATCAGAGTAATTATTCTTGGATGGGCAACCAGTCAGCAAGCCTTATGGGTCACTAACTCTGAAAACTATTGCTTTTATATGTAATTTCATTTGTGCAATAGCAGTTATAATATCTCCCCATTACCATGCACTTTTATGTAATATGTACATTTAACCTCAGGATTACATCTCAATCTTATGGGCACACATACTTGCGGATGGTCAGGAAGATGACTATGTTCTCCAAATTACAGTGAGAAACTTAGAAGCCTCTTCTCTATTATTAGTCTTACTGACAGAGTAAGTTGGCCAGACATAAGTCCTTTTCAACATATCACAAATGGAACTCTCAACAATTTTGCTTATGAAATTTCAGGTGTCTGGCCTTATAGTATCTAAGTCTTTCAGAGGATTTACAGCAAACTAGGGCCATATTTCAGGTGTTTGGCCTTGTTATATCATAGTCCTTCAAAAGATTAATAGCACCTATGTTGTCCCAAGCTTCCTTCACTGGCACCTCCATGCGATGATTCCAAATAGCAATTAACATTCTGTACCAGTTTTTGATGCATGATTTCAGATTCAGTAGATTGTTTTTCTTAGGTCCTGAGACTCGAGTGATAAGAAAGGCTGTTAGCTGATTAACTATGTCCAGATATTATTAATCACACATAAGAAATATAAAATAGTATAAATATTCTTTTCCTCTTCCATAGAGCTCTCATTGGTTTAGTCTCTTCCCTTTATAACCAATAGCATCTCCTTTAAGAGATGGCCAGTACCTACTCACATCTGCAACGGCAGTTGGCTAAAAACTACCTGGTAAGTTTTCCTATGCATCTTCAAAGAATGCCTGTGTCCTTCAGAATTTTCCTTGTAGTTTTTTAAATAACTACCAAGTTCCTAATGAATAGATGTGTATATGAGTGAAATTTTGTAATGGAAAGAAAACAAGAATAGAGATAAGAATAAGAATGTAGAAGAAATAAGATAGGAATAAGAATGTAGCATCTAGTGAAATAAGAAGATAAAATGTAGAAGAATAAAGTATGTTAGAATTGGGGCACAAAATTAGAACCAATAAATTATAGACAACTAGGACAAGAGAATTATATCTAGAGAAGGCAAAAAGAAAATGACCCACAGATACTGTGTGACGTGATTATAGAAATCTTTGAATCCCTGTTCGTGAGAAACATTTATCTTTTAGAACTCTAGGCAGAGGCTGAGAGCTGGTCTCTTAGCCTTTATACAGTGAAGAGAGATACATGGAACAAAATCCTTAAATTGGAGTGCATAGACTTCAAAATAAATACTGTGAATCAGTGAAGTCACACCCTGTAGCCAATGATGGAAGAAATTCTAGAACTAAAATGTTCAGTGTTGGACAGGTAAATTCATCCTAAGTGTTGGATAGAACATTAGGCATTGACATAAAATCAAAATTAACTGAAAGACATATAGCAGTGGGAATGACTTCAATTATGGCTTAAGAACACATCCTCTACCATTTCAATTGATGTTTAAAAAAGAAAACCCTGATATCCATTTGCCAAGAATTAATATCGATATTCTAAGGGTTCTAATAGGCCCAAGTCTCGTCAACCTGGCTCTGTCAAGCTTTGCCCTTTCCCAATTCCCTCTGATTCCTAAATCCATTAGATTACATTCTTAAAGCTAGCCCTCAAGCTTTGTTCCCTTATTTGGCCACTTCTCTTGATGCTGACCACTAAGGAAGATATCAAAGCATTGAAGTCCAGGAATCAAAGCTTTGATTAGCCTAACTAACATGCTCTATCAGAACAAACCAGTTTATCCTCACTTTTCCCCTTATAAACTGCCGTTTGCCACATCTGTCTCCTTTCTAACCAGAGACAAGTCTGTGTTCTTCTGGAGAAAGAAAATGTACCTTAACACTCTCTCTTGTTTCTTTTCCCTTCTCTTTCATACTATGTGTTCTGTCTTTGTCTCTTATTCCCTGCTGTTTGTCCCTCTGCGGGAAAAAAAAAAAAAAAAAAAAAAAAAAAAAAAAAAAAAAAAAAAACTCTCCTTTGCACTGAGAACATGGTCTTGTTATGTCCTGTGTTGATTTTGGTCTTTTCAACACTGACCTCATAACTTACCTGAAAGTTTATTCAGAATGTACCGTAGAATCGGGACAATAACTTAAGTTGAAAATTCCTAAAAATAACACAGAAATCTAGTCAATACTGATTTTTCAATGCATGTTTTTTGATAAAATATTAAAAGTTAATGAAAGAAATATCTTTTATTAGAACTCATTAAAATTAACAGATTTTACTCTGTAAAAGGTAGTTATGAAATTAAAGACGAGTAGAAATAATAAGAGGAAACACTTCAATAATTTTATCTGGTTGAAATGCAAATGGCAAAGTCATGTTGAAAAGAGTTTAATGTTTCATTAAGAATATAACATATTCTTATATTTAGATCCATTAATCACATTTTTCAGTATTTACTCCAATAAGCTAAAAGAAAACTAAGTCTACAAAACTTCCTGCCCTGGGTTTGGAGATGTTGGAGCAAACCTTTAGTCCCAGCTTTTGGGACACAGTCAGGCAGAAGATCTCTGTGAGTTCAAGGCCAGAGTGGTGTACAAGAGCTAGGTCCAGGATAGCTAGGGCTGTTACACAGAGAAACCCTGTCTTGAAACAAACAAACAACAACAACAATAACAGAATATTAAAACAACCAAACAAAATAATTTCGTACCCTATGATTATTCCTAACAGTTTCATACTCTGAACTGTGGGAAAGGATCATAAAAGTTAATACAATGTAGAAATTCCCCAGAAGAGAGGCAGATAATGAAGCAGAAGAAATATCTGAAAAGAATTATTTGGCTATAGTTTTTACCAAATGGAAGAAAGTCATTATCCCTCAACTTAAAAGCCTAAAAAAACATTAAGCATATAAGCTTTAAACTTACAGAGTCTCAGAAAATACAAAGCAGGATAACTGCAAATATCACATAGAGTTACATTCATAAAAACAGCTAAAAATGAGAATGAAATCCAAATATTCAAAAGCAGCCAACAGGAAAAACAGAAATAAGAATCAAGAAATGAAGAATCAATAAGAAATACTGCTTTCAGGGAAAAAAAAAATACTGCTTTCAGGAGTCCAGGTAGAATTATAAACATCTGCATAATAAGGAAGAAAACAAACAAACAAACAAAACCAGAAACCACAGCTCTTAGACTGTGGGGGTACATGACAATTCTACCCTGAATGTCAAGTCCAAGGGTGAAAATCTGCAGTAATAAGTAGCATTTAAAGAAACTTCCTGTGAAACAAAACAAAATTTAATAGAATTTGTCCTAAGAATACACACTGAAGAAGACTTTTTCTTTTCTTTTCTTCCCTTTGCTTTGCTACTTTTTCGAGGTTGAAGTAAAATCATCTAATATGTTTTTAGAAAGAAAGAAATATTACTAAATGTCAGACATCAAAAACAATCTCTATGACTTTATTTTTTATTTAATCAAATAAAAATAGATTGTGAATTTAGAGGCATATGTTGAAATGAAATACATCACCAAAGAAAGACATTGCAGAATCCAACATAAAATTTGATATGAAATCTAAAATATAACAGAAAAATAAAAGAACCTACAGAAATGTGTCAAATCAGAAAAGAAATAACAACTTGGGCTGTTTAAGTTAATCAAATATGTGAACACATATAATGTCAATAAGTTATACTCCAATTCAAAAGGAGACTTTGCTCAGGGAAAGAGTTGTGTGAGGACCTGAGGAGTAGAGAAAGAAAATGGGAGAAGGGGAGGAGGAGAAAGAAGGTAAAGAGAGGAGCAAAAGGAAAGGACTGGTGAAATAAGAGGAAGAAGGTGGGTGGGAGAAGAGAAGGGATGTTTTGCTCTTGAGGGGACACTCAGCACTATATCCTTCCTTCCCCAAGACTCAGGCAAATGCAATGATGGAAGAAGAAAGGTAGTTTTTAAAAAATGGCAAAAGGAAAAATAAGAAAGTGTGTCAGAAATAAGACTTGGTTTGGCAGTTGAGGGGATGAAGGGGAGAAATACGCAGACTCTAAATTAAATCACTTGGCAGTGATGATGAAGTCCATGTCCCTTGAGCTGAGCATACTACTTGTGAGCAGCAAAGGAAGCAAAGAGCTGAAATGGGGCATTTCCTTTTGTTCAGGGACAAAGATGTGTTGAATATCTTTGAGAATATTCAGACCGCTAATATTTTAAAATTTGAAACTACTAGGCTTCTCTCTTCAAATTCAAAACTTTCTTTCTGTTTATGTAACACATTCTGAACAAGTTTTAATAAGACATTTAAATATCTTTTTGAAAATACATGTCTCTTTAATAATTGGAAAGAAGACATTACTTTTTTATCACCTCTTCCCTTTCAGGGCTAGTTAATGAAGTTAAGGAGCTAAATAAGTACTATGTTCTTTCTGTAAGATTTCTAGGTAGATGGCTTCTTTAAATCTCAATTAGAAAGTCTTTGCATTTTTTTTTAAAGCAGAAGCGCTTTCTGGTTTCCTGTTAATTGCTAAGATTAACTTTTCCTAGTCTTTAAATTGAAGGTCTTCTCTAACAATTACAATAATTGCAATTATATTTCTTACACTTAAAACCCCACAAAACATATTTTTTTCTTTTCATGAATTTCAAATGGCTGATATTTGGTGGGATAATAAACCACCCCAAATAAGGGAGAATATTCACTCACACTTGTAATCCCAACTTAAAGAAGAACTGCCATAAGTTGTAAGCCAACTCCAATGACCGAAAGATATTAATTCTTTAACTTTTGGTCCAGAATCTAATAGGCCCAAGTTAGGTACTCAGGTTTGAGCTTGGTGCTTTGGAAGACGTTTTGGACATGGACTGTAGCAATACTATTTTTAAGTTGTCACAGTAATAAAACAAAAGAAAATGTTGTTGGCTTTGAGATTTATACTAATTTTGAGAAGTAATGCTTTATTTAGACAAAGATGTGTTTATGCTGCAAAATATTACTTTAATTGTGTAAAGGTGTGTTCCTTTTATTTATTCTGTTTGTTTAACTATAAGATATATGTTTAATTATATAAAGATATGTTGAATTTGTTTTACCTTGTCTGCCTAAGACATCTAATTGGTCTAATAAAAAGCTGAACGACCAATAGCTAGTAATAGAAAAGATGGGGCTGGCAAGCACAGTGAATAAATATTCCCCAGGTAGGTCCTTGGGCAGCAGAGTAGAGGGTACCTGAACTGGTCTTGCCCCACTATCACACTGATGATTATCTCGAATATTACCATAGAATCTTCGTCCAGCTTCGGATGGAGATAGAGACACAGACCCTCATCAGAGCAACGGACTGAGCACCCAACGTCCAGTTGAAGAGCAGAAGGAGGGAGAAGATGAGCAAGGAAGTCTGGACTGCAAGGGGTTGGTCCACCCACTGAGACAGTGTGCCTGTTCTAATGGGAGCTCACCAAATCCACCTGGACAGGGACTGAATGAGCATGCAATCAAACCGGACTCTCTGAATGTGGCTGAAAATGGGGGCTGACTGAGAAGCCATTGATAAAGGCACTGGGACTTGTTTCTACTGCATGTACTGGCTTTTTGGGACTCTAGTCTATTTGGATGCAAAGCTTCTTAGGCCTGGATGTAGGGGGTAAGGCCTTGGACTTCCCATGGGGCAGGGTTCCCTGCCCTCTCTTAAGGAGGGAGCAGGAGCAAGGAGGGTGAGTGGAGGAGGAGGAGGGGAATGGGAGGAGGGGAGGAAGTGTAAATTTTTGGATGGAAAAATAAAATAAAAAAGGAAACCCCTACCCTTAAGATATATATATATATATATATATATATATATATATATATATATATATATATATAAAACTCTAGGCTTAGAGAGATAAAAGAAAAAAGAAAGAACCAGGGAAGAAGGAAGTGAGAATGAGAAATACGACCAGAGAAAAAACCAGGCAGATGCTAGACAGACAGACAGAGAAGCAGTGAAAGTAAGACATACAGAAGTAAGAAAGGGAATAAAAAGGTAGATAGAGAAAAATGGGTTAAAAGAGTTAGCCAGTAATCAATCTTTCTTCCTTCCTTTTTCTTTCTTTCCTTCTTTTCTTTCTTTCTTCCTTTCTTTCTTTCTTTCTTTCTTTCTTTCTTTCTGTTTTTCTTTGTTTTTAATTTATTATTATTATTATTACAAATTTTCACCTCCTCCCCTCCTCTCATTTCCCTCTCCATCCCCCCCCCTCGCTCTCCAGCCCAAAGAGCAGTCAGGGTTCCCTGCCCTGTGGGAAGTCCAATGTCCTCCCCTGTCCTCCTCTCTCCATCCAGGTCTAGGAAGGTGAAGATCCCAACAGACTAGGTTCCCACAAAGCCAGTACATGGAGTAGAATCAAAACCCAGTGCCATTGTCCTTGGCTTCTCAGTCAGCCCTCCATGTCAGCCAGGTTCAGAGAGGTTCAGAGAGTACGGTTTGATCACATGCTCCATCCGTCCCAGTCCAGGTTTTTTTTTTTTTTTTTTTTTTTTTTTTTGAGACAGGGTTTCTCGTATATTTTGGGTGCCTGTGCTGGAATTAGCTCTTGTAGACCAGACTGGCCTCAAACTCACAGAAATTTGCCTGCCTCTGCTTCCTAAGTGCTGGGATTAAAAGCAGTGCCACTGCCCAGGCCAGCTATAGCCAGTAATATTCTTAAAGCAGGCAGAACATTCAAAACTAATAATAAGACTCTGTGTTGTTATCTGGGAGTTAGTTGGTAGCCCGAAAGAAAAATCCTGGCCCTCACTGATTGTTTAATTTGTGACAGTAATGAAACCCAAGAAAATGCTGGTGGCCTTGGGATTTAATAACAAAGAATGAAAAATACTGGAGGAAACTTAGGAAAGCAAGGAGGACACATGTAGGGTTTTAGAGAGGGTTGACTTGTGTTATTCAGTCAGACTGTATGACCTGGAGTAACCTAGAAAATAGAGTGTATTTATCAATGACCAAGGACTAAGCACAACGAAAGAGTGCTTGTGCAGTGTGCGCAAGGCCCTAGGTTCCATTCCCTGCACCAGAAGCAAAGGGAGACTGCAGCTGATAACTTGTGGATCTACTTATAGAAATTTGCAGTACAATACTGAATCATCCAAAAAGTGAGAAAGAGGACACTATTGAGACAGATGAAGGAGCTAGAATAGGCAAGAACATGGGGGTTTTATATGAACAAAATGCAATGTATGCATGCGCAGAAATGTCACAATGAATCTATATAATTAATATGAGCTAGCAAGATTAAGGCAGGAATACTTTTTAGTTAGAGTATAGAAAATTATAATGTCTGGGCTTATACAAAAAATCTATTTTTTCACCTGCAAAGCATTCTCAAGTAAGAATTGTTCTTAGAGTAAGGATAAAATTACAAGTGTGATTCTAAGATGCAGTAAGGATATCTGAAAGATTTAAGAAGGTAGCTAATTAATAAATCCTCTTAGCTAGACAAGATAATATTAGAACAGACAGCTACCAGCCTCCTTATATGACCTAAGTAGAAAGAAATCAGTTTTGAAGTATGTGTGCTCTGTAACTTATAATGGAGATACTTTTTGATAAAGCCATTATAGACTGAGATTATCATTAACTAAAATTACATTTAATATGCATATTCTATCAAACATCAGTACAGTACACCAAGAGTACTGGTTACTTAACTATTTTACTGTGTGACTGATAGGTAGCTGTTCTTTGTCACTGACAGTTGTATCCTGAGAGAAATATAATGTATGTTGCCAGACTGTGAAAAAGCAAAAATCAACTTTCAAAGTACAGTTCCTGCTAGTTGGTGTGATCGGTTGAATAGGAATGACCCCAAATGAGTCATGTGTTTGAATGCTTGGTTCATAGGAGAAGGCACTATAGGAGTTGTAGAGTTGTTGAAATATATGTGACTTGTTGGAGGAAATGTGTCACTGTGGAGTCAGGCTTCGAGGTCCTATAAGCTCAAGTATTTCCAGAGTGTCTCAGTCTCCAGCTGCTGCCTGTGGATTAATATGTAGAACGCTTAACTCCTTCTCTAGCACCAAATCTGTCTGCATGCCGCCATGTTTCTTGCCATGATGACAATGGACAAAACCTCTGAAACTATAAGCCAGGCCCAATCAAATACTTTCCTTTATAAGATTTCCCATGGCCATGGTGTCTCTTCCCAGCAATAGAAACCCTAACTAAGACATTGGATATGACTTTCATACCACCAAAACACCAGGAAAAAAAAGATAATATGTTATGTCATTGTAAGTTGAAAACTATCCACAATCAAACCCTATTACGAACATGGAATGATTTCCAAATGATGTCTAGATCTCCTTTCTAATAACTTTGAGGATAAATTGTTCTCTAAATGGAAGACAATACAAATAAATCCCTAACTCATCTATTTGTTCAATTCTGTATATTTATTAACAGCCATGTGTGTGTGTATGTATATGTGTGTGTTTGCATGCATGCATGCACATGCAACCTAGGCCTCCTATGATTCCTCAGCTTATGTGTCATTTGGAGACATGAATGGAGGGTGTAAGATGCTCACACACAGGTGTGCAAAATTATAGACCCTCATTCCCATCTACTCTCAAATCTATGACTTTAGAAAAAGCTCTCCTTTCTGAGTGACACCTTCTATTTCAGAGGTTTTCTCAAAGGTGGAGTAACCTGTCATATCTTTGGTTGATATGAGATCTCATCATGACAATTATACTATGGAGAACAATTGGAGTTTCAGTGAGCCTGATATGAAGTTGCATGGAACTTCTTCTTTACATCATATAGTTATGTGGGGAATAAGAAATGCTCAAATCTTGCCCATCTCAATGATACCATATCCATTCCTCCAGCAAGAGATGAGGTGGGCAAGACACTCCTGTATCATTAGGGGCACCTACATGGAGTGTAGCTTTCTACCCATTCTTAACTTAAGAAAAGATCATGTTTCAAATGCCCTAGACTCACTATTTTTGCATAGTTGCTGATTTTTTTAATTCCTACATAACATAAATAATCTCTTATTGGATGTATGCTTTAAAAACCACTTCAACACTCTTTAAAAGGTATTATCTAAATAATATTTGCTTACTTTTGTGTTTGTTCTTTTTTGATGGGAGTATATACTGGGTCCATACAAACATAAAGCATATTTTTAAATACAACATTAAATATAAATTGTCATAAATATGATAACAGAAGGATGTAAAATCCATCTATATTTCCAGATTTAAAAGTCAAATAGAAAGTAAAATTTACAATAAAAATTGTCATCTTAAGTATCCAAAAAAAATGTTAAGATAATTCTAGGGTCATGATACATGCCAGAGTAAATAAAGTAAAATTGGAAATTCATAAAATATATACTAATCATATAAAATTTTAACCTTGAAAGTAATAAAAAGAAATTAAAAAATACATTCCACCACAATTAGAAATAACATAACTCACAGCTTAATACCTACCAAGACTAAATGTGACCAGAAAAATATATTGGAATGAAAAAGTGAATTTATGTAAATTTTGACCAAATTACTAGGTATCATATAAAAAAGAATGTGCGACTTCACATTACACTTCACTTGATAGTGTAATCTTACACAAAAGACTGATGGTCCTATGTGATATGTGTCTAAGTCTCTGGTCCTTATCTCTACTGGTGTTCTTTATTCTGTCACGTTTCCAGTTCCTTTATTGGGAACACAATTTAGAGATAAATGGTCAGCCTCACTGTGCTTGTTATTAAAAGCCTGCTTGAGATTCAATTAGTTTTATTTATCATCAATGACACAAATTTTGCTAATAGGCATTGCTGAAACTATTGATGTATTGATGATCTTTCTCATTGTTGAGATACACTGTTGATATAATGATGCTGCATTGAATGGATTGGCTGGAAAGGCAATGGTGCTGCATGCCTTTAATCTTAGCACTTGGGAGGCAGAGGCAGGCAGATCTCTGTGAGTTCGAGTCCAGCCTGGTCTACAGAGCGAGTTACAGAACAGGCTCGAAAGAGAGAAAGAAAGAGGGAGGGAAGAAAGAAAGAAAGAAAGAAAGAAAGAAAGAAAGAAAGAAAGAAGGGTTTGTCTAGAAATAGTACACACAACACATTAAGAAATCCTGGTGAGTCCATGGACAAGTCACTTTTCTGTTGCTTTGACAAAACTCTGTGGCCAAAAGCAACTTAAGAAGAAAGAGTTTATTTTAACCTATGGTTCCAGAGGGATGGGAGCTCATCATGTTGAGCAAACATTGAAGTAAGAGACTGGCCTGGCTGCAGGATCAGGATGCTAAGCAGCCATCTTCAAACACAAACCAAAGCAGAGAAAGCAAACTGGAAATTGTGGGGTGGCAGGGGAGTGTTTAATCTCAAAACCAGCTCCTAAGTGACATCCTCCTTCTGCATGGTTGAACCTCCTAAACCTTCATCCACAGTTCTACCACCTGGCAACCAATTGTTCAAATACATGAGTCTATGGGGAACATTACTCGTTTAAATCAATATAACACATGAGCTTCATTCTTAGGAATGGTTCATTGTGTTTATGATTTCAAGCAGTTCTGTGTTGAGCAGCTTTGGACAGATTTTGTCAACTGACTCCCACTAAACTTTAACTTTACCCTGCCTGCCCTAACAGTGTTGTTCTAGTATATCTGTCACTCAAAATGTTGTCAAGAATCCATAATTATACAGCTAGTAATTTATTGAACTTATAGTTTCACTATATTTTTTTTACATCTGCTATGCTGTTATATGAACCAAATTTAGGTTTGGGCCATCTATATAGTACTAGGAATGAGAATTTAAGCTTTCACCTATATTTATTTTTAAAGATCACAGATATTTATAGTGAAGAATTTAATTACTAAGATGGAGTATGGGCCATTATGATGGTTCTTTGAGTAAAGGCAGAGCCTGATGATCTGAGTTTAATACCTGGGACCCACATGGCAGAAGGAGACAATCTCCACCCACAAATTATCCTCTCACTTCCATACATACATTGCAGCCCATGGACCTATACACACACACACACACACACACACACACACACACATACACAAATGTTTGTTTGTTTCAAAGGGACTTCAGGGCTGATACAAATCTGCTCCCTTTAATACAGCACTGGAGAGGCAGAGTCAAGAAGATCACCAAAAGTTTCAGGCCAGCCTAATTGAAATAGTAAGTTTAAAACTGGTCAAAACAGTAGGATAACGTCCATCTCAGAATTTAAAATAAGGAGTAAAATGGCAAAATATTTTTGACTGATGAATTCATACTCTAGGAATTTTTCCCAATGAAATAATTCAGGGCACATGTAAAATATAATTTAGTATATTTATTAAAGACTTGTTGATAATGACAGAATGTAAACAGTTTAAATGTTCAAACAATGGAGAATAATTGAGTAATTTGTAGTATATTCTAAAAATATAGGAAGCAACTTTAAAAACATGACAGAAAACCAGTGATAGAAAAATTTAGATACATCAGATATAAAAGAGACATCAAAACAGTAGGTATACGATGAAAATAATTATAAATATATTATATTGTACTCTGTGATTAAAGTGTCTTTTGCTTATGACAAAATTAGAAAAAAAGCGATTTGATATCTTCTCTGATTGTTTCATAATTTTCTCATCTCTCATTCTCATCAGAACTTAAAAAAGAGAAGCCTGACACCCATCTGTATCAAAATTGTTTATGAAATGCATAAGTCTATGTCCATCCTGGATTACTGAGATCAGTATATGTTGTGACATATAGATATCCATTGCTGTGTAGCAAACTAACTCAGACTCTTGAACTTAAAACAACAAATTTTAATTACTCAGTGTTGGTGTTGATCTTGGAACTACTTAAGTTTTACCCTGCCCCCTGTGGAGTTTCGAACTGAGGCTTTCATGAAGGTGAAAGCAAGTTACTGGCCAGTGTGTCATCCATCACAAGACTTTACTGGGGCGGGAAAACTAGGTGACAGGTTCTCTGATGTAACACTTGGTTAGGCAGCCTCAGAAAATTCCCTTAGCTCATCCATATGATCAAAAGAGTTCTTGTTTACTTGCATGTGTGTCACGAGGCTTTTCCATGAGCTTCATGAGTATTTTCACTGGACAGTGGAATGACATAGTGGAATGATAGAATCCAAGAGCATCAAATGAAAAACCACAGTCTCTGTGTAACCTAATATAGGAAGTGGCATCCATCATTTCTGGAAATCAATAATAGTAAATCAATAGGTCTAGCCAACCTTTAAGAACAAAGGAATTAAATAAGGACATGACTATCATAAGGCAGATTACATTGATGGGCCATCTCATGAGTCTTTTAACATGGGCTGAGATCCCAGACTTTGAAATTTAAACAATATTTTCAAAAAACAACAAGACAAAACATTTACTTTTGGAGTCTTATTAATAAAATAAAACACCTTTGTTTCTCATCTGAAATAATTCTATTTGTGGGGCAGAGGAGAAATTTAACTCCTGCAAACACACTCTTCATTTCATTACTCTTCTTTTTGCTTTTTAACTTTGCATTAGTTCTTGAAAAATCTCTACTTTGTGTACAATAGAATGGATGATTATAGTTAATGACAATATCACCAAATAATCATTTTCAAATAAATAAAAAGCAATTATGGTATGTGATAAAAAGAAAAATCTTATGCAATTGTATTACCTAATTTAATTTTGAAAGCTGGCTAAAGACATACTGCAAAATATATAAAGTATTTTTCCAATAATAATATATTTTTAAATGATTGCAAATTTAGTTGAATGTTAGTTGAACCACAATCATGAGAGTTGGTGAGCCTCACCCTTTACAGAAAAAACAAATTTCTATAGTTAATTCTCATTACTTGTAGACTCCATAATTGCAAATTTGCTCACTAGTTCGAAGCTATTTGTAACCTAGAGGTTAATACTTAACACAGTCAGGATGATAGCTGTAGGTACACTAGGTGCTTATGATTCAGAGAGAGCAGACTCTGCACCTCCCAAGGCAGAGGCTCCTGGTCCTGGTCAAGCAAGGTGATACCCTGTCATCTCCTTTCCTCCTATAGTGCTTTGAAATCTCAATTTTGCAGTAACACTAGCTAGTTTAGAGTGTTCACTGGCAATTCTGCTGTTCAAAATGACCTTACCATATTGTGTTTTCTGGTATTCCTATAAAGGCTAATATGCTTTATACAGAAAATACAGGCTTTGGATAATAAGCTTTGTTAGGCAAAGGCTACTGTGCTGCAAACCTGCGCTCAGTATTCAGGAAACAATACCAAATACTGAACAAAGCATGTACCAGAAGCTCCCAGACAATTAGATTATGAGTTAATCAGTTAATGAAGATCCTGTTAACAGAGCATCTCTGAAATCTGCCTCTATACCTTTACTGGGAATAATACATTATTTACAGACTCTTTATGAAATATAATCACCAAGAACAACAAAAATCAACTATACATACTTTATAAAAGTATAGACTGCTAGACCTACTGCATTTGAATTTTGTATAAAGAAATTAGAAATCTGGAAAATGAATGGAGGTTGAATGGGTGAGTGATTTCAATTGTACCTTGTGCCTAAATTCAGTTGGAGTCCCACAGTCCTTTTTTAAAAAGTCTTGGCTGGGGGTAGAAGGCTTGTAGTTTACTTTGACTCCGTCTGTCAGTCTGTGTCATAACCTTCATGGCGACTAACTGAACTTTTGTGTGCTAATTACCATTATCCCACCATGAGGCCATTATTATTCCCATGTCCTTAGGTTGAAACTCAAGAGTCACCTACAACAGTCAAAAAGGAGGGAGTTGCAGAAGGTTATTCTAATGTCTATTTCTGAGTTTTCCTTCCTGTATTTTAAGAATTGAAATAAAGCCTTCTTGACATAATTGCTTATGAAAATACTCTTTTATTCATGTGTGATAAACAAACAAGGTTGTTTTCCAAAATCAGGGAGGGGCATAAGTGTTGCTCCGGGCATGAAGATCGATTAAGGCACCAAATGCTTTAGAAAAGCAACTTAATTATAAAACCCAGTTATTTTTTTATCTGAAATGCCCCCATAGTTCCACAAACCTATTTTCCAATGTCGTGTGTATGTGTGTGTGTGTGTGTGTGTGTGTAAGCATGTGTTTTGACAGGTTCATGTGCCTGTGAGTGTACATGTAGAGGCCAGAGGGATCCTTCAAGAGTCTTCCCCTACCATTCTCCATCTTTTGATCCAGAGTATCTCACTTAGCCCACAGCTAGTTAGGCTAGCCAGCCATCAAGCTCCAGATATCTGACTGTCTCCACCCCAGTGCCTGCAAAAAGTAGCATTACAGACACATGATCGCGGCTGTCACAGCTAGGACTTTTCCCTAAGGCTTTTTGTTTGTTTGTTTGTTTGTTTGTTTTTCAGCAAGCACTCTTACCCACTGAGTTATCTCTTCATCTCTAGAACACTTAATTTATGTGCCATTTATGGTCTTAAAAAAAAAAAACCTTCCCTTGGGTATGAGAAATCAGCATAAAATTGACTCAGATCAGATGTGGTCAGAAGAAACATATTCTTTTTCTGTAAAATTCTCATTTTTTTTTCATTTCTTTCCTCCTCTTACATTAAGTTCACACCCACTACAAGTCGGAGACGTGTGAAGAAAGACTGCGCGGGTGTGGGGTGGAACAGAGATATGTCCTTTCTGGAGTTTTCAGAGCTATCTCATGCTGAGCAAAACCTGCTGATATATTCCATCCTTGTCTCCAAAACGTCGAAAGCATTTCTAGTGCTGATTTCCCTTAAGAGTTATCAGACCTCATTCAGAATGGTTTAATGAGTGTAAGAGGTGACCTTGTGTCCAAATAGATATTCCCATATTAGAATATCTAAAGCTTACACTTCACATATATGTGCAGATATTTCGGAGGGTTATTGCAACTCTCTGCTGAGATGTTATTCAGGCTAAACGAGTAAGGGGGGTTTCCCAGCTTGTTATAATGATGACTATTTACAAAGGACGCGAGCCCCATAATTCATTCATGCACTGATACAGAGCTGGGTCTCAGTGCAATGCTATTGAACTCTGCTGGTGGTGTTAATTGATTCGTTTGGAACATTTCCCCCTAGAGTATCCCAATCACAGGTTCCCTGAGCAAGGAACTGACACTTAGCTGGGGGTCCAGGAGATGCAGGGACACACGTGTGAGGATGTTGTCTTCAAAATAAGCCACTTCCATCTCCTGGCAGTGGCTGATTCTCTTAGGAACTCTCCCCAATCAGGAGAAAGACAGTGAGAAGCTTCCTTTTCTTGGCAGTGGTAGCAGTCCAGGCTTGCTTCTTCCCTGCAGGCTGGAAAAACGGGACTGGATTATTGCTTTTATTTTAAACAAGATGCAGGTTGATGGAAAGAAATATTCCCTTCCTCAGCCTCAGCATAACAGTTAACCGACATCCCAGCAGTCCGACCCAGATCTGTCTCACCAGATATACAGTTTTCCTTTCTAGACAGTTGGTCATTTCTGTAGCAGACTCTCAGTAATGGCTATACTGACTTTCCTTGTATCTCACATTCAGTAGTTACAAAAAAGAATTAAAGGTAAGAGAGCAAATAACCTATTTAGATTTGAAAATCAGAATCATAGTTAAGGGAATTTGCTCATACTCTTCATAAAAGTTTGAAAATTGATTCAATTTTAATGCCTTTGGGAGAGCGGCTTGGCAGTCTCTCTCTCCTTTTTTTTTTTTTGTTAATTGTATGTAAGAGTTTAAAATGTCATGCTTCCTGTAAATGAACTGAGTGTGTGTGTACACAAAGGCATGTGTTTTTCCTAAGACAGACAGTTTCTATTATCAACTTTTACTAAAACTCATATATAAAATTATATATGTATGTATATATATATATATGGATTCATATATATGTACCTGTGATTATTGCTTAAAAATAGAATGCAGACTATTTGGGTGTAAGAAGGAAATAGGCATGGGTAGTGTAGTGAGAGGACAAACACAAGACAAGTTATTTAATACTAATGTATGAAAATGTAATAATTAAATCTATTATTGTGTATGTGTAAAGTTAATTTTAAAAATACAAAAGAGACATTATTTTAAAAAAGCAATGCAGCAAAAGTTATCAGAATCATGGATTGTGGCACATTCAAGGTGACTAGAAAATATTCAGCTTTATTAATTTACCAGGGAAATCACATCACCAACATCCCCTTTCCTTAAAATTTCATTTACATGAGAGAAGGGGAGGGCCTTAAAACTGTCTCTAATTTTCAGTTCTTAGAAAGGGAGGACAGGGGCTCTTTCTCCCAGCATTAACCTCAGCAATTGAGAAACACATGCAATCCCCTCGTTAAGATTTGCTCATTTTTCAAGAACTGATTACGTTAAAAATCAAAGCCTTTAATAACCCTCAACAGGAGACTAAATATAAAACAAAATCTCTTGTATCAACTAAGGAGGCTGCCTCATGTGTTTGGAGGAGTGGAGTGTTTGCTTACCACAGCAGTTTAAAAATAGTTTTTCAGTTAACATCTTTCCCACATAATGGAGATGTCAGTGTAAGTTTGCATGATTGTGTAAATGGTCAGAAGTTGTTTATGTAGCTCCGAACTGCTGAGACATGCACAGGAAGGCTGAGGTCTGTAAAATCTCCTGGGGATTTTATTTTTTTTTCCCCAGAGAGAGAAATTCGACCTCTCTTTGGGTTGCTGGAAATAGATTCTGGATGTTGCCTCCTGCATGTCAGATTCCCTTTGCACAGGGACTAAGGGGCCTCAGATTTCCTTCTCTGTGTCTATAGCTACCTAGAGATTTGGAATTGGGGTGAAGGGAACCATTTCGGCAAGGAAACAGTAGAGTCCCGTGGAATGACCACAGCACTGTCATTATCCACTGCATCTGCTTTGGAATAACGACGCTTTTTATATGACTCCACACATCGCAAATGATTCGCGTCCCTATTTTATAGCAAATATTTTCTCCACTCCGCACCCATGCTCCTTCCAACTTGAAAGTGCTTTGCACCCTTAAGACACCAGATCCCTTACACTGTTTGACCAACGTCCTGGCTTAAGAACAAACAAGTAACACCACCTTCAAAGCCACCTCCTTCCACGTCCCAAGTTCAGTACCACCTACCACCTCTCACCCCAAACCCATGCGCAGCAATTCTCAGCCCAGACGTCTTAGCCCTTGGCCAGGCCACCTTAAAGATCCTCCGGATTCCAAGTGTGCAGGAAGCCAGACACAGGTCCGGCTTCCTTGTTCCCCAATACTCAGGTGGCAAAGGGAGATGCCATCCTCTTCATGTACCCTTGCACAAACACACCCTTTGTGTCCCTCTACAGGAACCAGACAGAGCCAGTCCTGTCTGGCAATGCTCTCTTTACAGCGTCCATCATAGGGACTCCGGGTCGCCTCCCCAGAGCAAGACAGTGCAGGAACTGCGCCCAGGGGCGCTCAGCCTCTGGTGGAGCACTGAGCATGCCCAGCTCCGCTGAGCGCGGGCCCCCGCCCTCCCCTAGCCTCGCCCCCTCCCGGCTAGTCTTCCCCTGGCGGCTGCAACCAAACCTGCTGCTGACTGAACTCCGGTGTGCCGGGTTTTGAGAGCTGCCACGAGCGCGAGGAGGGAGGGGGCGCACGGTAGACACAGAGCACTAGGTTCATAACCAGGATTGGTTGCAAGTAGGGAGCTTTTGCCACTCCGCTGGGACCCTCGGAAGCTAGCGGCATCGCGCGTGGGGTTCTCCTAAGAGCTGCTCTGCTCGCCTCGGTAAGTCCAGCCTGGCTAGGGAGCGCACTGTACCTCAAGCACCCTGGTTCAGGGCTTGGGAGAAAAGAGCATGGTCCTTACGGGCTGGGGAAGGACAGATGAATTAATATCCAGGGTTGTCTCTCCTGCAGGACTAGCCAGGGTCGGTGAGAAGCTGGGAGCACTCCACCTGACAAGTGGCAGTCACTTCGCGGTAACCCTTCTTCTCCTCTATTAGTGTGAAAAGAAGTTTGTTGCGCTACTAGATGGCCACGAAACAAGGAGCCTAAAGCAGAAAATGCATCCAGAAACCTTAAAATAAGCGCCTCTAGCTGGGTCACGCGATTACCCTCTCTGTGCGCCCTAGCTCCGGGTACGCATTCTTTCTTGGGGTTTCTTTCTACTGTGGGTGCCCGTGTTCCCATACCCGCGCAGTGCAACCTACAGTATGAGCAGGTGAACTTGGACTGGAATTTGAAGGGACTTGGACACCGGGGCGTTGGAGACTGGGACAAGATAGAGAGAGCCCCTTTAAAAGGCTCAGTTTTGGAGCGCCCACAGAGTGCCAGGCTCCCGGCAAAGCAGTGGTTGCTCCGTGGTGAACCAGGTCTCTGCTGTTGTGGAAGATATAAGATTTCCCCAGTGTTGGTCTTGGGAGCGTGTAAAGGCAGCATGGATTTTTCAGCAACTTCTGAGGAGGGTGTGTGTGTGTGTGTGTGTGTGTGTGTGTGTGTGTGTGTGTTCAATTTCTTTGCGGAAGGCACCATCTCCAAGCCGCAGCGAAATGGGCACCAGGCTCCCCGCAGATGCCAACCCTTTTGCTCGCAAACATATTCCTTGATTCCTGCTCATTACCTCTCTCTAGTTCGTATATTTTACTAAAACTGAAAGGTGTGGGTTAGATGAACATAGGAGAGTTAGGGCGCCTGAGTCTTTTGAACCAAGCAGAACCTGATGCACGAATGTCTTTTGCAGCACAGTGCAGCTCCTGAGAGGGAGCTGCTTAGTGCATTAGGAAGATAAGGTGTAAGTTGTGGGGACCGGGGGCTGTAGGTTCTGATGGAAAAGATTTACGGAGGTTGTGACCAGGCTAATAAGTGTGACTGATAATCTTGGGCGTTTGGCATGCGCGGAAGAAGGCGCACTAGATCTTAGGGGAACATTACAGGTCTGTTTGTAAGGCAGGTCCTTTGAGCCCCACTCGCTGAACTTTTTCTAGTTTCCTACAGGAATCAACATGGGGGCGAGACTTGTTTTTCAGAAGAAAGGTTTTTTTTTTTCTTTTTAATTGCGTGGGTATTTCCAGTAATTTACAATGATGGGAGTTGAGTGTTTCAAGGAACAAACACAACAGAACTGATTCGTTTGGACACCTACATAGAATAATTTGGAATGCGCTTTTCTGTTTTTTTGCAGTTTGAGGTTTATGGTTCATGTTCCTTAGCACGGTAAGAGCACAAGCAGTTGGTGTAGTCCTTCGGTGCGAGGTGGGGGAGAGACCCTACAGTAGCATTCCAGCCTGGCCCTAGAGCAGGTTTGTTGTCTGGCTAGATTCAGGGCAAATGCAGACTTCAACATAAATTAGTTCTTGGTACCCTCATCTAGTTTTCATTCAGGGAAGTTTAGTTATCTCCCAAATGGTTGTAGGCAGTAGAAAACATAGCTAAGGATCAAAATCCAAGTTCACTAAGGTGACCTACTTCACTTATGCTACTTTATAAAAATTCTACTCACCCCGTTTCCTTCACATAAACCAAAAGAAAATATTGGCTTGGATTGACTTTACCGGACTGTCCTGGTGTAAGACATCATAAGGATAAGCCTCCTCATCACTGTTTGGCATTGAACTCACCAGGTTGCTTGCAAGCTCAGAAAGATCTTTTGAATTAGTGGCTATAACTCTAAGAGAAACCACTGGTTATTAAAGCCGCCTATGGAGATTGTAACAAAGGCAGATCTGTTATCTGTAGCCTGTAAATCCACCTATAGTTTTCCTGGGATGAGAACTTTCGAGTCAGTTGGGAGGCAGTTAAGACCCTCCTTCCTTAGTCACTGCATACGTGCACAACTAAGTGTGCTTAGACAACAATCCTATCAAATGAGGCTGGTTTTGTTTTTGTTTTGCTCCTTTTTAATCATCTATTTTACCAACATCTTCATGTTCAGAAGTATGTCTTTGTACTTTTCTCCTCTAAGCCTTAAGTCTTTTGATGGCAAATTATTTTAAAAGGTCTGCAGGATAACTGTTATCTGGTAAGTAGGTTTTAAAAAATCAAAATAGCCTAATTAGGTCTGTCATCTGAAACCACCCCTTCATAATCATGATTTATCCAACTTCCTGATTCTCCAACTTTATCTGATAATGGTTTCAATGTGTTTTAGTTTTCTTTGTTATATTCAAATCAGATGCAATATGCACTAGGTGTAACCTATTGTTTTATCAGAAAAAAATAAAATTTGTTGTGAACTTGCTCTTAGAGGTGAACCTATTTCATGTGATTTCATATATTCATAAAACAGTATTCTGAGTTTTTCAAAGATTCCCATATTTAGCACCTGAACTGTTGTCTTTTCCTTTTTCTTTATCTATTTTTTCCATTCAGTTTCTTTTATTTTTCTACAAGAAGAAAATTTGACCACTAACTTACTAAAATCCATTTGTAATTTGAGGACGTTTGCTAAGGTAGTATGGTAAAATAAAGAGTGCAAGAAAGCAGCAATGTGGCACAGTCAGTTGTCATATTTTTTGTATTCTGCTGAATTGTTTGTATTACTGAGACCTCACTCCTGGCAGCTTGGGAATTTCTGTTACCATTCCTTATTTATTCACGTCTTTCATTCATTACCTGTGGCATAGTAGCCAGGCACAAAAGTGCTGGGAATCTGTCTCCTCTTAGCTCTTTTATTGTCAGGAGGCAAGTGAATGGGATGAGCTCTAAGAAGCCGTGCCTGGGAGGAGTCAACCTAATTCTGGATGCAAACATAGAGGTGAAAATGAATAGTTTTAGTGAAGAAACCTACCGGAGATCAGGAGTGAACAAGGGAAAAAGCAAGACCAGTGTCCACACTGCAGTGCTGGGTGCGGGGTGGAAAGGTCTTTGACCTTGAAGCAGATTCACACCTGGTTCCATATCTGCTCCTGAGAGTCACTGAGTTCATATGGGTGGAAAAGATTAATTTCATCCTTCTGTGAGCCTGAGTTTCTTCAGCCTTAAAGGTGGAACAATATCCATTTTTCAAGTATCATGATAGGGGTGAAACATGCGGAGATAAGGAAAGAACGTGACTGTAGTAGATTGTCTAGCTTAATGTCTCTAATAAATGTGTCAGAAAAAGCATATTGCTTCATCTGTAAAATACATTTCTAATTCGTGTCATGTGCAAATATGGATGATTTTGGCAGCAATTCTGAAAGGTGTGAGTCAGAGACCACCTTTCATGCATTCTGTGGTGAGACTGCTTATTCCCATGGAATTTTTTAGCAGACCCAGGGTGTTAATTGCCCAGGCTGGCAGGTGGTGCAGATCACTTTTGCCTAGGTACAGTGGGTAACTCAGACCCATGTGTGTGGAAGCTATGTGCTTGAAAGAGGCTGGAAGTTGTGGTCTACCTAGAGATCTGGTAAGGAAATCCATGGAGAATGAGCAGCCAGGATTCTCTGACATGTGGTCATCGAAAATTTTATCTGTTTCACAAGTGTTACTTCCCCTTCTTCCCCTAATTCCTTGGATTTTTAGGCAGGGGGAGATATTTTTCTAAGCACTTTGTCCTCCTCCATAGCCATTCTTGGGTCTATTGTACAAATGAGCAAATGTTGGCAGAGATGAACTAAAACATTTTACATCAGACTTAGTGATGCTGTTAGGATTTGAACCATAGTCTGAGATTAGAACTAATCTGTTTGATTTTCAAGTACTTTCTGTATTTTATAGTACTTTCTGGTTTGAGTTTTTGGTACTTTCTTAAGCCATGGGACACTTTTTCCTTTTGCCTCTGTGCATATCAATTCAATTAAAATTTTCCGAAGAATGACAAAGAACACAGTGTAAAGCATATAGAGTGGAGTTTGGTATATAGATTTATCCAGAATCCAGAGATCGTAAAGATTCCCTCCCACTCACGACAGTGTCCTTTCATTTTAAATAAATCGCTTGCACCTGTTATCCTAAGAACACCAGCCTGTTCCTTAAACTCTGATTCTAGAAGCCCTGTACTAAATCTGTACTAACCTGTACTAATTTTCAGACAGAAATATTTAGGAGATATGTTTCTTTTCATTTCTCAGCAGATATCTTTTTTTTTCTGATAGATTTACAGCTAAAGAAAAAAATATCTTCACCGCCATCACTTTAGTCAGAGTGGTTATTTTTGTTTTTATTTTTATCTATTCCACCCAATAAGGAGAGACCCTTCTCTCATTCACTCAGATTTGTAAAATTTACCTTTTAAGACTTTTGGTGCCTGGTTTCAGGGACTTGTCCCAGTAGCCTTACTGTCCTCTCAAAGAAATGTATCTTTCAGGCTGCCATCCTGTCATTTTAGCTTGTTAACTCTCGAGGACAGAGATAGTTGCATAGGACATGGGTGTTTCCCCTCTATAAACATTTCAGTGGCAGGGGAAAAAAAGGCGGGTAGTCAAGAGAAAGATGCAAGAGGGTTCCTTCTACAGGATAGTCTGTGATAATCTTTTTCTCTTTTAATTAGTATTCAACTGTGGATTTTCACAGTTAATGATAATCTCACCTCTCAGTCACCCTTTCTCCTGTTGCCTGTATTTATTTATTCCTGAGTATCTTTCTATCAGATGACCTCAGAAATCTGCCTCCATTAAATATCTAACTTCTTCCTTCACTGTTTCTCATTTCCATATCATATATGTGTAAGGGCAGTGCTTTGTGCTTGTATTAAAAACATGACCTAGTGCATTTTTTGTTTTTTAGAATTTATCTGTGTTCAGGGTCAGAGGAGATTGTGCCATGGCAGCTATGCCGTCAGTTCTGTCTTTTCATGATGAGGTCCGGGGTTATCGACTTGGCAGCAAGTCTCTTTAACCAATGAGATATCTTGCTTGCCCTCTTGTGCTTGTTAGACAATTGTTCTGCCATCCAGCTACATGTCCAGCTTATATGTACATGTATGTTTTCAAGTTATTTTTGCGTTTTAATGAAGTTGAAGGAATAAAACAACTTATTTAATCAAAATCACTATCATGTCAGATGTCCAATAAGCCATGTTCCACAAGTCCTTGAGACAAACAGGACCTGATGTCATGGTAATCATAAATCATCAGTGACATCCCTCATCTCGGATAGTCCAGTGTTCTCTTCCTAGTTCCTCACTGCCTGGCATTCCTCGGGGGAATTGAGTACATTCTTACAGGTTTTTCCTCCTCTAAGTCCATAGATTCCTGTCCTTTCAACAATGTTGTATTGTGTGAGAAGAGAAATTCTCCAGAAAAGGTTCCAGAGATTGCTACAGACCAAGCCTGACAATGGTTATGAAGATGCCTGTCTATATGTTCATTGGGCTGACCTGGGTCACTTTGCTGTAAAGGGAGCTGAGAAGAAGGTCTCATTGATTGCCTCAGGAGAAAGGGGCACAGATTTCAGAAAAAAACCCATGTCAATTTCACAGGCTTCCAGTGAGTTCCAGTGGCATTAGCACAACTTTCCACATTTCCCCCTTCAGATATGGAAAAGAGGGAATGTATTTGTCTTATGAACGAACATACATCTCCCTTTCACTTCGTGTTTTATTATTATTATCTTGCTCTTATTGTATAATGTTAATTGAAACTATTGGAACTCTTGGGGTGAAGAGGTCACTCAGGGATTAAGACCTCTTCATGCTCTTGTAGAGGTGCAGAGTTTGCTTCCTAGCACCCTGAGACATCTCACAGCCCCTTGTAACTCCAGTTTTATGGTAGTTATTTCCTCTCACCTCAACAGACACCTTTATACTCATACATACACCAACACACAGAAACACAAACATACATAAGAACACTGATTTTTACCTTTTTATACTGTATTGTTTCCCTACAGCAAGGAGATTGTCTTGTAAGAATCACTGTGGATCAGAGAGAAATTTCCCTGCTTCCTAAGACTTCCACCAGGACTTCATACCAACACCTGACATAATCCTTACAGACACGAGATTGAATTTACCTGGAACACTGAGTTTCCATTGTTGTAGCTTCTTTGCCATCAGAAAAGGAACCTTTGTCTTCTCAGGAATCACCACATGTTATTCAGAATGAAGCCTTCATTAGGGTAGCTTGAGCTTGCAGGGGAAAACCCTTCTTCTCTCCTTTAGCATTTTGTTCCAAGATGCCTCAAATGAGAAGTCCTGGTGATTTTGTGACTCTTTTTATTCATAAACTGCTTTTGACTTGAGCTGGTATGAGCTGAGCTGGATTTGTTTTTTTCTTTTCTAATTCGACTCAGTTATGATTTATGACATCAATGTGGGGAGAAGAGCAATGACTTCTAGATAAGGATGGGATCATTCTTGTTTCTTTGTGTTGGGTTAGCTTTTTCATCCTCTGAACTCTTGATGTGTTATTTTTGTTGTGGGTTTAACAGCAGTTCCACTGGATTGTAATAAATCGTAGTTCCAGCCAAGGACCATTTGGCACCCCCCCCTACCCAGGCATGTGTATTTGTCACTGCACCATAAACCGGAAGCTCTCATAGTTCTCAAAGCTCATTTCTCAATACAAAGCAATGATGGAGATATGCTAAGATCCACTTCCACAGCCACTCTCTGTCTCCATTAATGAGGTATTCCCCCTTTCTTAGCTACATCCCCTGCCTGTCTTCTATCCCTCTCAGTTCTACCACCTCAGCTTGTCTTTACCCATTGAAGAAGCTGCCTTGTGATCCTCCCATCCCTTTGTTTACATTGCCTTTCTCCTACTTCCCTGCTGTGTTTAATACAGTTTACACAATGCCCTACTCCACCGTCACTCTACACAGCCCCTTTTCAGTACCACCCAGGTCCACTGAAAATCCCAGCATCAGACTTGTTTGTGTGCTACTATGGGTGAGCACCCGACTAATTTTCTCCATGACTCGGGGATCCGAGGATGCAATGCATTCTCTTTTAACACTAGCAAAGCCCTGGGAACCTAGGACTAGTTTGCTGCCCTGCCCACTGCTTTACAACACTCCACATTTCACAAGCACTCAGAACCGTGTGAATTCTTTGGGACAATGGGTAATGTTAGGAATATTTCCTAAACGAGCTCTCTGATGATGCAAAAAATCCCAATCAAGCCAAACCAAAACAAGCCAAATTAAAAAATATCCAGGTTTAATGGAAGACCTGTGCTCTTGGTGGCCCCAGGAGAAACCAGGAAGCCACGGGAACACGACACCCAGGAGGAAGAAAGGGAGACCACATGTTCTTCTTGTGGGGGATCACTTAAGTACCCTGGGGAGTGGTCCTGACCCCACCCCCAGGGAGGGGTCAGGACCTGGCCTACTGGGATTTGAAGTCCAGACCAGGCCTGGGAGCTGGGATAGATGTCAGGGACTGGGTCCTGGGCTCCCAACCTAACAGGTAATAGCTTGAAATCAGAATTTTTACCAGTTTCAAATCCATTGTGTCCTAGCTATGTGACTGTGACAAAATTAACTACCCTCTGGAGGTTAAAGCTTCATCATGTATACAATAATAGAAAATAGATTTTGTAGAGTTCATCAAAGTTTTACAAATTATGAATTTGAGATAAAGTCAGGACATTGCGTGAGAAGGGTTGGAAGGAAGAAAAAGAAGGTAAAATGATGTGTTAATACTTTAATTTCAAAATAAAACTATTTAAACTTAAAAAATGATTTAAGGGCCAGGCAGTGGTGGCGCACGCCTTTAATCCCAGCACTCGGGAGGCAGAGGCAGGCGGATCTCTGTGAGTTCGAGGCCAGCCTGGTCTGCAAGAGCTAGTTCCAGGACAGGAACCAAAAGCTTTGGAGAAACCCTGTCTTGAAAAATCAAAAGAAAAAAAAATGATTTAAGCATTGCATCCATCAACATTAGTAGACCATGAATAGGTTGAAGGCAAGGTGGTACCTTAGTTTCCTTTGTTATTTTCAGTAACAAAATTAAGTAAAAATATGAATCTGAAAAACAAAAATTTAACCAGTTACTTCAATGACATAGTACCTACAGATAAAAGAGGTTTATGGAAATGATTTGTAGTACTTCATTCAAAGTACAAATAGCACCATGAATAAATTAAACTAAAATTAAAATAGCCTGCTTTGTTGTTGATCATTGGCAGTCGTTTTTAAGTGTCTCTTATCTAAAATATTCACAGACACTGCTTCCAGAACATGCCCGGAATCACCAATATAGTTAAACTAGGAATATATGCTAATAGAATATTAGCTATGGTTTAAACCCTTTCTATTAAGTGGTTCAAATGAGACAGTAAGACTGGTTTAAAATGTCTGTGATAGATATTTCATTTTACTACTTTTAAAGCAAGGTTGACTATGGGGTTGGTCCATTTTAGACAAGGTTTAATTTTTTTTCACTGCTACACCTGTTTTTTTCATTGTTTGGAAATAGAAATTATTTGCTATGTTTAGAAAATAAAGGTCTGCTTTAGGTCATAACCTTTAAATGCCCATTTTCCTCAAAATTAAACAAACGTCTAGTGTTTTTTGAGGAGGAAAATTTGGTTTACAAAAAAATGGGAGATAGAATAACAGAATCATTGAGGATAATAATGATATTGAAGATTATTTAAAAAATACCCAATATTTATTCCTATAAAAAATGGGCTGAGTTTTTACACAGAGCTTATAGGCTGGAAAGATAGCTCTGTGTTTTAAGAGCACTTGCTTCTCTTTCAGAGGATTTTGGTTCAGTTACTAGGACTCATATGACAGTTTAAAATCATCTGTTTATCAACTGCAATTCCAGGAAATACGATGCCCTCTTCTGGCCCTGTGAGTACACATAAACTAAAAATAGCTTTTTTTTTTTTTTAAAGAAATTAAGTAAGAGAATGCATGCAAAATGTAAGATTTCCCTTGTTTACCACTGTGAACTTCCTTCTCTACCACTGGGATCAGTCTTTGTATAGAGAAACTCTGGGTCCTTCACAGTCATGTTGGTGGAAATGTTCAGTATTCTTGTCTCCATTTGTTTTCACATTTGTCACAAACATTTGCAGAAAGGGCAGGTGTTTCACGTGTTCTTATAATATAATAGGTCCTGCCTGAATGAGAAGGATGTCAAACAAGAACATATGATTTATTTAACAAGCCGTATTCTTTCAGGCTTGATGCTAGGCTCGCTGCTGTCATTATGTGTTGTTTGTATCTGTATTGTCATCTGTATTATGATGACTATTCAACTCTGCAATGTAAATAAGAGGACTCTCTTGTTAGGGTCACATGGGATTACCTGTTAGCTATTTATTGTAGTCTCTGCAGATTCCCTAGTTAACTCAGAAATCTGGCTTTCTTTTTGCTGTAATTATAGGTGGATGATATGTATAGAGAGATAACAGCAACTTAAGTTGCACATCTAACTCCTGGTAAAGATTAAAATACAAACTTGGTTGTCAGCCATTCTCATCAAGCATTCTGCAATGCAAATAAGTGATTTTAAATAGGGCCTGGCTTTAATCTAACAATGTACCTTTGAAAATTGATAAATAAAGAATTATTCCTTTCCTGCATAAGCAGATGAATAACTAAATAAGCACTTGTATTTTGCTTTTTTTTTTGGTTTTTGTTGTTTTGTTTTGTTTATTACAGGGGATTGAAATCAAGACCCTTATATCATGCTATGTAAAAGTTCAACCCCGGAGTCAGTTCCATGTTTCTGTTTGAACTTTTTATTTTGAGACAGGATCTCACTAAGTCGCTCAGGCTAAACTTGATTTCATTTTGTAGCCTTAACACAGAATCTCCAAATAGTATCCGTCTAGCTCAGATTTTTAAGTGGTTGAGAATATAGGCCTACCCCACCAGACCCATCTATAATTAACTTCTTCAAAAACATTTCTGTTTATTAATATTGTGTATGTATATGTATTACAGGCTCTGGGTGTGTGTGAGTGTGCCAAGGCACATATGTGGAGGTCAAAAACATCTCTGTGAATTTGTTTTTCCCTTTAAATGTTACATGTTCTGGGTAGCATAACTTCTATTCCCAGGCCAGCTCCTTAAGCACAGTCATCTAAGTGTCTTTCATAGTTTTCCTCTTGATAATACAAGATAGAAATTGGCTACTACAAGAAGCCTGAATTATACTGGTAGTTTGAATCCGTGCCCTTCTTCTTGACAGCTGGATAGTATCAGACATGTAGTAACCTCTCTTATGGTGTTATTTTCTTATCTTCATATTTATATTTAATTTAACATTAATCATAATACAATGTAAAAATTATATGGAATGTGCATGTGCTTGTTTTGGGGCATAGCACAGTCAATCACATGCTTGGTTAAGATTCAAGTTTGGATTTCCAGCACCAATGGAAAAAAACTGAACACAGGGTGAGGTATACTTATAGCTTTAGAACTGGGGAGGAGTCGGTAGCAGTGTCCCTGAGTTTTATCAGCTATTCTAGCCAATTGATGAGCTCTGCTTTCAGTGAGCTACTAACGATGTCTCAACAAATCACACAGAGAGCAACTGAGTAAGGTACTTGATATTAACCCGTCTTCCACATGTAGGGACACATATATAAACATATACCTGCATAGTGGCCATGACATGCATTGTAAACAGTAGAGATTCATTAACCTGGCATCTACTTTTGTAGTACACACACAGAGGATGTTCTGTATTGATGGTCTATGTATTTGTTGATAGACTAAGTAGTTCTCCCATTATGTCACCCATTTCTGCAGTACTGTGGCACTGGACTGAGAAAGAAGATCCCATTGTGTGTAACTGGGGCTATACTGTTGATCTCTGTCTGTTTTCTCTTGCCTATCAAATTCATAAACATGGTTCTTTGCGTTGGTGAATTAGTCTTTTCTATTGTCTGCCTCTTGCTGCTATCAAACAAGAAAAAGCACGTATAAGAGTTGTTCAAACAGCTTCCATAGTAATCAGTAGGAAGTTCTGAGTAAGGCTCTTGGGAACTTTTGCAAGAAAATAATAGTATTAATGTTTCACATCAATTTTTTTTTGCATTCTTGGTTTCTTTCTTTTCTACTTACTGAGTTGAGATAAGATAAGGCAGTAGGAGGTCACATGTATACTAGAAATAGAAGATAACCTGCTTGATGATACATACTTGTGATATATTTTGCACCATGACTATAATATACATTAAAGCTATATTTATTTTCATTTGATGCGTATGAGTGTGTATGAGTGCATGTATGTGTAACAGATTCCCTTTCAGGTGGTTGTGTACAGTAGTATGAGTCCTTTGCACTAGCAGTTAGGGCTCTTAACCTCTAAGCCATAAGACTCCTGTTTTGTTTTTTGGAGAGTTTCTGCTGTCTTAAACACATTGAAGTAAACTCATTGGAAGGCCTGACTTTGAATATAGCATGCCTTCTGCTTTAAAAATATATTTTTTAAAAGTATTTTTTCATATCATCTCAAAGTTTTACATGTTACTCAAATCCAACTTGAAGTGTCTAGGGTTCTTTTTTTTCTTTTCTTTCCGTTTTTCACTTGGATGGTCAGGATTTCAGACACTACAGTAATTTCCTAGATTTTGCAGAGTTGATTGTAATGTTATACATATACAATGTATAACATGAAGTCACTGAGTATTCACAGCTTCATTAGCTCTACTCAATTTCTCTACTCGTTGCAATTTATAAATGTTTATAAGTACATTGTGGTTTATATTGTGTGTTATAACTGAAAGGAACATTGTTCTTAAGTCATTACTTTTATTCAAAGCACAGTAACTTCCAATTTTCTATATTAACATTCACAAATACTAGTGAATTTTTTTGTAACATCACTTCTTAATTCAGTATATTTAACTTGCCTCCTTAGAAATAATGAATCCTTATTTTAGGTTGGGATTGAACTTGTATAAATGGAAAATATTGTTTTCTGTGATGTAAAGATATGGCTGCAGGCAAACATGGAGACACATAATCGTGTCTATATCTCCTGTGTATTTATTGAATAAGCCAATTAGGGTGAGTGAGATGGCTCAGTGAGTGAAAGCACTCACTGCCAATGCTGCCAATCTAAGTTGGATCCCAGGTCACACATGGTGAAAAAAAAAAGAACTTACTGCATGATGTTTGAGTTTTGACATGGCACTAATACACACACAGACACACACACACACGCACACACACACACACAAGCAACAAGAGACCCTTTTAACAACTCTTCATATCATTTTCCTACCATGTATAAAGGAGATATATTTGAAAGGTTACAGAAACTAAAGTTAGTTTGTTATCTGCAACAGGACCCGATGCAAGTGACATGATTTGAACATCTCTTACGGATATTATGATCTTATTCTTTTGATGCACTTATACACACCATGTCTGTGTTGTGGTTGAACTATGTGAATATCATGATTTATAGACCTTAAATTCCATTATTTTAAAATAGAGAAGTGATTTATGGTTGCTCACTGTCCTTACCCGTTGCACAGGCAGTGCAAACTCCCATCTTTGTCTGGAGACACATTCAGAACGCATCTCCAAAATGTGTTGTTTTATGGCTATTACAGCAAGCCACTGTATCAGAACCTAGATGAGATTAGCACTATTGGAGGCTTCATTTTGGAGAAATGGTTTTGGCTATGGTCAAGAATCTTATTTATTATAAAAGATGAATTATTTCCTGGGCTCTCATCTGTATTCTTTCTGCTTCAGCTATAGCCCATCCTGCCAACCTACAGAAGAAAGGCTGACATGTGACGAAGGAGAAACATAAAAATGTTTCAAGTTGCTCTCAGTCAAGTGTGATTGAAATTTTACAATAGATGTATACTTTCTTTTATTTGTAATGCTGACAGTACTGGGAAATGACTTTCTACATTTTTTTTCCTGGAGCAAAGCAGTTGCTTTATGGATGCTTTGAATTTCAGAATTTAGTAAGTATAAGAAAAATGGCTGGTTCATTATTAATGTACATACAGCAAATGAGTTTTACATATCTGAAGACAACAATATTATAGCCTATGTATTTTTATGGCCTTTGAAGAATGAAACATTTTTAGTAAGATTGTATTGATGTTTGTATGTAAATTGAGCAATTATTTTATGGAATTCAAGAATAGATTTATCACAATTGTTTATAGTTTATAATTTAACCACCTTTCTTGGTTGTCTTAATTACTTTTATATATTTCTATTTTTCTAAAGCATACAATGAGAATTTATTTACCATTTCCCATTCTGCTTCAAATATTTACTCTTGCTGTCTGCCATGATAAGTCACACCACAATCTTAATTACTTGACAGACCTATAGGCAGTTTTTATATCATGTAGAATCTAAGCTATGGCTTTGTTACAGAAATTGCCCTGACTACTGACTTCTGATTATCCATGCCCCAGTGCTTGTGGTCTATATTATTCCCAAGATGCTTCATTTATTACTGTTTTTAAGTCTCAGCACTTAGAAAATCCTAAAATGTACATTCTCAATGGAAAGAAAGTACAAAACCCAGCCAATTTTGCTTCTGCAGACTTTGACATTTTGGAAAGTTCTGTAGCGATAATTTACCAGTAATAAATTTTCTTATCCCCTCCCTAAGCTGTGAATTACTAGTTTAGGTAGCTTACGGAGATATAATATATAATATAATGAATTGCCCACCAATAATGAAAATTTGAGCTTCTGTTGGTCATTTGTCTTACATATCCTGCATCTTCTTGACTAAGAACAAAGTTTTCACAAAGAGAGTCAACTGTGTAATTCAGAAGAGAAGCTTACTCATATAAGAAGTTTGCCTGTTGTCTTGGTGGCATTGTAGTCGATAAATGGATGTTTGCTGGAAGTTTGTGAGTAGGGATAAACTGTTTTCCCCTCTAGATCCATGATGTTAAAATCTTCATTTATTGCCAAAGGGTGGTGGTGCACACCTTGGGAGGCAGAGGCAGGCAGATCACTGAGAGTTCTAGAAATCCTATCTAGAAAAAAATAAAAAAAAAAACTTCATCTATACACAATAAAGTTTCCATAGGCATAAATATGTATCATATTATTAAGTGACTTGTTTCCTGCTAGTAGGATTAAATAATGTCAAGATCATGTTCAGCATACTTAATTGTATAGCTAACCTAAAATTATATAATCAACAATAAGTATCATTGAGCTTTGCCAAAGGATATACAAAGATACACTTTGTCATGTATGTAATTTTCAAATATATGACTACATGGTGGCATATGCCTCTTTAAAGGTAGAGGCTGAAGCATTCATTGCAAATTCAACTCTAGTGTAGGCTACATAGTGAGACTCTGTCTCAAAATTGCAGACAGAGCGTGGCATAAATGGAATAAACAGTACTTTGGAAATGTGAACTCTTTGGAAGGAAGCTTTGTCATTCACTGGGAGCATGTTCTCATAACTTTCTGTGTCAAGTCCTTGGTGGTGGAGTATATCAAGCCAGTTCAAACCATTTATCCTTGAGCTGAAGTTCAGGAACTCTGAGTACTTCACCTACCATCTTATCCATCAGTGTGATTGATCAGCCTTTAGTGAGTTCCTACATGGCTATTTTTAAGGATAGGCTTCTGGCACATAGCTTGTTCTTTCACGGAGCTCTTCAGCTCTGGGGAAAAGAAAGCCCAGATTGTAGCATGATGTGGGATATAGGACTGTTACCTTGAAATTGTGGAGAAGAATTGATAATGGAGATGAGAGAAAAGGTTGGAGTTTTTATTCGCAGTTTGTGAGAAGCACTTATGTAAGGACACATAGTAAATATAATGTCTATAGAAGGAAAACTGTATGTGTGGACAGGAGGAAAAGTATGAATGGACCTTCGGATTTTGAGGGATGTTATCAAAATCTTTTATCACATTATTTCATCTACTGAGATATGAAATCTGCCCTTAGCATTGACCATAGGACACACAATAACTGTGAGGCACCATAGTAACGTGCAAAGTTAATAATATGGGACAAATCAGGGTATGTGAGTGTATGTGCGGACTGAATAGTGCGTGAAAGGGAGTGCGTGGCTTGGCATCTCTCATCTCTCAGAGCTTTGGGATTTGTGACTAACTGACCTTTGATTAGTTCTTATTACCAATTAGTTAATTATGTAAGATAAAAGCAAACTGGCCACTAAAGTACAATTGCACTTTATACATAAAATATTTATACTTGTTAAATGTATTCATGTATAAATCCAATATGCATAGGGATTAACAAATAAATTGAGGCTTAAATTAGAGAGCTAAGAAACTGAGCAAATAATTAATGTTTTTATATATGTAATGAAAAAGTAAGAATCTCACAAAATTATGAAGTGATTTTATATTGTAAAGAAATATCTTGTGGCAGCATTTTACAAATGCTGTTGTTACATTGAGCGTAGCACCACCACATCACTTTAAGAGATTATAATGGCTGAGGTTCTCATTGTAAAGTAACCAATGACACTTGCTATACTGCTGCTATATATTGCCTAGTTTCTCACCTGATTCTGTTTCTCTCCTTTGACTGAGGCAACTAATAACACTTACTGCCCTTAGACATTCTTAAAGGGCACTAATCCTGTTTGATAACATTTTAAATAGCAGCCCCTGCTATAATAGTGGCCTTATTTTTATACATACACATATATGTATGTATATATGTGCATATCTATGTATGTATATACATAATGTATAATGTATATGCATGATACATATTAATTCTCAAAATCAGGTTGTCCTTTCCAACAATAAATCTCTTTCACTATTTGGACAATAAATTCTGAGCCCACTAGGAGATGAACCAATAGTCTTCTTACTGTTGGTGTTCTTACTGATATCTATCTTTATCATCTATATCTATCTACATATGCAAAGGGAATTTATCAGAGTGACTTACACGCTTTGGCCTAGCTAGTCCAACAGTGGCCGTTCCCAAATGGGAAGTGTGAGAATCCAGTAGCTGTTCAGTCCGACAAGGCTATCTGTCTCAACTGGTTTTAGTATATGTTGGAATCCTGAAGAAATGGGCTCTGATAACAGTGAATCAAGAATGAGGGCAAACAGGCAAAGTACATAACTTTATTTCTTCTTCATAGGTTGATACAGGAAGATGTGGACAGGAATTTTTTTTCCTTTTTCTTTCTTTTTCTTTTTTCAGAGACAGGGTTTCTCTGTGTAACAGCCTTGGCTGTCCTAAAACTCTGTAGACCAGGCTGGCCTTGAGCTCACAGAGATCTGCCTGTGTCTGCCTCCCAAGTGCTGGGATTAAGGCATGGATGACCATCACCTGGCTTCTAAATTCCTTTTTAGAGTTAATTTTATTAAACATTAATTATAAGTAATATACATTTACAACACAATATGTAGTCAAATAAATCAGCACATACACTTATATGCTCCAATCTTCTGTGATCAAGATATATTTATATTCACATAAAGGTTATTGAAATTATGAGACACTTTAAGAATAGATCCAGCATCTATATCAGCATCATTACTTGTAATTCAGTTAGAAAATTAGAAAACAGTTATAGAAAACTATAATGTTATCTAGTTGAGTATTGTCAAGACTTTTATTGACAGAGAAGTGAGAAGAATATTAAACATAAAGCCTGTACAAAAGCAGCAATGAGTGTGTAAAGGAAAGTGCACAGAAATGAAGAACAATCTAGTGTTGGTTCAATATAAACCATTTTGTCAGTTATTGATTTAAGGTGCATTGTGTGACCTCAAATGATCCAGATTCAAGGTGGGGCTTCCTACCTCAAATGACCTGATTAACTAAAAATCCCTCACATGTGTATCCATTCTTTTAGGTGTTTTTTAAATTCCAGATGTAGTGAAGTTAACAAACAAGGATAGCCATTACAGATGCCAAAGGGGTAGAAGTATAACTTAGAATTTTCAGACCCTCAAAATCCTAAACTTAGAAATGTAGAGCTGAAAGCTGTAGGATTTCTCAGTTGCCCATGGTGCTACCCTGGTTTCACTGTCCTGTGGTATCTGCCACTGCAGACTAGATTTTTTTTTATACCATAAGTTCCTTATGACTTTTTTCTTTTCCTTACAAAATTTTCTTTGCATTCCTTCCAGAGTTGAATGGAATGTCTCACAGTTGACCCTGTTTCTTGTCTTATCTTTTGATTCCATACTTTCACACCATAGACACACAGGTTACATTTACAAGTCTGTCATTGATTATCATGTAGTCGCTCCAGAAACATGTAAACTCCGTGTCTCTGGGCAGCCTTTGCTTCCGTTTCAATTATTGCTCACATTGAACTCCCAGGATTCAGCAGAATGGAGGAAAAGTATCTAAAGCCTTGGTGTATAATTGACTCTTGTGGTTTCCAGATGCGGAGGTATGGCTTTATTCCAAAGGAGTTCCAACATCTGACCTTGCAACAGCTTCCACGCTGATTTTTTAAAAGACTTAATTCCCTCTCAAAAAAAAAATGTATATAACCCGCTGTCTTCTGATATTTCTTAAGATTAACCGCTGATAAGTTTTGTGTTTATCTAATACTTACATACTTTTCTGCAAATGTTTTTCACAGATTCTTTTTACCCATTAGAGACATTGTGTGTGTGTATGTGTGCATATGTGTGTGTGTTTGTGTGTGTGCATGCGCATGCATAGCCTGAAAACTTGAAGTCAAGAATCCTAGTATTTTTGCAGTGAGATTTAAATGTTTCTCCAAGGTATTTTACTATACCCTAGTGCACCTGTCACCAAATTTGACTTGTTCCCTGATATTCTAACAGGGCTGGATCACAATCTACCTAGTTAGCCTCTTACAAAACTTGCAGAAGCAACTAATTTTGGAGGGAACATGTTGTTGGACATGAAGCACTATCCTTCTTCTCATCCTGGAAGTAAAAGAAGAAGGCCTGTTTTTAGGACTAGATATAAACTCTTGGGTAATTGCAGCAAACTATGATCCTCAGAAAACCCTGACATCTTTAGGAGAAAATAAAGATTCATAGTCCCACTCCACAGGTACAGGAGCAGAATCCCTGTAGATGAGATTCAGGAAACTACATCTTGAATAAGCTCTGTATGTGATTCTGATGTTCAGCCAGGTCTCATATATGTAGATAGATAGATAGATAGATAGATAGATAGATAGATAGATAGATAGATAGATAGATAGATAGATAGAGACTCTTTTTTTAAACCAGAAACAAGCTTTAGTAATTCTATATTTTAAATGGATATTCTTATATTAGGACTTTTCAGATTCATTGGATGCATTGTGAAATTCATCTCCAGAACTGAACTTTCGAAAGGAGTGCTCTCTTTATATTTCTCACTTAGAAATTCAACATAGACACTGTCTATTAAATGTTAAAGTGTGACTTCCTGCCTTAGTGACACATTAAAATAACCTGATTTACTTAGACCAGGGCAAGGATAGATTCTTGGTGCTGAAGTATTTTATTACTTCTGAGTATTTTGAGTATTAGCGGAATATTTTCTTAAGCACAGTTAGACCTGTGATCCTAGATCTATTGGAATATTCTTTAAACTACTTGGGGAATTTAGTTCTAATGTGTTTCATTCATATCACCCAGTCTGCTTATCATTTCACATCTATCAAGTGACAGTAATAAATATTTGTACATCTCATATAGTTGTCAGAGAGTATCCTGAAGTATCATATTTACCTGAATATATAAAAATTCTACTTCCATTTAAGAAAAATTACCTACATTATTAAAGGCATTCATTAGAAAATAATATAGACATTTATGTTTTATGTCTTACTCTATTTTTTGTTATTGTAAAATGATGAAGACTGTGTACTTTATAAATAAAAATGGCTCAGACCAGGAATGTTATTGAACACTCTCTAGACTTGGGAAGATGAGGCAGGAGGATCACAACTTTGAGGATATTATGTAGTGAAATTTTTCCAAGAACTCAAAGGAAACAAACTTAATCCAAGAGCATGGTGCTAGCACCTGCTGGGTTCAGTGAGGGCCTCATGGGCCATGGCTTCAAAATGATAAAAATGATGGGAAGAAGAGATTTCTGGACAGCCAGAGAATCAGATACTAGGACTAGGATCACCCTAACAGCCTTCTCAAAGACTGCAGCGCACAAAAGCTGTGCTAATTTTTTTATAAAGGTGATACCCATATGACCTTTCACCTCCAGTAGGTTTTTGTTTATTCACATATTTAAAACACCATATTTTTATAAACACTATCATATATGTTTCCCTTCCTCTACTCCTTCTAGATACTCCCCTGCCCCTACACACTCAATGTTCTCTTCTTTCTCTCTTGTAAAACAAACTACATGCAGAAACTTAAAACAGCGAAACAAATACATGAAGTCGTGGAGTTTGGTTTGTGTTGGCTGAATACTTCTGTGTAATGGGCTGCCCTGAAATGTGGTTGATATACTTGTGTTATTTCTTTGAGGAGAATTGACTTTCCCTCTCCCAGTAGCTATCAACTGTGAATAGTTTCTTGGCTAGGGGTGGGAATTTGTGCCTATTTCCCCTTCTCAGAGCTGAGATGTTTTTTTCTGACTTGAGTGTAATAGGAGATTGCTCATTTGTTTCCTGGACACCCAGACCCGAATAATCACAGAGAAACTATAATAATTACTACATTGTTTGGCCAATAGCTTGCACACATTACTAACTAGCTCTTACATATTAAATTAACCCATTTCTATTAATCTGTATATCACCACAAGGCTGTGGCCTATTGGTAAGGTTTTGGTGTCTTTCTCATTTGGCAGCTATATAGTGTCTCCCTGACTCTGCCGCCTTTTCCCTGCATTCAGTTTAGTTTTGCCTGCCTAGCTCTATTCTGTCCTGCCATAGGCCAAAGCAGCTTTTTTATTAATCAGTGATAATGAAACATATTCACAGCATACAGAGAGGAATCCCACATTACTTGAGCTTGTGTAGGTGTTTTGTGTGCTATCACGGTCTCTGAGTTCATGTGTGCATCAGTGTCTGGGAGACACTGTTTCCATGAAGATACCAACAACTTCTGTCTCTTAGAATCTTTCTTCCTTCTCTTCTTCACAGATTACTGAACTTTGAGGGGGAGGGCTATGATAAGACATCCCATTTGAGGATGAATACTCTAAAGTCTTTCACTCTTGTCTCAATGTTCAGTACAGATTTCCATGTTAATGACAATCTACTGCAAGTAGAAGCTTCTTTGTTGATGATTGAGTGATACACTGATCTCTCTGTATAAAAATGCATCATTAGGAGTTGTTGTATTGCTGCTTTCATTTAACAAAGTAACAAAGTAATAGTAGTTTGCTTTTCCTTAGGCCCCATGACCTATCCAGTTTGAGATTCTTGGCCTCATTAACAATATCAGCTATTGGTCCCATCTCATGGAGAAGGCCTTAAATCCAATCAAAAACTGGTTCATTACTCCACTTTTAAAAGGTTCTACCTGTTTTCAACATTATCATACTACAAACACATCTCTGAGCCCATAAAACATTGAAAGATATAATCAGAGCATACTTTAATCAATGAGCATCATTCATTTGAAATAAGTAATATTGGATATTGGGAATAGATTTTGCAAGTTACTAAATGCCCTCATAGAATCAATTCAATTTTTCAGTAATCTTCTAAAGTAGATGTAGTGATGATATCTAGCTCCTGGACAACTGAAAAGCTTCAGACACAGGATCACTCAACCTGAGTCATTCAGGCCAGGGTCCCAGGTATATGTTGTTCTAACATGAAGCTCGTCACCACCTTCTAGAGGAGACAGAAGATTTCTTTTTAATTATCAGTGAATGACTGAACTGCTTATTTTTATGCATTGCTTGCAAAAGTATATTTTATTCCAAGGAAGATGATGCTTTAGAATTATGGGGGTTTGGGTACAAATTCTAAATGCTAGGAAACATTTTGTACATGTAAATTATCACACTCTGATTTTTCATTTGTGTGATTTATCATGAATGCTCAAAATTCAAAGTTTAAGTATGCATACAAATACACATATAATATATTATATATATGAATATCCTTCCAAATACAGCTAAAGTTTTGAGAAATTTTTAAATTTTGAGTCTTATAGATTTGTAGGGTTTTGTTGTCATTTTTGGCCATAAATTTAAACAAAAGGAATGATTTTTGGCTATGGCACTAAAGCACACTGGAGGCAATTTATGTGTTAATCCAAATGAATTCTTATTAGTCATTCAGAATATGATATTTCATTTTTAAAAGTACATGCCTTTGCATTTTATGACATTTAGAAAAAGTTTTCAGTTGCATGCATGTCTTTTTATTTTGCCCAAGAAGACAAACCAAGTAATGTGTAATGATTTCATAGGGATTGGGTGTGATGGTTCATCTTGTATGTTATCTTGGTTAAATCATGGTGTCCAGATATTCAGCCAGATACATGGATAAGGATGAGATTAGCATTCAAGTCATTGGACTTTTCCTAGTGTATATTCATGTGTGAGTGGGGCACATGCAATCAGCAGAGAGATCCTTCAGGCAAAGAATGCGCATCCCTAAGGGACAGATTTTGGCAGCATCCTGCTTCTGCTCACCACCTGCAGTTTAACTCCCTCTTGGATTTGCTGCATGCTCCCTTCCCCTGTAAGCATTATATTTTCCAGACTCTAAAATTTCTGTGAACATATTCGTGCATCCCGCTTGCCTTTTACATGGTGTATGTGAGTAAATAGATTTTAGAGCTCTTATGAATTAGTAGCCTATACATGTAAATTATACACTGTATTTTTTTCTTAAAGGGATTTTACTTGATTACTCAAAATTTACTGCTACATAGCTTTGTATGTGCATAGATTTCCAAATATTTCTGAATTTGACTATATAAACATATGTATTCATGTGTATATGCAAATAAAGATATATATTCTCTTCATTTAGAGAATCTGTCTACTGCACACTATTCATTATTCTCATTACTTAAACAGGTTGTCCATTTGTTTGTAAAATAATTTACTCAGATAACTTTATTCACAGATTTTTTTCATCAGACTTTTACAGAACATTGAGTTACAGATATGATCTTTTTAGCTTAAATTGTTTCTAGCCAATTTTTCTATCTTAAATTATCCCATTTCTCTTTAACTATTTTGTGCCTTTGGGATTTTTACCTTTCTTTATTTTTCATAAATTTCTTTCCTTCTTATTCCATGACTCGCTGTGTGAATCAGTGGCTGGTCCCTGGTATCCTCCTTTCCTTCTCATCTTCTCACTCCTCCCGTTCTTCTCTTGAGCGTAGATTTTTTTTTCCCCTAGTTATTCTCTCTGCCTGGTGGCCCCACTTGTCTCTCTCTCCTGCCTAGCTATTGGCCATTCAGTTCTTTATTGGACCAATGAGGTATTTTAGACAGGCAAAGTAGCACAGCTTTGCACAGGTAAATAAATGCAACATAAACAAAGGCAACACATCTTTGCATAATTAAGCAAGTACTTTACAGCATAAGCAAAAGGAGCATGTCTGAAACTAATATTCCAAAATTTGATGGCACCAAATTCTACGACCTTAATACTAGTGATGTTTATGAAGATGTAAGGTAATTTCATATGTGCTATATGGAAGGCATAAGACAGACATTCAATACAGGAATTGTTTGTTCTTTGAAAACTTGTGATATCATAGCATTCTTTGAGTATCTTTGTCTTCTAGTCTAAATGAAATATTTTAGAGTAATGTCAGTGGAATCCCCTATAGTTCACAGTTAGCCCACAGTTAGCAAATGCTACAGAATGCTAGGACCTACTTATAGAAAGAAGATGTGAACTCCCAGTAGAACAGGCACACTGTCTCAGTGGGTGGACCAACCCCTCGCGGTCCTAACTTCCTTGCTTATCTTCTCCCTCCTTCTGCTCTTCAACTGGACCTTGAAAGCTAAGTCCATTGCTCTGTCTTTATCTCCATTCGTCGACAGATGAAGATTCTATGGTGATATTTGAGATAATCATCAGTGTGATAGTGGGGGAAGGGCAGTTCAGGCACCCTCTCCTCTGCTGCCCAAGGACCTAGCTGGGGACATCTCCATGGACACCTGGAACTGAACAAGCATGTGATCAAACCAGACTCTCTGAATGGGGCTGACAATGGGGGCTGACTGAGAAGTCATTGATAAAAGCCCTGGGTCTTGTTTCTACTGGCTTTTTGGGACCCTAGTCTATTTGGATGTAAAGCTTCCTAGACCTGGATGTTGGGGAGAGGGCCCTGGACTCCCCATAGGGCAGGGTTCCCTGCCCCCTCTTAAGGAGAAAGGGGGGAGGAGGAGGGTGAGTGGGGGAGCTGAGCAGGAGGGGAATGGGAGGAGGAAAGAGTGTAAATTTTTGAGTGGAAAAAAATAGAATCTGATAAAAGAATTAAGCAATTTAAAATTAATAGTTATAATATAAACAGTGTAGAACTCTGAAGGATGGAAAGGGGTTCAGAAAGAGATTCACGTGGGCACAAACAACTGTAGAAGGCATGGTCAAGAAAAGCTTCTTCGTGAATGTGAATTTTCAGACCTCAGACTTGATAGGAAATGACACACACACTAACAAGGCATGAAAATTCAAGAAAATAACTAGAGGAAAGAGGCATGGGCAAGAAAGCAGGGCTCTGCTGCTATGTAGATATGTATCTGTTAAAATACTTCAGTTAGAGAAATACAAGTTATGCATGTTGCTGAATACCTATAATCCCTATGACTTGGAGGCTGAGAAGGAGGTTATCAAGTTCAAATCCTCTCTGTGCTACATAGTAAAACCTACATATCCAGAACAGAGAAAACAAGCATGAATATCTAGTTTCTAGTCTTCCTCTTGCATCTTGGATGTCAGCCTACATTACTCTATGCAAACCTAACTCTTGGCTCCACTCTGTTCAGAGTAGTTAGTCTCTTAGAGGAAAAACCATAATGCTGGATTCTTGCTGATCCTTCTGCATTTGTGTTTACTCGGGCTTCTGTTGCTAAGCATTTTAGTAAATATATACCGCCGCTACTTTTAGATCAAAGGCGATAATTTAGAAAAATATTAGCAAGTCATATAGAATGTCTTTAATTTTCTGCTCAACCTGCAATTACCACATACTGCTAAATACCAGGACCCAAGCTTGGTTTGGTAAGTAAAAAGGAAGTCAGACAATTTATGATCACAGAGTTTAGGATTTGGTAGGGGATAATAAAAAGAGAGTCACCCAATTACTATTTAAAATAAAGATAATTATATAGCCCATAAGGAATCTCAAGGAGCATAGCAGTTTGTAGTGGAGAAGAATGTGGGACTCCTTTACTATTTTTGATGCTATCATCAAGGACAACAATGGATACATAATATGAAATCTGTAAAGAGGGAGTGAAATTTCTTCTTCATAAAAGAATGCACTTTTAAGCAGTCATGGTGATCGGTGACTGTGACCTCAGCATTCAGGAGGATAAGGGAGGAAGACTGTAAGCCAGACTATGCCACAGAGGGAATTTAAATCCCATATAAGTTGCATCATGAGACTGTATATTTTGCATTTTTAGCTTTATAGTTATCTCTAAGTTATCACAGCTTGCAGATAAATGTATTCAAGACAGTGTCCTCACTTTGGAGTTCCTGTGTTAATACCTTAGTGTTTAGCAGAAATTCATGCATTGATACATCAACACTGGTAGTTTTTATAAAAGCCCCTAACTGATCATGAGTCCAAATAGGTAAGCTTATTAAGTTAATATTTGTCTGTCTTTCTCATAAATGTCTTCTAACTTGATGGGATCCATACTATATTGTGAGGAACTGGGTACTGAAGGAGGTACTATGCCTGGCTGGCATAGTATTAGATATCATGTAGAAACCAGGAAATATAAACCTAGCATATCTTAGGGGGCCTACAGACAGCCACAGTGAAGTTAATGGTGAATAATAACAGTGCTCAGAGATTAAGAATATGTCTGACACCTATGTGTGCATTATTTCTAAAGTTTCCAAAACAATTTCAAGAAGGTAATTATTATCCTCACATCACAGCTGATGAAACTCAGTTGAAAGAGAGTAGGTACATTGCGCAAGGTCAAGGAACTAATTATTGGGTCAATGAAAATTCAATTCAGAAGTCTCTTAGTCGCTGCACTGCAACAACTTTACAACAGGTGGCAGCTTGCTGAGACATTTTCCCTTCTGTTACATCACAGCAGCTTGCCATGGCATTGTTTTGTTTTGCTAATCTTCGTGCATAACAATGGTCCTTACTGGTCCTGGTCAGTCCTCATCAGATTTAGCTCAAGCCTCCTTTACAGAGTGCCCTAGATTTAGCCCCAAAGTTAGAAAGGGGCTCATAGATATCTGCCACCATCAGCCCTATGTCCTCCCTTGCCACCCACCCCTCATATTTCTTAACTGATGTCTCACAAGATTTATTGAGACACTGTGGTTTTTTAGCACTACGGCAGCTGTAATGAGTTCCTGACATATGATGATTTATTGCTGGAGATTTCTTTAGAAATTTACTTTGTGTTTTGGGGACAAACGATGCATCTTAGAATTTCAGGTCTGCAGCCTTTCTCTTGCACCCCTCTACACCTCAGAGCTACTCTTTTGATCAGCAAGCAGCATTAACATCACCGAATGGATTGGTCTGTGCGAAGCTGAGATGTGTAGAAAGGTAAAAAGATTCTTATGGCCAAGATGATTCTTGATTAAACCCCAGTGAATTATTAGATGTGGCCTAGGCAAAGGCAAGAATCAAGAAGAAAAATCTTCCTAATAATTTCCCAAAGCAGAACCAAGCCAGTGTCTGAAGAGCACACAAGAAGCTTACATTTAGGATAAAAATTCAGTAAAGCAATCCCTTAAAATGGGTTGCCCTTACAACTTACCAAAACTTTGCCTGGAGGAATAGGTGAAATTTGTAACCTTTGACTGACTTTGAAAGACTCTTGAGTATTCAACATGATATAGCATTAAGGCATAAAGAAGTTCCATTCATCATGATGATCTATCTTTATTTTATGTCCGTGGGTATCTTATCAGCATGTATTCCTGTGCACCTTATTCACACAGTGCCTACAGAAGACAGCAGTGCCTACAGAGAACATTGGATCCCCTGGAATGGAATGCAGACAGTTGTCAATCACAGTGTGTGCTTTGAGAACCAAACCTGGGTGCTTAGGAAAGAGAGCAGGTTCTCTTAGCTACTGTGTCATCTCTCCAGTCCCCCATTATGTTCTTAAGATGATAATAGTGACTTTGTGTATAAACAGAAAATGCCTTTCTCTTTAGGTTATGCTTTCCTATAAGCCTGTGCATGCATTTCTTTGAATAACTTTAGGAAAAGTGTACATACTTATTGTACACACTTAGGTGGGCTTACACATATTTTCATACTCATGGAATTGCCACCTCAGTCAATGTAAAAGAAATCTCCCTTTCCCAAAAGTTTTCTAATACTTCCTTTTGGTGTGGAGAATACTGGAAACCTACTAACTTAACAAATAGTGACTTCACAGTGAAGCACAATATGCTGAATTTTTTCTTTGCTCATTTGTGGATGGGCTTTTAGGGTGTTTGGGGAACTTGGAAAATGCACATGAAGGTACATTGTACACGGATATAGAGTTATCTGTTCTAAATCTATCTTTTTGAGATTCGTATTTTTATTTTTTTTGCATATATGCTTCTTTGCATTTCTCAAGAGTTTATTTCTCTCTCTGTCTTTCTCTCTCTCTCCTTCCCTCCCTCCCTCCATCCTGCTCTCTCCCCAACCCTACCATGTATGCATATGATGTGTATGTATGTGTTCACACGCATGGACACCCGCGGTTGTAAGCTCTCACATGCATGTAAATGGGGGCCAGAAGAGGGTGTCAGATTCCCTTTAGCTAGAGTTAAAGGTAGTTACAAGCTGTTTAATGTGGATATTGGGCTTTGATCTTTTGAAAGAGCATTATGCACCTAACAGTTGCGCCATGTCTCTAGCCTCTGTGCACATGTTTCTCTGCAGATTTCTGACCCCCTCCCTCAGTTTTTGACTTTGATTTGTGTATCTGTTTTAATTTTAAATAAACACATCATCTTTAATATTTTTCTGTAGATGAATGTGATCACATTCTACGTCTGCATTGTATCAAAAGCCAGTTATGAAATATTTTTAATTGGAAGAATCTTTTGGCACAAAGTTCATTCAGATATCTAAATATTAAACAGTTCATGACCTTTATGCAGTATCTTCTAATATACGTATTTCTACACCTTTTGCTCACAGATCTTTGTCCATTTAGAATCCTCAAACTCCTATTTGATTTGATATAATTTGAAAAAAAATCAATCTGTGTTGCATATTATTATGCCTTTTTGTCAATATCCTTACTAGACTGAACAGCTGGGGATAACTGAGTGTGTTTCTCGCTTGCTGTTTCAAGTACAAACCATATTCATTATGCCATGGACTTCCTAGTATTAAAGTGCTTGGTGCTACAGGAGTGAATTAATCTTTAGTCTTTTATAATAAAGTTTCTATGCAGTTCTCTGTGTAGTAAGATACAGAATACATTTAGAGTGTATTTGTGAATTATAATTAAAGTTTAATATTTTGTGTCCTATGGACTTTCTTTAATCAGTGAGTAAGAAGGTTGATTTAGAATATTACGGTTAGTAGCCATGTTGTTGTTCTTGTTATTTTTGTCATATTTTCTCCTTCGCTCACAAGTGCTTTGAATGGATAATTTAAAATAATTTGATAAAAGATAAAAACGTACTGCATGTGACAATATTGAGAAGAGGAGGGGAAATGGGACTGAAGACTCATCAAGGAGTATTTTCCTTACATTGGAAGATTGACTGCCTTCTTTGGGTTCAAAGGAATAGAGACAATAAGATTCTGTGAAGTACTGGGCAGTATAGGATAAAGCAAAATGAAGAGTACAGAAGAAAAAAATGACTTCCACAGAGAAGGTTTTGAAGGAAATTCTGGGAAAGCTATGTAGAACTATATGACTCTTTGACCTCCCCAAGATGAAAGACTAGAACTTCAAGGATAGAAGACGATGTGGGGTCTTCTGTGACTTTTATATGATTAAGAATGCTAGCAGTTTGTAGACTTTTTTTTCCATGATCATTCAGTTAATTTGAGTTCCCTTTTCTGTTAAAATGAATTCGTTAATCTTCTCAGAAAAAGATAAAGTTAGATGAGTTACTTGCTCTCTAATTCCCGTAGATTAATCTTTATGTGTCTACCTCATTGTATAACTATCTACTTCCCTTTATCTAACACACTATGACCAATTAAGCAGAGTCTGAGGGTGCAACTTGGGTGTTCATAGAACATGGAGTCATTGGAAGTGATTTTCTGTGAGTCAGATTTAAATAACTAGTAGATGGCTTACTTTTTTCTTTTCTTTCCTTTTTAAAAAAAAAACAAACTATCTTTTTAAATTTACATACCAATCCCAATTCTTACTTATTCCCTTCTTCTGATTCCCTCCACCTTCCCCCCCCCAGACCTCACCCCCATTCTCTCTTCAGAGAGGGTAAGGCACATTGCTTTGAGGAAGGACTGAGGCCCTCCCTACTATATCTAGGCTGAGCAAGGTATCCATCCAAAGAGAAGGGGTTCCAAAAAGCCAGTAAAATCATTAGGGATAAATTCTGATGCCAGTGCCAGTGGCCGTGCAGTCTGCCCCAACCATACAACTGTTACCCACATTCAGAGGGTCTAGTTTGGTCCTATGCTGGATCCTTCCCTGTCTGACTGGAGTTGGTTAGCTCCCATTAACCTCAGCTTCCCTAGCCGGCCAGCAGGCAAGCTTCCTGCAGATAGGCTACTTCAACAACCTATCCCATCAACTGGACCCTGTAAGCTACAAGTCCCATTCTGCCCCCAAACCCTCCATTTCTGGAGACCAGAGGAACTCTGAAACACAGGCTGCAACTATACTGAGAGGACCAGGAAGTGAGGAAGCACCCAACCAGGTGGGTATGTTACTCTTTAGGCCCTCCATACAGGGGCAAAAACCCCAGTCCGCTCCCCCATCTACCTCAGCTTCTCTAGCAGCCAGCAGACAAACTTCCTCCAGGTAGGCTACTCTAACACCCTACCCCAGCTATTGCACCCTGTAAGTTAGAAGTGCCACTCTGCCCCCAAACATTCCTATGCCCCCATGACCTCAGAAGAACTCTGAAATACAGACTTCAAATATACAGAAAGATCCAAGAGAGGAACTCTGAAGGATAGACAGTTACTACACAGAGTGGACAAATAGAGCGAACTAATAGAGCAGATCAAGAGAGTGCACCAAGAAAGACCTCATTGGCTCCCTGAGACACAGACAGCAACAATACAGAACAGACCAAAAACAGTTCCCAAAGACACAGAAAGCCACTTCAAGGATTGGTTCAAGAGGCAGACACTGCCAGCACCAATTGGAGGAAGATTAGTCTACCAATTGGGTAGTTGCCAATGCAAATGGATGGCTTCCTGAAGAAGGAACTCAGAATGTAATCAAATTACCTGAGGGAGTGAGAAATGCGATCCTAATTCAGAAGAAAATTCTGGCTAATTTAACTAGTGAGAGGCTCCATAATCCTTTGAGAGTGAACACCATGCTTGAAAGTTCTCTCTTTTCTCCATTTGCTTTTCAGTTGTTGCTATAAACCAAGAAGATTGGGCCATCTTGTGAGTTTCTTCTCATTTTATGCTTCTGCCAGGAGTTCTCCACAACACCACCAATTATGCAAGGATGGGAATGAATATTGTAAAGACACACCAACTTCCTTTCAGGTGCTCAGTGCTGAGAATTCTTGCACCTAGACAACATAAAAGGTTTGGGCTGAGTGGTGCCACATCCATCATTGCTGTTAAACTTTGCCAGTGTTTAAATGGTGATAAAGGAAGCTATAAGTCACAGATTTGCTTAAAACATTGCCAGCTCTTCTAGTATATACAAAAACAAGCTCAGAGATGAGTGAGGTGAGGCCTTGACTAGAGATAAATTGACAATGAATTTTATTCTGCTTCTGAATGCAACTTTTTCCGGCAGAGCAAGGAACAGAGAAAGCCCTGTGGTTAAAAGATGTTTATTTTCACACCTTCATTCCCTTTTCAAATTGAATGCTTTTGCAGAGTGTGTTTCACCTAAATCCTTAAGAGAAAGTGACATGTTACTACATGGGAAGACAAAGATAGAGTCTGGTTGGCAACGATTTTGCAGTCAGGGCTTTATCTGCTTGCGGATAATTTGAGGCTTATTTTTAATCCTCTCCCAGTTTCTTTCTTTGCTGTTCCATTTACCTGCTGATTGCATCCCTGAACTAATCAGTCACTGCTGAATGCTTGGTGAATTCTACTTTTTAAAATTGGCTGGAAGAAAACACATACTCCCAAAATGGAAGTATTCATAATAGCTACCATTAAATACCTGCATTCAACAGATTTGGTATCTTAAATTTAATTGTCACTGATTCTTCAAAATGTCAGCGTTTATTGCTGCTTCTTGTTTACTGAAGAGTTGTAGGAGGCATCCAGAAAACTAAGCTGTCTATATTTCAGATAGTGAATGACATAGTTGGGACTGGGATCTATGGATATCATAGTCCATTATTTCTGAGTACATGAATATAGATTGAAGTGTAAGTTCTGTATCAAGAAGAATTTTCTTAAATAGGTTATGTTTTATGAGTCTTTCAGTATCCCAAACCATGTTGTATGTAAAACTCAGATTCTTTAGCATGTGGTGACAGTCATTTGTTAAGAATGGCATGATATATCTCTTCATGTATGTAAGACTTTCAAGTGAACTATGGCTTAGATCTATTTTGTGTCTCTGCTTAGGTCAAATCCAAACACACATCTGAATAAATAGATAGCTGAGTATATTCTACAAAGATAAATGTATCACTACTATCTAACACATTTATCATAATGAGAAATGTTTAAAAATTAATTTGGTTTTAGTTTTACAAGAAATTTACACTTTTGATTGAATAAAGGGTCTTCTCCAACCTGAAGGCCACATGTTTCTCAGGATAGTTTTGAATGTGGTCCAAAATATTTGTTTTTGAAATCATATTGTGGTGTTAAAAGACTGTACATGCCTATATTAAAGTGTATTGCATATAATAGTTATATGAACTATATTCCTTGGGCTATGGAAGAAGTACAGACCGCTGTTTGGTTTGGTGACATACTTGGAAATGCTTCAGTGGTTGATTCATGATGCTTTCTTATTCTTCAGTACCATAAATCCTGTGTTTTCTTGAGATAGTGTAAGGAGACAAAAGAAAATTTTAAATGTTGGCTTAAACCTATAAAATAAAAGCTTGTATGCAGATATCTTCCACAGGAGTTGGATACACTGTCTGTAGTCAGAAACAAAAGAGCCATTGGCTTTCTCAGAGGACTTGTGGGAAAGCAATAGTTCTTTTGTAATTCAAGAAAAAAGTAGGTTGCTCTCAATATGCTATTTTGCATTCTCTTTAATTTGGAGGAAATAACCAAGCTGGATGACATAAAATTTTCTTTAACAGGTGTATAAAGAGGACATGTTTCAAGACTTTGATTTTAATTTCTGTAACAGCCTTTATTTTTCCTGCATATATTTCTACTTCAAAACAGATGCTTTCTGAAAAATTCATGAAAACTCAAAAGTATGTTGGAGACATAAAGAGTAGCTCATCACTCCATTATTGAAACCAGATCAGTTTTAATGGATTGTTTTTTGCTTCATCCAGTTGGCAATTAACTTTATCCCCTCAATGTCCTTGTTAGTTTTTACATCATTCACTGTCTCTAGGAGGGAGACATGGTTAAGAGCACTTGGTGCTCTTGCAGAAGAGAGGATGTGGCCTCAATTTTTAACAACCACATGGTGGATCAGAACCATCCATAACTCCAGCTCTAGGGGTTTCAATGTAGACATGCATATGGTGTGCATGCATACATGAAATAAAATAAATCCAAAAAGCAAATTAAATAATTTAGTCTTTATTAGCCTACCTTTTAAATTGGATTTCACATAAATTACATCCCTGCAGATAACTGCTTACAGGAAAAGGTCCTTCCATGCACATTTGTCACGGTGGTTCCATAAGGGAATACTCTAGTCATGGTTGAGAGTTAAGTTTCCCACCCTTAGCAGGTGCAGTTTTCATAAGGGATTTGTGGACTTTAATGAGATTTATGTCTATACTCTCTTATCTGATGCACTTGGGCACCATTTTTTTGAAGAATGATAGATTTTGAAAAGACAGAATGTCATCAGTTCCAGAGACTGTGTGAGATTCTAACAGAGTCTTAGGCAAAGTCTGAGTAAATTGACATTCTGTGATGTTACAGTCTGATTAAGATTATAAGAAGCAATTTTTTTATATGTGGTCAGGTTTTGCTGATGATGAATTCGCTTTTGTAGAGTTTTGTGACTGTGACTGCTCTAGATAAGGAAATTATAGACCTGTCTGTCATAATCAACATAATAGCTACATTTCCTTTAGGTTGTTCCTGTCTAGGCAGGGTACTGACTTGTATTATCTCATTTAATCTTTGCAAATGTATGACAAAGATAGTGTTAGCTTCATTTAGCAGCAATAGTTCAGAAAGATTAAGAAATGTGATGGTGAACACACATTTCTACTAAGGAAGTGACAGAGTCATACTTAAACTAAATTGAGATAAACCTCCAAGATGGTCTATAAGATTATTATATTATCATTCCTGGGTATGCTTCTGGCATTCAGGCTACAGGCTATCTTGTATATTCATAAAGGGAATTAAACAAAAAGGGTACCATTCAGATAAACAATCTAGTGATGGAGGAGGAGATAACTCTCAGCAACAGTTCTTCACAGAACACTGGAATATTTGCACTAGAATAATATGCTTTAAACATAACAGTCCTTTTTTCCCCACTATTCTCCATAGGACTCAAATAAGAGAATACTTAGAAAGTCATTGTCTTTGTTAGGTCAAAGCAGGAACTGATTAATAAGATATGGGTGTATCGGTATGCCAAGGAAAATTGATTGCTATTAGACAATTAATATATGACTAATATGGAACAAAATAGTCTTTCCTAAAGTGTCCATTCTTTAAGATTAATAACATGCAAATGAAGATGGCACTTTGTCACCTGCCTTGTCTGAACAATGGAACTAGGATCTAACTACTGAGGTACCTCTTTCAGCTAAGGCCATTGTTAGGGTTTGAATATAAATTTATACTCACTGAGCCTACCTGTGGAAGATGAGAACCACAGCAACTCTTACCTTATGCATAGAGTATGTCTGTATTAGTTGACGTAGGTCTAGTACTCTGTGGAAGTCGACTCCATAATCAACAATGGTACTGATTTTATACAGGCCCTGTGTCAACTATAGTTGCAATGGGGATCAAGTGTCCCAAGACTTCTGTGGCTTTTATAACTTTATGCTTCTCACTTGTTTTACTGTTTTCACTCTTGAATAAGCTATGGTCAAATAAGATTTATTTTGTCTTGTGAGAAAGCTGACAGAGCTTTTTTCCTCTCCTTGATGAATGGAGAATAAAATAGTACTTGGGAAGACAGCTGTCATTCCAACATTCCAATTGATGTGGCCTGGATCGCCTCACTCCACAAAACTACTGGATCATGTCAGTCAGTTGTGCCACCCAAGCAACATTTTCAGGAAGAGAGATATCACATGATCCCTGTTCATCTGAGCTCAAACACAAGTTGGAAAAACATGGTCATGGTGCTAACTCACTAAGATGTTTGGTGGATTGTTATTCAGCAGCAATTATCCAAGAGCAGATTTGTTATGGAAAAGATGGGTAATGTGTTATATTCGTCAAATGAAGGTGAGCAGCTGTTTTATTATAATTGTTTTGACAATCTAGAAACCAAAGCCCCTTTCTCTAATATCCTCAGAGGTTTTGTTATAATTTGCCGTTGCAATGAGGAGAGTGATTATCCCCTATTCCCTAGATAAACATGGAGCAAGAGCATTTGTGATTGTTTTTATCCAGCAGCCAATCCTACATTTTCTTGAAGAAATAAGTTTAAAGGCTGCAGCCTCTTTTTGTCCATACTTATTTTTCTTAACTCTTTATTATCATACCAAATTTACAATTCCTGTTAAATTTTGGGAATCTAAAAAACAGGACACAGTCCCTGTCTTAACAGTTCCTCCATTATCAAACATTATCAGGAATAGGACGTAAACACTGAAGAGCTGACTGAGTTAAAGAACAGTTGGATGAATGGCTTCCCAAGAACTGGCACAGAGATTCTGGTTTCTTAGAGGCATGTATAGCTAAGAGATAATAAAATAAAGACTCAGGAGAGAAGCAAGGAGATTTGTGCTTGGTAGAAAGTGAAAAGTGTGACATGAGAACCCAGAGTAATCAGCAGTAAATAGAATGGAAACAGGAGGGGAGGTCAACCAGGTGTTGGGTGGGATCTCAACACTTGATAAGTTCACTTTCCCCAATATATTCTTAATTGTAGCTTTAACCAGTTCAGGCTTACTTGGGGGTGGAGTGTGCCTGGACTGTGTTCTTCATGTTCTAGTGATGTGAAATTGAGAATTTTCTGTAAAGACTATTTTCCCATAATAAACTTCAAACCCCATAACTGTCATTATCCCATCACATTTATTTGCCTTTTATGACTGTTGCAGAGGGAGATAGAAGAAGATAATGTGTTTTGCAAATAATAATGAGCAAATTACACACTCTAATGTTGATATGCTGAAAATAAATGATAACAGCTCAGTTTATCCATAGCTTTCGGAAATATCTCTGTCTTCTGTTTTTCTTCCTTTCTTTTTTCCTTTCTTCCTTTTTTCTTTCTTTCTTTCTTTCTTTCTTTCTTTCTTTCTTTCTTTCCTACTACTTCTTCTAAGTACATGCAGTTTTTGCTTTGAGGAATTTTTTTATGTTGTCATGTCATTGTTAATGTTTACTGACTTTCTATAGAATCCTTCCCTGGATAAATGAAACCCTTGAAGCATCAGAAGTATATATCCCAGTGTAGAAACAGAAATATTTATCTTGCAGCATGAACCAAATTATTGCTGATGATTCTTTGGACATTACTTCTTTGTCTGCATTCATGAATTACTTCATTTATAATTACTTTCTTAATTTTGAGTTTGGCAGTGTGCAGCATGAACCATTGTTGGTGATTCTTAGAACATTACTTGTGTTTCTGCATTTATGTATCATTTAATTTATTATTGGTTTGTTACTTTGGAGTTTGGCAGTATGCAAATTTATAATGACAGATATATGTCTTGCTTTCTGTCTAGATGTGTTTGTCATTTCCTCTCCTACCTTGCTGGAAATTTTTGGAAACTGAGATCTTACTTGGGGTCATGTATAAGGATATATTTTTGAACCAAACAGATTCTCTGGACTCAGAATAAAGTTGTCAAATAATCAAATCAGCCTTCATGAAGATACAAATTCATTTCCTGTCTGTTATCTTGATGGAGGCTAGGATTCAAGCAGACTCACTGAAAAACTGAGAAAAGACTATGATGTAGTCCTTATCTGGGGGGAGATTTGGTTGTTTTGAACAATTGTTTGAACACTGCCAGAATGGATTAGATTTTTTGAGACAGCTTTATGTCCAATTTGACTTCATGTTTTCTCTGGTTAACTTTTAGTGCAGTGGTTCTCAGTCAAGTGTACTTTTGACCCCGAAGAATATTTGATAGTGGTTGCAGGTGTCTTTGATTGTTATACCTAAGGCAATACTTCTAGTATCTAGGAGAAATAGATGCTGTTCACATCTCACAATGTATCAGACATCCACTCAGGATCCTCCAGAGAATTAGAACATGTTTGATGCCCCAGCCCATAGTATCAGACAAGAATTTTTTTCTTACACCGCCTTTTTTTTTGATCTTCAGTCTTGACTTAAATGCATGCAGCTCACTCAGAATGTAAAAAGGAATTCTGTTTTACTCTTTCTACTATTTCAAATATTAATATGGTTCAGTATACCCTTGTAGAGACAAAATATTTGACCAACTATTTGGAACTCCTGTGGTCTGGGCAATTTGACACAAAATTTAAATGATTGCTTTCTCCCCACAACAAAGATATTTGTGACCCAAAATGTCACAGGTATCAAGGTTTAGAAATCCTGACCATATTAAGAACAACAAAATCCTTAAAATTAACTATAAAGGTCCCAGCATTAAAAAGAGTAAGGCAGTTCCTACTTTTTGGTTTTCTTTGTCAACTTGACACAAACTATAGAGTCATCAGAGGAAAGAGCCTCTCAGTTGAAGAAATACCTCATGAGATCCAATTGTAAGGCATTTTCTCAATTAGTGATTAATGCTGGAAAGACCAGCCCATGGTGAGTAGTACCATCCCTAGTAGGTGGTTCCAGATTCTAAAAGAAGGTGGACATGAGTAAGACATGGGAAGCAAACCAGTAAGCATCTCTGCTCCTTGCCTCTGCACCAACTGACTCAGGTATCCTGACCTGTTTGAATTTCTGCCCTGACTGCCTTCAGTGATGAACAGTAATGCTTAAGTGTAAATCAATTAAACCCTTTCCTCCCAAACTGGCTTTTAGGTCATGGTGTTTCATCACAGTAATAGAAACTCTAAGACGCGAGTCCAGACAAATTGTTGATGATGGTCTACAGAGACACTGGATGAGACAGATTTTGTAGCTGAGGGCTGGGTGGAGGAACAGCCTGGGCCATTCACAGCTAATAGTTGTATGAATATTACAAACCCAGAAAGAGGCATGCATATTGGAATGCTACTTTCCTTGTGTTATATAAAATCCTATCATCAAAAATCACATAGTTTCAGAAAATAGAACAAATTTAGTGTCACTGTTAGGATAGTATGTGTTCTTAATACCTGGACCCCAGCCAGACATTATACAGAGAATAAAACCTTAGGACACTCAGTTCTACACTGGATGTCTCCCTCAAATCGCCTTTCTCAGGGCTAAGGAGACCATACTGAAGAGGAGGCAGAAAGAAAGTGTAATAGCCAGAGGGGATGGAGGAGACCAAGGAAACAAAGCCCTCTAAATCAACTGGATCACCACACATATGAGAACACAGAGACTGACACACAGGACCTGCATGGATCTGCATCAGACAGGGTCCTAGATCTGAAAGGAAAAGTGAACACATGCCCCCATCCATGACACAGACGCCATCTCTGACAACCACTCAGCCTACAAGAGTCAGTGTTCTCCAAGGGGGTTCCTTTAACAAAACAAACTATTCTTAAGGACAGGTTACATGCACAGCAGTAGATGGTCAACAGAAAACAAAGTCAGTGGCATCTTAGAGGGTTCCTTGTCATACAGTGTCTTTTCAGGGCTTTTGTTTTTTGTTTCTTTAATTGTATTCATACAGTGTCTTTTCAGGACTTTTGTTTTTTGTTTCTTTAATTGTATTTTAAAATTCTTTACTGTTTATTTTTATTGTATTTATATATTTTTTCTTTTCTCGTTTTACCCTAAAGGTCTTTTGCATATACATGTCAATATATTTGCATATATATAAAGGCAGGGATATCAGACGCTTAGAAGAAATCTCACACAGGCTCAGAACTGAGAGACAGACAGTTATTTATTTAGGGGGAAAACTTACAAATCAGGATCCTCTGCTTGCACAGTGGATGGAGATGAGATCCAAAACAACCCGAACGAGCAAAAGAGGAACCAGGGTGGAGGAGAGAAAGGACTGAATGTGCTTGGGCATCCAGGTAAATAGTTTATGAGACCATGCCCCAGTAGGACGGTAAACCGTCCTGTGACACACACACACACACACACACACACACACACACACACACACACACACACACATATATATATATATATATATATTCCAGCTTACTGATTTATGGAATTCTTGATTATGTGAATGAGTTGGTATCTGTCATGTTCTTTCCTTGGGAACCTTTCCTTCTGTTTTCGTCTTATTCCAATATGTTAGTTTTTTTGTCCTTTCCTTATTCTTTTATTTTTATTGTATTCCCTTAGAATCCTGTTTGTTTTATAATGAGAAATAAAAAAGGTGGTGAATCCATATGGTAGGAGAGGTGGGGAAAAAACTGGGAGAAGTAGAAGGAAGAGAAAACTTAACAGAGTAGATCATGTAAGAAAACAAAATCACTTTACAATACAAGAGGAACAAAATATTTCCTTATGTGTTCCTTACTCTGGAGATGCTATGGTATTGAGCTTTAAAAACTGAGAATGCAGGACAAAAGTAATGTAAGGTAGTCACAGAGGTGTCCTGGTGGAAGCCTTGCTTTCTGCCTGCTTTGATCAGGAACAAGCTCCATGGAAAGAATAGGGGTGAACACATGTGTTGCATTGTTGCTTTTCTGTAGTTGGTTGTGGACCAGGTGTGTGGGGAGACCTAATTTCAACACTTGTTTCATTGTTGCTGCTGTTGTACTAGGAATTACAGGAAAGTACATGCTGGGTCACAGCCATAAATTTGTCATGTTTTCTGAAGACAGCGGCTGATGATATGGTCTTGCCAAAGAAGAACAGATTCAAGAGTTGTGCTATCATGTACATTCGTGGGAGAACCTGAACCTGATGCCAGCAAAGTAGTAGACATGTTATGACAAATATTCAGCTTCTTTTTTATCACATGAGAGTTTGCATTATGTTTTTCCTTAACTGTGGGAAAAATGCTAGAATGGGAGAGTGACTATTGCAGCCAACTAAAACGGAATATGTTAGGGCTTTGGATTATCTGTTGCATAACTTTCTAGTTACCAGTTTGAAATATTGCAATAAATATTTGTATGTTATTGTGAGTTTGAAAGAGTTTCGCAAAATTATACAAGCTGTCTCTATGAAACATTTTGTTTGTCAATTTTTAAATTACTTTTGGAATTGTTACAATTAGTAAGTGATGTAGTAAAAGTTGGGAGAAAAATTCTTAAAATATATACGGCTATTACCATATTAGATCAAAGAGGAAGAGGTCTGGGGAGAAGGATTGGTCAGTGAAGTCCTTGCAGTACAACATGAGGTGCTAAGTTCACATCTCCAGCATCTATGAGCACTCAGCAGTAGCTCTGTCCCTGGGGCTGCGGAGATGGAGTCAGAAAGGTTCCTTTTTCCACCTGCTCAGTTATTTTAGTCAAATTAGTTCTGTGAAAGCACTTGTCTTAAAAAGTAAAATGGAAAGAGATTGAAGAACAAACCTGCATCAGTGTCTGGCACCCACATCCGCATATGTGTGAATTCACACTTGCTTACGCACACATAGGCATACACACACACACACAAACACAACTGAGCAAATACAAACAAAAGAAATTCTTGAATATTTTAGGTATATAAATAGAGGGAACATACTGTATAGAATGTTGTATCAAGGAAATAGATTGTTTCTTTTTAGTCAGGGTTCTGTAGGAATTGATTATTGTAGTCTGTTCTTATCTAAAATGAAATGAGTAAAGGTAGACCCACATAGTTTATTAGTTTCAAGAGTTCATTGCCTGTTGATCAATTTTTAATGACTGTAGAAATGCCAAAAGGAAAAAGTTCTTAAATAGGACAGTTGTCACACAACATATTATACCTAAGAGAAGAAAAATAGTTTGGGTACATAATGTCACTGAATAAAAGTAATAAAAGATCATACTCTTGTTCAGATATAGTCTAAGTAAATTTCCTAACCATGTCACCTATCTGTCTGAAAGGGGAACTCTGGCTCTCATTTTAAATAGTCTCTTTGAGGTCATGTAGCTGTATCTAAAATGGACATAAAATGTCAATTTCATATGTTATAGTGGCACGTTTTGATGTATATTTTATTCACAAAATGTCAGTGATTTAGGTCTCATTTGATGAACTAAGCAGACATACGGTCTGACCACTCCTGACAAAGTCAAACTATGTCTCTAGCTTCCTCATTTTGAAAGAAAGAGGTGTTCCAAGGCAAATTGAATTGTCTATAGTCCTACTCATGTTTTCTTTACAAACTATAGTTTAATGAAGACAATTTAGACAGATACTTTATTCAAACTGTTCTGGTGTGTATAGGTTATTCACCTAATATTTGTGAGGTCTTCCATGTGACTTTAGCATGTAGAATGTCATGAAACTTCTGTAGAAATCAGATTGCTTTTGGAGACTCATACTTGCTTCAGAGAGGAATGTTCAGTTCAACATTTGCATGTTCATCATCACTAACAATAGCAATAATAAAATGCCAGGGTCCCAGCTGGAAGGTAGACAGCTAACATTGAAGAGTAGCAAGGGTAGAAGAGCTTAGAAGGTATCTGCCAGCTGTAATACAGCAGGGGAAAGTGCTGTGTACCAAATACCTATGTCCTGCTGAGACTGAATTATGTTCTGCTTCTTACTACCAAACAATATCAACCTTCTGGTTTCTTTCTTTGGATTCCATAGTTTTGGTCAATGTGCATTGGTTTTGTCTGTGCACAACTCATATTTTAGCAAAGAAGAAAATAGTAAAAGCCAACTAGAAGAGCTTATGCATTAGGGATCTGATCCCCTGCAAATTATATTTCCTTATGTTATGGAACTCCTAAAGAGGAAGAGACTTCAAATGACTGGAAGTTGTAATGTTTAATTTGATGTGAAATTGACTATGCTATAGGGTGCTTGGATTAAATGTTATTCCTGGTTGAATATGTGAGGGTATTTCTAGATGAGATTTAAATTTGAGTTAGGAAATTAGATTGTTCTTCTTAATGTTAGTGGATATTGTCCAATTTGTTGAAGGTATACATAGAACAAAAAGGCAGAAGGAGAAGCAATTCATTCATTTTTATTATTGCCTGCCATGTTGTACTAGAATATGAGTCTTCTGCTAGAGGCCTGAGATTTATACCATTAGCTAATATGGTTCTCAGATTTGGAACTCATTTGAAATTATACCATCATCCTGATCCTAGCTTGTATATATCAGATAATCATCATATGGCCAAATTCCCTTTGGTAAATCTATGTTATTGTATGTTATCATTCCATCATATTTGTATCTGTTATACATTTCTAAAACACATCTACTTGTGTAGAAATTATGAAAATTATGAGCCTACATATCCTAGCAGTTGTGATCATTTCTGAAGACAGTAGCAAAGCACATGTGTGATTTTCATGAGTTATGGGACAGAGATGGGGTTTCTCAAAAGCAGGATAGAGACTTATTTATTAAAATGTCTTTTCTTATATAATTGGTGGGTGACAGTATTACCTTCTGAGGACTGGATCTGGCAAGTAAACCAGAACATTAAGTGTTTGTAAACATTCCCTAAATAGAAACTCATAATCCAAGACTCTCTAGGTTTCTTGGTCCTGGCAGCCTGCACTCTCAGTCACAATTGTACAGCTCTCTAGCTAACAGAAACAAAGGTTCTATTCAGAAAATGGGTAAGTTGAAACAGGTGAAACATTCTGTTTTAACACAGTTGGAAAAAGTTCGATTGTTTTAAAAATGCATCCAATCTGGGAAGAAAGAACTTCTGTTTCTTTGAGTGCCCACAGTCACTCAGTAATGAGGTGCGTGAATCTCTTGGGAACTTAATAACTTCTCACATACTAGAATTAGATTGGACACTGCCACCCTCTTCCCCATCTATATTAATTTCCATACATCACATTTTAACTCAACCATGGCTATGATCCCAGCTTTTCTAAGATATGATAGAATCAGAAGGAGTGTAATGCCATCTAATACTGGAACTGTGAAGTATTTCAAGCTGCCTTGACAATATAACACAGGTACAGAACCACGCAGGTAGATGGCCAGTGGAATTCTAATGGGGTGCTCATGGGTGATAGTATTTAAGGGTACTTTTCCAAGGAAGTTTGGTTGTTGAGTGTCTCAAGAACTGGAAAATTCCAGACCCAAAAGCCTAGGGAAACATTTCAAGATACACAAGGGACCATTCACCTTAGCTTGGGAGCAATTAAATTTCTGCAATTTTGTTGATCATTTATTTATTTGATTATTCATAATATTTATTTGTTTTAATTTTATGTGTAGGTATGAATGCCTTCATGTATGTGCCTGGGCACCATATGTGTGCCTGGTCCTTGCAGAAGCTGGAAGAAGGTGGCAGGCCCTCTGATACAAGAATTCCAAATAATTGTGAGCCGCCATGTAGATAATGGGGACTGAGCCTGGGTCCTCAGCAAGAGCAGCAACTTTTCTTAATTTCTGGGCTACTTCTACAGCATTGATTATTATTTTTTTTTAGACAGGGCCAATTATAGCTTAGTCGTGCCTTGAACTCACTGTGTAGTTTTTGCACTTCTGTCCTCCTATCTCTGGGATTACACTCAATGTGCTCCCATTCCCAACCAGTTCCTGTGGGGATGAGCCATAAATCCCAGGTCTTTATGCATGCTAGAGAAGCACTAGACCCACTGTGCTACATCAGCAACCCTTCCCTTATGCTTCTGCTCTGAGATTTTTTGTCCTTGTCCTGGCACACACATACAATCTTCCTAAATCACCAAATCACCTTGCAAACTCAACTTTGAAAGTCTTTAAATACCAATCAAGAGGAAAACATGAACCATGTTTTTCTTATATGACTATGAGAAAACAGACACCTCTGTTGCCTAAGCTGTCTTATCTTTGAGCTGTTAGAGCAAAATTCTATCAAATGAAATAACTGGAATGTAATTTTAAGGGCTATGCCGGCAGGCAGCCTGTGACTAAGCAACCTGCAGACTTCCTGTCTTGTGAGAGCTCAATTACTGGTTTGCAGATTGTTGCTTGTGGTGTTTCTATGGTGGAAGTGGGTCGTAAGGTTCCTTTTCTGAAGTCACTTTCTCATAAATGTATCACCTTCATTAACTAATCATCTTCCCAATACTGTATCACTTTGGGGACTAGAATTTCAACATATTCATTTTAAGTATCTACAGTAGTCCAGGTCCAAGAGGCTCAATGCCAAAAACAATCGCGACTTGGACTTTAACATAAACTGGACTTCAAAGACCTGCTATGTGAGCTCTCTTGCTCCACTGACTACCGGATGCACCAAGTTGGTGCCAGGCTGACCCTCCTGCAGAAGGGGGCTCTGGGCTTGAGGGATGGTAGGGTACATTGTGACTGTTTTTCATAATTTATGTTTTTATATGTGGTTATGTTTATACCAATAAATCCTCAGCTGACCGTTAAAAAAAGAAAAAAAAAGAAATAGGTATCTCAAGGTAAAGCATATCATGGAGATAATAGGATTTTGTATTTTGATTATACAGAGAAATATTATTTATTATACATCTTCATATATGTATATATACTTTTCAATATATATATGTATGTGTATATATATGTATGTATGTATGTGTATATAGACATACATATACACACACACACACACACACACACACACACACACACACACACACACACACATATATATATATATATATATATATATATATATATATATATATATATATACACACACATATAATCTGCCGTGCTGGCTGGCCTGGACTGGACTTGCTGAGATTGGTGGGGGTGCCGGGATTGAGACACGGAGGCTTCTTTTCAGGTGGAAGAATAGCAAGCTTTATTTTGCCCAACAACCTTTTATACCTCTACTGCTTCTGTGGAGACCCACCGGCCAGAAAGAACACAAACATCCTTGTCAATTACAGACTGCAAGGAAGTTCTGCTGTCAGTCAGGGGGAGTGAGGGCAGCTGGATCATAACATAAACCTATAGATATATTTATAAATACATACCCACATAACTTAGGTTATATTCTTAATTTTCTACTTTGTTATCCAACGGTTCTTTTATTTGCAAATATTCATCCTTCTACTCATATATGCCTTTGTGCTTGTATGTGAGTGTGTGACTATGCATGTGTATGAGTTTAATATACATGTATTTGGTATATTGCTTGGAGGTATGCTAGCACACACTGTGTGTGTGTGTGCATATGAAGATACCACAGGAGACAGTCAAGATGCCCACTCTGTCACTCTTACTTCTCTGAGACAAAGTCTCATGCTCATCATGGAACTGTGACAAGGGCCAGCAAGCTGCAGCAATTTTCTTGTTTCTGTCCCCTACAGCAGCGTGGTTACAGGTGTATGCACAACCATGCCTGGATTGTTACATAGGAGCTGGGATACGAACTCATGCTAGTGCAATAAGTACCATTATTCACTGAGCCATCTACCCAGATCCACTCCATTAAAAACATCTAGATCCACTATATGAGACAAAAAAATGTAACATTTGTCTTTCTTTCTCAGCCTAGTTTATATTAAGTAAAATAAGCATCTTGATATGGAAAGAATATACTGAGTTGTTCCAGCAGCATCTTTGTGAATAAAAGAACGTGACAAGAAACAGATCCAAGGCAGAATATGGCCTGGGAAGCAGAGGCGAGAGTCAGATGACAGTTGTATTTGAAGGAAGAAGAGGGGTGCGCAATAACTCAAGGGATTCCTCCACACTGGGACATATGGGAGACAGACCCTCTACTCTCCAACATGTGCCAGGACAAGCTCTATTATCACTGAGTTTTAGTCCAGGCACATTTGCTTTTGAACTTCTGACTTTTATACCTGCAAGATAATTTGTACTATGCAAGTAACTTTATTTGTGGTAATCTATCACAGATGATGTAGCCCACAAGATGTAAGTCTGAAGTTTAGAAACTGTTCAGTTTTGAAATCAGTCTTTACCTCCTGTGCTAAACTTATGTAACTCCCAGAATCTCGAACACCATCATGTTTTCACCACCCCCAGGTTTGCATAAGGCAGAATTAAACCACGCCAGTGTTCAAGCAGATGCATTTTCAGTGTGAAATGCTTTTCAAGTGAGCTTGTTGCGATTACCTCCAAAAACCTTCCAGACTTGGACAGACACATGCAAATCTAGTTTCATGGTGTAGATTGAAATGCTCTAAATCACTGAAGATTAGCATTCTTGGTGGAGGGAGTTCAGGGATATTGGCTGACTGCTCATCAGGAGTCTGTGTTCTTCCCATATCTAAACAAAGAGTTTAATACCTAGGGACATACCAGAACTTGTAGACCATCAAGCAGTCTCTTGCCACACACACACACACACACACACACACATATCTATATCTCCACACCAATTTGATGCCCCACCCTTCTTTATCAGTTTCCCCTACTATCTCATTCACCTCTTCACCCTGATTGTTCTTGGCACAGGAGATAACAAAGGCTAGCTAGCAAGGTGACATCTCAACTGCTAAGTCTGTGTCTTCTCTTTGCAGTGCAGCATCTATATGGGAATGTTATCTCTGTCCCTCCAGCCTCTTCCCTTACTGTTTGCTTTCTGCTGACTCTGCACAGTCATACTCAGGACCTGATCGTGCATTTTTAAACCTAAGTCAGCTAGGAATTATCTTGCCTTTTAGATGCTCTTTATCCGGATGCAGTAAATATTAATTTTATGATATTTTAGTAGATTTAATTAAAGGCACATGAACTGTTCCCATATAAACCGGATGGGCATGGTTCTAGTTTACCCTGAAACTGATTGTCAACTGGTCACAGAGTCAAAGAAGAACACTGAGGAAATAAACAGTACACACGCTTATGTCATTTCCAGTGTTTGTGGGAGCACTTGTTCCTACATATAATTAACACATATAATAACTCTTTGTAAATTATTTTATCCCCCAGATATATTAGCCTCTCTGTTTGGTTTTATTTAATGTTAAGAGTCAAAGCCATAGATAATGTGCCTGCCTTAGGGAGATAAGGGTAGAAGTGGATGAGGGAGAAGTAGGGGTTATATTTGATGAAAACACATTATAGGCATATATTAAATTCTTAAATAGCAAGTGAAATTAAATGTTGAGCACTTGTTCCTTCAGTGTCAAGCACCCTTTCCCTTCCCAGTTCTAAAGCTATTACAACTGCCCTTTCATGTAATAGAAGAATGAAGGCAAACAGGCTGAAGAAAGAAAGGTGTAGTGGGAGGCTACTTGGTTCCCAGCCTGCCGGCTAGCTTAGACCCAAAATAATAACACAGGAACTGTATTAATTAAATCACTGCTTGGTCCATTAGCTCTAGCTTCTTATTGGCTAACTCTTACAAATTAATTTAACCAATTTCTGTTAATCTCTGCATCATCACGTGGTAGTGATTTACTGGCAAAGTATCAGCATGTCCGACTCTGGTGGTGGCTCCATGGCTTTCTCTTTGACTCTGCCCTTCTTTCTCCCAGCATTCAGTTCAGTAGTCTCTGCCTAGCTCTGCTTTGCCCTGCCCTGCTCTGCTATAGGCTCAAAGCAGTTCATTATTCATTAGTGGTAATCACAGCATACTCTGAAATCCCACACCAGAAAAGGAAGAACAGTGATGGGGAGGAGAAAAGGAAAGAGAAGGAGGAAAATTTAAATTTCATTAAAAATAAGGATTTAATTTCTAGACTATTCTCTGATCTCCTAGTAGAGAAGCAGAAACCTTGTCCCCATGGCTTTTGAGTTTTCTGTATACAGTGCCCCTATTAACAATCATTGAGGTACAACTCGATACCAGATCTGCTACCCCCAGAAGAGGAGATGGCTCTGCCCTTAACCTCTCTATGTCTCTTAAATGGAAATAAATGGATTTATACTTTGTACCTTCTTTGCATAAGTGATTCTTCTCAGGGTCACTCAGAGCTCTGCATTGTGTCCTCTGGGGGCTCATCTTACTGCAATTCAGCATTTCTCACCCTCTTATAATTTGTGATTCATGTTCATTTCATAGGTTAAAGAATCTCCTATTTTCTTTGTAATTTTGAACCAGCAATGATCAGATTAATAAAACAGTTCTATTTATCTTCCTTTATTTGTGAATTTGATTTGAAATTGCTTTTATAAATACTGATTCATATCAAAGAAAATTTTATTAAATATGATTTTATATGAAGTATGTGTCTAAATTGCTTCATTGGTGCTCATTTTCTTGTTCAGTCTTCACAGCAACATGTAGTAGTTGGTTAGAATCTCTCATTTTATGGATGAAGTGTGTGAGAGTCAGAATCATCAGAAGAATATAATTTAAAGTCCTGATTATCAATTAGCTTTATCCTTTTATACAATTTTTCTAGCATATTAAAATCTAGCAATATTAAATTATTAAATGAATTTGGTTTGTTAGGCATCACACTGGGTTATTACCACCACCATCTTTGATTTTTAGATGAAGATTTAGATAGTTGCCATAATCAACTATCCAACTTTCTGCTCCTTTAAGTATAGAATAAGTAATCAAATAATTGGGCCCTGTAGTCATGAACCTAAGATGCCACACAGTGATGAGCCATTCAGGTAACGTTATAATTAAAGACATCAATGGAAAATTTTAATGAAGAATTCAATTGGTTGAACTACTTTAACCCATACCATTTTTAGTTAGCTTTTACTCTTTGTCAAAGGTGTGTGTGTGTGTGTGTGTGTGTGTGTGTGTGTGTATGTGTAGTGATGAAGGTAAAACAGAGGTTCATAGTCCTCCTTTGAGTGTTACAGACATACAGATTATCCCTAATTTGAATTCTGAGAGTGTTTTAGCTTCCACATGACATTTAAAGGGATTTGATTTTATGAACATTTCAGTTTCGGGATGTTTGAATCAATCATGCTTGTAAATATTCAAAAGTCCAAACAAAACAAAAACCAACCCCAAGATCTGGAACGCATCTTGTTTCAGGTAGAGAATTGTCACACTTGACTTAGAGCTAGGAAGATAAAGAAAAATTAGAAAGATCAGTAACTGTATTCGCTGGGTGCATAAGGAAAACTAACAGTCACAGAGACGAGCTCTTCCTAGCTCCCATCATGATCTGCAGCAACTCTTACTAGAGCAGTTGCCACAGATTCGCAATATTGAGAACCTGTGATTTGTTTCCTTGATGTTAACCACGAGGCTGTTCATGGATTGGGATTTCTAGCCCATATCCTATTCTTGTTGTTTGCAGCATTTTTGAGTCACGAAAACAGGAGTTCCTTTCACATAATCATGTACCCAGTTCCCATGGTGGGTCATGACTAATTTAGAGTACATATCTACTTTCCGAGTTTCCAAAAGATGCTAAAGGGGAAATTCCTGACTGAAAACTATAGAAAGTTCAGCCTTGACTATGCACGTGAAGTAGACCCAGGCAGACACAGGTGCAGATGGTAGTGAGGTGTCCGTGGGATCTTGCTCACCTAGAGTAGATCCCTCATTCTGTTGTAAGGTGATGCACATGGTCGAGGTCATGGCTTGGGTTTGCATTTATTCATCTGACCTCAGATCCTACTATTTATGCTTATGTTGAAGTTTTAAAGTAAAAAACTTGAAATAAAACAGTGCCTGGCATATTGCAAATCTTCAATTAAGTATATTTAGTTAACTTAAACATTAAGATCCTATGTATTAAGACCAGTTCAATCCTCATCTGTGTGGTATTCTAAAGCTGCGGTTTTCAACCTTCTTACTGCTGTGACCCTTTAATACAGTTCCTAGATAAGGTTGCAGTGACCCCCAACCCTAAAATTATCTTTGTTACTATTTCATAACTATAATATCGCTAATGTTATGAAAAGTAATGTAAATATCCATGCTCTCTGATGGTCTTGATCTTAGGTGACTCGAGTGCATTCTAACCCATAAGCTGAGAGCCATTGCTCTAAAGTATTTACCTAAGCAACAAAAATCTGCCCAGGAATGCTCCAGATTTCTCAGCCCTGAGCCATGCTTTTTCATAACAGGTTTATGTTACTTATACAGAGTGAGCTATATATGCAGAGAATGTCAGAAGTGTGTGTATGTGTGTGTCTGTTTGTGTGTCTTTATGTGAGTGTGTGCACGCATATGTGTGCAAAGAGAGAGAGAGAGAGAGAGAGAGAGAGAGAGAGAGAGAGAGAGAGAGAATGGTGATTGTTGGAGAGTGGTAGGGTCTCAACCTAGTTGCATATTCTTGCTAAAATGGTACTTTTAAATATTGACATTTCTTTGTTTATTGTAAAATAAGAGAAATATGGACAGATTGTAATTCTTTGTAATTCTGAATAGAAATCTGTGTTCTCTTGTAACTTTGTCAAATGAGTTCTGGTAGTATTCTGTTGTTTCCTGGTAATAGGCCACATTTAAATAATTCTTTGTAATTCATTCCAGACACCAGTATGTTACAATGATCTGTACATGTTGGGGACATTCAGATATACTTAGTCATCTTGTTGGTCTGGCCCTCTGCCCATGTGTCATGCCAGCTCTGTTCAGTTTCAAAGTTTCATTAATCCTTTAGAGCAAAGACTTGTGGCCAAGCAATTTTGATGCCTGTAAATAATCAAATAAAACCTAGTAGTATGGCAACATTAGAGTGAGCTTTACTATTTATTTATTTATTGTTAGTTGAAAGTGGTTTGGATAATGGAGACAAATTGCGAAAAATAAGGGACTATCATAAAATATGATAAACCATTGTCAAAACTCTACCCTTTTTCAAAGGGTAAGGATGATCCCCATCATGTTCCCATGAAGCTTCTACAGTATTGATTTACCGCCAGGCTTCCTCTTTTCCATTCTATGAAGTCTGCCCCAAATTGGAATTATGTGCAGTCCCCATTAACTGGGTGCTGGTGAGAGTCTGGCTTTTAAGAAAATTCAGAAAAGTCACAATAGGACTAATTTCAATGTGATACCTTTAACCTTAAGTATATTCTATTTCTTTGGCTATAATTATTGAGTAAAGTTATATTCAATTTATAAATTTATTCAGGAAAACAAAAATGATATTGATTGTAATTTTATAACCTTTGGCTTGAACCATCCTTTTTCTTGGTGTGTGAAGCTAGAATATATGAATCTTATGAGGTTTGATGAATGGACTTAATAATTATCTGATGATGATTAAATTCAATGAGTCAGTAAATGTTAATGGCTCTCTTTCTTCATGTGACTAAATGCCTTGGGATAATTCCAATATGTGGCATTTATATTGTAATATGATGTGTTAATAATCTGGATCAGAGACAAACAAAAGTCAAGGACGAATGTGACTATCTGTGAGGAACAAATGCAATGCTTTTGGGTTTTTATCTCAATTACTGTTGAATGTCTATAAAACATTACATTTTCTTCCTATGATATCTGTCTATCTCTGCTTCTCTCTCTCTCTCTCTCTCTCTCTCTCTCTCTCTCTCTCTCTCTCTCTCTCTCCCACACACACACACCATTTGTAGTGTCATTCCAGTGAACCTGTTAATTTTCTTACCACATTCTCAAATACTAAACTACTGTGCATTTTCTTTAATTGAGTTGGGCCTGTTTATTGTATTGATTCCGCTGTAATAGGAGAGATTTAGTTTTGTGATTTAGAGTAAACCAGGTAAATTTTTGAGTGAGTGAAACTCTTGGGTCAGCTATTAGATTTTCATTATTTCAGAAGTGTTCCATCTGCCTTATGGTGAACCCCAAGTTCAGTAAGGCAGGGAAGTAGTACTAGAGGTACTTGCATTGTGGAAACTCCATAGTCTGCAGTTTTGGTGTAATGAGTGTGTATTTTCATGGAGTGGTTTTCAAAGCAGAACACAGGATTTGTATCAAGGGAGGTTAAATGGCAATTTTTGTAAGTAGAGAGATTCATTGAGAAATCTGTCACTGGTCGTAAATGGTCAGCTTGAACTTCTTGTGTTTTTCACCTAATCCACCTCCCTATCACCCACTTACATTTTTGCTGTACTCTAAAAGCACCTTCAGGCTTATATGCTGAAGATAGCGGCCTTTATTGCTGGATGGTAGCCATCCCTCAGGCCTCAGGAAATGTGCCTTGAAGTTCTCTCTTTATTGATGTTTTTGAACCAACCTGCTGTACAGATGTTAGTCTGGGGCATGTGTATTTTTCTCCATGCCTATTCAAGCAATTAAACTCAAATATTAGCAGTATAGTGACTTGAAATGAATTGACTGGTTAGTGAAACTGTAGGAACTAGATGTCTTATAGGTTACTTGTTGATTTATGTGTCTTAATTTCTCATACTGATAGCATAAGAAGAGACTTGACCCCATGCTAACCAAATAAGTGTGAAGGATGACCACAATGCTGTCATGTTGACCTTCAGAGGTTTAGACAAATTTTCATAAAGAGTAGGGCTCGGCCTATTTAGAGTCTCTCTCTCTCTCTCTCTCTCTCTCTCTCTCTCTCTCTCTCTCTCTCTCTCTCTTTCACACACACACACACACACTGCTCTGTGAGACACATGCAATGAAGCTCTGACCCAGGATGGACGTAGGCTAGAATCTTCCCGGTAAGCGCACCTAGCAGTGCTATGCAGATGATTAGAAATGGTCTAAATTAATATGTGAGAATTAGCCTAGAAGAGGCTAGATAGAAATGGGCCAAGCAGTGTTTAAAAGAATACAGTTTCCGTGTAATTATTTCGGGGTATAAGCTAGCCAGGCGGCCGGGGTGCTGGGGACGCAGCCCCACCACTCATATTACAACAGTCTCTCTCTGTTCTGTTCTGTCTCTTTGTATCTCTCTCTCTCTCTCTGTCTCTCAAATTTCAAGATATATATAGAAGTGGACATATGTAAGACTATAGTTAAAATGTCAAATTAAGATGATAGGAATATATCTATACATTTAAAAACTAGTAGTCTAATAAATGCTGTGTGCTATACATGACAAATTGCAAGCACTTTGTAAATTGACTGCTAACTTTAAGAAGCATTTAACACAAGGTTAAAAGTCTGTTCTCTGGAGCCGAACTCTGTGGTTAATGGGAATGTTTATAGAAAAGCTACTTCTGTTTCTTTATCTCCAATATAGAGATGGAGCTTTTAATCTTACAGAGTAATGTTAAATATTAACAATAGTATTTTAAGAAATCTTTATAATATTAAATGACAATTTTTGCTATTTATGTGATAAACTAACCTTATGCTACTTTTTAAATCTGATCCCTGAAAGCAAGGATGATAGGTATCCTTGGGTAAGGTCAATGTTAAGGTATACACACAGGTTAAGTAGTGAGTAAATTAGGGTAAAACACCTACCTCCTCCTATCTTTATCAAATTTTATGCTGACAGCTTTTAAAATTCTTTCTTCTAGCTTTCGGTAGCACATAGTATATCACTGTCATTGTTGTTAATTGGTAGCAAAATAACATGCTCAGACAACCAAGAGGTCTCCTTCCACTTGGCTTCCTTTGACATTTGAAACTGTAAAGAGTTCTATTCAGGCAGAGAACATATGTTGCTGTTGTTTTTTGTTTTTCTTTCTCTGTTGGGGAAATCAATTTCCAACCTGCAGTCTTAATATTTTCTAGAAAATCTTCATTAGTCTTTTATTAATGGACAAGTTATCCTAAAACAAGTTTTTTTTTTAATCAGTAAAAAGCTTTCAAACATATATATCTTGGCAGGGAAGAAATCTCTCCTACAACTTTTAAGCATGACTGAACTGGGAATCTTCTGTCTAAACATACAAGTCATTTTTTTAATTACCTGAAGGTGCTCATCCTTTCACTGCAACTGCCTTTTGTTCTTCTCATAATAGCAAGCAAGATTTGCTTTGCCTCCTTCCTGAGATGGGGAACCTTTGATTATTAAAATTCTTTTTGAGTGCTAGGGAGTTGAGTCAGTGGGTAAGGTGCTTGCTTTACACAAACATGAACACCTCATTTTGACTCTACATACCCATATAATTTTGTGCATACAGATGTTCCTAGAATCCCAGTGTTGCTAAGGTATGATGGAAGATGGAAACAAGAAGATCCAGGTCACCAGTACCAGTGCCTTTACCCAATAGACCATTAGAGTTTAGAGTGAAAGGAGGGACTGAAGATTGGGCAGTTAGGTTTATTGAATCTTTGTGAGAATAGCTTCCTCTGACTGGCTAATATTCTTTTGCTTCAACTGCAAGGAAAATCAGGGAAGATGGAGTCAGGCTGCTAAGCATGCCAGTCCTACAGCTTGAAGAAAAGCTGCCTATTGAGTCCGTCTGTAATCCACAGACCCCACAGCATCCCACAAACTTAGCTTCTGTGTGCAGTCACTGAGTTTTAGGAAGATTTCTTATGTATCTACACAGCGAAGTAAGGTATTGAGTCGACTGTAAAAGCTTGGAGTCAGTAGTAGAATGGGGCATAGAAAAAACATAGGAGTTAATTGGTGTAAGAGTGATATTTAAATTCTCACGATAAAAAGAGATGGCTGTGAGGGGCAATGAAATATTGAAGGTAACTAAGGGTTATCTTGATAACCCTAGAAAAGAGGACCAATGAGTGAGGTGGCAGGGAAATAGGATATCCTAATAAAAACAATATCAAGGAGGAAAAGGGAATCAGCTATGTGAAAGGCAGTTTCTGACAATTGGATTTGGTGGCTTTGCACCTTGGTAAATGAAGTCTCTTACGAACACTGAAGACTAAAACCTGACTAAGCATAAATACAGCAGCATAGTAACAACAGATGGAATTTATAGCATTCCGAGTTTTGTGAAAAGGAGACAGAGAGTCAACAGTGGTGCTTACACAAACAGGGTGGTAAACAATGGGGAAGGGGCCTCCTTTTTTCTAGTGAGGCAAGAGCTAGTTGAGTATTTAAGTAGCAATCTGCTTGTCTTCTAGACTGTTGATACTGCTGTGTAGAGAAAGGATGAGATCAGAATCTCACAGGACAATTGGAAAACTTTCCTGTCTCCTAGGTGAGATGATTGCATTCACAAGCAATGCAGCACATGTTAGAAGCATGGGAAAGCTGTGCTTTCATTTTCATTTAAAAATCTTAAGAAAGATGTCATTGTCAAACAAAATACACACACTTGCACTTTTTACAGGCTCTTTCCCACTATACCTTACCTTATATAAATCATGACTGAATTAATACGGTTTCATGTTGTGGTATAACTGAAGTTTACATTCCGTAGTCTTATAGAATCACATGTGTTGTCTGAATACTGTAGTCGTGATCATTTTCCCTTTTTAAATTTTAATTCTTATCCATTCAAAGCTCTGGTAGGCAGACTAGCCCAAATTGTTTATTACCCAAGAGATATTATATTCTGGTATAATCTTTTTGAGTTTGTGTGCAAAAAACTTCAGATTGTATTCTCTTCTTTTGAGTAGAAGCATTCCCACAGTTGTTTTTCCTTTGGATGGTGACAGAATGCTTATAAAACAAAACAGACTTACTTCACAGACCTTGGATTCAAACGTCCTAAAGTATTGTTTCTACAGGAAGAATGAATTAAGTATTTTGCTGTCAGGAAAGATGTGAATGACCGTCTGTGATTTGTTTTGCTCTTATAACACATCCAGAGGTTCCCATGGGAACAACCCACAATTCGTGGGAAGAATCAAACTTAACAAACAATAAAGAAAAGCCATTTAATAATCCCCTGTGTGATCCCTGAAAGAGCAAGACATACAGAGGAAATGAAATCACTGGTCTCTCCCTCATCTCTACTGGACTACGCAGACAGCAATACATTTTGTCCTGTCATATGTTTTCTCCTTCTCCATTGAAATACCTTCAAAAAATTTGTCAAGTGTCTTTATGTCTTAGGCTTTCGTATTTGTCATTCATGCTAATTTAACTATTTTGCCCTTGAAGGATTTGTTTCTAGAGAAAGCCTGGAAATGTAATACAGAAAGCCTTGAACATAATCTTCTCATTATGTTCACACGGCTGATTTTAAATGTAAATGTCCTATCTTTTTCTCTCTCTGCCAGTGATCTCCTACCTGCATTAATTTATTCCTGTGCAGCAGAAAAGATTTGTCTCATATACTTGACCCATTAGCTTCTGACCTTGGAGGCTTTGTATCTTAAATAGAGAAGTAGGGCACCTGATGCCAGAAGACATACAAATACATTATCTGCGTCTCAGAGGTAACTGTTGGCGAGCCCAGATGCTGAGATCCCCTAGGAACAACTTGTAGAAGACTTGATTACACAGAAGGTGCCATCTGTGTGTTACAGGACAAACCAACCTTTAATTTTTTCTCCTCATGGTTTAGTTGAAGACTATTTTTAAATGAATCTGCTTTGGCTCCTAGCTGCCAATGGGGCATTGACTGCTAAAGATAATAATTTGCAAGAGTTTGGAAGACCATTTAGTCCAAGTTGCCTGTGATCTTTGTCTCTGTCTTTCCTATGCAATACTCTTGTCCTTTTGTTTAGTGCATCAAATGTCTCACTTTCACAGGCTATACCTGAGATGCCCATAGGAAATTCTGGTTTTATATTAAGATCTCAGGTTAAATATTATTCTCTTGGAAAAGCACTGCTTAGCGCTTATGTCTACAATGGGTTTCACTGTATCTTTTGCTTGAGGGTCCTTTAGTTTTCAACCCAAACATTGAACATAAATTTAACATGGAGTCAGCAACTTGCCAGCAAAATAGGATTGAAAATATCTGGATCCCCATGTCTCTGGTTTGGTGGCCTTGCAATAGAAGGCTGGCAAGAGGAAGGCTTTGCTGATTTCTACAATGTGAATTAACAGTTCATGACCTACTCCCTGCTGAGGAAAGCACTGGAAAATATAGGTTGCCGGAAATAGTCTAATAGTCCTCGGTATTTGGGGAGAGGGAAAGCTGGGTCTGTGATTGGGTGATTATATTATTGTTCAGTGGCAAAACAGATGGTATTTTAGAGAAAAATGATACAAGCCAGAGACACTCCAGTCTCATTGTTAACACACCTGGTTGCTTGGTGTCCTCTTGTGTAATGAATGTAACTGAGCCTGGAGATCCTTGGAAGCCTAAATGCTAGTTATTGTGCATGAGCTTATCATTTGGGAAATGATTTCATCTTCCATAGACTATATAAAGCGATGGCAGGAACGTCCATAGAAGCAGGTGTCCCTTAGAACAAGCCTAAATTACTAAGGACCATCTGTAAGCAGCGCCATCATGTGGCAACAGTGAACAATGACATTGATCAGATCTGTAGTGGGTAGTGCTGATTAATTGCCTATTACACAGCTGGGGATAAGCAGAATAAGAAATGCAATTGCCTTTGAACCCTAGTTTGGAAATTCACTTACTGGCAGTGGTCTCTGATACTGACAGTACACACTAGGTTAACTTTGTTTTAGATAAGAGGAGATAAATGTGGAGAGAAGGAACTCAGTGTCTTTAGAATTAGCTACTGAATGAGTTTAACTATTTTAACCCTGTTTTCTCTGTTCTTAAGTTCCTACAGTGCGATGCTATCATGAGGAAGGCTTATCTAATGTCTTTATTGTGTAATAATAACCTGTAATCAACTCCCTCCTTAGGAAATTAATAAGGTATGTAAATTACCAGGAATTGTCAAATAATCTTTGCCAATTGAAGTAACAGAAGCTTGGGCACCCTGGGTTGTTTATAAGGCTTTCGGTCACTTTGAGGGCAATTGTATACCTCATTTGTGTATCTTTGTTTATTTGTTATTACTAAAACCCATTGACAATTTGATGAGATTTAGAATCACCATGAGAACACCTTTCAGGTGTGCTAGGGGATTGTTTCCAGAGATGTTTGTTTTTGGTCAATGAGATGTGATACCAATACTGGATAAAAATGGAGAAAAAGAGCTGAACACCCAACCCCACTGCTCTCTGCTTTTCAAATGCAGACGTATTGTGACCAGCTGCCTCTACTACAACCACCATGCCTTCTTCCCTGTGATGGAATACATTTGCTCTTCCGTCTCGTATAGAGTCCAGTCTGTCCTCAAACTTCAAACTGTGAGGAATTTGCTCTTGTCAAGTATTTTGCTACAGGATGTGAGAAGCAACTTAAACAATCTTCCTTCTTCTTTTCCTAGAAAATTACCCCTATTTTGCTCTTCAGCTTCTGTCTGCTATCATGTTCCAAAGATTTCATTCTGAGTCATGACATTGTGACAGTTGCATCTTTTACTTATTGTTCGATTGATTTTAGATTTTTGAGGCAATTTTTCATGTAGCCCGGAGAACCTAGAGCATCCTATGGAGCTAAGACTGGCCTTAAAATTCTGATCCTCCTGTATCAGTTTCTCAAATGTAGGGACTACAGGAAACTCTGGGATTATAGGTGTGACCCACCATGCCTGTTCTCCATTTTATCTTGAGTAGAGAATGAGAATATCTGTCACCTAATTGGAAATTGATGTTTTGCAATATAAAGAAAAATGGAAATAGTTTTCAATTGAAAAAAAGTGAAGTAAACATATGGTTTTATAAAAGCAGATTATATAAGACCAGTGAGTAATAAAATTGAGAATTGGGTAGAAAATATAAGTTTGGATTGTGAGAGGATGAAACTTTTGGGGATTAAAAACAGGAAGAAAACCTGAAACTGTTGTGGGATAATGCTCTTGTACACTGTAAAGATTTGTTAATCATATTCCTTTACTAAAATGCTGATTGGCTAGTAGCCAGGCAAGAAGTATATGTAGATGGACAACTAGATTAGGGAAATTCTGGGAAGAAGAAAGGCAGAGATACATTCATCATCCAGAAGCAGAGGAAGCAAGATGAGCTACATGGCTAAGCATAGAATAGAATTATGGGTTAATTTAAGTTGTAAGAGGTAGTTAGTAATAAGCCTGACCTAATTGGCCAAGCAGTTTATAATTAAAATAAGCCTCTGGGTGTATTTATTTGGGATTCAACAGCTGTGGGACTGGGCAGGACAGAAAGTTCCATCTACAGATGGTGCCCAAATATTTGGCAAGAATTCTCACATAAACCCTGTGAAAGCTTTTATTTCTTTTCAAAAAAAACTTCTAGACAAACAAGAACAGAGTAAAGTACAGCTTCTTGGTAACTGTCTTGTCTCCTTTAGGCTCTGTTTGCTGACTTTGAGCAGAGGCACAACTCCTTTAAGAGAGGCTTCCTGGCTGGGCAGTGGTGGTGCATGCCTTTAATCCCAGCACTCCAGAGGCAGAGGCAGAGGCAGGTGGATCTCTGTGAGTTTGAGACCAGCCTGGTTTACAAGAGCTAATTTTAAACATACAGACAGATAGAACACTGTATACATAATAAATAAATAAATAAATAAATAAATAAATAAATAGGGGCTGGAGAGATGGCTCAGAGGTTAAGAGCACTGGCTGTTCTTCCAGAGGTTCTGAGTTCAATTCCCAGCAACCACATGGTGGCTCACAGCCATCTGTAATGAGATCTGGTGCCCTCTTCTGGCCAGCAAGCATACAGACAGATAGAACACTGTATACATAATAAATAAATAAATAAATAAATAGTTAATTTTAGGACAGACTCCAAAGCTACAGAGAAACCATATCTTGAAAAAAATCAACGCACCCAAAAGGCCTTCTTTTATTGGCAAAAAAAAACAAAACAAAACCCTCACAGCTCTTTTAAGAGCTTTGCCATGAAACACTTAAATTATGTTTATAAGCAGCCAGCATTAGGTTTCTTGATGGTGGCATGGACTTAGAAACTCCACAGAGTGTGGCAATAAATATGGCTCCCATTGCTACCTCCGCCATGAAGTTAGACACTCAAAAATTAAGGAATGGGGTAGAGCCAGCTGCCATAGCTGCAACTTTAATCCTAGCCATATCACTTGGCAGATTAAAGACTTGTGTGGCCAGAAAAGGATAGAGATATACAGTAAATACAGATTCAGACAAAAATAGTTCTAAATTGCTTATAGTATGTTTAGAGATATATGTAGGCTTTGGAGAGAAAAGAAAAATGATAGAAAAAGTCCTTGAAAAAAGAAAGAAATAGAGTAGTCAGGTGTGGTGGCACATGCCTTTTATCCCAGGATTTGGAAGTCAGAGGTAGGCAGATCTCTGTGAATTTGAATCCTGCCTGGTCTATAGTGTGAGTTCCAGGACAGCCAAATATACACAGAGAACCCTGTCTCATAAAACCAAAAATTAAAAAATAAAAATAAAAGAAATAGAATAAAGAGAAAAAAGTCATGTAAAGATGGAAAATACACTGAGATCTGTTTACTGTATGTTATTGTGTTGTCCTTGAATTTTTTGACTGCTGCGGAAAGAACAACAGCTGCTAAAAGACATTTGATTATAATTGCTGCCGGATTAAGCCAACCTATGTATTTTAAAAATATCTTGACTCCAAAACATAAGCCAAAAATATGGTACTTTGGGAAAGATGTTCTGCTTTTGGTTCCACAGGAAATGAAAGGATTCATTAAGAAAAATAAGATTTGATCAAGGAAGACCCCCTAAAAATTCTCCAATAGGAGTGGATGGCCCAAATGATTCAACATTTTAGAGCACCTCTGTTGCACTTTCCCCTGACTTCTACATCCAGAACAGCTTCAAGATTGCTGTCTGAGATGGTCCCACTTCATATAATACTCCAGTCAGGACTTGACCATAATACTATTTTTTTCTTTTTGTCCCCTTAAGATTACCAACACCCTGAAACAGCAGGAAGTAGCCTAGAAAAGTATGCCCATATTCCCAAAAATGATTATAGATGTTTATCTTTGTTTAGTGTGCTGATTACAAGTTGCTATATATAATGATCAGGAAAAAAGCTGAACAAAAGAGAATAGATTCAAAGTTTTTCTTTTTAAAAGGAAATGCTGTGGGATAATGCTTTGTACACTGTAAAGATTAGTCACTCATATTGCTTAAATAAAACACTGACTGTCCAGCTGAAGCAGAATTAATAAAACTCAGAGAGAGAAATTGGGCTCCAACCTGAAGACCTGAAAAGCAAAACAGTCAGCCATTGACGCTTACCTAGATCTCAGTCTGAAATGATGATCCTGCCTCAGAATGAGACTGTCTGAGAGCTGTCTCCTCCCACCCCCAATGCCACCCACCTTATATTCCTCTCTCGGGCTAGGATTAAAGGTGTGCACCACTGGAATTAAAGGCATGCACCACCCGATCTGTATGGCAACTAGTGTGACTACTGGGATTAAAGGTGCATGTTATTGTGGCTGCAGGGGTTAAAGGTGTGTGTTACCATAACTTGGTCTGTAAGGCTGATCAGTAGGGTTGTTTAGCTGTTAGATCTTCAGGCAGTCTTTATTTATTAAAATACAATTGAAATGTCATTACAGTCAATAGCTCGGCAGGAGATATAGTTGGGAAAACCAGACTAGAAGAATTCTGAGTAGAAGAAAGGCAGAGAGTCAATCATAATCTAGAAGCAGAGGATGCAAGATGAGAATGCCTTACTGAGAAAGCGTACCAAGTCACATGGATAAAGATACATAACAATTATGGGTTAAATTATGTTGTAAAAGCCAGTTAGTAATAAGCAAACCAGTTTATAAATAATATAGACCTCTGTGTATATATTTTGGACTGAATGATGGTGGGGCTGGTTGGGACAGAAACTTCTGTCTACATGCAACCAAGAGGAAAATAAAATAAGGGGTAAGAGAGACATGTACTTTTTTGAAGTGGAGAGAGTTAATGATACTAACCAAGGCTGAATTGAAGTAACTTGAAGAAAAAGCAGCAGAGGGAAGGTGTTTTCAGATTTGGTGGAAATTTAAGATGCTAAAGGTAATTAAACATTAAAAACACTATACACTATACACAGGTATAATCTGTGGGTTCAAAATCTGAGTTTCGTGTTTACAGCTGGGGGACTGAGTAAAGTAGCTAAGATCCAAGCTTGACTTGATAGATTATGCTATGCATTTTTCTTGAGGCCAGGAATTTGGGGCTTATAAGCAATAGTTCTAGAAACCTTTTCTGAATTTAAAATGCTAGTCTTGTTGATATATGTTGATAATGAAGAACATGAAGAATACAAGGTAACGAGATAGGAAAAAAATAAGGTTAGATGATATAAAACACATGGAAGACCAGAGTTTAATCCTGAACATATAAAAGTAAACTGAAATAATAAAATATTTGAGTTAATTTTCTCTGTCTGTCACAATTTCTTTTTTATAAAGATAGAGTAAAATTTATCTTGAGTTATTTACTTCTTGGCTTATAAACTTTTCCCTCTGGATTTTCTCAGAAATTAATAGTCTCTCATAAATAGGTACAGAATAAATCATTGTTTTCACTCAAGAAACTAGATGAATAAGCACATACTTACACAAAATTCTCAGAAATCCATCAAAATTAATGAAAAAGCTCACTAAATTATAGAGGGTGGTTTCATTTATACTGGAATTAGAGTGCAGCCTCAACCTGAAACCCTGAATTACAAAATGAGTTTTTGGATCCAATTCAGTAGCAGTTGGCTAGATTTCTTACTCATGTCCTTGAATCTTGGCCATGCAGCATAACATGAAGTGGAAGATGTTTAAAAGCTTTGTAACAACCCCACCCAAATCATGGCAACGTTAAACATTTCATTTCTGTTCCAGAAAGAACAGCTTACAACAGAAAAACTAAAAGATGAGGCTTTGAGGAAAGTCCTTGTAGTAGAAATTCTGTCATGTTTCCAGAATTGGATCATCTTTCTTTGTTTTTTGTTAATAGTTTCATCACAAATATCTTCAAAGAGCAGAATCTGAAGACGTAGGTTCTAAGATCAGTGAAGAAATGTACTTTCCAGAGAGAGGAAGAGCAAGCAGAGAGAACCAAGTTCCCTTTCTTTTATATAGGTTGCCAACAGAAGGTGTGGCCCAGATTAAAGGTGAATCTTCCTACCTCAAAAGACACAGATTAAATGTGAGTCTTGCTTCTTCAAATGATTTAATAAGAAAAATGCCCCCCCCACATGTGTACCTAAACACTTGGGATTTAGTTAATTCCAGTTAGTCAAGGTGACAACCAAGAATAGCCATTGTAAGTCCATCCTTGTCAACTTGAGACACAATCATCTCTTTTTACTGTCATGCTTGATTTCCAAATGAAAAAAATAACCAGTTCATAAATAAGTTTAACATGATATAACTATCCCACATACAATGGCAAACATACTATTTATTTAAGGTCTTACTCATACATATATTCACCAATAAATATGATATGATTATCTCTCCTATACCACAAATGAATTACAAATTTTAGAATAGCTATCAATGTCCTTGAGAGACATTCCCTTAAAATTTCACACTTAAATATGTAACTACTGATAGTCTCTTAATTGATGTTACATTATATGATAAAGACATTGAGAAAGGAAAACACAAATATCTATACAAACACATTCATAACAAAATATTACAGGAACACTCATGCCAATTATAATCTTAATTTCTGCAATTGGTTACATGGCCTTAACTGATATTTATAACTGCCTTCCTATATTACCCATTCTGTGTTTTTTCCACCCTTAGCAACCACCTCAACAAGTTTTGGGTTGTCTTCTTTGAGGAGTGACCCATGCCTTCATTTGTAATGGGCTTGTGCCCTTTGTCTTCCTGTCTATATTAAGTTTGTTTCCCATTGACATCATTTATAAGACATGGTAGTACCAAGACATACCCTAAAGAATCTCCAGCACCCAGATATAACCTTTATTTCCTCTATTGTGGAGAAGCAATCCAACTTCACATTGGGAATCTTAGTCAGTGGCCCTCCTACCCTGTTATTCCTTTCTTGGTCTGTTGGCTTAAGAGCATCACAGCCCCAAAGTGTCTGGGGGAAGGGAAAATCTGAGCTTCCAGATCAATAGAATGGTTGTTGTGGCTTCTGCCAGGAGCACTGATGGCTGGAACCAAAACTTCTTGGCTAGTCAAAATATATGGAGCACATGCACTGTCCACAGTTTTGCTCACTATGAACACTTCCCTTCTCTGGTGTCTTCAGAGTTGTCACAGAAAGATGTTGTAATGTTGCATCTGTCCACTTCTTGTAGAAATTGTTATAATTTTAAAAGTGGCAGAAGAAGACGGAGCACGAGCAAGGAACTCAGGACCGCGAGGGGTGCACCCACACACTGAGACAATGGGGATGTTCTATCGGGAACTCACCAAGGCCAGCTGGCCTGGGTCTGAAAAAGCATGGGACAAATCCGGACTAGCTGAACATAGAGGACAATGAGGAATACTGAGAACTCAAGAACAATCGCAGTGGGTTTTTGATCCTACTGCACGTACTGGCTTTGGGGGAGCCTAGGCAGTTTGGATGCTCACCTTAGGAGACCTGGATAGAGGTGGGCGGTCCTTGGGCTTCCCACAGGTCAGGGAACCCTTATTGCTCTTAGAGCAGATGAGGGAGGGTGACGTGATCGGGGGAGGGGGAGGGAAATGGGAGGCGGTTGCGGGGAGGAGGCAGAAATCCTTAATAAATAAATAAATTAAAAAAAATAAAATAAAAGTGGCATGAGAGGAAAGACATAATGCTACAGGGCTTACATGGAGGGGTTGTTTTATTGGGGATAAGGGAATGGGAAAGGGGGAAGAGGAGGCAAGGGGATAGAGCAGTCTTTGGTGTCAGGATCAGCAGAAGACAGAAGAAAAGAAAAGAGAAGGGGGGAAGAGATGGGCAAGGCCCACCTTTAAAAGGGAATGTAGTTTGCCGGCAGTAGTGATGCACGCCTTTAGGATGTATCCTGTTAGGACCCCATGGGCAGTCCAGAACAAACAAAACACCTAAATAATAACATTCCTCTTTTTTTTCTTTATTATAAAAAAAGGTAAGGCATTAGAAATGGATAGCAGGTGAGGTGGAGATGAAGATGCCATGTTCTTGAGACTACTTCATACTGATCTGGGAGATGTCATTTATCTGGGGATCTGAGAAATCTGGGGTACTAGAGTAGTTAGTCGTTTTACTTCACTGTCCAGGTTCTGTGAAATTTCATCAGGCACCACTTGGAACTGGCAAAATGCTGTTTGAAGCAGATCCAAGTTGACTTGTTGACTCCCTAGGGCTTAAACCATTTGATTCTGTCCCATCACTACACCATCATCACCCGTACTTATTTGGTAGCCTTGTACCTCCAGTTCTCTGGCCAACAGCTGGAAATACTACTACAATAGCTGATTAGGAATGATCAGTGGGTCTCCAAAAAGCATTCCATTGGGAGCAAAGAGGTATAAACAATGACACCATTCCTATGATTGAGGCAGAGAAGTGAAACCCAAGGGTCTGCAATTCCTAACATCACAGGAATTCAGAGAGGGTCAATTTCAAGATAGCACAAGCTGCTCACTGATTTGTCAGATACAGTACAGTGGCTGAGGGCTTTGAACTTGAGAGAGACACAGTCATCTTCAAGAAAAGTCAGAAGGTAAGGACAGGACTGTTCAAGAAATGAATCCTCATATTCAGGGGCATGGTCAGAGATGGATAGTCCTGCCAGAGACCCAATTGCCAATACTGAATGGAAGGTGAAGCCACCAGTGAAAGAAAAAGCAAATTTTTGTAGGTGAAAGAGAGTGGATCTGTTGAGGTTGGAATAGACAGGCAAGGTCCCAGCATGAAGTGATTATTTTTGGTGAGCTTTGCCACTAAACGAACATGCTGCACACAACAGAATTAATGTAAGAGTTTATTGGGGGAGAGGGAAAGTGGAAGAGTGAAAAAGTGATAACCTCCTGGCATCTCTCAGGATCCGTAGCAGAATGTTGCAAAGCCCCTATAAAATATCAGGATATAAGGTGCCAGGAAGCAGATTTTTGGGTGACTTTTCCCCAATAAGTGAGGCAGAACAAGATCCAATGTTTTTTATCAAGTGAGGATCAAGTAAGAAAGGCACAAGCTTTTCAATGATTCGTTAATCAAGGAGCAGAGACCAAAGAGCAAAGACCAAAGGACCTGAGAGTTCAAGAAATGAGAAAGGCACAGGTCACCAAGTGAGGAGGTTAAAGACTCTGAGCTCTGAGAGTTATGGTAGCTTGGTACCAGGGTTATCCAGGCCAAAATAGAGAAACTATGCACTAGAGATATGTTCTCACTGTGGGTAACAGGCAGAGGTGGGGGAGGGGCTTACCAGTCGTGCCAGTGTTGAATGGAGGTGCCCAGTGATCCATCAGTTGGAGAAGCAAGGTTGTTGAATGTGGACTGAATTCCAGGGTTCCAGCTGGTGAGCAGTAGGAAGTACCAGAAGAGCACTTTCTGGTCAGGGAACTAACATTGTAATTTTTAAAATGCCACGAAGAGAAGTCATGGCATGCAACAAAGCTCATGTAGGAAGTTTGTTTAAAGAGGAGAGAGAAGGGACAGAGAAGGGGCAGAGAGTGGCACAGCAACTAATTCCTGGGGGCCAGAGTGGAAGAAGAGAAAGAGAGAGACAGGAAAAGACAGGGGGAGAGAGGAAGGAGAGAGAGAGAGAGAGAGAGAGAGAGAGAGAGAGAGAGAGAGAGAGAGAGAGAGAGAGAGATGGGAAGTAGGCAGGCCCACCTTTTAAAAGCAAACAACGAATGTGCAAAAAAGAGTGCTCTTTTTGTTTGAAGCCACAGGTCAGTACAGAGGCCTGAATATCAGTAGAAACATCAGCAGACTGGGCCTTAGTCTTCTCTTCTTCAGTCAACCAATGCTAAGGTATACCCTATGAGTTATATATTTGTCAGCAGATGATGTTGTGACTTGAGTAGGAACAATAAATATTTGGGCAACTTCTCTGGGCATTCTATTCTTCCAAACTCCCATCAGAATAGCCCACCAAGTATTTCAGGACTTCTTTACCCTGAAGCTACGAATTCTTCCACATTTTTTCATAAACCAATTCCAAAGACCTTAAAATAATGTGATCAGAGCAACGACCCCACTCCTTAGTACCAATTTGCTGTATTGATAACTTTTTTTGTTGCATTGACCAAATACCTGACTTTTAAAAACCACTTAATGGAAGAAGAGCTTAATTTGGCTTATAGTTTGATGGAATACTTCAAAACATCATGGTATAGTTGCTGTGTATATTCACATTGAACTTGCAATTACAAAGCACCATGGGAAAATGGGGTGGGGTTAGGCCAATCCTAGTGTCCTATTTCTATCAGCAAGACCTCTTCAAGGTTCTACTAATTTCCTGAAAAGTACCAGTAGAAGATGAAGCGGGGACATTTCCTATCAAAACCAGAAAAATGTGTATGTCCAGTTCTCTCCAATGAATGGTAAAAACCTTTAAAAGTTAATGTTCCAGGGCTGGCGATATAGCTTAGTGGAAGAGTGCTTGCCTAGCATGTGCAGGGTCCTTTTTCAAACCCTACTTCCACAAAAGAAAATAAAACAAAAGACAAGTATCAAGAGATACCAAATTGCCAAGCTTTAGTTTATCATGTCCATTCCTTTTTGTTCTGCCTAAGATATTCATAGTGTTTTATAAACCTGTTCTTCCTGAACATAGTGGAGAATTTTAGAGCACTGGGAAGGAAATGAAAGAGACAATAGTTTACTATCGAGATGGTTCTATGAAGGCTATCACAGGTTCCTGGCCTGTGCATTTCACATTAAGTAGACTATCAGTCAAGCACTTTGAGCATTCCCCCTTCTCCACTTTCCCAGAAAATTATTGCAGCATTGTGTTGTATGAGCAAAGAAAGGACCCTTTTTAACAGTTGATTCGTAATATTTGTAAACAGCCATTCACAGTATTCTAGTTTTAAAGCTGATTGGAATGGATCACACCCATTCTCTTTTGTTTCTTTCTGATCTAAACAGTACTAAGGTGACTTTGACACAGTCATGGTTTTAGTTTTTAAATTTTTGTATAAAGTTTGATAAAACTTGCCTTCGTTGATTGTTTTTAGGCTTGAATCACTTGTCTTGGTTGTTTATATAATTTCAATTTTAGTAATTTTTCTTTTTCTTGAACTCTGAAACTTGGGCAGATTTTTCTTTTTCTTTTATGTTTTTTTGTTGTTTTATTTTTGCTTATTTCTTTTGCTTGCTTTGATACTATTTCGTAAGAGATCTTCACATAGTCAAATGCGTCATTACCTCAGTTGCTTATGGAGAACTCAAAGTATAATGGAAATGATACATTACTTAAATTTTAATTTTTTAACCATTGAGTGTCAGTTGCACTATATTCTGTCTATGACTTCACATATGTGTGTGTGTATTTGTGTGTGTATATACAATATTGAATATTGGATATGGAAGGCAGTGGTCGATCACTTGGATTTAAATCATCATTTATCGGAGAAAGACTGAGAGAAGTCTTTCTTCAGCCGAGGTGATATATATTCTGTTTTCTAATTTAAGAGAAAACATTGCATAGTAGTTGAGAATTTAGGAATGTCACCGTGGTAGTGAACTACAAAAATCCCCACTCTTGGGAGGATGAAGCATGAGGAATGTAAGTTCCAGGCCAACCTGAGATCCATAGTGAGTTCAGATCAGCCTGAGACATTTAGGAAGACTAATTCTGAAAACAAACAGACAAACAAAACAAACAGATAACAATAAAATAGAGTAAAAGCCTGAAAAAAACCATAGGGCCTGGAATAAGAGAAAAGTGAGTTTGAATTCTAGATTTATTATTTTGCTGTGACTTCAGGTATGCCACACACTGGAAGTCCAGTTTTAACGATTTGAAGTGAGGATTGCAATTGTGTTCATTGTTATTTTCAGTGAGAAATGGATGATTGAGCCCAAATCGATTACATGACCACAATGCCTGATAAGTAATGAGTTTTGCCAAAGTTAATAAAGGGATTGCTACTTCTATGTATTCATTTTTCTGTTCTCCTACTCCTGATATTTGAACACATAGTTCGAAGAGCTAGTATCTAAGTCATGTTCAGGATCTATGAAACTTCCTTAGCCCTGGGCTAGTAATGGTTGATCTTCGTAAAGAATTACTTACCTGCTTTTCATTGTAGTATCATCAACTCCTCCCCATAATAATTATTGTTATTATTCTAATTTGTTTTATAAATTCAGTAGCTCTGCATCGTGTACCTTCCGAATATGGAAAAAGATCTGTGTAGATCTGGAGGTTACAGGATGAGAAGGCAGTTTCCATGGCTAGCCATGTGGCTCAGTGTAGAACATTTGAACATAATGTGTATCCTTGGGTTCATTCTCCAGCACAGCAGAAATGAATACATAACCCTTACTCTCCTGGGGCTCATTTCCTACGGTAAAAGAGAAACTAAATAGCTAAATACACAGTCTTTCATTTATGGATGCGCTAAGTGGTGAATTTGGGTAGCTTGTGCTCTGAGGGGAGTGAAAGCAGGACACTGATTTGGTCTACTGGAGGATAAGTCTTTAGGTTACTAGAACTACCTTGTCATATTTTAAAGCCTAGTATTTACAGAAATGTGGAATGGAGAAAAAAAAAAACTTTGCAGCTTCTAGGACCTGCACAGAGACATTGTGGCTAAAGCAAGCTTATGGTATAGGTGAGAATGGGGATGAAGGATGAGTGCCTTGCTTATGGGTGTGGTTCCTGTAAAGTTCTCTCGGCTATCTTATAAACAAATGAGACGTACTTGAAACTTTATAGGCAGACAAATGCCATAACTAGGTATTTCAAAAAGAGAGGTTTGAAATTCCATAAAGAATGAAGGTTAAAAGATCAGAAGCAGCTGCTGGTGGTAGGCAGTGACTTCAGGGTCTGATAGGGAGACATTAGATTTGAATGAGCCTACCAGATGTGCTTAGCCAGATACAAGGAGAGAGGTAAAGTCTCACTTCCTTTCTGAACTGAGCTGAAGACAGCGCTATTTGAATAAGAGAAGAAGTTTCCCAGATGGAGTCAAAACACACAGGAGGCCTCGTTTCTGGACAAAGTCATTGAAATGGAAAGTGAAGGGTGAGTATAAGTCAAGAGAAGTCAGAATAAATAAATTTGTCTCATCAAAACAGAAATTCCAAGTCAGTACAGCTCTGAATTTGGAGCGATACTGACTCTTGTCCTTAGATTAATCAAGAGTTTATGTCCTGGTTCTTCCCATTTTCATGGAATAGTGTTTTTTTTTAATGATAATCAGATAAACAGCTTAAATGCACTAAAGTAATCACCTTTTAATAGAACTCTGGCGTAATCTGTTTAGGTTCTTTGATATAAATTAATTGAGTAGAATGTTAATATCCCAACATTCATCTAAAATCACAGTCGCTTGTTTTCCTTTTCTTTTCTTTGAAAATTGTTATTTTTCAAAGGGAGAAGGAGGGATAGATGTGAGGAATTTGCAATCCAGAGAAGATTTGGGGTTTAGGAGAGGAGAAAGACATATTTGACACATAGTACACATTAGTGATCCAGATATATTGAAGATAAAGCCCAGCATGTTGTCTCAGCAGGGCTCACAAGCAGACAGGACCTGTATTCTTTGTTTTTGACTTCTTTATTGACTCTTTGGAAGTTTCACATCATGCACCCCCATTATGCTGACCTCCAGGTCCCCCCATATCCTCCCCTCATCCCTGCCATGCAACACCCCCACAAAAGAAAACAAATCAAAGCAAGCAAGCAAGTGAACAAACGCAAAAGCAAACAACAAGCACACCAAAAAAAGACTCACAAAAACAGAGAAATCTCCTTGGTTTCCTTTTTTCCTGATCCTCCAACACCTCTCCATTCTGGTGGCAGTGGAAGCTTCAATGTGCCAAATAGTTTACCTCTTTGTCCCATCAGTTTCACTGGCAAGTGTGAATTGCCATGAGCCTCTGGTTTCTGGTACACCATCATTACTGGATCTTCACAGGAGCTCCTCTGGGATATCCTGTGGCTGTCTTGGAGTTCTAACAGGTATCATTCTACAGGACCAATATCTTTATGAACTCCAGCAGGTCCTAGATGGGGTAGATGCTTGGGTGGGTCAACCCAAGGCCTAAGGCCCAGCTGTGGGCATAGATGATAGACAAGCTGGTCAGTCCAGGCTCCTGGAGCTACCTGAGACAGGTGAGGGGGTAGAATCAGCTCCTCTGTATGCATGCACTCAGGGTCTATTCACCCTGGCCAAATCACAGCCACTTGTAAGCAATATACAGCTCTTGTAACTTTTAAAAATATTTGAAAGATTTGTATTTTTTTCTTAGTTTTCAATGAGAAGCTTGGTTTAAATCTGAATATAATGTGTAGGTAAATGAGAAACAAATAAAATATAATACTATATTGTATGGTTTTACTATATATGTTAGTTATTGCAGAGTTTTTATGATTTCAACTTGATTTGTACTTGAAATACTCATTATTTTTAAAGCACCAGGAGATACACAGGATGGAAATTAAGTATTTTACATTTGGAATTTTTTTGCTGTATTGACAGCTATTCTCTTTGAAGGTCTGTGTATTTGTACATATATTAATTGCTTAGATTTCCCAATAACGAAAAGACAACCAATATAAAGAAAATAGAGGTAAGATCATGGGATTTATTTAGGATGTTTTGTCTTGCATTTTTTTTATTTCCCACTTCTTGCCATGTAACACAAGAGAAAAATAATTGTTCTAAGCAAGTAGAAAATCCACAGGAGTTTCTTTGCCTCTCTTTGTGCAAAAGGGGATGATGATGAGCATTCTGTCCTGTTTTATTGACTAAATGGTATTTGTGAAATTTCAAAAGTATAAAAAGATGTTTTTTGCTCTCTGCTGTCCTCTTGGCCTGTGAAAATCCACAGGTATAGATTTTTGAGATTTTAAAGCTCAAAATAGGAGAGATAATGCTACAGTACACAAAGCTTTCAACTATGCTCCAAAGATTATTGCCTTTAGCAAACAAAGTTAGAAATTAAAAGGAAAATTGAAAAGTTAAGCTAGAGAAGGAAGAAAGGTAGGAAGCAGGAAAGGAAGAAGAAGACAGTGAGATAATTGTAGGATGAGTATGTCTACCACACAAAGCAACAGAGTACATACTTCTGTAGTAGGGAATGCAAGAAAGAAAAGATGTAAATAAAGGATGCTATCAAATTCATTAACCAAAAGTGTAAGAATATTGGTATAATTGAAAGTGAAAGGGGAGGATAATCTTATAAGAAAAGATGAGATACGCAGGCTAGGTCTTGCATTACATATCCTACCTAATAACTTATAAGAGAAGATGAGATACATAGGATAGGTCTTGCATCACATATGATACCTAGTAATGACAGTTTTTAAATGGGCAATAGATGTGCGAAATGAGGAGGAATAAGGGGTGAGCATTTCTTCTAAGCTGAACCATTCATGAAAGCCTCCACACCGAATACGCTCAGCCCAGGGCTGTTAACACAGAACAAAATAAAATATTCAGACGTAGTATGGAAAACCTTTGAAGACTATAGTTAAAGAAGAAATTCATTATAAAAAATAAAGTTGACTGGGTGTGGGGGGAGGAATGGCTACCTGCAATGAAGAAAGAAATTGCCTGTCACTCAATTTCTCATCTGCAACACTAATTGCCAGTGAGTACCTACGAAATATGCCTTTGGGAAGTCAGCAAAAGAATTGCGACTCTGGCTTCCCTTTGTTGGCTAGCACAGACTAGTTTATCACCAAGCTCCAGGGATTCTCCTGTCTGAGTCTCTCCCCATCACTGTGGCTGCAGGCACATACTGCTTCAGTTCACTTTTCACATGGTGCTGAAGATGGAACTCAAGTCCACATGCTGCTAAGGCAAGCAATTTATACACTGAATTATCTGTCCAGCACGTCAGTGATATGTTTACATCATCTACAGTCACTGTGTTGGACTTTAGGTCTCTAGAGATTATGCATAAATGCAAGTTTGAGTTTTTATTTTTGGACCTATGTGTCCTAGATCCTGATCCCACATGGCCTGTTAACAATCTTCTTTTTCTTTTCATACATGAATTGGCTTTATAGATGTTACAGAAATGTAAGATGATAAAAGATTTTTTCTATGTTGGGCTCATTTAAATGGACATAGCATCAGATTCGTACATGTTATGACAACGGTAAAGCTTCTTTCTTCTTATGACTGACTAATCTTTGCTGTGTGTGTTTATTATTAATTATCCATTTGCCACCAAGAGTCTTGTACATTGTTTCTATTTTCTGGGCCATTGTTATAGTTACCAAGCAAGTACAAATAATTCTAGAAAACAATTTCTTTTCTATAAACATATATCCACTTGGAATTGCAGAGTGCACTGGCTAGGTTTATTTATTTGTTTGTTTGCTTCTGTCAACTTGACAAATGTTACAGTAATGTAGGAAGAGGATACTCAATTGAGAACATTTCTGCATTATTTTGGACCTTTGGCTAGTTTGTGAGGTATGTTCTTGTTTGATGATTGACATGGGAAGGCTGAGCCCACTATGGTAGGTGCCATGCCTGGGCAGATGGGCCTGAGCTGTATGAGAAAGCAGATTGAGCAATCCAGGAAGCAAGCCAGTATGTGGCATTTCTCCATAGTCTCTGATTTTGTCTGTCATTGTCCTTTTTGTCTTAAATAAAGAAATTGGATAACAAGGAAATCTATTAGTGTCTTTAGCATTGCAGAGAACTGATATACTGGAAATTGTCAGACAAGTTAAGAGACTTTTAAATATTAGCCTCAATTATAGGTAGCACATAATTGGGTTGGAATAGAGCAAGTGGAATTGAAAGGAAGATGGATCAAGGGAGAAAGAAATGGAGAGGGTTGCAGAAAGGGAATCAGAAATGGAGATAGAGTCAGGATGAGAGGAAATAAATTCAAAGAGTGCTGAAATGTGTAGTTTAGATTACAGGTATTAGGACCAGAATGACTATCAGTGATCTGCAAATTGGTAGATTGTATTTCTTTTGCTGATAATCAGCAATCGTAGAAATGATTTATTTATGTGTCTGTTTTGGGGCTCTCAGTTCATCAGAGGGATGGTTAAAATTCTTAGCAATTAGCAACAGAACAAAAGAGAATACAAATACAGTCGAGTCCTTTGCCAGACTCATCAAATATGATTTTGATGGGGTAAAAACATCTAATGAGGACACAGTGATCAACTAAGCAAACAGACCATTTGGCCTGAAGAGTAATATCAACAGAGGCCTAATCTACTAAGTTGATGTTGAGGGATGGTGCTAGCAGGTTGGTGGACTTTAGCCAAGACATACAGCATTATGGGAAGCCAATGAAGTTGAACCTCTGGGATTCTGAGTGATCATTATTTGCAGTTGTGTGCTGTAATTTACCTGGACTGGAGTTTCTATTGCAAAATTAAACACTTTGGTTTCTTAGCTTCCACAGTACATTTACGTTTTTATTGAAATAGTTATCTGAATAGTTTGCTCATTATAACAGAAGTTTTGTGGGGTATAAGGCAATTAATGAGTATAAAGGGACAGATGAAATATTCAATCAATGTGAAACAAAATCTGAATTAGTTTCTATCATACCAGCTAAAATATTGGAATACAGAAAGTCTTTAGATATTCATAGTTCAACTCAGCTGGCTGTTTTCATAATTGGATCTGATGTAAACAATGGTTCATCATCTACTAATGCATAAAAAAATCACTAATGTTTATTTACTGGAGTCATTGTAAGAACTATGCAAGGGATTAAACAACGATGGTTCAGTAGTTAAGAGCATTTGCTGCTCTTGGAAAGGACCTGAGTTCAGTTCTTAGTGTTCATCATCCACATCAATCATCTCACAAACAATTCTTTCCTTCTGTTCCAGGGTCTGATGCCCTGTTCTTGTTTCCATGTGAACCCGTATTCAAATACATATACCCACTCACCCACATAGACTTATAAATAATAAATAAAATCTTAAAAATAAAGAAAAACTAGTAATAAAAGTATGTAATGCCTAACAGAATATTGAAAACTATTCTATAAGTGTGCATTTGTTGCTGCTGCCTTTATTATATTTATTACTGCTGTAATAAATATATTTATATAATAATATATAAATTATTATTGCTCTGACTTCTAGAGCCAACTACAAGGTTATAAAAAGTCTACATGCAGGAAGTTTTTGTAGGATATCTTTAAGTGCTATCAAACTAAGCAGGAAATACTGTGTGGTGGTTTGAAGGAAAATGGCCAATCAGATGGTGGTCGTGCATTCATTTAATCCCAGCACTTACAAGGCAGAAATAGGTGGATTTCTGTGATTTCCAGTCCAGCCTGGTCTTCAGAGCTAGTTCCAGAACAGCTAAGGCTTTTTTTTTTTTTTCAGAGAAATCTTGTCTTGGAAAAATACAAAAAACAAAAAAAAAAAAAAAAAAAAAGGAAGAAGAAGACGAAAGTAAATGGCCTCCAAAAGGAGTGGCACTATCAGGAGGTGTGATTATTGGAAGAAGAGTGTCACCTTGGGAATGGGCTCTGTGGTCTCTTTTGCACAAGCTTTCCTTGCTGTGACTGTCAGTTGACTTCCTGCTTCCTTCTGGTCCAGATGTAGCACTCTCAGCTCTAGCACCACATCTGCCTGCATGCCACCATGCTCCCTGTCTCATGATGATAATGAACTGAGCCACAGCAATTAAATGTTTCTTTATAAAAGTTGCCATGGTCCTGATGTCTTTTCACAGCAATAAAAAAAAATCTTAACTAAGAAAGAAGTTGGTACCAAGGAGTGTGGTATAGCTGTGATAGGCCTGACCATGTGTGTTTGGAGGAATTTAGACTTTTGAAAACAGTGGAATGCTTTAAGCACTGCTTAATTCGTCATACTGGTAGGAACATGACAGACAATGGTGCTAATAATGATTTGAAATTGAGAGGAGTTGGCTCAAGAGGTTTCAGAGAATAATTTTAGTATGTTACCTAGAGATTATTCTTATTATATTTTGGTGAAGAGAGTGACTACCTTTTGCCCTTGTCCAAAGAGGCTGCCTGAGGCTAAAGTCAGGAGTTTTAGATTAATTCCATTGACAGAACAAATTTCAAAACAGCCTAGTATTGGTAACTCTAATGAAGATTTATAATTTAAAGGAACAAGCTGAACAGGGTAAATTACAAAAAAAGTAAATTTGGAGTGAAAAGGAGCACCAGGAAGTGTAATAATTCTAAATCCAATGTTTAAGAAGATAAAAGGATTAAGAAATAAATAAAGGGAGTGGTGACCTCAGGGCAAAATCCTACCAAGATAAATTTCCAACTTGAGAAATGGAATTAAAGAAAAGTTTAGAGCCAGGTGTGTTAGATGCATGCCTTTAATCCCAGCACTGGAAAGACAGAGGCTGGCAGATCTCTGAGTCTGAGGTCAGTCAGGTCTACAGAGTAAGTTCAGGACAGCCAAGCATAGGCAGTGAAGGACAGAAAGCTGGTGAAGACGTAACTGGATGAGGAGACAATTTTCCATTCCCAGTAAGCAGCAAAACTTGGCAACTTTGATCACATGGTTTTGGCTTTAAAGGTAAGGATAAAGAAATGGGTCCTAGAATTTGCTTCTGTTCCTTAAATTAGCCACTGAGACTAGGGGTATCAGGGATGTCCCTGAAAGGAGGGCTAGTAAAGAGGTCATGGTTTGAAGCTGTGAAGTTGAAGCCTGTATTGCCTTGGAGAACCCAAGAAGTTAGAGATATCAGAGCCACTGGGTATCTGCTGAGGAAAGCTGCTAATAGTGAGTGGAAGCAGCCCAAAAGAAACAAGTGTGTTGGCAATAAACAAACCTGAATGGAATTGGAGACCCAAAGAGTGTTTTAACATCAGACATAGAACTTGAGAGTTTGGAGTTTGCCCAGTTGGTTTTAGGCTTTGTTTTGATTCAGTATTTCCTTGCTATGCTTTCTTTCCTGCATTTTGAAATGGTATCATTAAGTGTTGGAAGTATGTGACATGCCTTTTGATTTTGATTATTATCGATGCTTTTGGTTAAGAGTTTGCCATCCATTTCAGAAGAGACTTTGGACTTCGACATAATTTCAAGGCTGTTAAAGACTATGAGACTCTTGAAGTTAAACTGAATGAATTTTTACATTATGATATGACATTATGAATCTGCTTACAAGTTTGGGTGCCAGGGAGTGGAGTGTGGTGGTTTGAAAGAAAGTGGTCCCCAAAGGGAGTGGCACTATTAGGAAGCATGTCCTTTTTGGAGGAAGTATGTCACTGTGGGGATGGGCTTGGAGGATTCTTTTGCTCAAGCTTCCATTAGAGTGACTGTTAGTTGACTCCCTGCCGTCTTCTGATAAAGATATAGTACTCTCAGTCCCAGTACAACCTCGGGCTGCATATTTCCATGTTTCCTGTCATAATGATAACGGACTGAACCTATGAAATTGTAATAGTGCCACCTCAATTAAATGTTCATTTTAATAACAGTTTCCATGATCATAGTGTTTCTTCAGAGCAGTAAAAACCCTAACTAAGACACACTGAGTCTGAATTGTTGAGTAAGTAGCTGAGTAAGGGACACACAGGGTCTATATGCATTTTTGGTAGTACAGAATGAGCTGACACTTGGCTTTTCTGGAATGCATCACCATGTCCTATCTGTGGAAGTTACACTGGTCATTCTGATTAAATCACAGGTGGTAAAACTGATATTCTGAGAAGAACTGGGATAGAAAATCAGAACACCGATTCTTGTATATATATATATATATATATATATATATATATATATATATATATATACACCCATGTTTGGTCAATATAGAGTCATTTAATTGAATGGCTTACAAAACAGCAGGATCAGAGTTCTCAAGTTGTGGAACCTAGTAAGTTCAAAATCAAGAGTCTGGCAAGTTGGTATCCGATGAGGTTTTACATCCTGGTTTGTTTTCAGCCTTCTTCCTAAGTCCTCCTAAGACAGGGGAGGTAAGGAAGCTTTTTAGAGTGAGTTATGTAAGAGCCTTAACTTCACCATGGTGGTTCACTCTTATGATCTCATCATACACCTAAAACCTTATCTCCTAATTGTACCATGCTGATAGCACATATGGGAGATTTTAGAGGATAAAAACATTAACTCTATAGCAATACCGACATGCCATTTCTGTTTCTATCATTGAGTTCCTGAAGCTTTGTCGTTTGCCAAAGTAACAAGTTTACTTAACACCATTTTAGTGGTTGAAGTTTCAAGATTGGATAGGCTAATGTATTTGGGTTGTGGTGAATGACCTTATTGTGGATGCCCCTGGTATGACAGCATGTTGACAGAAGTCCTGTGAGAGTTACTATGTGGTGAGATAGAAACTCTGAGAGTAGGGAGAAGTTGCCTCCTTTTCTTTACCACCTCACTTGCTTGAGTACTAACCCATTCTGAAGAGAAGTGTCATTCTCTTTTGAGAAGAGTGCTGCCAATGATCTTAGGCTCTACCCCTCAAAATGTCTTATTCTGTCCCATCCCAGATCAAAATCCTAAAAGAGATCTTGTAAAGAGAGGTCTTGTCCTGCAGGCAGGACAAGCTGTTGGTCAAAGGTTTTGTGCCTGCGTTGGTGGTGAAATCCTTCTAGCTACAAAAGATGGCCTGTTCAGGCTTGGTGTCCTCCATTATATCTGATAGAGTTATTCTGATAGATTCCATGGAGTTCCCTTGCACTAGGTTTCTACCTTGCCCCAAATGTCCTTCAATTCCAGTTCTTTCTTCCAGTATTTACTCTTCAGCATTTGATCCCTTCTGTTCCAACCCCCCCCCAAGTGCCCCCATGAAAACTATTCTATTTCCTCTTTCCAGGAGATTCTCTGTCTCCCCTTAAGCCCTCCTTGTTACTTAGTCTCTCTGGGTCTATGGACCATAGTATGATTATCTGTTACTTTATAGCTAATATCCACTTATAAATGGGTACATGCCATGTTTTTTTTTTTAATGGAGTACAGATGTAACCAGAATTCTCAATGGAGGAAGCTCAAATGGTCAAAAAACACTTAAATAAAAGTTCAATGTCCTTAGCCTTCAGGAAAATGTAAATCAAAATTATCATGAGATTCAATCTTATAACTATCAGAATGCTAAGATAAAAAGCACAGTCACATCTCATGCTGGTGAGGATGTGAAACAAAGGGTACATTCCTCCATAAGAGGTGGTAGGGTGCAGTCACTTTGGAAATCAGTATGGTGGTTTCTCACAAAACTGGAAATCAATCAACCTCAAGACTCAGTTATACCACTCCTGGGCACATACTCAAACTGCAGTATGCGTCATCCTGTCACAAGGACACTTGCTCAACTATGTTCATAGCAGCTTTATTCACATTTACAAAATGGGGTACTACTCAGCTGTTAAAAACAATGACATCATGAAATTGAAAAAAAAATCATCCTGGGTAAGATAAACCAGACCATGAAAGATGGTTTAGATTTATATCTACTTCCTTATATTCCCTTTATTTAGCATCCCTAAACGTTAACGTTTATCCCACAGAGATCATTTTCCTCATCATTTCAGAGCCATGACTCTTTAAGCCAGATATGGTTTGAAGGACCTGTGCAATTCTGTAAGGGTATGGCCAGATTTAATAGTATGCATTTGATGCTGCTTCACATTGAAAGCAGTTCATTTGTGTTCGACTTTTATGCCATTGACGAGCTTTTTTTTTTAATTGATAAAAGAAGAATAAAGAAAAAAAACAAATTTCCACCTCCTCCCAGCCTCCCCTTTCCCTCCCCCTCCTCCCACTCTTCTCCCCCTCCTCCCACTCTTCTCCCCCTCCTCCCACTCTTCTCCCCCTCCTCCCACCCCTCTCCCCTTCCCCCCACTCCTCTCCCCCTCTCTCTCCAATCCAAAGAGCAGTCAGGGTTCCCTGCCCTGTGGTAAGTCCTAGGTCCTCCCCCCTCCGTCCATATCTAGGAAGGTGAACATCCAAACTGGCTAGGCTCCCACCAAGCCAGCAGATTGCGTAGGATCAAAACTGCGTGCCATTGTCCTTGGCGTCTCATCCGCCCTCATTGTTCGTCATGATCAGAGAGTTCAGTTTTATCCCATGCTTTTTTTGGTAATAGTCCAGCTGGCCTTGGTGAGCTCCTAGTAGATCAGCTCCACTGTCTCAGTGGGTGGGTGCACCCCTCGTGGTCCCGACTTCTTTGCTCATGTTCTCCCTCCTTCTGCTCCTCATTGGGACCTTGGGAGCTCAGTCCAGTGCTCCAGTGTGGGTCTCTGGCAGTAGTACATTTGGTTTGAACTGAATTAATGCATAATAGATCAATTTCTCTAAAGGTGCTTACAACTTTGTTTTGTGAAGTATAGAATGCTATCAAAAGTCATTCTTAATCTCAAAGGGTTATAGAAACATGCTAGCATATAGTGGACACACACAAGTGTTTCTTAGAGGTGATATGCATTGTATCACAGAAGGAGGTATTGATTGGATGTATCACTTTTGTACAATCTTCAAAAATGGAATATCAATGAAATATTGATCATGTTTAGGATAACCTTGAATACATATCTGTGTTGGTTTCAATTCATTAGTAAGTACTTCAGATTTGGTTTGAAGTAATATATGAAGAAATAAAGTTTTGGAAATATTAATGTAACAAGATCCTATGCAGGAAATGAAGAGATCAGAAATTATATAGTTCTGTACCCACTTTTGGGGCATTGTAACAACTTTACTTATCTCTACCTCTCTCTCTCTCTCTCTCTCTCTCTCTCTCTCTCTCTCTCTCTCTCTCTCTCTGTGTGTGTGTGTGTGTGTCAGTGTTGGTTGTCTTGCTCAATCACATCTCACCTTATTATTCTGATATGGAGTCATGAGCTGAACCTGGAGTTCAACCATTTGGCCAAACTGACTATCTATTGATTCCTAGGAATCTTCTTGTCTCAGCCTTCCCCACAGAAGAATTACAGGCACTTTGCTGTTACACCTGTTTTTGTTATGTTGGTGTTGTTCGTTTGTTTTACATGTATACTAGGAATCCAGTCTTAGGTATTACTGTGTGTGCAACAAACACTTTATTGGTTCAGACATTTTCTAATCCTCTCTAGCCTTCTTTTGTGTATGTATTCTGAACTCAACTAAAATATAATTTGTTATTTTTATGTCTTTAAATACAGCTATGTCATAGGACAGATAACGCATATGTGAAAAAATGTCAGGCTAATAGACAAACTCTAAATAAACTGTGTTTCCTTTGAATGAAAATGACCAAAAGATTTCCCTGTAGCCCACACTGACCATGCCTTCAGCTCATCGCTGAGACAAGGGGATTTCAGATCTAATTTTCCTTGTTCTGTGACATTCTAGTTAAATGAATGTCCCCGATCCTCGTGCCATTGACTCACATGCTAATGTGTGCATAGTACTCCAAGGTAATCATGATCATTTGCAATTATAAATGTCCTGTTATCAATTAATTTGCAGTTCACCAGTAACCATCTGATTATCTCTATCAAAGCTGCACTGGAATGATAATTACATCAAGAGTAATTATCATATAATTGCACATAATTATCTGTACCTTATTAAGTGCTCACATGATTAAAATATTTCTGGTCAAATAAAAATTACCCAGGGTACTTTTTATTTTGAAAATAAGAAAAGTTGCTTCCTTGTCTTGTCTTCTTTGGGTAAAGTGTACCTGACTGTGTGACATTCCCATAATGTCCCATAAAAAAATGAATCACTAAGGAGAGGGGGAACAGATTTTATTAATATAACTCCATATCTATCGAATGAAGTTGAGATAATAAACTCCAACTTCCATCATGGATGAGTGCTTTTCCTGCAGTAGCTATCAGAGAAAATATTACCCTATTAAGAGTGTACACTATGAATGTCATTGAGGACAATGTGTTTTTCATGTCCAATGCCACCATTATCAATTTGACATAGATCTTTCCCCCATTATATCCTTTCCTCAAAACTTTTAATAGTCACCTGCCTCTACTGAATATGTACATTAATTTCCAAAGGCTATGCTTAAAGCAGAATGAATTACATATATGCTTCCAGAAGGATCTCCTAAATTGTTTTGGGAGAAATTCTTTGGGGAACAGTGACACATCCCAGCACTGTCTTCCAGACAGCAAACTGAGACACATAGGAAAATATATTTTTCTAGTAGCCACCTTAAAACACACATGTTCACAGAATCACAGACACACACATACATATAAACACACACAGAGAAAGAGAGAGAGAGAGAGAGAGAGAGAGAGAGAGAGAGAGAGAGAGAGAGAGAGAGAGAGACCTGTAAGAGGAGCTGGAGAGGTGGCTCAGTGGCTATTTTACAGAGGACTTCAGAAATTCTCTTTTAAGTGCTCTTTTTCATTTTTAATTAATTAACTAACTAACTAACTAATTAATTAATTAATTTATTAAAGGTTTCTGCCTCCTCCCCGCCACCGCCTCCCATTTCCCTCATCCTCCCCCAATCAACTCCCCCTCCCTTATCAGCCAGAAGAGCAGTCAGGGTTCCCTGCCCTGTGGGAAGTCCAAGGATCTCCCACATCTTTCCAGGTCTAGTAAGGTGAGCATCCAAACAGCCTAGGCTCCCACAAAGCCAGTATGTGCAGTAGGATCAAAACCCTGTGCCATTGTTCTTGACTTCTCAGTAGTCTTCATTGTCCGCTATGTTCAGTGAGTCCAGTTTTGTCCCATGTTTTTTCAGACCCAGTCCAGCTGGCCTTGGTGAGTTCCCTATAGAACATCCCCATTGTCTCAGTGTGTGGGTGCAACCCCTCGCAGTCCTGAGTTCCTTGTTCGTGCTCTCTCTCTTTCTGCTCCTGATTTGGACCTTGGGATTTCAGTCCGGTGCACCAATGTGGGACTCTGTCTCTGTCTCCTTTTATTGCCTGATGAAGGTTAATATCCAGGAGCATGCCTATATGTTTTTCTTTGGGTTCACCTTCTTATTTAGCTTCTCTAGGATCACGAATTATAGGCTCAATGTCCTTTGTTTATGGCTAGAAACCAATTATGAGTGAGTACATCCCATGTTCCTCCTTTTGGGTCTGGCTTACCTCACTCAGGATAGTGTTTTTTATTTCCGTCCATTTGCATGCAAAATTCAAGAAGTCATTGTTTTTTACTGCTGAGTAGTACTCTAATATGTATATATTCCATACTTTCTCCATCTATTCTTCCTGATTGGAAGTTTTGACTCCTTGTAACTCTGGATTCAGGAAATCTGGTGCCCCCTTTTGGCCCACCTGACTTCTTACACATATGTAACATAAAGGCATACTAATACACATAAATAAAAAAAATTAAAAAAATAAGAACAGCAAAATGCAAGTAAAATGAATTTAGTCCTACATTTTACTTAAAACAATTATTAATTTAATCAGTATAAAATTTGTTAATAGTATATTTTACTGCTGTAGTAGTAGCAAAACTTAGAAATCTTGTTCACATTTTACTTGTGGAATATCTCAATTTTAATTGGCAATATTTTGCATGGTCAATAGTCTGATATAGATTTGTGCATTGAATTTTATGATGCAGTTGTGTTGTTCACACGTTGTGGTAAAATAAGACAAATCTACATAATAGTTTTCTCTAGTTGTATTCTTCTCTGATTAGTTTATGTTCCTTTATGACATTATAATGCAACAAGCCTATCAAAATTCAAAGCTACATAAAATATTTGCCAGATTAAGAATGTAAACTAACATGTGTGAACATATCTATTAGATCTTAATTGATGCTAGCAATGTTTTTTGCATTGTAAATTCTTCCTCATGGTAACCAAGAAAGATATATTTGAGTGGTTCATTGTCCATGTTAGTAAAATGAAGCTTAGAAAATTTAGCCTTATGAATAGTATGTAGCAAAAAGTAGCTTTGGGATCTAAATTTCTGACATTAAATGTGTGTAACAGTAGATTCTGTCTCATGGTCTCAATTCCAAAAATGTCTGCTTATGGGCTAGAGGGGCACTCAGTGCTTGAGAGTGGCCACTATTCTAATAGTGGACCCAGCACCAATGTCAGTTGCCATCTAACCTCCTGTAACTATAACTGTATGGATTCTGACACTCCTATCCTCAGTAGAGAGCTGAAATTGCCTGGATACCACCACTGACCCTCCGACACACTTTCCCATAACATATATAATTCAAAAATAGAAGATTTTTAAAAATGCATAGTTTACATATTTTGTTTCACTAATGTGTCTAGTAAGAAGATTTGGAGTGACTTTGCTAAATATTGTGTAATTGATTTGATTGGAATAAATTTGGGATGACTGACTTTTAGGGTTAGCCTTAACTTGCTTCATTCTTAAATTAAATTTCCCAATCCACACCTCAATGCTGTCTTCATAATTAGATGTAGCATCATGATCCTAAATCCAGCATAATTTGTCCTCTAGTGGCATTTAAGAGAGAGTTTGTCAACTCTCATGAATACACAGTCTACCACTGGGAATAACTCAGTGACTGACAACAGTGCCTTAGCAAGCTTCTGATTGTAGTTACAGAGGAAATTTACCTTGGCTTGAAGAATCACATGCCACCGTGATTGACAGAGTCTATAAGACAATCAAGGTCAAACTCTGAGTGAATTCAGTACGTGGCTATGTGCACTGACAGATAAGCCATGTGTCAAATATTGCCTAGCCATCTGCTTACTCCTCGTGATTAGGCTAGGCTTGAGATGTTTAACATTTTATTGAGGGCAATTCTCTGAGAAACACATTTATAGTTTATCATCAAAATGCACTTTATCTGTGAAAAAAATGATTCAGCCTGAAAAGAACTTAGAAAACATCCATTGTAGAACTCCAGTATGACATTGTATTACAGAAAGCTTTGCGTGATTGTCATAGATGTTATAAAGTATTTTCATTTTAAAGTGATTGATGTAATATTAATGACTTTATAGTCCGTAATTTGGTTAAAATTGATGCTGAAAATGACATTCATGACTTTGTGAATACTTTCTTATTAAGTGATTATAAACCTTGATTTCTAGTGGTTTTAGAAGTACTGATATGTCTCAATACTATTAGCCAATCTACATACATAGAGTAGTGAGAGATGCCTTATAGGAAATTGTGTACATGAATTTGTAAAATATGTAAAAAAAAAAACCCAGGCATTGAAACCATTTGAAGGTGAAGCCAGTTGTCATATGTTCATTGTACTTGGAGCGGAAGTAAAGGATCTGCTGTCTAATCAGATGGCACATCCTGCTGTAACTCGTGTGCCTTTGGAAAGAATCTCAGCTGTGTGGCTTATCAGCTAACACTTAAAAGCCAAAGCTGCTTTTTTCAATGATGATTAACTTCCACTCTTTACAAATTCCAGTTCCCTTTTAATTGGACTGCTAAAAATACTGTTTCCGGGATTGAATCTAGTTCTGTAGTAGAATGCTTGCCTAGAATACTTAAAGCCTCAGGTTCCTTCTTTAGCCCGCATGAAGGAAGCCTAGCTGATCATATGTTGGGAGAGTGATGGGGGGAGATGAGTAAATATGAACTCATAGTCCAAGAAAACAGAAATAGCAACAGTTTGAATAGTTTGTCAATTACATTTCTCCATATCAATAAACATTTCTGAAGCAAATAGCAATGGACAACACTGTCTTATAGTCAATAACATGATATTCTTTAACTTTCTGACACTCTGTGGAGATGAAAACTGAGGTTTGGAAAATCAGCAAGTATTCTTGCTAGTTCTATAGGGTCTGTCCAGTGACAATCATTGGTGAGTGGATCATTACTTCAGCTAAAATATATTTTATTTTCCACTCAGCACTTTTCCTCCCCCTTTTCTTTTCTCTCCCATCTCTTTCACCCCGTGTTCTTTTGCCTCCACTCTTTCCCCCCTCTCTCTCTTCAAATGGAAGATACCAAATAAATGTACAGTAACCCTAACTTGAGATAAGTCCATTGATTCCAACAATGTTTATAGATATATTAGCTATAGCTTGTCTATTTTATTACAAAGTATGTGATCTCATGTTAGAATTTTTCACTAATAACCAGGGAATTTCTGATATCCACCATGCATTATGAGCTGTCTGAAATAATATTTAAAATATGACTATCAAATAAAATAAGTACCAAGTATAGATAAAATTGTATAGATTATAAATTATACAAATAAATTATTGAAATTTTAATCAATTGAATAAAATTATTAAATATGCAATGGACTATTAAATAGGTAAAGTATTATAGCATTAATAGAAAAATATGCCTTTATATAATCCAATTATTGGCAACATGGAAGCAGTTTTCTAAACAAAGCTTGCTCATATGTTTCTTTTTGTCTTTTGGAGAACTGACATTTTAAAGATAAAGCCACCAGCTCAGTATGTATATTTTGTTTCCTCCTGAATGATTGTGTTCAACTTAAAATGACTGCTCCTAACAGCAGGTGCTTTCTTCTCTGTTTTGAATTATATTAAACATGTTTTTGGTGTTCATAAATACTGAAAAATCAAGTGTGAAAATGCTGAGATAAAAGAGCTATATGCAAATGGAAAGAAGATAAAATATTAGGTAAAATCCATAGATTCTCTAAGGAATAATTCTCAATTATGGTAACTAACTTTGTGTATCCATAACTTTAGAGATTCCTTCATTGTTTTCAAAACATATGTGAAAACAATAAACAGAACTTCTCATTAATTATGAGAAAAATAAATAGCTTTAGTTTGGTAGTATTGGATATTCATGATAAACATGTTTTTACTGGTGTGTGTGTGTGTGTGTGTGTGTGTGTGAGAGAGAGAGAGAGAGAGAGAGAGAGAGAGAGAGAGAGAGAGAGAGACAGACAGACAGACAGAGAGACAGAGAAAGACAGAGAGGAGAGAGAAAGAATTTGGGTTACAGTGATAGACTTCAGGTCACTCATATTTGCAAGGGAAATACTTTACCATTAATATAGTCCAACACAAGGTGATTTTAATATTTTTAAAAGCAATTATCTTTTAACAATTTTAGAATGTTTGTACTAAGATGCCAGGGGTATTTAACTGACAGATCCATACAAATTTTGTCATCAGAGCACTTTAAAGCAAATTTATGTTCAAGTATGTTTTATCAGTTTCTGAAGAGGGTTTAGAAGTCACAGTAGAGTTTTGCTTGGCTAGACTTATTTTAATTTTATTTCTTTACCTATACCCTATCCTTTTTATTTGAGCTTTATTTTGATTGTGTTAGATAATCCCTGTTCTCAGAAATGATTAGGACTTTGTATTTTCTGACCATGAGGTATTTCCTTAATTAAGACCCTTGTTACACATATCTGTTCTGTGTTGGGAGAGAAGCAACAGGAATCTTTGTGCTTGTCCCTTTCACCTTATTGAGCATGCATACTGCTTAACTAGATGGTGGATAATTTTTAAAAGTATCAGTTTTCTAATCATAGTTTTATAGATCATAATATTGCATAAGGATGCTCACCTATTCCATATAAACTTCAAAAACAAAAGATGTGAATTTTTTTTCTTAAAAAAGAAAAAGAATATGTTCAGAACCAGACCATTTTCTTTAGAGTACATTCTAAGGCAAAATCTTTTCATCTACATGGACAGAAAGTATTTCATTCTTGTGAAAATATATTTCTTTCTGAGAAGGGATGGGGGGAGTATTTTCTTGCATAGTGGAAGTGACAGTAAATTGTGGTGTCTGGGATCTTAAACACCTGCTGTCAGTGCAGATAATTGAGAACTAAGAAAGGAGGCTGACTTAGTCACTGTTTTCTCCTTTGGTGTTTCTAGGCCATCTATTCCTGTATGAACTGCTTGGTGCTATAGTTTGAATGTTTGTGCTCTCTCTGAAATTCATGTGGAAACGTAATCCTCAGTGGAACATCATTAGTTGATTGGCCCTTTAGGAAATGGTTCGGTCTAAGTGTTGTATCCTCATGTGTGGGACTCGTACCTGGTAAAACAGCTTAAAGGGATAATCCATAGCTTCTATCCTTTCTGCTGTGTTAATGGACAGCAGTCAAGAATCATGTTAGAAACAGAAAAATCATCCACAGACACCAAATACAGTGAATCCTAGAATTTTGATATTTCGATCTGTACAACCATGTTGAAATGTTTTGTTTTTACGCATGACGTGATCTGTGGTATATTTTTTTCACAGTAGGAGTATCCGGTTGAAAACTGACTGGACTGACATTCAGGGTTCTGGTGACTATGGTCTTATCCCCTTAGTGTCCCTACTCTCATAGGAAGTCTTGATTTGATTGTGACTTGAGCTCTGCTCAGAGCTTGACACTTGGTGTTCTGCAGTTATTTGTTCATTCCCAAAGAAATACACAGACGTCTATGTTAATCATAAACTGATTGTCCCAGTAGGTCAGACTTCTTATTAACTCGTATAACTTATATTAGTCCACTCTTTTCTGTGTTAGCCATGTGGCTTGGTACCTTTTTCGGTGAAGCAGTCACATTTTGCTTGCTAAGTGTCTGGCTTCCTATGTGTCTGAGTGAAGACTGCAGACTGAAACATTCCTCTTCCCAGAATTCTTGTTGCCCTGACTCTTTTTTCCTGCCTGGCTATTGGTCAATCAATGTTTATTAAAAATATAAGTGACAGGGTACAGACCATTGTTTTAAAGCACAAGACTTTGTTAGATCCCCCTCTTCTCTCTGCAGAAATCCCCTGAAACTAATGTTCTATTTTGAACAAAAGATAAGACAAATAGCGACTCTTTCTCTATTCATATAACTTTGTAAAGGTTGATTTTTCCCCTCTCATGTAGAATGTCCTGATTTTAGTTGCATGTCTGTAATTACAATAAAATCACTTTGACCAAAAGAAAGGTTCTATTTAATCTTACAGTCCATCATTAAGAAAAGCCAGGGCAGCAATCCAAACAACCACTTGAAGCAGAAAGCATAGAGATTCCTTTCTCAGGTGCTCCCAAATGCATCAAATTGACAGTTAAATCTAACAAGAACAACTCCCAAATATGTATGCAACTTTTGGCATCTTGCTTTCTTCAATTAGATCTAAGTGAGTATTCTAGGTATTTTTGTGCACCTTGAAACATTTGTGAACCCTGATCCTCTTGCCCCAGAAGACATTTTTTACCCTCTGAGTGAACACATACCCATGCCATGTATCTCCTCTGTGTGCTGTGGGAATATGGCAACAAGCCATTAGCAAATTATCTGAGTCACTCATACACTGGGGACAGTTAGGAAACTGATTCTGAATCTGTATTCCTGTCCTAAACTAAAACTAAGAAGGGGTATTTTAAGGATTTGATGTTCAGATGTCTTGAAGTTCCAACCATCAAATGGGTACTTATCCAATAAAGAAACTATCAACTTTCCCTTGAATACTTGAACAAGTCAAAGTCATCAGTTCTTAGAATGTCTTGTTTAATTAATTATTTGAGTTAATTAAAGTGCAAGACTGCACAGGATTAACTGTACTCTCTATGCTAAGTGAAACCATTTAACCTTGAATGAACCCCTAACAGCATCCCATATATTTCTGCTTTCCAAATTCTAGCTGTGATGTGACTTATGTACCCTGAGAGAAAAATTGGTCTTTCTTTTTTAAAAAATAAAATATTTTATGTGTATGGGTATTTTTTTCTGCATGTATTTTATTGGACCATGTGGGTGCCTTGAACCTCCACAGACCAGAGAAAGGTGTTTAGTCCTCTGAAACTGGAATTACGGATAGTTTAGTACTGACATGTGGCTGCTGGGTTGGAACACACGTCCCCAGAAAAAGCAGCCAGTGCCTTAGCTATACCTCCATTTCTTAATTGCCATTCTTAATTTTGGAATTCGTGACCTGCCATTGCTTACATGGTTAGCTCTTGGTACCCAGTTAAGATATGCTATGGCAGGGTATGACTTTGCTCTAGTGTGTGAGTAGCTGACATTGTATTGAGTGTGGACCCTAGCCTGATGTGTCTGTACAAGATGTCAAACATTATGACTTCTTGCCTTTTACTTAGCTCATCCAGACTGCACTGGGGCAAAGCAATATGACCTCTTGCCTTTTACCTTGCTTGTTCAGAATAGATTGGGGTAATACTTTTTCTTTTCAACTCAGCTCCTGAGTATGAACTGAGATACAGATGTCTACATAAGGAAGCATGGTGCTATAAAAAGAAAGGATAGGCCACTAAAACAGAGATTTTTCCCATATAACAATGTTCTTTCATGGATTTTAAAATGTTTAAAAAGTGAAAATAAATTAAGTATGGTTGGATCACCTATGTATTTCTAGATTAAGGAAGCAAAACTCCCAATAAGTACTTAGGTTACTGTTTTTAAGTATATCATGTGTCTGGTTTCCTAGAAGTCCAGGAGGTAATGCCCAATAGCCAATAACCCTGAAGATCCCTCTCTATCACTGAACATAGCCTCATTGATCTTCATCAGTCTTTTCAACAAATGTATATTGTAAGTTTTTCCTGGAAACTCCAAGTGTAAATTTTTCCCTTTGAGCAACTTACAAATATACTGTATGACTTATGATGTCACTTTTCTGCCTCTAGCTCAAACCCTGTGAGACCTAATTGTATATGTAGCTTTCTGAGCTTGGTACTTTATTTTATATCAAGGTCATATCTCTTGGCTTCTTTTTTTTTAGAAAAAAGATTTTGTAAAGATAATCTACTTGTATCCTTTGTTACATTCCATTTAAGATCTTTGATTCTTTGTCCCTTCAATTTGTCAGAAGTCCACGGGAGTCCACATATGTTCTTCCATTGAGAACTTCCTGGTGATCTATTTTAGATTGCACCTATTTATTCAGAGTTTCTTGGATGCTGCACTGCTGGCACCCTCAAGCTGTTTGAGCACATTTTGAAGGTTGAGAACTTGTTATTAACTTATTTTCTCTCTGCAAATCAGTACTTAATGAAGAATAGAAAAGAGTAGAAGCATGTCAGTTAAATGAGAGGGATAAGGAGTTATGGAACAGTTTGAAGCTGAAAGGAGTAGAAGCTCTAAGAGACTTTTGGACCACTGACAGTACATCACACTCATAAAATTTCTGGGTATGCAGTGACTAGTCACTGCTTTTATGTTCATGCATCCATGGCAGAAAGGTTAGCTTGGCTCTTTACTGTACATCACATTGCTATAATGAGTCCAAGAGTGCTAACCTCCTTCTGAAACTCTGATTTCTGGTCTTTTGTGCATATTCTCCTGAATAGAATTGCTAGATTATACACTATGTGAAATCTTTTAAAATATGTCACATCTCTCTCCCAAATATTTGGAAATTCTTTTCTAATATAAGGTGGAATGTTCAAGCCTATAAAAATAGAGGGAGTAAATTAGCATAATTTTTTTAAAGCTTTGATTATCTACAAAATGAAAATAACAGATACTTCAATAATAACACATAATTCAACATGTTTATTAACTTTCTAAAGTGAAAATACCATGATACTGTGCTGGGAATCATGGGTTTCCAGCACGAGTATAATTCCTTTCCTCATATTTTAAGATGATAGTGAAAATTAATTACAAAGTTGGTCTGAAACAAGCCTGAACAATTTTTTGAAACAATTTATTTCTAATAGAAAACAAAGGCTTTAGAGATGTATTCTTTAATTTGAAGGGAATGAAATTGTGATCTCTGTCATGCATTTTGAGGAAACGCTGTAGCTTTCTCTTTTCTACCGCTAAGATTTTAATGTGCACATGTAGGTTTTTGTTCGATGGCATTTAACTGTCTTCCAAATTCTAGATATGTCATGGGCGTCAAGAAGCTTCTGTAGGTACTGGAATCAGTATTATCTACATTTAATCAAGTTTCAGAAGACCCAATTTTGGCCATTTTACATGTCACTTCTAGTTATATACTTTCATGGAAATGAGCAAGAAATAACCTCCTTTTGGGGATAATGGATTTGTTTATGATTCTTTGCAGTGGGGTTGGAGACTGGGTCACCAGTATGTGTGCAGGGTCTAAGGATAGAGAGAGGAAACTGACATCAGAAGGTTTTTGTCATGAATATCCTGATAATCTTATTTATGTGAACTCTACCATAACTCTCGTCTTCCACTAACTACTTTAAAATGTTTAAATAAGAAAATATTTAGTAAGCACAATTTGCCCTCTGATCTATGTGCTGATGAACATACTCAATGGGACCAATATTCCTTTGTTCATTCACCATTGTGTTAGGTGGTGATTTTTTTTGTGTTATAATAATTAAAGATTGCCTGAAGATCAGAGTATGAAGCAAGCCACTAGTTAGCTATAGATACCAGAAAATGGTTGCACACACCTTTAATTGCAGCACACAGGAGGCAGAGGTAGGAGGTTCTCTAAAGGTTCAAGGCCACCCTGGGCTAAGCTAGATTGATCCAGGCTCAAAGAGAAACAGTGCCCAGCTGTGGTGGCTCACTCCTTTAATTCCAGTGCTTGAGATTCACACACCTTTAATTACAACACTAGCAGGTAGAGACAGGAAGGGATATGACTGAGCAGAGAGAGGAATATAAGGCAGGAGGAGACAGGAACTCAAGGCATTCAATCTAAGCATTCTTAGAGAAAGGATCACCCATTTGGTCTGAAGATTCCATAGAGGTAAGAACTAGTAGCTGATTGTTCTGCTTCTCTGATCTTCCAGCATTTTCTCCTATATCTGACTCAGATTTTTTTTTAAATTAAAACCATTAGAATTTGCACTACAGTGTTACTTCTTTATTTCATTGTGTCATTTGTATAGTCAATACAAAATAGTTACTGAACTTCTATGATGCTTGTTTCTTAACATCTTGTCATGTTTGTGTTATTTTCATTAGTCAACAATTCCTAAATAATACTATGTTGCAGGCAAAAAGGTTATAAGGGCTCACCTTATGATGTTCATGCATATTTGGGTGTGGTATATTGCCTGTGATTTGAACTTGTTATTACTGTTCAGAGCAGCCGTCTTTCCCTAGTTTTGTAACTGATACCTGGTTTTAAATCTCTTCCAACGGAGAAGTGAGGCACTTACTCTCTTTAAGTTATAGCAACTTTAAAGGAACCTTTACAGTTTGAAATAAATACATTAATCCATATGTCCCTGGGACCTCTAATACTCTCTGCCAGTCTCTACTACCAATGTTCTGTCTAACTGGATTCATACTGTGTATAAACCAAAGGGAAATAGCAGAGTTTTAAATTGTTGACATCATCATTTCTTTTCATTCGTTTTCAGTTACCAAACTGGAATTCCTAGTGAAAAGAGAAGGAAGAAACAAGAGGCAATATACCCAAGTTATTCTACTTGGACATTTTATTAATATAACTTATATTCCAGGATGATGGTGATGTACCTTCATGTCCTTTATTGATGATAATCTTCAAAATAACTCTGTCGGAGTAATGTCATCTTGTTTGTTATACAAGAATAAGATATTGACCAAGAGGTTTGATCTTTGACTTGATAATTTTGTCTCCTTGGGGGTCAGAACTCCTTCCAATTTTTCTGGCATAGAATTCTTTTCTTTATAACTCTAACTTGAATAAAGATTGTCAGTCTTTTGAGGAGAAGGAAGTTGATAGATTCTTACTTTTTAAAAATAGAGTATTTTCAACAAAGTGTGAATTCTCTTAGGAGTGTGACGGAACAGTGTGGTAGACATTTCAGTTTCTCTGCATGGGGTTGTTGATTAGTGATAAATTTGTTCAGAACCATAAATCTGCAAGACTGTCATACAAGGAAGATGTATTTGCTTTCCTAATGATGTTCTTTGTAGATTCAGAATAATTTAAGTTTTCTCTATTAACTTGGTTGCTCTCCATTTTATCATTTGAAATGTATTTATTCTCTCCACAGCAATAAAACAGTGATTTTGGATGATGAGTTGTTTTTAATGTTTGAGCAGAATTGCACATCAGATTCAAACTGATGTTTCACAAGTTTGTGGTATGTTATTTTTTAACCAGTCCATGCAGACTGTAGATGTGTAATATCATGATGATTTTTAGCACTGTCCACATCATTTTAGTTATGGCTGTGAAATCACTTAGAGATGGCTCACATTCAAATAACAACATGCTTTGCCTAATTAAGGTACTCTCAAATTTTCACTTCAAAATATCCTAATTTATAAAAAAATAAAATCTTTGGAGCACTGAACTGGCATGGAACCAGTAAAGAAGAAACTAGAGTACAAATAAAGACACTGCCTTCTTTTTGCCTTTCACTTCTCCACACAGTTAGCAGAGACTTGCATAGAATAGGCTTGAGTCTTAATGTGTTTCATTTGGAGTTTCATTTTCTAACCTTTTAATTTACCCAGCTTCCCATTAATACTTTATTCAAAATGCAGCTCTTATCATTTTTGTCTTTAAATCATCAGAGATCCTAGTTCTTCAGTAACACTGATCACAGAAGACACAAGTTTTATGTCCTCCTCTCATTCACAGGATGTTCTACTATCCAAACCTTAAGCCATATTGTTGACATCCAATAAAAATGGCGCCTTTCATTTTGAGCAGATGTACAAGGAAATGGCTGGGGAAAATGTGGCTAGGAAAAGTGTATCAGAATTTCCCTCAGGTAAGACATCCTCTGGGGTTAGCAGCCACCCATGGACAAAAGATCTGACTATCGTACAGCCATCATACAATATAATTAATGCATTAACTCTATGTAGAGTTTCTCCACATTAACCTCAAGATCAAAAAATTGATAATTGTAGTTTGTTAAAGTGGATTTCAACCTGCCCTTTCTCCCTGAAGTAGCTTAACCAATCCCTTACATGAGGATTCCTATGAATCAATCTTTACCCTTTTCTTCTATACCACCCCTACTCATTCTACTGCTTAGTCCTGTATCACAGGATTTGTAAAATATATATATATATATTCTTGAACCTGCATACATACAAATATATCCCTATATGTAAAAATATTTGTGCAACTGTCCCAAAAATTTGTGAACTTTTCTGCTATGGAGAGTCCATCTTGTTTATTCTCAACCATTTGTAAATACCTTTCTATTACATATTTCATATTTTAGGCATCAGTATCCTTGAAATTATTAATTTTTGATACTATAATGAAAGTTACATCTGTATTATAGTTTTGACACAATCATGATTTATATATTAACTATCTCTTAAAAGTTCATGCATAAGGACACAAACTTCAGAAATAGACAAACCTATTGAAGAGTTCCTCTTTAAATGAGATGCTAGAAGATGGGGAATCATTGGTGATAATGGGTCCTGGGTGGTCATGCATTCCCTACAAATGCATGCCGTGTCCTCATCCTTCTTCATTCTTTCTGTGTCTCTAGTTTCTCATGAGTTAAACATTTTTCCTCTACCTTATGTTTCACATCATGATAATCTTCCTGACCACAAATCTAAAAGCAAAGGAACAAGCTGAGCATGAAAGGAAATCTATGAGAAGGCCCCAAATAAACATTGCTTCTTTTAGTTTATGTCAGGTATTTTGTTACAAAAAAGATAACACATATTTAATGATTTTTATTGATATTTAATATTTTTATTCAACATGCATTAAGTGCTTCCCATATGCCAGATTATTTGTTCCGTGGGCTGGTAATATAGCAGTGGCTTTAGTAACAATAGAAAAAAATGCATCCTTGTTCTTCCAGATTTGCATCATATGAAGAAGAAAGACAGTGAATGGCATAGTGTTTAAATGATCAAGACAATCAGGAGAGAAGTAAAGTAAGAAATGTGTCTGTTGGTACTTTAGGTAGGTAGTTTGGTTGAGATTTGAAGTGTTCAGCCACAGAAGTCATAGAAAAGGCATTCAAAGTGGGGGTAATAGCAGATGCACAGACTCCAAGTTGGCTGTGGCTGTGTCATATTATACAGCTGTAAAGGTCATTGTGAGCAGAGTGTTGAGTGAGGGTGAGACACCAGAAACATAAGCAAAAAGTATCTTTTAAAGGTCTCATTTGCAGTGCATTGAAATAGCAAGAAAGGTAATAAAGTATGCCATGTTATGGTTTTTTTTTTTGTAAACATACTGCTCAGACAATGGATAGAAATGGATGGAAGAGATGAAATGAGGGAGTAGGGAATCTACATGGGAAGTTATGATATTGTGAGGAACAGGCAGTTTGTAGGTCATGATGTTGATAGACATGGAGGTGAACGCATAGATTTTAGAGTATGTTGAAGCTGAAGATGGAGATTTACTGATGGTTTTGAAAAATTAAATAAAGAAAATATTCAAAGTCTTTGTGTTATTGGGGATTCCTTTAAATATTCCTTGAAGAGGGACAAGAAACAAATCAAGATTATAGTTAAATAACTAGTTCTCTGCTGGGAGAAGTTTTGAGACTTTGCATATTCTGCAGAGAGAAACATATAGAGGCATGTTAGTATAGTCACAGGTATGTGTGTGTTGTTAGTAGCATCTAATGGGTAGGTGTACTACAGGGCTTGCTATAACATGGAGGATAGACTCCTCAACAAGTAATGTTGCATCTTGGTGGTTATAATTTCAATCTCATAAATGTCATTTTACAGGGAGTGTGAGAAGCAGAGTAAGTTATATGTTGTTATGGAGGACAGTGTGCGCTGCAGGCACAGGGTGTCACAAGAGGTCTTTTGTGTAAAGACATTATGTTTCTATACTTGGGTTGTCAAAAGAATCTCTTTGGGATTAGTGATGAATCCACACAGCACATTTTGAATCCCACTTCTGCTAGAAGCCCAATAACCCCATTGCACTTTAGTAAATATGCAGGAAAGAATTTTTAAAAAAAATTGCTTCAGGATTTCATTTGACTTCACCACAAACATAATTTTAAATTGTGTTTCAGAGTCTGATTATAAAATGTAAGAGAAACAAGCTTTAAAGTAAATTGTTATTTTTAAGAGAAAGTCGTGGGTGGGAGAATGTGAGACTTGGGGGATCGTGCCTTCTATTTTCTCTGAGAAATGCCAATGGAGTTATTTAAAGAACCTGCAGAGACAGTGGAGACACGAAGACAGTAGACTATTCTCCTTTCCTCCCATCTCTGTTGATACAAGCTCACCTTACACTGCTCTCTGCACCAAGCACTTCTTAGGATGGAGCATCTGCCTTTCAGATCCTTCTACCTCAAAATGAGGGGCACCAAGAGTAAAACTATTGTGGAATTAACTTCAGGAATGCTGCCTACAATGAAATAAAGGTTTAAAAAAAATCGTACCTCAATGAGTCCTTAATTAGATACAAGAAATTGTTGGTAGAAGTTTAAAATATTTAACCAGTAGTAAATATTCAAGGCAGTCATTTGAACTAATCAATGTCTAGGTGAATGCATATATTAGCTTTGGAGAATCACTTAATCAACAGCACAAATAAACAAGCAGAGAATTCAAAATGTAGAACCAAAAATACAGGGAATTAGCAAAGATATAAACTGCATCCAGGTACTTTTCTTCTTCAGACATTGACTATTTAAACATTTGTCAGAGCGTTTCTAAAAATAACCAATCTTGTGTGTGTTTTTTTCTTTATTTTCCAAGAAGCTACTTTCTTAGAATGAGTGACTGACGGCTGGGTCCAGCAGGCAGTTAGATGTATGTAGGAATGAAGTGTTCGGAGGTGACCTCAGAGTAGAAAACCTTGAAAATTCTTCTGTTAACATGAACTCTGATGGAAAAACATTTCTTGCTTCTTTTTAACCTTTTCCCATTAAAAATGCAGACTTTCTTCCCTGATCTAAGCATTTTCATAAGATCACAGGTAGACTGTGAGCTGTGTTTGTGAGAAAATGTGGAAACCGCCACCAAAACGTATTAGTTTGATTTAAAATATTCATTGGGAGTTTCCTTCTCAAATTATTTTATATTTGACTATTGTGGAAAGGAAATAAATGGGAGTTATTTAGATCTTATTGGAGTCCACTTGGAATATTCATCAACTTCAACAATAAATAACGTTCCTAAGTCACCTATTAGAGTCTCTGCTTACACAGAGACATCCCTGCAACCATTTCACTCGTGTTTTGAAAGAAATAAGATCCCTGCATCCCTTCCAAGATAATTTGTTTCTTTCTCCATCTTCAGTAGCCATTAAGCAGTTCTTCACTTTGAAGGATACATACAGATCTAAGATGCTTTCTGGTTGAAAAAAACATGTGTTTAGTTTTAGGGCTCTCTAACTTCAAGGCCTGTAGTTCTTAGGAAAGCGGCAGGGTCATTTGTTTAACATGTAGTTGTCTGCACACTAAGAGGGAGAATCATGGTGATGTGAGTTATAAGCTCTGTTCTAATTTCAGGCGCCTTGCTAATTACCTGGGGTAGCCTTGGGGTAGTCATCTACCTTGCATGAGAGGGATGTTAAAAATAGGAAGAGTGATTTTGGTAAGTGGATTTAAAATTTCATGAAAGCCGTAAGACCTTACTTGAAACTTCATTTTTGGAACTAGATCTTCCAAATTTCTGATGGATTTTTGTAAAGTCCCTCTACCAGTCTTGGTGTTGCTAATGGTGTATTTCTTTTATTATACAAACTATAAAGACCTAAGGATCAGAGATGCTGAGTAATTTACTCAAGGTCACTTAGGTAGATAGTAGTGAACTTGTTCTTCAGATGTAATCTACTGACCCCAAAGAACTGTTTCTTTCTCTCTTTCTTAGGCCCTATTTAATTTGAAAATTACCATGAATTTTATAATAGCTACAATTCAATAATACCATATATATAAGTGGTTCTTCTATATGTTGGTATTTACTTTTATATAATTATGACATATTGAGGTTGCTTAGCAACGGTTCAACCATATACAAGTCATTTAATTTATGAAAGCACTCAAAAATGTCACTCTTGTCCAAATCAGAACCTGTTCTGTATCTGAGGTGTAAGTTGTGAAAGTGCCTCATAACAATTCATCATTGATTAAAGTCTTAATTATAGTATTTAGTGACTTTCCTTGGAGTTATAATTCTTATTAGCTCAATAGCTAAAATTATTTTAATGCTTTTTATTTTATGCACATAATGTCTTATGCTCCAGGTTAATGATTTTTCTGACTAGGACTCAGGGGACATGAATTATATATTGTATTCTTATATTTAATATTTTTTGATGTGGAGATTGGACTGATTTGTTCTGAATTTTATAAAAAGAACTCTAGTTTTTCTTCTAGAAAAAAAAGTTGCATCCTGCCTGGCCATCTCACTGATGGAGACTATATGCAGAATATCTTGTTAAGTGTCACAATTGCACTCTGAGAACTGTGTGCTGTTGACATTGTGGGATCACAGTGATGTGTGTGAATAATACCCATATATTTTCTGTCCCCATTATTAATACTTCTCTTTCCTATTGTAATTCTGAAAGAAAAGAATATATCTTAAGCAAATAAGAAAAGATAAGCAAAAAAGAGGACCTTGAGTTTGCCTAAGTTTTTTGTCAACATAGACTGGTTACATTATATTATGGATCATATGAAAGGCTAACTAGTATACTCTTTGCCTGGGTAAGCTCTGCTTCCTTCACAATAGGAATATAATAGCATATCCGACACCAAGGAGATAACTAATTTTTTCTACAGATAGAATTTATCCAAGTACATTGCCTGCAGCTTCTGGAAAGCTTATCAGAGGATGTGTCACCAATTAAAACATTTTTCCAAATTACAGTAATCCTACTATGGGTATAAACAAATGTATAAAATATTAATCCTTTATGCAATTGAATAAAACTAACACATATGTACAAATCATAATAACAAAGTTGCACAATGCACATTTCTCACTGTACTTCCAAGGTATGTGTGTGTATGTATATATGCATATATGGGTTTATGTTTGTTACCAACATGAGAAATATCCATGTGTTCCAAATCTATGCATTCAAAGATTCATCCTATAAGTACAATAAGGTTGTTCTTTTAAATTTTTAAATGTAATGCTACAACATGGCAAAAACTATATTTCAGGTGTTGTGGCCATACATTGCTGGATTTCATAATAAGCCCTTGCAAGTACACAGAAGTAGTTAACATTCATGAACTTTGATGTATATACTTTCAATAATAAGTTCAATAAAATTTATGTCTCTCAACATACTACTCTGCAAAAAAATGCGCATATCTTTGTAATTATTCCACAACTTCTGCTGCCTTCAAATCTTTACAAAGAATTAATCCTTTGATGTTGTTATACAGACTTACCAAAATCATATGCAGCTTCACAAAAAAAAAAAAAGATTTTCTTTTGATCCTAAAAATAGGTAAACTGTTTCTTTTACAATTGGAGCATTTGTTCATGGAGTTTAAGTGTCTCTACTTCTTTAACTGGTTAAAGATCATAAAATTCATGTAGCTCTCACAGTGGAGTAGACTTTAAAACTCATAAACATAATCTCCTAATTAGTGTTGTCAGGTTGAAAAGGAAACAATTGCTTTTCAACCTTTTCCTTTGTTTTCAGGTATGGCACAAAAAGGTAATCCCCTGTTAATTTTTTGTTGAAAATTTTTCATATATATAACATATTCTTCCTGAATTTCCTTTGTCTAAACAACTAAATACCATATTCACTGGCTTTCTTCCCCCATGACTTTTTCCCTATTCCCCTCCAAATAGACCTCTTCCATTCCAAATTCCTACTCTTCTTTCTCCTCTCCTCTCCTCTCCTCTCCTCTCCTCTCCTCTCCTCTCCTCCCCTCCCCTCCCCTCCTCTCCCCCCTCCCCTCCCCTCCCCTCCCCTCCTCTCCTCTCCTCTCCTCTCTCTCTTAATAACTATCACCCTCCAACTTGTCCTCATCTCAGGGAGCATTGCATGAACTTGAGTGTGGAGAGGGTGCTGTTAGTTTTCTGCCCATGACATGGCTGTTACAGTCATGAACTCACAAGCAGCTTTAGTTGACAGCACAAGACATGCATAAGATCAAGCTGGTCAAGCTCAGATTGAGAAGGGAAGGGTGTTCCCCAGATCTCACCCTTCACCAGGAAACTACCTGTAGTTGATAACTATCTAAGGGTAGGAGAATCCTTCTTTGAGGGTGGGGCCGTGGTAAATGTTCTTTTTTTTAAAAATGCTCCAAGATCCCCGCGGCAGTAGGCAGCAGAAATGGGCAGGCAGAAGACAGAAACATGGATAGACACGACAGGCAGGGTGAGGTTGAATGTTTATTCAGGGAGTTATGGAAGGAGGAAGGGTAAAGTGGGGGACAGAGAGAGAGGGGTGGGAGAGAGAGAGAGAAAGAGAGAGAGAGAGAAGAGGATAAAGAGACAGAGACAGAGAAGGGGGGAAGCAGAGAAGTGGGGAGAGAGGCAGAAGCGAAGCTGCCTCTCCCAGAGGAAGATGGAAAAGAGAGTGAGCTCAGGCCAGAAGCTGAAGATCAGCCTGCCTCAGCGGATGGGGAGGGGAATGGGTGTGGCTTGTCTCTTAAAGTGACCAAAACCATAACATTCCCAGGTCTTCCTTATAATAAAAAGCAGGCACATCAAGGAAGCAGAAAAGGAAGGGCCTAAGATGGGGGCCGGCAGGTCAGAGGTAATGAGAGTGGGTGTGGCTTGTCCCTTAAAGCGACAGAAAAGCACAACAAGGTAACCTGCTCTGTTTTCTTGTTTATGCTAAACAATGTTGTCAAGAGTTTCTAAGGATGTGAGGCACCTGATAGAATAAAGTCATGTCGTTTTATCTCAGAGAAACATCAACCTGCCATCTTAGAGAGATCTTAGAGTTGGACATACTAATTTTCTGAACAGATAACAGAGAAAGTTGAATAAGAAAAAGATGTTTTGTTTTAGTAACACAAAAATGTTTCATGATTAATATTATAGAATCATATGAAATACAATTACTTTGACATAGTAAACTCATTATTCCCTTTATGCTTAAGTATGTGTTTATAGTAAGTAGATATAGAATGTAATACATTTGGGTGTTGATTAATAAAGTGTTGTAATTTTTCATCTAAACATGACTTTGATGAATAAAAGACAAATAAAATTGTCTTTTTGAATTGTCTTCATTAGACATTATGATCACGTCTTTTTATTGACTGTTAACATTAAAACATTATTTTAGTCTACTATTCTTACCCAAATCTGAGCCAAATAAAACCAAAATCCCTGATTTTACTTGGGTATATAACATATTTTTAAATAAAAGAAAGCCTATAATCTCTTTGCTCAGGTAGCTAAGACAGTGGTATCTTGAGCTCTGTCACAGACTGAAATAAATAAGGATATATGGAGAAGCATGGACAGGAGGAAAAGCAGGAAAAAAGTGTTGGAGGAAGGCCACTTGTTGGTTCCTGGCTGCTCAGTCCTGAAATAATTACACAGAAACTCCATTAATTAAATCACTGCTTGCCCATTAGCTCTAGCTTCTTATTGGCTAACTCTTACATATTAATTTAACCTATATCTAATAATCTGTGTATTTCCATGACATTGTGGCTTACTGGGTAAAGTTTGGGCATCTATGTCCAGGCAGGCTACATTTCTTCTCTCTGACTCTTCCCTTCATTTCTCCCAGCATTAAGTTCAGTTTTACCTGGCTAAGTTCTGCCCTATCAACAAGCAAAGGAAATTTCTTTACCAATTGTATTCAAAGCATACAGAGGGGAATCCCATATCAAAGAAGGAAGGAATAAAGAAAAGCAATAAGAAGACTAGAATTCAAAGGTATTATTTTTATCTTTATGCTTGTACATTTATATGTAAGAACAGGTGGAGTAGAGGTGCACATAGATGCCAGACAAGGATGCTGGTATAGGAGCCAGCCATTATATGCTAAATATGAACAGATCACCCAAAGGAAGTTCCTTACTTCCAACCATTATCACCTGCCAGAGTAGGACTCAGCTATGCATAAGTTTAATGGAGGAATGAGTCTCAGTAGTTTACCCTGAAGCAATACCTGGTTGCAGAAAGGACCATAAATTAAGGTTACCTGAGCACCACCCAAGAACAGACCATCCAAAAAAAATGCCTAATGTTCCAACCCGTGTAGATAGGATCACCTGCCAGCCATACGCACCAAGACACCCCAAGAGAAATGTCAGCAAATCAGGGGTCCTGAACCTCAGAAAACCCTCACCCCAACCTTTACTACTATAAAATAACAACTCTAACTGAACTCATAGATCTCCATTTATTTCAATACATTGGACATGCGGAGTGACCAAGTTTGCAAACTTGCATAAAATAAAGGCTCTTTGCTTTTACATATGGGACTGGGTCTCTTTGTTGGCTTTTGGGGAACTTCGCAGATTTGTGCATAACATTGGGAAACAAAATCAGGTTTGGTGAAAGACCAATCCATGCAATTAACCTTTGAATTATCTCTATAACTTCGTCGTGTTTACTGAGGTTTCTGTCCTGCCATATCCCACAGCTGTTCAGTCCCAAAGAAATACACAGAGGTCTACATTAATTATAAACTGAACCCATTAGCTCAGGCTTCTTATTAACTCTTATAACTTATATTAGCCCATAATTCTTGTCTCTGTTAGCCACATGGCTTTGTATCTTTTATAACTGAGGCATTCTCATCTTGCTTCCTCTGGGTCTGGTTCACTACTGCAGACTTAGCCTTTCCTCTTCCCACAATTCTCCAGTTCTTGTCACCCCACCTCTACTTCCTGCCTTGTCATCTCACCTCTGCCTCCTGCCTGCTCCTGGCTAATCAGCATTCTATTAAAGCAATACAACTGATAAATCTTTACAGGGTACGCAATCATTGTCCCATAGCACTTCCCTTCCTTTCTTTCTTTTTCAAAAGAAGAATTCTGAATCTAATCTCCTTTGTATATCTTTCTTCTTGACCATGAAAGCATAGTTTTCCAGGCTACTTTCTGCTGATTGGGGGCGCTGATAATCTCATGGAGACCTAAAGACAATTTTGAATTATGGTAAAGTCCTGACTGAAATATTCTGTGAGGCTCGATCATCTTAGTCAGCAGTCTTGAGGCTGTTTTGGATGTAGAACTCAGATATCTGGGCCATATGCCCCTACTGGAGATTTCTCAGGGGAACTTCCTTGATCAAACCTTATTTTTCTTAATACAGAATGAATCCACATCCTTTCATTTCCTGTAGAAACAAAACAAAACCTCTTCTCCAAAGTAACATACATTTCAACTTAAATTTTGAAATCAAGGCATGTTCAACGTATCTATTTTGTATCAATCCAGAAGCATTTATAATCAAATGGCTTTTAGCAGCTTTTGCTCCTTCCTCAGCCATCAACAATATAAAGACAACACAATAACATACAGTATCCAGACTCTATGTATTTTTCATCATTGCATGACTTTATTTTAAATTCTATTTCTTTTATTTTTATTTTTAAGTTTTGGTTTTTTGAGACTAGGTTTCTCTGTGTATCTTTTGTTGTTTTGGCACTTACTCTGTAGACCAGGTTGTTCATTAACTCACAGTGATCCCCAGCATGTGTGTTGTGAGCTGGGGAGTCCTGAGTAGAACCTCCTGCATCTGAGTGCCAGCTAGAGGTGCAAGTGGGAGAGTCAGTGCCCAATGTACCACAGCTGGTGAGCCGATCCCAAAAAGTGTGGAATGGTCCCCACGTTGGGTGCCAGATGATGTCAGAAGTTACAATATAATCCCAAACTAGTTCACAATTATGTATAATAAAGGGTTATTTATTTAGGGGTAGATCATAGTCTTCTGCAAAAACAAGGAACAGGAACTGAATCCAGCAGCTGGAAGTAAGAGCCAGCAGCAAGAGAGAAAGCACATGCTTTACAGCTGCATTTATAGTGTAAGAGAACATGACAAATTGGGCTGGTATCTTAAAGACTTGGCTGAAGGTGCTCCCAAAGCACCTTCATAATAGAATTTTATGAATTAACTATTATAAATTTTAGTGCCTATGACAGAATGAGGTGAAAATATAGAAAAGTATCAATATTGATGTAAGCAGAATTCCCTAACTTGATTTTCCACTTTCTCAGGAGTCAAGTTGTTTTCTTTTGTCCAATTCCAGCTTCTAACAAGGACATTAGTTTCCATGGGTCATAGTGGCTTCTATTTTCCAGGAGCTAGTTGCTACATTGCATGCCACCAGCTGAAGTTCTTCCTCACTTGGGAACTCTCACGGCCTTGGGATATATGGCTTTCATCTTCAGGAAACTATAACTGTGATAAACACATAGTTCAAATAGTATAATTAAAGTCACATATGTTCGCACACTTTTATTTTTCCATATTTTTATTTAAAAATTATTTTTCATTTTACAACCCAACCCTAGTTCCCCCTCCTTCCCATTTTCCTGCTCTCCACCCCACCCTTTCCATCTACCTTCTAATCCTCAAAGGGGTAAGGCCTTCTTCCAGGAGTCAACAAGGTTGGCACACCAACTTGAGGCAGGACCAAGCCCCTCTACCCCATATCAAGGCTGAGCAAGGTATCCCATTATAGGGAATGGGCTCCAAAACACCAGTTCATCCACCTCGGATAGGTTCTTGTACCACTGCCATGAGCCCCCAAACAGATCAAGCCACGTGACTTTCACCCACATCCAAACAGTCTTATTCAGTCCATTGTATTTTGTCTTGGTGTTCAATAAGACTATCTCAAATTTGAAATAACACAAAATTTTATTTGTCCCAGCAAAAAGACATGAATTCTATTCTCATAAAATTCAGAACCCTTCCCACTTATTACAGAAGATTTACTTATTTGTAAACCTCAGTAACAGGTAGATAAGACAATGTATCCCATGGAAAAACCAAAAATTCAAATAATCAGCAGTTCTGAAGTTGAGCATTTCATACTGAGGAGAAAGCAAGTGGTTGGACACTGTTTTGTTTGGAGTCTTCTGCATATGAAACAGGGATGCAATAGAGACTGAAAGGTAATTTAAAGTTCTGTCTCTTTGTAGGCAGGTTTTTTTTTCCTGAGGACAGTGTCTCATTTTTTTGTTTTGTTTTATCATATAGTCTTTTTCTTCCAGATATCTTCCTCCCTTATATTTTTAGCCAACAGTTTTATTGAATCAACTATTGTGTGGTAGCCTGAGAACAAAGTAGATCACTATCTTCCCTCTCTCTTCTTTCAAACAGTAGAAAAAGATCAAAGTTAGAATCAGAACCAATACTGTCAACTTATAAAAGAGCACACTCATCATGTCTAACTTTCTTTGACAGTATCTTCAAATGTTTCTCTATGTAAGGATGATTTTATTGTCAATAGGCAATCAGGCAGGTCAATATTCATTTCATTTGTGAAGAAAGCTACATCAAGTAAATTTCATTATAAAACCTAAAAATCAATACACATTTGTGCCAGGGTTCTGTAAATAATGAATGTGAGTACTCTTTTACCCTGAAATAACATTTTTTTAGGGATTGGATTTTTACTAAAAGAAATGAGAAGACATATTTGGATTCCCCTCACAATGGTAAATGTATCTGTACCTCAGACAGTGATATCAGGAAGCCTGGCATCTGCATCCAGGGCTTCTAACCTGCAGTGAGTATTGGAGTGCATTAGATCCCTTTCTCCCAAGAGACTGCATCTTATCACGGTACCTTAAATTTTACGTTTTTTTTTTTTTCTGAGTCAGGTCCTAACAATTCTACCATGGGTTAGTCACATCCCAGTGTTAAGTTCTAATTACAATTCAATAATTACCATACAGAACAGATGTCTGTTTTGTTCTAAAGAAATAAAAAAAGAATGTAGGCATGTGATCTACACCTGTACCTTTGGCGGTGTTTCTACAACAACAACAAGAAGCAGCAATCAGCATTTATACACAGACTCAAGTTGCCAAGGTCTCAAATTTAGCTGATGCAAAGTGTAGCATAAGGGTTTCTGTTGCCAACACATCAAATGCTCTCTAGGCTCCCCTCAGCTTTCCCAATTGCCAGTCACCAAATGTCAGCTTTCTTCCTGTAAAGCAAATTTTGAGTTTGTTCAATTAAGTAGTATATTGCTCAAGTGAGATCCCCTAGGAAGTGACTTCCCTGAAAATATGAGATAACACTGTGGGAAAGTGATTCAGTTGAGGGTGTGTGTTTTGTTGTTAATTTCTTACATTATGCACAGCCAGGATAAAGGAAGCAGAACTAAAAAGATAGGAAGAGAGCAATGGGTGGACTCAAAAACATACCTTCTTTGGTAGAGGGTTCATTGATATGCTGCAGTCCTAGTCATAGTAAAACTGAGAACAGAAAAAGCTGACAATTTAGAAAAATTATACTGTGACTCATTATGTCATGTCATCTAGTAGTATATTAAGTTTGTAGTATATTCTAATCTCATAGTTATAAATTGTATATTCTTTCCACGTGAGCTTAGCTTAACTGGTTTCAATGGCTCCAAGGCAGAATTGATTTTTTGAAAATGTGTATTTGCTTAAAGCTTACTCTAAGAGATACCATAGATAATGTAGTTCAAATGCATCAGCATCTTTAGTTATTTCCATACTCAAGATATGGGTCAATGTAGCTTAAGGGAAAGAACATATGAAAATTGAAGTCTGCCTATTTCTGGATTGCTGCTCATTCAGATGAGTTTGATGTCTGCATCTCTATGTAAACAGTGGAAGAGTAAGTTGCAGTGACCAGACTTAAACATGTCTTTTTAGTAGTCATCTGTGGCCAGAGACTGTGGTTTAATGTTTAATATTTACAAACATGTCACTTATTTCCTCCTATGGAATAATGCCTACATCTTGCACCTCTTCCTTTTGCTTTTCAAAAACTAGTAATGGTAGCATAATATTTCTCAGAAGAAATTATGCATGACTATATTTTGACATTGAATTGACATTATACTACAAATTTTTCTAAAATGGAAATTTGACAAAAATATAAAAACATTGCAAAGTCAGGGGGCAAAAGCAATGAATACATGGAAAGAAAAGTCACTTAAAATTAATTATAATGATGATAAAAACCACTGATGTCTGAGGTAAAACATCATATTGGTGAGGAGACTCTTACCTAAATCTCATTACATAAAAACACTAATCTCAGAGAGTCTATTCTGGTACAATCTTATCTAATTTTCTCCTTTAATAGTATTTCAGAATTTCTAGGGCTAATTATAAAGGATAAGATGTGTGAAAAAATACAATTCTTCAGCAATTGAATTTTCACAGGAGATTATACATATTTGAAATATTTATAATATAAAAAGATAGAATAAGCACCAATGTATTAAATCTCCTACGAAACAAGTTATTGATATTGCTGTGCTACATAATTGATTACAGACACAGTTAAATTAATTGTTTTAAGACTTATTTTTATTATTTTTATTTATGTACTTATCTGTATTTTGGTATGAGTGACCCTGTTCACACGCAGGTTCTCACAGAGGTAATAAGGGAGCATCGGACTCCTTGCAGCTGCTGGGTCTTGGTGCTGGTAACACACAGACACCCTGTGGAGGAGCACCAAGTTCTCCTGTAACTGCTGACCAATCTTTCTAGTCTCTAAATTATTAAACTACTAGAAAAAGAAGAGAAAAGAAAAGGAAAGGAAAGGAAAGGGAAGGGAAGGGAAGGGAAGGGAAGGGAAGGGAAGGAAAAGAGAGAGGAGAAGAGAAGAGAAGAGAAGAGAAGAGAAGAGAAGAGAAGAGAAGAGAAGAGAAGAGAAGAGAAGAGAAAAGGAATGCCCTCTCATTTAATTTCCTACCCATACTATGCACCTATCCTACCCACTCTTAGAGGTATAAGATTTCTTGAAATAACTATTTATGTCCCATTTGCTTGTTTATATCTTTATTGAGAATTACTCTTCACTGTAGCATGAATACTAAAATCTAGAGACAGAAATTGGGTTTCAACCTGAAAACCAGAAAAGCAAGGCAGCCATGCCCCTAGAGAAGTCTTCCCTCTAACAAGGCTGGGCGTCTCCAGACTAAACCAACTACGCCCCCCTCTCCTCTCATATTCTCTCTAGTGCAGGGATTATAGAGGTGTGACTCCCTAGTACTGGGATTAAAGGTGAGGCACTACCATCTGCATTTGTTTCTGCATTGGTTTTGTGTAGCCCAGGTTGTCCATGAACTCAGATTCATCTGCCTCTGTCTCCTGGTCTTAAAGGTGTGTTTCAGCATTGCCTGAACTCTAGTGGCTTTAGCTTTGACCCTGGACTTCAGACAAGATTTATTTATCAAAATACAAATAATATACCACTACACCCCCCCCCACACATAATATTATTGTTGATCAATTTCTTAACATGGCATGATGGAACACACATTAATTGCCTTCTTTCTTCTCTGTATTTTTGATATGGTTATATGCATTTACTATAAAGGCAATATACTATTCTATTGTAGTCTATGCATAGTAGAGTATATGCATTTGTATATATATTAGAATATAAATATTAAACTCTATACACACACTTAAATATATTTTATTATATATATATATAGTCTCTATAAATGTATTATATATAGTCTAATATCTACTGGCATTTAAGCTTTTCTTAGGAACATTTATGACAGTGTACTATGGCATGCTTCCAATACAAATGTTTTTCTTGTGCTTATTTTTATTCATGTGGTTGTCACCGGACTTTGCATTATGTGTGCCTGAATAGCGCACATTTACTCCAATTTATGTTATTTAACTTTGTTTTAGTGCTTTTCTTTTCCTTCTGTTTATCCACTCTTTCATTCTTCCTCAGCCTGTGGAGAGAGACTTTGCACTATCTTGTCATCTTGGCCTGGAGCATTTTCTTCTCAGATGTTGCCCTTTTACATCAGGAAAAGAAGCTTAAGCTTCATCTTCATTAGCGTGTGGTAGGATAATGCCTGCTACTGCCAACTTTATTTTGTTACTTAGTTCAAGTAAGTAAACTTTACACTGATGCTAAAGATTCTTGGATCCAAACTCTGAACAGATCTGTGCCATCTCAGAGTCTGTCCTTCAGGGTATCACATTAACTATAAGATAAGACTTCAGCAACTTCTTAAGGTTTCTCTTGCAAGGTTTGTAATTCAGTTTCTGAAACTGAGTACGCTTTCCAGGACGCTGATTGATGCAGCCAGAATTTTCAAAGGCTTGAGTCTTCATCCTGACCCTCCACCAGTCATCTCTTGTCTCTTTTGCAGTGTCTATGTTCCTGAAATTCTCTTCTCCATTTGTTATCAACATGGGGGCAGTGCATCTGCTGACCTAGATCTCTCTTGTCACCTTTCTGACCCTGAGGACTGGAGTACTTCTAGAGCAATTTAATCTTCCACTGTTCATTCTGCCATTGACACCAGTTAAGAAGAAAGATTTATCACTGTCACCCCCAGAAGTGGCTTCCAGCTGTTCCACTCTCCTATGAATTCTCATAATTTGAAATGCTTTCACCCTTTTGAGTAAGCGTGGGAAGGTATAATTATTTCCAGAAGTACTGGATATTTTAATGTATTCATTATTGATGTAAACATCCATACATATGTGACTAATATAGGTGTTCTGAAGGCCAGGAGGCAAATAACTACTTTTGGCCCAAATATTTGGAACACATCAAAAAATCCGAGGACTAAGGCAGGCAGGCTTTATAAAAGGAAAACATCAATTAAAATGTTGTCTTTATTAATCTTATAAACAACACATCTTAGAAACATTAAATAAAGAAATGAATAAATAAAAATAGATTACTTTGAAACCAATATTAACTTTTGGCACTGGTTCCAAACACGTGAGCATGTGCATACACACACACACATAAACACACACACACACACACTCACAAAATATACTAAAATGCATATGTTACTTTAATAAATGTTTGCATGCCTACTACCTCTTATTAAAGTTAAAAATCTACCAATGAGATACAGGTAACAAAAATAACTGAATCTCTGAATAATAGGAAAACCACAATCTGACAGGAAGTTAGTTTATCTGAGATTCACAGGATAAGAAATACAGGCATGTGGAAATAAGAAAGAGAGCCTCACGGAGGGAAGAATTATATTTGGTATATATAAAGACATCTGAATTTGATAAGAGGTCTATGGGAGATCAAGAGAACATAAAATACAGCTAATTTCAGTTCCAAAGTAATAAAGTCAGTTTCATATATATTAAAAACTTTAAAAAGTTCATTTTAAAATCAAACATTACATTATTAAGTTTTTATGAAATTCTAAACATATATATACATATACATATATATATATTAGTTTTCTAACATGGTCAAATCCAAACATATATAATTCTATAAATATATTTTCTTAAAGATTTAGTTGCTTTAAAGGACAAACATTGTCTCTAATTGTTTTATTTTTGTGTTATTTGGCACACCTACAGTTTTAAGCTAAAGGAAACCTGATATAAAAGGAGAATAAATGTTTACATGCAACCAAAAATGATTGGCTTCTGTCTGCTGATCTCCTCACCCAAATGCTCCTGTCACAAACAAGATCGTTTCATTTCTCATCATGATAGAAGTCATTTATCACGTTGTCTTGTAGTAACCCCGTTTTGCTTATTATTTAAGACCAAATTGAGTCATCTTCCCTTCTATATTTAGGGGCTGTAGGAAGAAGTGTTATGAAATGTAAGATATGAAAAGCATCTGCAAAAGAAAATGTTAGAGTTAACGGTGTGAAATATTTAAAGACATGGTAAGTTTGAGATGTAGCTTCTGTCTAGTAATACAGCATCTCTAGGGCTCCACTAGCCTAATAATGCTCAACTATCTTCATGAGGCAGGTATTATCTTCTGTAAATGCACATATACGTATGAAAGGCAAGTTGGCTAACTCTCATATGTATGGTATAACATCTGGAGGTAGAGCGATGGTGCATATACTTCAACTAGTCAACTCCCTATGTATTTCAACCTTAACACTTTTAATATCCCCAGAAATACACCTAAGCATAAGATAACTTTTTATTTGTAGGCTCCAGTGACATAGAACATTTCTAGAAACGTGCTTGAATCAGTCAGATATTCCCAATGAGTTGAAAGATAAACTGTTTAAATTTTAGTTTTATTTTTATGCCTGTGGCTGTTATAATAAATTCATTTGACTTCGCGTCTCCTCTCTACTGTTTGAACTACTGTGTCCCCTAAGCCTTTGCTTGCTTTTCTAGTTTATTACTTAAGTTCGTCAGTTGTCACTCATGTGCCCATTAAATATCCTTTCATCTTTGATATTACTCTTTAGTATATCAACCAATAATCTTCCCCAACTAAAGAGTCAGTCTATGTATATATCACCAACAAAAGTTAATGGAATGATTATTTTCTGTCTGTTTTAATTATAGCATGGTAATTTATACTGCTTTTTAAAAATTTACCTACAATTCATAATCACTTTTCATATTATATATATTATAATATGTAATGTGATATATAGGAGAGACTTTTAAAAATATTTCCTGCTATTTCCTATATAGCATTTTAAAAATATTTTGCAAATATCAGGACATTTACTTCATCTATGTTACATTCCCAATCTATTAAAGTAAGTTTCTTATTTAATACATTAATCCCCTTTAATTTACTGACTTTCAATTACTTGTCTATGTGTCTATGTTGTTGAGAGACGGTAAGGTTACTGCGCTGAAGTAATTAGCTATGGAGACATTTACTTTACAGCTGTTCTGTTGGGAACATATCACTTAGACATCTATTTGATCTTCTGAAAAATAAAAGGAATAGAACTTTTACATTTTTTAAAAAATAATTGCACTGTATTCTGACAATAGTCTAATATACAAAGAGTTCAACAAACTACTAAGGAGCCATTGTACGGTTGATTTCAGTGGTGGGGAGATGGGATTCAATAATATAACAGGGAGAAGAGAATAATGAAACAGGAAGGACTAAATGCAATGTATATGGGAGAAGAGGGAATAGGTATGAGGGGATATGAAGGGGAGTAACTAACTTACAGGCTCTTTTAAAAATGTCATATGTAAAGATATTGTAGAACCTTCCTAAATACAAACATATGTAAAATGCATATATAAAAGGAGTTAGGAATTACTCTCTAACTGGGGTTGTGGTAAGATGGGATGTGGGGACAGAGATTCTACTAGACATGAAATAGCAAAATGAAACTACAGTACCAGAAATGAGTCATTCCTTTGGGAGTTATTGACCAGTATGGTCACATAGGCTTCCAAGCTGTGGGTATTGTCTATACTGGTTATCCTCTAGAACTTGATGGTAAGCTACTGCTACTGAGGGTTCCAGAGACATAGAATGTGAAGAAATAAAAGCTGGCACTGACCTGGAGGTTTCCTCATTACTGCTCAACATTCATAGTTCTAGAAAGTATAATGAAAGCTAATGCAGACAAAAAGAAATCATCAGTCTTAGCCAGCTGAGAAAGTGGCAAATGACAGTCAAGTGGTCTAAGAAAATAATCCCACTGGTATAATAAATGACAAACTTTCAGTTGAATTTAAAGCTTATTTCTCAAGATTGATTTTATACTTGGCAGGATTGTTGGGGTCAAGGACCTGTGGATAGATAGGTCATGATGAGATGCCTTTCCATATCTAGTAGGAAAGGTAAAACAAACAAAAAATAGAGAGAGAAAATACAAAATGTCAGGATGTGAAGAGTCCCATTTCTGGAAAGATTCCAGAATGATTCAAATGATCAATCTGTAAACATTTTAGCAGTTGCTCAAAAAGATAAAAAGAAAAGCTTCTAATTCACTCAGCAATTGTGCTTCTGGTTATGAATGCATGCATAGAAAACACGGGTATACTTTAGTATTCAAATTATTATTGTTCTTAATTCTTAAAAGCAGATAAAATCAGGCATGATTATAGATTATCCTCTCCTAGTATTCAGGACACTGAGACAGAATGTTAGTGAGCCTGGTGACAGCCTGCATGATATAGTAAAACCCTGATCTCACACAAACAAAATAAAAAAACACAGGTAGAATAAAACAAAATGACCATCAATTGATAAGTCAATAAAGAAAATACATCCATATAAAGGCATTCTATTCAGCAAAATAATGCCTAACCCTTACTTGTATGTGCTACATTGTAGATGAACGTTGAAAATCTTTTCTAAATGAAATAAGGTTGCCACAAAAGGCCATGCATGAGCCAGTACTCAATACTCAAGGAGATGAGGGAGTATGACTTCAAATTCGGCCTAGAAAACTTAATGAGACTTTGTCTCAAAAATCAAAAGTAACAAAGACAGGTTGCTCATTCTGAACAACACTGTAGGCACAATACCCAGAACAAAACTAACAACAGGAAAGAAAGCACATGTATAATGTGTATAATGGCCAGAATAAGAAAATTCACGTAGATTTAAAGTTGATTGCTAGTTGTCACGTACTGGCTGGAGTGAATGGAAGGTGGGAAGTGAGTATGTAAATTTTCTTTGAGTTGAACAGCTCTTGGATAATATCACACTCTGTTGAGTTACATACTTCAAATGAGTTAAATTGCATAAAAAATCTCAATAAAGTTCTTATGTATATAACTATATGAACACAACCACATAAAAAATTATTGTAGATCCAGCAGTTTGTCTGGTATAAATTAGAGTTAAGAGTGAAGTTCACTGGTGAAATTTGGAAATAAGTTATTGTTGACCTTAATAAATATCTGCTTTGCAAACAATGTTGAAGAGTACAGAATTTTTAAGTCAAATTTTCACTCTTTCATCTTTCTCTAAATCAAACAAAAACTGTGGTACCACTATCATGTTGGCCCACATCATATTTCCTTCTCTCTCCCCTAAAAGGCAGAAAATCTTCTAATCCACAGTCCTATGCTCAAATCCCAAGGTTACATAAATAATTTGTTATTTAATTAGATAGTTTAGTCAAGCCATGGACAGAACCTAACCACAATAGTTCAAGTAGAAGTCACACACTCAGGTTAATATTAACTTTCTTGACTTGGTTAATGTCTCTATCTTACACTCTCTGAGTATAAATTTAGGTTCTATGTTTGCTTTAAAATGTATTTCTATTTTTGATACAAGGTATCAGCCTTTTTTATTATGGGGATTCCCCTAATATAAAGAGTTTATAGTCTTTAAGGCCATTGACTCAGAGAAATGAAATGTTCTGAAAAAATACAATTATATTCTATATCTTAGATAGAACACTATTGTCCATAGCACGAACCTGTTTAATAACATACCTCAGATCAATGTTCTTTTATTGACTTTGGTGTTTCTTAGCTATTTACTTCTCATTCACCCCATGTTTCTTGGGGTCATGAATTTAAATCTTTATATCAAGGGTTTTAGAATTACAGGGACATATCATATTTACCTGATTTTCTGTGCCTCAGTTACTTCATCTATTTAGAATATTAATTGGTTCCTATACAGAAAAAAAAAGAAGACATATTAGATTTGACACCTTCCCTCTTAGAGAGGTTTGTTTGTACATTTTACCAGAGATCTTGACTGAAACAACGTTCTCTAACTGCTGGATAGTTCGCCGTGCCTAAATTTTATGTACAGTACAGTTTATATAAAATAACTACTTCTTTTTCACAGATTGATATTTTACTATATGGAAGAAAAAGGATATATTTGTGATTACCACAGCACCTCCAAAATAAACCAACCCACCTGGAATCTATTTCCCTAATAGTCCTTTAGACAGAAATAATTGATGTATTTAATTTTTGTTCTCAGGAGACTATCCTGTGTATTGTAGGAGCGGCGGGGCTGTGTCCCGCCACCTACCTTCCGCACGGCTAGCTTTACCCAAAATTATTACATGGAAACTGTATTCTTTGAAACACTGCTTGGCCCATTAGCTCTAGCCTCTTATTGTTTACTTCTCACATCTTGATTAACCCATTTCTAATAATCTGTGTAGAACCATGAGGTGTGGCTTATCAGAAAAGATCTTAACCTGCTTCTGTGTTGGGTGGGAGAATCATGGCGACTGCCTGACTCTGCTTCTTTCTCCCAGCATTCTATTCTATCTATTCCGCCTACCTAATTTTTGTCCTATTAAAGGGCCAAGGCAGTTTCTTTTTTAACCAATAGACAGATGACCCTCCTCCATCAGTGTATGACCGTCTCATGGAATTTGAAGAACATGAGAATGTATGTGCATGACTACTTTAGAGTCTATGTTTTCTGTCCTGTATTGTTCCTATTTGTCCTCATTATCCAGATACATATTACAATTAAACTATAATAAATACAACCCAAGAATATAGCTTAGATTTTTTTGTTCTAAATGTGAGTTTTGAATTATAAGCTTTGAATCTCTAAATATATGCTCGATTATGGACATTCCTGATAAATATGCTGTGATTATTGTACAGAGAGAAAATTTAGGCTCAAAGATTCCAAAATTCAAAATGGGCAAAAAAGGTTAATATTTACTGACACGTTCTTACTTCCCATCTCACTAAGGGACATTAGTTGGTATGAGGAGTTTTCAGTTAAGCTCATAGACTGAATTATTATGTCATTTCAGACTTTCAAGGTATGACAGGTTGATAGGAAAAACAGCATTGGGGTTTACCTTGGTAGTCTTCAATGGTGTTTTTAATGCTCTAATTCCCTGCTGTCTTTTAACAGCCAATAGGAAATCCAGAATACTAGCTATCTCAAGACTTTTCCTAATACAGGGTACTAGACAATACCACTCTTCCCTTTTCTAAGAGTCCAATGATAAACCCAAGATCCATCCCAACTAAGCACTTTCTTGTGAATCAATAATTTTATAGGCTTATATAGACCAGTTTGTGAGAGTTGGTAGAAGCAATGGTGAATGTAAGTAAAAGAGCCACATTCAGATGTCTGCACCAGTATATGTAAAGGCTTCCCGATGACTGTACAGATGGGTGTTCCTTCCTTAACTCTTTTCATCCCATCCTCCAGTCCCTCCTTGACACCCTGAGTTTACATGGAATGAAACACAATATGCACACAATTGGCTGGGAGAATGACTGAGCCCCATTAATCTCTCCTCTACCTCCTCAACAGTTGTCAGACTCAATTGTGATGATCTTTGGTAAGCAGACTCAATTGAACACCTGAAAATAGTGTCTTTCTGGCTCAGGAATAGTCCTGTACAACTATAAATAATAATTTTTTCTGTTTGCCACATCACAAGTCTCTTCACTAAATCCTTCATATGAGGCCATTGATCTAAATTGTGTTAACTCTTAATTTTGAAGTCAATGTTCCACATATAGAGGAGCTGCACTCTGGTACTCTGTTGGCTTTGCTTGAGCTGATCCTCATAAGGTGGCTCACATCCTCCCTCAAGAGGATGCTGTGTGTCAGGCAAAACTCTGAAAACTTTTTGAATGGCTCAAGCCGAACGGTGGTGGCATATGCCTTTAATCTCAGCACTTGGGAGGCAGAGGCAGGTGGATCTCAATAAATTTGAGGCCAGCCTGCTCTACAAGAGCTAGTTCCAGGGCAGACTCCAATGCTACATAGAAACCCTGTCTTGTATAAAACAAAAGGGGGTGGTGGTGGTGCAAAGACTATGGCTCTATTTTGATAATGGATTTGAATGTGATGATCTAGATTCTGTGCTGTAGTTTTGCCTTTAAGATTTTGACAAAGTATCTATTTCCTGAGTGAAGCTAAATATTTATTGTGATATTTACTATCAAAATAAAAAAATAGTCAAGATAATTTTATTATTAGAGTGGGATATAAAAAAATAAAATATTGTTGGAACATTTCAATGTCTTTATGTCTTTGAGCTTTGCTTACAATTCTCAAGTGCTAGGATTGTGCATTTGTATCTCTATTTCTGGACTTATTAGACATATATGTCATGACTTGAATAGGATTAGAGCCTGCCTTAACTGGAGCAATGTGCAATGAAGGAAATGCAGACCTATATACAAAAGAGTTGGGTTAGGGTGGGATGTGTTTTCTGACAGAGACACAACAGGGGAAACCCTGAAAATTAGTATATTTCTTTAACACATCTGAATCATGGAGGCAGGTTTATTGTATTCAAATAAACAAGGAGGGAGGTTTAGATAATCCCATTAGAAGGCAGCTCTATAAGGCATAATCTTATGCTTAATTCATCTGGGAAAAGAAAGCTGTTGTTAATAGTTTCTGCATATACTGGTATTATCTAAAGGACAGTAGTTCCTAACACTCATACTTGAACCAAGGGAAGGCTTTGCCATTCCCATGTATCTAGGGTATTGGAGTCCTTGACTTGGATGCATTCATGTCAACATAATTTACTTGCAAGTTCATTTGCTCCATATACACACATACATAATTACACACACGTATATATATGAATTATATATTTTTATCATTGCTTTATGCTATATCTTTGATAATTCTTTGCATGTTCAGATGAGGAAATTAAGATACAGAATAATATTTGAATCAGTCAAAGTCCAACAGACATGTAAGTGGATGAGGTAAAAATGTAGTCAACCTGAATCTATAGAATGTTTTCATTCCTTTTCTAGGAAGCTTTGTATTCTGTAAATCTGTATGTTTCCATGTGTATGTATATACACATACATTACACATATATGTGATGTATGTGTATATACATATATGTGTGATGTAATTCATATATTTGTATATATTCATATATTAATATATGTGGATGTATGTATCATATGTATATGTGCATCCCTCAAGGTGGGCTAATTGCTTCTCCAACTTGATGTCCCACGTGATACTTATCAAGCAATATGCTATCATTTAGGGCTCTGAAAAATTTAAATACATTTATTCATTAACACCTGTGACGTTGTAATTGAGATCTAGAGAAGAGAAGACAGCTCTGGGTTGAGAGCAACCAATGTACATATGAAGTAGAAGCTAATTCTGTCGTGTATTCTCAGGGTTATCACAAAAGGGTCAAATTTTTTACACTGCCAGTTAATACTTCTTAATTACAGACTTCTTCAGAAACAAGTGCCCTATTGCTTTGCTATTTTGTTTCATTAATTAGGTTCAGATGTAGTGGTATTTAGAGCAAGCAAGCTTGTCTTCCTCCTTGCAACTATTTATCATGGGCAAACAGCAAACTAAATTCCTTAAAACTTTTCTTCCCTAATATCTGAAAGACCCATGACACTCTCTATGAAACAAGCAATTGTTTTATCCTGTGTTTTTTTTTATTAACAAATACTGCTATTATTGTGTGCCAGATAAAGTGCCATGGTGAATGTAATTACTTCATTCTTTATTGTTCTCTTCTGTATTTATAAGAACTATTTGCATGCTCAGATGAAGATATTAAGGTAGAAAATGATGCTTGAGTTATTTAAGTCAATCTCACATGTAAGCGGAAAGCTCACAGAACCAGCTAGCCTTGATCTACTGTGTGTGTTTATAATTCCTTTTCGAGGAAGCTTTGTATTCTCTGAACTAGTATATTTGTAGAGACATATACCCATCTGGATACTAATTCTCCTTTAGTTACTCAGGAGCAATAGGATGGGATTTTAACAAAAGACAGAGACTGCTCTGTGGATTTGCACATTTCGATGTCTTATGTATTTCAGTCTTCTGTTTTCATTTTTCATTATCTGTCTTCATTAAGAGAATTTTTTTACATTAATACCACAAGAAAAGTAGCTCCAAACTTTTGTGAATGCTACTATCATGAAAACAGATAACAGGAACCCCAGCTGCCTATTCTTAGATGTCTCTGTCAGCTACTTATATGGTTGCATTAGTATGGGTTTAACATTCACTGTCGTTGTTCATGTTTCACACCATCCTACATTAAATGCATGAGCTAAAAACGAATGAAACTATTATGCCTCACTTTACTTATCCAACTCAATTATTATGCTTGACCTTCTGACCAAATGAGATTCATCGTTGCTCTGCCTGTACTTGCAACCCAGTTTAATACTGCAGCACAGACTTAATGGACAGAGAGCCTGTAGTAAGTAATGAGAATCCGCAGATGAGGGGCCAGCATGATTAAGATGCTATTTGTAGTGCAATTCCATTATAATTAACATTATGTAAGTGGAGAAGTATGATGTTTGCACCTCTTCCTGGCAGATGCTTCTAAGTCGGTGACAGGAAATTAAACAGTAAATGAAGACTTATTTATTGAAAATTGTTTTACGTTCTATAGTGCTGAATTCATTTGTTCATTTCACAAACCCCAGTTAATTAAAGCAAGGACAATAAGCAATATGCTTAACAAGCACTCAAACTTTGCAGCACTCTGAAGTACTGTAGTTACACTTTTAGTATTACAAGTAAAATCTAATAAAAGTTATTTAAATAGTGAAAACAGGGATTGTTTTGATCCAGAATTATTATGAGAGGTTAAAGATCAGTAAATATAATATTTAACACCTATGATTTGTTAGAATTGATTGTTTCCAAAAAAAGTGACCAATTAATTAAATTACCAATTTATGTATATCTTGATTATTCTTTTTTAGTCATGTATAAGCAGTTTCTAGCCTATTGGATAAAATCATCTTTTTTTAAATTCTTTTTATATTGCTCCCTATACCAGCGAAAATTCTTGTTTTTAACTGGAAGAAAAAATATGTAAACAGATGCTGCTCATTCATTTTCTGGCCACCTAGACCTGAATAATCACACAGAAACTATATTAATTACAACACTGCTTGGCCTACTAGCTCAGGCTTCTTATTAGCCAACCGTTATATCTTAAATTGACCCATTTCTATTAATCTGTGTATTGGCACAAGGCTGTGGCTTACTGGTAAGAATATAGCATCTGTTTCCTTTGGCAGCTACAAGGTGTCTCCTTGACTCTGTCTAATCTCTCCATATCTCTTCCAGCCTGGCTATATACCGCCATGCCATAATCCAAAGAAGCTTTATTCGTTAACCAATAAGAGCAACACATATTCAGAAGGACATCCCACATAAAAAATGTAAATGGTAACATTTCATGACACATTAAAATTATATGACATTCAAATTTCCGTGTCCATAAATAAAGTTATACTGGGACATGTCCACACCCCTTTGTTCTGTTGGATTTTTTTTTTTACTACAGTCAGAGTTGTGCATTTTGAAACTCTGCGTGGTCAGCAAGATTTTTGATCCTTCATGAAAAGAATACAGACCTCAGCCATAGTAAATAAAGAAACTAGTAATGAAAAGGAATCTAATGATCTCATTTTACAGACCAGTGTAGTGAGGTTATATTGTCAAGAAATTTACATTAGAGAAGAGTTTCAGAATGACCTTTATGCTAATTCAATGTCTGTGTTTAAACTCAACCTGGTAAGTTTATTCAAAGTAACACTGTATTCTGTTATTATTGCATTAATTATTGTTGAATAGGATTGGACTGATAATATTAGTCACTCTAACGTTTGCAATTTTAGATACAAATAAATTTATAACAGTCACATACATGAGGTCAATGTTTCATTTTGATGTTCAAATCATAATCACTGCTCTGCTATTTTTCTAGATCATTTATCTAGATCCTTTATCAGTCTGTCTAAAGATAATTGTGAGCCAACACAATTTTTTTAAGGTTTCTCTTGGCAGCTCTTTACTTTGACTTCATGTTGTAAAAAAAATAAGTAAATGTCACGGGTAGTTGCAATAGTAGTCTATTTAACATGGTTTACTGAAAAAAGCTTAAGAATATCAATTAATTAGCTTATAGATGCTGAGAATTGAACCTGTTCCAGAATTTTATGCATGCCAGGATGCTGAGCAAGTGTTCTACCACTGGGCTGTACCCCAGCCTCATTGTTTATTTCTTAAACATCTTTCATTGCTGGAGAACAGAATACACTGTATCATCAGGAAGTATTGACAATAATTTTAAGCTGCTACTCAAAAATAGCTCAAGAGGTGTTCAAATTAACAGATTCTTTAGTATGAACCTGGAAAATGTTTCTTCAAGAACGTTCTGAAATCTAGAGTTAAAGGTTGAAGAATAAATGCTATACTCATAGATCAGAGCCTTAATCAGCCATTATCAGTGAGGTTTCCTCATGAAGCATATGGGAATAAATACAAAGATCCACGTAAGACATATATATACCTTGAAACACACAGCTCTAAATGATTTGTCGCTATGAAATTCTCCTCAGAACAGTTCAGTAAATGCAATAGGAGAGGCAGAATGGGTGGTAGATACAGAAGAGACAACCAAAACAACCAACCAAAACACATATGAACTCACAAAGACGGAAGCAGCCATCAAAGGGCTACACTGATCTACATCAGATCCTCTTCATATATACTATAGTTTTCAGTGTGGTACTTTCATAGGACTCATAATAGGAATGCATAAATGAATCTTCTCTTCTATCGGGCCTCTTTTTGTTTTTCTTTGGTTTTGTTTTGTCCAACTTTGATATGATGGTTTTAATTTAATCTTTTTTTTTATTGAGAAAAGGAAAAAAAAAGAAAAAAAGTTTCTGCCTCCTCCAGCCTCCCATTTCCCTCCCCGTCCTCCCAGCCTTCTTCCCCTCCCCCCACTCCTCTTCCCCTCCCTCTCCAGTCCATAGAGCAGTCAGGGTTCCCTGCCCTGTGGAAAGTCCAAGGTCCTCCCCCCTCAGTCCATGTCTAGGAAGGTGAACATCCAAACTGGCTAGGCTCCCACAAAGCCAGGATATGAAGTAGGATCAAAACCCAGTGTCCTTGTTCTTGACTTCTCATCAGCCCTCATTGTTCGCCATGTTCAGAGAGTCCAGTTTTATCCCCTGCTTTTTCGGTAACAGTCCAGCTGGCCTTGGTGAGCTCCCAATAGATCAGCTCCACTGTCTCAGTGGGTGGGTGCACCCCTCGTGGTCCCAACTTCTTTGCTCATGTTCTCCCTCCTTCTGCTCCTGATTGGGAACGTGGGAGCTCAGTCCAGTGCTCCCGTGTGGGTCTCTGTCTCTATCTCCATTCATCACCAGATGAAGGTTCTTTGGTGATATGCAAGATATTCGTCAGTATTGCTATAGGATAGGGTCATTTCAGGTTCCCTATCCTCAGCTGCCCAAGGAACTAACTGGGGACATCGCCTTGGGCTCATGGGAGCCACTCTAGGTTCAAGTCTCTTGCCAACCCTAAGGTGGCTCCCTTAACTAAGAATTGTGCTTCCGTGCTCCCCCATCCAACCTTCCTTTAGCCCAATCATCCTGTTTCCCTAAGTTCCCCCCATCCCCCCTTCTCGCTTTTCTCTCCCCATCTCCCCTAACCCCCATCCCACCCCACCCCCAAGATCTCAATTTTCTCCCCGGCAATTTTGTCTACTTCCCATAGCCAAGAGGATAACTATATGTTTTTCCTTGGATTCACCTTCTTACTTAGCTTCTTTAGGTTCACCAATTGTAGGCTCCGTGTCCCTTATTTATGGCTAGAAACCAATTATGAGTGAGTACATCCCATGTTCATCTTTTTGGGTCTGGGTTACCTCACTCAGGATAGTGTTTTCTATTACCATCCATTGTAACACCCGATTTGGTGTTACACCCTCGGTACAGTTTGCGCGCCTCTGTACCGAACGCGAGTCGGGCAAGGGCCTGGAGATTGAAAAGAAGACACAGAGAGACCAGAGTCATTCGAAAGGAGATCAGCCGAATACCACTTTATTTAGCGTTGGGGGAGTTTTTATCTACCTGACTGCAGCACAAGGATCTCCCCGCCCAGGCAGGTGGGAAATTACCATATTATCAATGGAGTGAATGCCCTGCAGCTAACTACCAGGCGGGGCAGGTGTAGCACAGAAACACACAGGAAGCTTAGTAGTTGATCATAAACTGTCCCCAAGAATGCACCACAGGAATAAGGGAGACCAGGGCCCTACAATCCATTTGCATGCAAAATTCAAGAAATCATTGTTTTTTTGTTTTTTTTTTTACCACAGCATAGTACTCTAATGTGTATATATTCCACACTCTCTTCATCCATTCTTCCATTGAAGGGCATCTAGGTTATTTGCAGGTTCTGGCTATTACAAATAATACTGCTATGAACATAGTTGAACAAATGCTCTTGTCATATGATAGGGCATCGCTTGGGTTTAATTTAATCTTAAAAGAAGTTGAGGAATGGAATGGTGGCTTAGTGGAAAATAACTTTTATTATCCAAGCACAAGGATTTGAATTCAAAGCTCTATCACTGGTATAAAATTGTTGGGTGTGTGCAGCACTATAACAGCAAAGATTTCTTTAGCTTGCAGGCTGTGACTCTAGTTCCATATTCAATGAGAGATCTTATATCAAGGGAATCAGATAGAGAATGATAGATCAGGGTACCCAGTGTCCTTCTATGGCTTCTTTGTGCACTCAGACACATGCACTCACACTGGTATGCATACTTTCTCACTTTGAATACTGATTCAATTCCCTTGCATATGCTTGCTGAAAGAGAGATACCGACTAGACATTTTAATCTGCAAAAGACTTTAGGCTTCTGGATGGATATTTCTCAGGACTGAGCCTAAAATGTCATGATAAAACTTGAACGTTTGTTTAGTTTCATGAACTTTGAAATTTTCTAATCTCTTCGGATCAGGCACCTGTAAACCATACAACTTATAATGCTTTGAGTCCAGGGACTATGTGTTACAGTAGCTTTCAGATCTATAAGATACTACGTTATAAGAAATGTGATTCTGTTAGCTAACAGTGTTACGTGCTAGAAATTTTGATATTACAATTGAAACTTCATTTAACAACCTCTTAAAAACTAGTGGAATAAATACTAATGGGCTATTCTAGTGAAGTTTCTCTTAATGTTCCCATCATAGTCTTCATTGTTAAACCTTTGGAGAGATTCATATTCTTAGGTACTTACTGTGCAAAGTGTTCTAATGGACAGTATCAGGGAAGATTTACAGTTGAGTAGCAGCTACCAAAGAATCTATACAACAGCCTATTTGTGGTGGATCTTTTCCTGCTTAGATAGACTGTGAAAGAACAGGGTTTCCCAATGGCATTGGTGAAGGTAAAACTAAATATGAATACCTCTTAAGACTTATAGTGTGTGTACTATTGTAGGCTTTCACGCCTGTCTTGTGTAACTTCCACATTTATGCTGGTGACTGAGTAACCAGGCATTTTACAACTTGGAGAGGAAATTAGAAGATTGTCTATGTTGTTTATTAAGAAGCTCAAGTTTTCTTTCTTTTTGGTGTGGAGGGGAACAGATCTATTTCTCATTTATTTGCAGAGGGGATATTTTGGGTCTATCACTAAAAAACAGTTTTGAAGTATACAAATTGCCATTTACTTTTTTTGTTTTTTATTTATTATTTTTTTAATTTATTTTACATATCAGCCACAGATTCTCCACCCTGCTTTCCTGCTATTCTTTACCCCCCACCTTCTTCCAACCTCCCCCATCAAGTTTTCTAACTAAAGCATCATTCTACATATGAGAACAATGAGCTGAACCTAACAGGGGTCCAGTTTTTTTATATTGCCCCACATGATATTCTTAACTAAAATGTTTACCCTTGAAAAACAGATAAATTACAAAAAATAAACATATACACATAAAAAATCTCACAATATTTTAAGTACATTTATAATTTTGTGTTTGGGCCACTTTCTGTCTGCATGTGGACCTGCAGGCTGTAGGTTGGATACACCCAAGTGGGTGGGGAACAATTTTTCCAATGCCCAGTGAGAACCTGAATATAGAGATATGGGATTCCCTCTTGTATAGCGTGATTAGATCCCATCAATACACTCAGAGAAAATCATCAAGAAGCTAAAGATATGCATAATATCGTATTAATAAAACTGGTTCAACACTGTCACATAGTTGTATATATAAACCCAAGATATAATTTCTGCTTTTTGAATAGTCACAGTATAAAGAAGTGATGGTTGTGAATTCACTATAATATTTCTTGGTATTTTAAAACACTATTCCCTAAAATACTATCATTGCAACCATACTAATATTGTCATTTAAAATGATAGGTTTGACACTCATGTTTGACACCAAGTCTTCTGTTTATACTTGATGTATATTAGAAATTCCATAATCACATCGCCTAGCACTTTGCAGACCACCAGTACAACTTTTTGCAGGGAGAGAGTATAATCCTGATGGATTCATAGAGAATGGAAGGTATACAGGAAAAGTCAGAGGGTAATGTTCTCTTAACCCAACCTCCTGATCTATTCCTACAATTTTTCTACAGTGATGATCTCCTTGGTGTGTAAATGCAAATGTGTTTTTACATTTTGAACCTAAAGCTAGTCATCCTACTGTTTGAAATTCAATTTTCTGATGAAGAGATTCTATTCTCAAGAGTTGTCTGAGCAAGTAGTATATCTATGCAAAGGAATACATAAACATGAGTCCATTGATTGGGACAAAATTAGAAGACTCCTTAGCAGGGAGAGGCTTGTACAAGTACATCTTAGCAAGGTCCGAGACTCACAAAGGGCACATTGATTATCTTGCATTAAAATCAAATGAATGCACTGCTGCTTCTCAATTTTTCTTTTTGTCATTCTTATAAAATGAATGACTGAAAATGATTAAGGTATGAATTAAGTATAGAAGAGTAGGACAAAGTCCAAGTAAATATTTAAAGCATTCTTTGACTCTGGATTTAACTAGTTGATTTATAATTAAATGTGTATCAGGACATCATTGGTATATACATGATTATACACAACCAATGGCATCCTGATAAAATTGACTATATTATCTAAGGCTTAAATCAGAGAAAGGCTTTACAATATTCCATAGTCTTTAAGGTATTTGATACTGGAATATGAAATATTCCTATTCAGTTAACATTATTATTCATAAACAATATTCATAAAACATGACAAGTCTTATGAAATAACATTTGAATTTCAGAGTCTGAATACTCATATTTAGTGGAAACGTGGACTCTTTAAATTATTCATAGGAAATGTTAGTAGAAAAATTTGATAGATTTTTAAAAAATGATTTGATCATGGATCATGGTAACATTTACTCTCATTAACCTTTATATTTATCTGTAACAATAATTGTGAAGCAAGAGGTCATAAATTTTATAGAGTAGAGAGAAATAGAAAGAGTTGGAATGATGAGAAGGAGTAATAGTAATGGTATACATCCAGGACCCATGAATGAGTTTTTTAAAAAATTAATTTATGAAATTGCTGGTAAAATTCACATTTTGTATCTTCACATGCATTACGTCATTGAATTTTCAATATAAACCTGTTGAGTTATCTACTATTATCTATAATAGGTTCCATGAATACTGTATTTCAAAGAGTGCAATTGTGTGCTGTTTTTAATTTATTATTTTTATGTACATGAATATTTTGTTTGCATATGTGTCTGTGCACCACATGTGTTCCTGGAGCCCTCAGAAGACAGTATTGTGGCCCCTGAAACTGGAATTACATACGGTTGTGAATAACCATCTGGGTTCTGGGAACTTAATTTGGGTCTTTTGTAAGACTAAGAATAGGTGCTCTTAACTATTGAACCAGCTCTCTAGTACTCGTTTGTTAACTTTTAGTTGTTGTTCTTTAACAACCCTGAACAGAGGAAGTAGTCCAAATTCTGTCATGAGAATCATATGTAGATATCTGTCACACAATCAAAACCTTTAGACATGAGCCAGAGAGATGACTCTGTAGTTAAGGTAGCCTGTTACTCAAGCATGAGGATCAGAATTCAGACCTCCAGAGCCCCATAAAAATTAGATGGATGATCCAAAAACTAGAGAGAACTGATTAAGTGAGAAATCCTTGCTGAAGGGAGGAAGACAGAGAGCAGTAGAGTGGAACTCTCCTGCATCTGCAAGAGTCATCACAAAAGTACACACAGATATCACACACACAGGCACATGCACAGAGACACACACAGACATACACACACAGGCTCACACACACGCAAACACACACACACATACAGAGACACACACACATATACAGAGACACACACCCATATTCACACAGACACACACCACCGTAAATCTTTCCTAATTTGATGAAAATGCTGCAGAAATATTGATTTCATTGTATTCTCTTCCAGTATTTTACTTGAACCAATTTCTTAGTAGCTCTTAGCACCTTTGAAATCTCAATAAAGACTTGACTGGGGACTCGGCAAGTTCAAACAGAAATGAAGTTATAAGGAAAAAAAAAAACACTCACACAAAGACAGGTAGAAAGCTTTTGACCCTGGCAGGCTGACTCTACTTTTGTGAAATGCCCTATTCTCTTTTCTGAAGTGGTTTTTTAAAAAATCGTTGATAGAAATTTTTCTACATGATAAGAAGTTGGTTAATGGAGCACCTGCTAAGAGCATTCAAACCACCCAAGCATGGCTGGCAGCTCTGGCTGCCACAACTATATTTTTAACTAAAGGGGGAACAGATGAACTGTCTGGAGATATGACAGTTATTAAACACATACTCACAAAAACTTCAAAGAGATGCTAAGACTTGACAGGCTTTTATTTTTGCATATCATATTCTTAACTGTTCCAAGACTGAAACCCACTTTTGACATTTTGCTCAATAAAATCACATGAATATCAAGTACTTGGTCAGTCGATGGCTTTCTGTACTAGAACACACTTCCTAATCCACTTTGTGTATTCTGCATAGCCTTTTAAGTAGTCGATTAAAACCTTTGCATCCATTTGATTTTTTTGCAATCTTGTGATATTTTCTGCATTGTTTGCTATGGCTATGTGTACTGATTAAAATGTAGGCCATATTTCTCTAATAGCCATGAATTTTCTTATCGAGTACTTAATTTAGACATGATGACACTTACCTAAGGATCATTTTCATAAAGCAGAACAGGTAGAGATTGCTTGAGAAATGGTGTCTTATTTTCAGAGCACTTCTCAGTTATTAGCTCAGGGATTTTCCATCCTCAGTAAGTCTTTTAACAAGGCTGCTGTGTGATATAAGAATTCTATAAATCATAATTATTACCTGGTGTAGGTGGATGGAGTCATCTATGTAAAAGTTTTCATTTCTATAAAAGATGCTTATTATAGACAAGATTTTCTTTGTATAAACAATATAGTTTAATGGACAAGTCAAGAGCCCTTAATTTGAGCTTAATGAGTCCATACCTCTCAGAATTATCCATGCACAGCTTTAAAAATTATGTGGAATACAAATACACAGAAAACAGTAAATGAAGAGCCAACAAGAGAATCACATAGGCTATATACTAAGTGTAAGTAACATTAGTAAAACTTCAGCACTCTTCCAACCATTTCAGATAAGCCTTTGCTCTGTTAGGAATCAGATTGTATGTCCTTGCATTTCATCTGATAGATAGATAGATAGATAGATAGATAGATAGATAGATAGATAGATAGATAGATAGATTCTTTAATGTGATTCTAACTAATAGCGGGAAAAAACAATAATTGTTATATATTTTAAGACTATATCTCATGCTCATATCTTTGTAGAAGATAGAGTGTTTACACATGTGTCATAGAGATTTTACCCTATTCCTCCTCAGTTACTCCACACTGTTTAGTGTGCTCCTTTTACGTGGATCTTTCTTTTCTCTTTTTCTGACTTTTTGATCTATCTGTTTATTGAGATCATGTTTCTCCTTGTCACCATGGTTAAAGGCATGCGCTACCGCAATTCATGGCACCCTTCTCTCACCCAGAGAAAGATCATTCTGTCTTCATTGTTGCTTGCTCATTAGTGACTCAAATGTATGCTGCATGGAGACCAGATACCTGATCTTTCCCATTTGACAGTTTGATGAGATCTAATTATATGCTGTGAGAAGTATTACCCCCAGTTTATTTTTCTATGGAAAAAAAGACCGTCATAATTTGGGGAGCAAGACATGGAATTCTCATTTACCTTGGCCTATCTATGGTATAAATAAGATCCGCTATCCACAGCTCACTCTCCACTAATAGAACAACAAATTGGCAGCAAAGACTTCTGCGTCTGTACACTTCTGGAAGAATTGACTTTTGTTAGCTATTTATGCATTTTGAGTAGTGAATTGAATGATGGTGACAAGGGTTTTGAGAGATTTGATATTTAATAATTTCAACATTATCTATATGTGTGTTTATCAAATCTAAAGGAATTTGCTTAAATTCATAGCCTCAGAATATCTAAATATAAGTCATTTATTATTATAGACATTAACTTACATGCCATTGCAGCTATAGGATTCCAGATATTTACTCATAAACGGAAGCTTCTTTTTCAAAATATGTGAAATATTTAAAATAATTCTGACAACACTTTGAGGTAATAAAAACACTTCCTATCTTTTTATTGTATACCTTTCTAGTATTTACAACAAGTGCTTTCATATAGATTTTAGTATTTTAATCTACTGCAGTTCTCAGTCTTGTGCTAATCAAATGGTCTTTTATCATGTCAGTAAGTGGAATTTTGCTATGATATGGAAAAGCACAAAGTGTATCTTGATAATCAATTTCTAAATTCCCTGGATTACAGACTTTTATTAGTTTTATCTCTAAATGTTAAATTCCTTTTTAAATTGATTTTATTGAGCTATACAATTTTCTCTGCTCCCCCCTTCCTCTCCCCTCCCTTTCAATTCTCTCCCATGGTCCCCATGCTCCCAATCCACTCAGGAGATCTTGCTTATATTATCATTTTACTCATCCAATTACTTTAATAGCACTCACTAATAATTATTAAATAAAGGCATATTTCACATTTATTTATTTAAAGTGAAGGGAAAGCTATAGGCATAAATCAGATATCACAAGACCCTGTTCGATAAATTCTCTAAGTCAAAGTACATGGTATTTTGTAGGCATATATGTTATTATATTGACTTGATCTGTGGGTATCAGTGGAAGCCTCATTCAGAAACTAAAATATGAATGAAGAGCCCCAGAACATTCAAAAATATGTCATATTACACAAAGGTTTTGAAGTGGAAAGATGCCGGCAAATATGACCTGCTGGGTTTATATAATGTTATTTATATATATGTCTACAGAACTGACTATCCAGCACAGGAATGACAATTGCTGTTCTTTTCCTTGGGGGCACCACTTCTTTTGCTCCCAGCTTTACTTCATTGCCTGTAGTTCTTTGTGTTGGGTTGAAGCCTTGGGAGCTTTGTACTGTTCACTGTGACATGACCGTTTGGGTCTGCTTGTTGGAGAGGTTTTAAGGGTATTACTTCTGATATTACTAGTAGATACAATTTCACAAAAAATTCCTTGATTCTCTGTCTGCTACAACCTTTCCTGCCCTCTCCTCTACAATGTTTCCTGCGCCTTATCTGTGGTCTTAAAGTCAAAGCGAGCCTCCTCTGGCAGCCTGTCAAGTGTTATTATTGAGGACAAGTGCCACGACAGCTCTTTGCAACCTGAGATTGAATGGAGATAAATCCTATTTCCAATGGGTGATTTTATGTGTGATATATAAGCATGTGGCTGTAGCTCATTGGTGGATTGTTTGTTTGCCTAGCATGCATGTGGGCCATCACATCAAGATTATAGTGTGTAATCTACAAATCTCATTTAAAAATGAAATGTTGTTCCTAGATTTTGGTTGCTGATGTGTGTAAACTTTACAAACTTGAATAAAAATAGAAACATAGCGACCTAGCATCTGAGTTTATGTATTTTAATTAAGAATTTTTTCTTTAGCTCTTTTCTACTATCATACCTTGCTTTTTAAAAAATTAAATTTACATTTTTCTGATGTTAATCCCTAATATTACCAAAAACATACTTATTGAAGCACAATTTATCCCAGTACAAATTATTATATCATTTATTACTTTAAATATAATTGATCTGTTAGCTTACCTTTATTAGAATATCTAATTAGTTATCATTTAACAACCAAATATCTTTCCGTTTCGTGGTGTCCCTGTAGTGTATACATCATGTATGAGGATTATCGCTTTGCTGCTATTTTCAGCAAAATAGTTTGGTAATTCTGTGTTAATAATGTGATTTGTATTTGCTTACTCAACAGCAGATAATCCTGTGGCACTAGAGAGTTTAATTTATGGAGAAAAGGAATACTGAGAACTCAAGAACAATCGCAGTGGGTTTTTGATCCTACTGCACGTACTGGCTTTGGGGTAGCCTAGGCAGTTTGGATGCTCACCTTAGGAGACCTGGATAGAGGTGGGCGGTCCTTGGGCTTCCCACAGGTCAGGGAACCCTGATTGCCCTTCGAGCAGATGAGGGAGGGTGACTTGATCGGGGGAGGGGGAGGGAAATGGGAGGCGGTTGCGGGGAGGAGGCAGAAATCCTTAATAAATAAATAAATTTAAAAAAAAAGAATAACTGACCATATAAGAGTGATTAATTAATCAGTATAACATTAGGTTCCAAATAAATCATTGACTACACTGGCCCTGGTGTAACACACACACACACACACACACACACACAATCTAGCAAAATTGGTTGAAATTACAGCAGAATGGAATGTATGTCTAGAATTCTTGATCATTGCAGCATTGCAAGGGGTACAAATGTTCTACAATATAATTTTGTAGAATTGGTCATCAGTTCACTGTGGGAGGAATATTGTGAAGTTCAGCTTTCCTGGACTCAGTTTTCTCATTTACTGGATTGGATCATATCTTTCTTTTAAATGTACATGACAGCACACTTTGTCCTGCCCCGTGTGGAGACTCATTTTGAAAGAATCCTCAGAACCTAGTAAGTTCAAGGTCATTTCTTATCTGATTTCTCCCTTCCTGGCTCAGCTGCAGCCTGAAAATCATTAAAATATCTATTTTCTTAGTGGTTTCCTTTTCTAGATTTGAATAATACACTTGATTCTTCCTGGCTACTTAAAGGAGATTGCCGGTGTTAGCTCTTTGGGTTTGCAATTAGAGAAATGCATAATTTTAGTGCAGGTAAAGAGACCTGATATCTGTCCTTAAATCTGGTTATATAAAAGTTAAATTATATTCAACACCTATGGATAGTACGAGGCTATATGACTGAAATTTGTGTTTCTGAGTGAATTTTTCTTTTTATTTATTTTTCTTTGTCAATATAAGACTATTTTCTAATACTCTAATATAGGTTAATAGAGAAAAATCTATTAATCTTGAGTACTGTGATTGACCAGCATCGAATGTTCCTTTTATTCTTATTCTTATATTTGCAAACATGCTACCTGCAGACATGGCTTCATCAGAGAGGAAGTCTTTATAAACTGAACCAAAGACTTCACTAGCTCTCACACATTTTTCTACGAATTTACAGTTTTCTGATTATATAATTTTAATCTGTTAGAGTAAAAGTCAAAACTTCATACATGAGAAGAAGCTGTGATCACATCCCTTTTATGTGAGTCAACCTACAAATGGAAGTTTAATGCATGTACCAGAAAGAGTATATAGTTTACTGTAAGGATAAATAGTAAATGTTATTGCACCTAATATCATTTAGAACAATTAGTCATCATAAATACCAGATATTAAAAGATATATTTTAAACATTAGTGAACCAAATGAGGACTAAATGTTCATATGTGTCTTATTTATTTTTAGAGGGAATGGTTTTACTGAGTGTTCTGAGATGAGTCACCAGCAATACAGTTTGAAATCAGTTTTATTGTTTTCTTTGCAATTACAAAATAACAGTTGAATATTTGTAAGATATTTCAATGACTGATGAAATAGTTGATTATGTGTCATGGTTAAAACTATACTTCTATGGCAAAGAAAGGGTTTCAGCATCATATTGACTAAGGAAATATGTATAAATATGTGTGTGATTCACCTTGAAAACAATGCAAATTGTTACAAATAGAAAATATTTAAAATAACCACTTATGCTAATGAGCATTCTTCATGTGTTAGTTATTAGATGTATGTAAACACTTATGCAGCACTTATTTTCAGAAGCTTGTGCACTACTAATTATAAAAAATTGTAAATAGAAAATTGTTCTAGCGACTTAATTCTACTTTATAGATTGCCTTTAATTGTTAGTATTCTCATCCTTGAGTGGTTAACTACAATGCTTACATTAAAAATGCTTCTTTGAGTATTTTCACAATTTTTAGCACTACTCGTATTCCTTATAACTGTTAGTTGTTACCATTTGTCATATTAGTTAGTACTTGACCCTATCTCTTTGTTCTTTTGGCTATTCAGTTTTCTTTATCAGACATACCCATTATAAAGTCCTCACCTGACAAAACCCTGTTCATTCTTAAATATGGAGCTTAGTCCCTGCATGATCCATAGGTCCATGAAGAGACCAATAGGCAGAACTCTTCCTTCAAAGCCACTGTTGTCAGCATGTCATCTATCTGTGGATTCTCTGCAAAGATGCTGTGACTGAGTATCTTCTCTGTGTGCGCATCTCTCAGCTGGTCAGTGTGGCTCTCCCATCAAGGCTCTCTGCTTCCATCCAAAGTCATGGTTTTGTAAGCAATGCCAATTTATCTAATTAAGATGTTTGCTAAATTTTATACATATAGCAGACTAAGTAATAATTAAGGTCTATAATTGATTTTTCCTGTATTCTGCATTGGAAGTGGGTGGCAATTATTCTTGCTTTGTTTCTTCCAAAGGATCTCACTTGGTCTCATCTTTTACCTCATTGTGCCATTATTTATTTTACTTTAGATGGAATTTTTAAGTATTAATAAGTACAGGATAAAAAAGAATGTCTTTGCTTTAGTTTGCTTTCTGTTGCAGTGATAAATACCATTACGCATTACAGTCCTTCACTGAGGGAAGTCTGGGCGAGAACTCAGGGCTGAAACTGGAAGAAGGCAGGAACCATAGAGAAATGATGCTTGTTGCCTTTCTCTCTTACTTCCTAAATGTTGGGCTCATGCTTAGCTTGTCTTTTTATATAGCCAAGTACCACTTTTCTACAGTTGTACCAAGTACCACTAACAGTGTGTGTATAGGTTCACTTAAATCAACCAGAAGTTGAAACAATGTCAATCTAATGTAAACAGTGCTTCAAATGACAATAAAAATTAATGGCTACAATCTTCATCTATAATATTAGAAATTTGCAAATTATACCTTGGTGCTGAGAAATGAAAAATTCCTACAAAAGGTTTAAAAGGTGCTCATTTTTTTAGAAATGCCAGGAAGAAATAACTTCTAGAAATACCATAATAACTATTCTTTCTGCTTCTTCAGTGTCTGTTCTTAGTATTGATTCAAAAATATTAATAATTGCCACAGCTTCATAGTTTCACGAGAGCACTAACATATATCCCATTTTAGCAGATACTAAGACTGATCAAAAAATAAACATACAATATTCTGATTTGTTTATGTTTATTTGTCAGGGACTAGCTAATGCCTCTCACATTTACCTTTATAGTATTACAATTTTAATTAAATAATACAATATTTAACTTTTGTGCTGTGTTTGGATAATTGAGAACAAGCTGTAGCTATAATTCAGCTATAATAGATAAGAGCTGCTTAGTTACAGGCATGGTAGAGTAGACTGAAAAGCAGGATTTCAAAAATAAATCTCAACACATTTTCTTCCATGTTCCTTATTTACTTAAACACAAGGAGCTGCTCTGGCTCAATGCATAATACTGATGTTCCAGATTTGATAATTTCATTTTTTCCTAATCCTTTGGACAAAGGAATTTGATAAACTACTTTTTCATTCAAACAAGGACAATGATATAGGCTTTGAGGGATAAGCAATTTTTTCACTCAAACTAGGGAAATGATACAGGCGTTGAGTGAGAATCCAATGATTGTTCTTATAGTTATGATAAAATTCGATAACTCAAGCTACCTATATGGACAGGACAGTAGGAAGGAGTTCAAAAATGGGTTAAATTCAATTTGTTTCCTCTCAAGACTTTTCTTTTTGACTTTTCTTCCAGTCCCATGAGCTATAAGCTACAATATTTAGAAGCTCTTGCAACCATTAAATTTCCTTTCATTTACATTAAATTGAAATAGACATTTTTTTAGTTGCAAATCAAAGTACTAACAGATAAAAATAATTGATTTTTTAATAATAAACACTACATATATAGAGAGTCTATTTTCTTTACCAAATATTCTGAGGCAACTTGAAATTGAAAAGAAAATCTACTAGTGTTTTAGATATCAGTATTCTTAGTTGTGGCAGGCAGAATCTAGATTTCTTACCTTGTTTGGTAACCAGTATTACATGGAACATCTTTTTTATAAGTACTTATGTCATAGAAGATAATCTTGTATTTGTTACTTAGGGTAGAAATTGGCTGGGGGTATCTCATATTTATTTCAAGAGTGTTGCTTTCGCAAAACAGACACATTTGATGCAGTATTAAACACATTTTAACACTTTATGAGTAGTTTCATGGTGCCAGGTGGTTGTAGCAATAAAAAGTTGAATGGAATAGGCAGGTGGGAAAATATTACAATTCATGTCGCCCCAGGTGATGACTCTTATTTTCAAAAAGCAATGATGATGTGTACACGCTGCGAGGATGATTGTCCTTCCTCTAATTAATTTCCTGAGAGCTAACATTGCATTGTGAATGCCGTAGCTATTCGTCAAAAATACAGTCACCGAGATAATTAAAATATGAATACCAAGACTTGGAGATGTACCATGTACATGTTTTTACAACACTTAGGATTTTGATGTAAGACAATATAATGAATGCACATCTTTTCTCTTTTGAAAATACTTTGTGATAAAATTTCTGCATTTTAATCTATCATTTTATTAATTGAATTTTACTGGTGCCATACTATAAAAATGGCATCTGTTTCGGGTAACTTTAATAATTGTACTATTAATATGTATCAGTTCTATTGATATTTCATAGTATTTTATGACTAGATAGTACCTTGATCCCAGTAGTAAATAATTTGTGATAGGATTTGTTTTAGCAGCAGCGAAATAATTCCTTCACATTTATCCCACAATTAATACCATGTCTCAGAATTTTCAATTTTAGCCACTCTCCCCCTAAAATATTTGACTTAGTATTTTCAAGATGCAGCACAGTGATTCAACTCTTTACTTATTCTGTCATTTCTAATCTAGACAGTGTACTAGTGGTTAAGGATGCCATGATGTAAGAATCTCCACTACCCTTTATTCTAAAGTTAAATGTTTAACATGGAAAGTGTTTCTCTTTTTTCCTGTTACTAATTTGATTTAGAACAAACAACTGTTTAATATTTTCTATAAGTAGCTTTCATAGTTTTTTTTAAAAGAGTTCAATTATTCTTTATGTTTTTCATTAATTACCAAGGGTAGCATAATTAGTAAATGGATTGACAGAAGAAAGAAAATCCTAGAAATATGGTTGTGTTTTCAATGACCCATACTTATGGCAGCGGAAGTCAAGAACTCATCCGTTTGAGTGTCCTCAGTTTTCTGAATGAAGTGATTCCTTGACACACTTGTTTTCCAGGCTGAGTACAGAACTGTTCAAATGAGAAATATCTCAGAAATAAAAAAGCACTGGTATCCACGAGCAATTCATATGCTCATTTGTGTTAAAGCAGGCAGTCTTGGCTGAACATAATACCAAAGTTGTTTCCATGAAGGACTTCAAAGACACACAGAGATGTAATAACATTAAGATGTTTCTTCTGGTTTTATGATTATGGATTTTTTTCCTGGAAATTCAAATTATTTATGTTTAACTTTGTTTTTAAGATTTTTAGATTTCTTTATTTCATTTCATATATGTGTGTTTTGCCTACATGTATGTATGTGTATCATCTGTGTAACTGGAGTGCTCAGAGGTCAGAAGAAGACATCAGATCCCCTGGTACTGAGGTTACAAATGGTTGTGAGTTCCCATCTATTATGTCATATTCTGAGGCTCAGAGATATGGAAAAAACATCTTTGACATGATAACATCTAATGAATCTAACAAAAGTAGATTATTTGTTAGATTTGTTAAAGGAGACATAAACAAAGACTGATAGGAAATCAGAGGAAGAGAAAATATTTGTCTCTGAGTAATATATTGCAAGTTTCCTGAAATGGAAAGAAAATCATTTCTCAGTAAAGTTCTGCTGGCATATGGACCTTAGTGGTGGTAGAGCTACTCACTGAAAGTGGATTGAGAGGTGTGAACATACACATGAGATATAAAAGTCTGTGAAATGGATGTCAGCACCAAAAGGTTAGTTAAGTTTGAGCATCATATGTGGAATGAGTGTGGCAATTACATATAAAACATATGCCTGTTCCATTGCATCTTCAGATTTCAGACAGGAATTAGTTTCTCTGGAATGTGGTATCCATGTAAGCCTTTCTACCTGCCCAACATGCAGTCAGCTATGTTGGTGAATCCATGTGCATGTAGTGACTGCAATAACCTTTGAGTTATGCGGTCTTCACTGTCCTGTGGGAACTGTTTAATGTCACAAAGAAAACAAGCTAAGCATCTATGAAATCATCACATAAAATTGCACATTTATGAAATCAGACAAAAGCCTGTTTTTAAGGGAATGTCCATGTGTTCTTTCTGTGCTTGACGGATGTGTAAGGAAAGATGACTCTGCTTCCCTAAGAAGGTTAAGCTGTCATCTGGTCAAATATGGACTTCAAACAATGCTGTCAAAGCAGCTGCCTCTTGTGACTGATGATGGTGGTGATGGATTATGATCGTTGTGAAATCAGTTTTACAGGGGAAATTGCTATTTTTCTACTTGAGCTGAGTTGTAGTCTGGGTTTTGAAGATTCTTGTCATATTAAGTATCCTTTTAGATTAAGAAGGAAATTACTAAAGACTATTCTCTGTGATAAAGTAGCTCTAATACGGAACCATGCATTAAATGATGCCAAGTTTCTCATTTATGCTACCAGAGCCACGGCAGTCATTTTGAGCCTTGCAGTGTCATCTCATGGTAACTTACGTTTGATGGACAAAAATGAACACATGTCTAGTCATGACGTGACACATAGCCTGGCTTTAGAAGATGTGATGTCTTAATACTGTCAAAGGATGTTGTCTTGTATGAATATTTAATGTTCTCTATAATTCCTTCACACTTACACACTTTCTCTCTTTCCTTCATTTCTCTCCTCCACAAAAATTTGAATATATTGTTTCTTCTGTGCTTTCCATCACTACTTAGCTGCCTTCTGAATAAAGAGCCCTTTTCTATATCTTCATCTCTAGAAGATACTTACCTTCATCGACTCTCTCCCATTCCTGATGGCACTCATCACCACCTGGGATGTGAAATATGCCTTCTTTAATGTCTATCTTCACATGTTTCGATGGCAGCATAAGAAAGGACTGAAATTTTCAGTGCCGCAAAAGGCTCACCTATGCATGTTCATCATTCTAGATTGATAGATACTTATTTAGTTTATATATATATATATATATATATATATATATATATATATATATATGCACAAATCTTAGATTTACTTATAAAGGACCATATAACATATTAGGGTTAAGAAAATAACCTATTAATGTTTGCTTCTGTGTTAAAGTCAGGCATTTTAGTTTATTTATCCAAGTGTGTGTGTGTGTGTGTGTGTGTGTGTGTGTGTAGTGTGTGTGTGTGTGTGCATGTGTGTGTGTGTGTGTACATAAATAATTCAGGACACAAGCATCCATGAAAAGGAGATCACTTATTGCAGGCTTACTGTTAGGTATACCATTTTATATCCCATCACATTCTAGAACAAAGCAAGCAATTCTCTTGTCATGTCACCAGTAACTGCTGATTTATACCAGTGCTTCATGTAAGCTGGTTAGAAACAGTCGTTTTCAAAGAAGAAAAGAAAATGAAACCTAACTGCCCCAAATACATTTTAAAGGCCAATAATATTTGTATCCATTGGGTAAACATGATCAATCAAAGCCCCACAAGTTCTATATGGGCTGTTTCCTTAACAAATATAAATTTGCCTCCTCCATTCATCATATCTAGAAGTCTAAATGCTAAGCTTGAACACTCTCTTAGGGTAACACTGAAAATAGTCACTTGGTGAATCGGTAAAGGGAAAAGCCTGTGAAAGTAGCAGAAGAAATGTCTATTCTCCTGACAACATAAAACAGCAAATTATAACCTTTTATATGTCTTGGTTTAGACAGGTAAAACACAAAGGAACTTTGGGAATGTTTTTGAACAGCAACTTAGTTTATGAATGAGAATAGCTACATACAGATGCTGAAGGAGTTCCCTTGGGCCCTCTGAATGCACAAGGTGTTTACTAATGTGACTGAAAGTTGCTGCTGAAAACAAAGACATCCCCTGTGTTGTCAAAGAGAACTACTTTAAATGTTGTAGAAGGTTTTCAATAACCAAGACAAAGGTAGCTACTGGCACTACTGTTACTTACTGTTACTATGAGCTGTTTTGTAAAAGAAAAGAATGCGATGAAAACCAGAAAGTCGAGTCGTGATAAGCATGCAGTGTTGCATCCATCAGACATTCCATATATGGGACTACATAAAGTCAGCCATGAGGAAATAATCCTGATGCTACTGAGATCAGAGAGTATACCTTTTCTATGTGACCTTCATGCTAACAAGTAAACATATTTTCCAGGTTAGGGCTTGCAAAAGACAGCAGATTAGTAAGGACAACAAACTTATTTATGTGGGTTGTAGAACACCTCGGGGTTGGCGAAATCATCCATATCCTGAAGGTCAGAGAAAGTCCAGGTCAGATGTCCTCTGAGGTTTAGAAGATACATTTGAAAGAGCATAGGTTGAGCGAAGAATTGAGAGCAGAGAGGAAAAAGGGCCCTTAGTAAAACACGCAGTTGAAATCCAATGAACTGCAAAGAGATGAGCTGCAAAGAATTTTCCTCCTCAGAATATAAAGCAGGCAATTGATGTTGCTCTATCCCATCCTGGCTTTACCTCCCTGCCCTAGTGCACAGTGTGCCCTTGCCACAGATATCTTCTTTGGAAGAACTGAGGAGTAGTATTACACCTTATCCCCCTACATAATGAGTGTTCTTATTGAGCCCCACTTTTAGATTCTTTCAAGATCCCTGCAGAGGGATTTTGAATAATTTTCAATTCCCGCTTTGGCTGGGATGTTTGCCAGAAATGGATTTAAGGCAGTAGATTTTAAAATAAGCTAACTCTTAGTATTTTCTAATCCCTTTCTAGTACTTTGTGCATTGCCCTGAAATATTGTTATTTTCAACATGGTCTTGGGCACACGTAGAAAAAGGTGTCTTACTTGGTCATCTAAGCTGTTATATAACTTGCCTTTGCAATTTGACTTTTTATATAGAGCCATATTCATTTTTACGTGGCCAATTAAAAGTATAAGGATTATACATCATGTAACAAATCTGTTTTGGAGGATCTTGGAGGATGTAATATTCCTTCTGTTAATACTGTAGAAAGGGAGTGAAAGATTTGAAGATTAATCTTGAATACATAGGTAATTCATAGTCAGATTGTAACAGAACACAGAACTGAGGCTTCATAGTTACCTGTCCAAAGGAGAGTACAATAGCATGTTAAAAATATCAGTTATACAGTTTAATAATCTATCATTCCTATGTTCTTATTGTTTCCCCTTTAAATCTCTACTTCACATATAAAATGTGATAATAGTTGACAACATTGTTTGTCTTGAAAAACTGGGTGTAGAGATACCCGTCTATAACATAAGTTCAAGGAGAAGAAGCAGATCTTTGGAGCTTGCTGATCCCCAATCTAAATAATATCTGAATCTTGGCTGAGAGAGGCCCTGTCTCAAAAAAAATTAAAAATTAAAATACTGATAAGTTATTATCTAGGGTCATCCACTTGCCGCCATACGCATATACACCACACACCCACACAACATATAGAAATGCTCTCAAATACTACACAAACATACACATAGAAAATAGTATTCATCATATCAGTCTAATCTGATAAATCTTAGTACAGTGTCTGGCAAAGTGAATAAGAGATACTAACTCTACATTAGTGAGCTATTCCTTCATAACAGGGTGCTATAAATAAAGGGGTTTCGATAATCTACATTCATCGTCTTGGACGTTCTACTGTTTATGGGTCCTCTACTTAGTGTTTCACAATACTAGGATTAAAATGGACTTTTTTCTTAAAGGAAAACTCTATTTAACTAGGTGAAAATGTGTCCTCAGTTTCCCACAGCGTCTTAAAATCATTTATTTCTTAGTGTTTGGTGTGGGGGATAGTGATATGTTCTTGCCAGGCAAAGTCAGACTTTCTTGACACCCAGAGGCTGCTCAGTTCTTGTGGCCCTTCATAGGCATGGTACAATTTCCTTGCTGCAATGCTTCAAGGTGAAAACCACAGTTTGATATGCTATCATCAGGAGTCAGAGCATCCTCATCTAAGGATTCATCTAATTAGATGACAATCCATCAGGAACACCTCACTTTTCAACCATCAGAGCCATACACTAACATTGTCATGTTAATAGTTCAAAGAAGTGAAATCCATGTTGGTCAGAGGCAACTGCCTAATAAAAACAAAATGTTAAACTGGCAGGAATCTTTGAGCCTATATAACAATTCAAACTTGCACAAAGCACTTGTATTACAGAATAATTATTGTACTTATCATTATTTTATATTTCTGATCCCCTTATAGTTTTGAGTTTCTAGTTCATGATGATCTCAATCATGAGAAATGAAGGAATCTAAATTCCTCTGAATCTTGATAATGACAAAAATTACATTGTTTCCTGACTCTGTGCTTCTTGATATTTTGACTGTGTTGTCAATGTTAGAAATATAATAAAATTACCCCTTGAATAATTTAAATATCTTATGATTGTTTATGTCAAGATACAGGTATATCTCAGTATGAGAAAGTGAGCTTTGGATGCATACCTGCTGCATCCAATTTCAGCACCAAACGAATACAATACCAATAGGGCTCAAATTGTAACCTTGCCAGGTCCTAAATGAAAACAAAAGGACACAGTCCTAATGGATTCAGAACCTAACATTTAATGATCAGTGTAATTCTTAGAAATTCAGCATAGAAACTTCCTCTGTTTTTACTCTAGCAGTTAATAAAAAAGAGATTATTTTAATGGAATCATTTAAAATGAAACCCAGTTCTTTCCTTTTTATTAAAGCAAAAGCTAGTCTACATTATAATGTTAATGTTATTGTTGCTGATCTATAGAGTATTATGAGATATTTTCAAAACTATCTCTGAAAACTCTACTTCTTAATAAGGGAAAGAAGTCAAAGGAGTGCCGACTTTTGGGGCCCATTTTAATAATGCAAGTGCTGTCCTATAAACTCGGTGCTAATTCCCTCTTACACCTTGAAGATGCCACAAGCAATTTGTAATAGAATCAATTAACATTTGGGAAGCTGAGCATGGCCACCTAGGATATTAAACATTTGCTCCCAGAATGCTAATATATGCTATGGCATGATATTCCCAAAGTATCACTCAAGTAACAACAGAAACATCAAAGGGGTATCAAGTGAATGTGTGAGTGTCTGTTTAGAGAATGTTTTTTTTCCCCTCAGTTCTGTCTTTCTTTTGGGTTCTGAGTGCACATTTTGGTTCCGAACTCTCTAAGTTCCTTTGAAGGCAGAAGTTAAGAAGAAAAGAAAAATTCCCAAGGCTGTAACATTACATGTAGCATATACATTTGCACAACCAATGTCATTGATAAGGTTTTCAAAAGAAGATGAAAGGCAGGAATCCATTCTTCACCCCACTCTGTCACTAGTTCATTTCTGTGCTACTTTTAGAGATTCTTCGATAGCAAAAAAAAAAAAAAAAGAAAAAAAAAGAAATATTCTTAGTTAATTGAACTTTGTTTTGAAACAGTGGGGAGTTTCTAGTGGAAACATATTTCTGAAATGTGTTGCCTGCTTTTATTTTTATCTTCATGCTTTTTGTGATTCTGAGTTCCTAACCCATGACCTTGAGTGTACTATACCGAAGCTCTACCAGAAAATTTAGCCCCTAGCACTGGACCTTCTTTTCAAGTTCATTTAGTATTATTTATTTTTAGTTCATAATGTAGAATGTTTTAATCATCCATAGTTTTCTGTTCCTTGTCTGACAAAGTTTCTATTAAACAGTAAATGTTGTAGCCTTACTGAAACACCATCATAATGCATAAATATTAAAAAGAGAGACCATTTTCCATTCCCAGACAACCAGTTGTCTGTTTGATGTATTTTTTTCAACCAATGTGCTTTGTGCAATTAAAAAGGCAAAAACAGGGCTGGAGAGACTGTTCAGTGGTCAAAAGACAAACTGTTTCACAATATTCTGTTCCCAGTCCCCAAGTCAGGTGGCTCACAGTTGCCTGTAATTCCAGTTATGGTGTTCTGATGCCCTGCCCTGGAGTCTGAGGGGCACCTTCACTCAAACATACACAAACCCGCACCCATACCCTATCCATTTGTTATCACAAATTAAGTAAACCTTAAAAATATATCCCATTTTATTTATTTAACTTTATTTCTTCTATCCCAAATTAATTAAATCAATTCTATGTAATTAACACAGAATGATCAGGCTAGGAGTATTTCACACAGTGTCTCCATTTTTATTTATACAAATCATTGTATTACTTGGCATACACTAGAAACTGGAGGTGCATCAATTTCATGAATGAAGACATAGATATTAAAATAGTCTCTATTGAAATGATTAAATTTGTTTTTCTCTGACATGGTTGAATGACAAAATGTATTATTTATAGTACTTTATTAAAACTTAATATGGTTATTTCAGTAAGATATAAACAACTTATTTTCAAATGACTTTCCATAAAATTATTAAAAATTTAAAGTAGCATTATTTCACTTTTTGTATATTCTCTGAGATACTGTTGGCTTATTAATAAATGCTTTTTAAATATATCTTAAACATGTTTCTTTCTCCCAAATCTTATAAAATTATATATAATTTATAAAAAAATTTTCCCATTTTAATCAATTCAGTTGTCTTTGTATGAACTAGATGAATAATATTACATTAAAGTGAACAAGGTAAAGAACATAAAACATATTAAAAGGGATCTGTTTGAAGTAAAAACATCTGTTATAACAATACTAGGTTCATAAACAGTCACTTCCACTTGAACCCCTCAACTTTACAGTGGAATATGTGCATATTTTGGCCCCACACTGTGTATTTCATATAGCTAATACTTTAGAACCCCATCTACAGAAAAATATAAATGCTGAGAAAGGTGATATAAATACTCGGGCTTCTCAAATGTATACTTCCTGAGAGTCATATTTAATGATCAAGTAATTTGACTTCTAAAACACTGTGGAATATTTTCCTCTTCCTAACATCATCAGGACATTTGTTGAAAATAATTGGAGAGCCATATTGTCCCAAGAAATGTTTTGTACCTGCTTCATTCTTTTAAAATGACACTCAACTGTTCTCTGTAATACATTTCCATTAGAGACTATTACAGTCACAAAAGAGGAGCAGATACCATCTAGCAGAAGACGATCAAAACATAGCCAGTATTGACACAATACTCTGGGCAGTATAAATGACTGTCCTTAAGTAACTAGAATATATACAGCATCCTTAGAGCCTGGAATGACTCGAATCACTATTTCAATTTAATTATCTAATAAACTAGGTAACCCTATGTTTTTTTTCAATCTATTTTGTAAAGTGTCATTGATGAATTAACTTCACTTGTCAACACATTACAATTTCCTGCTACCACATGTAGTTTGCTGCTTGCTGTGTCCTACACACACACACACACACTCACACACACACACACTCACACACACACACACACACACACACTCACACACATACACACACACACACACACACACACACACACACACACACACACACATTCAATAGCAGTTGATGGCTCAAGGTTTGAGATCTAACAGGAAAAATTAGTTACAACACATTGTTTTAGTCCACAAAAAAGCAAAACAACTATCATTCTACCTGACTTATATGTCTAGCATTTTCTTTATCTGTCGTCTGATAAATTCACTGCTAAAGACCTGTACTTGGTTTTTTTTTTTTGATTAATTAGAGTACTTCCTTGAAGTAGAATGTAACATTCTATTGCTAAGCTCATTTTTGATGAAGTCAGTTTGATCATATGTGCCAAGATTTATTAATTGAACATTTTCAATTACTTTTGCATAGTTGATAATGTCTTATTACTTTTTGATATTTTGATTTGAGTGTCTTCATTGAATATTATCAGGGATTTTTATTTTTTCTTCCTGTGAGCATTTTGTAACTTACTTCCTAATAAGTTTAAGGAAATCCTAAGTAGTTACAGGATGAAATAATGTATTTTACAATAAAATATCATGCCACAGAACAGCAAGAGAGTGGTTTTCTGTTGTTTTATATTAGATTTCTAATGTTTGTGAACCTTCTACTAATAAGATAATTTGCTTTCAACTATCTTCATCAAAAGTCCATCATTCATTCAATATATAGCATATCTATCCCTTTGCATAACAACCAAAAATATTTTTGGTATTACTGAATGTTTTACCTTGTAGAAAATACAAAATAATCAATGGTTAAGAATTTTCTCCATTGAATTAAGAAAATTGTCACACATATGTTTTTGAAATTATAAGATTTCCCCAAGCTCCACCTAATGTTTGTGAGTCTGCATCTGTTTCCATCAGTTGCTGGATGAAGCGTCTCTGATGATAACTGGGCTAGGCACAAATCTCAGCATATAACCTAGGCAGGACAGATTCTAAGTAGTAGGTTATGTGGCTGTGTTGATTTTCTACTTCCTCCATTTGAAGTCTTGCCTGCTCACAGAAGATGGCCAGTTCCGGCTACTTATCTGCTATTACTAGGACTCTTAGCTGGTGTCATCCTTGTGGATCTTTGGGAGATTCTAGGTTTTTACCTGACCAAGAAATTGTACCCCTTTGCAGTTGTGACTTTCAGTACTCTCCCCTCACTACCCCAACCTGATTGCTCATGTTCCCAACACCCACTCACTCTCAGTCCACTCACAACATCTCTTCTCTTTTACCTTCCCAGGGAGAGTCAATGTTCCTCCATGAACCCTCCTTGTTACCTAATCTATCTACATCTGTTGACTGTAACATAGTTATCCTTCACTTAACAGCTAAGATCCACTTATGAGTGAGTACACACCATGTTTATTGTTCTGGATCTCGATTACTTTACTCAGGATGATTTTTTTTCTAGTTCCATCCATTTGCCTTCAAGTTTCCTTGTTCAACTTTTCTAGTTTCCTTGTTTTTAACAGCTGAGAAATACCCCATTGTGTAAATGTACTATATTTTCCTTACTCATTCCTCTGTCCCCAAAACTTTTACTATCTTTTGAGAATCTATTCTTCACAATGGGGAAATTGTCCAATCTTAATATATGGGGAGGTCGCTAGTCTTACTGCTACTTGATATGCCATATTTCTGTTGATACTTCTTGTTTGTTTATTCTTTGGCAGAGCGGGGCTGCTACCCAGCTCCCAAATAAATGCACAAGGAAGCTTATTCTTTCCTTCAAGTGCCTGGCCTTAGCTTGATTAAGTTCTAGCTAGGCAGCTTTTCTTAACTTATTCAATCTACCTTTTGCCTTTGGGCTCTTGCTTTTTCCTCCCTGTATACCCTTTCTTTCCCTTTTATACCTTGTCTGGCTGTGTGACTGGGTAGCTGGCCCTTTCAGTTCTCCTTGCCTCCACATTCTCTTGTTCCCAGATCTCTCTTCCTGGATTTTTTTTCATATGTATTCTCTCTGCCTACCAGTCCTGCCTATTCCTTTTTTTGCCTTCTCATTGGCCATTCAGGTCTTTATTAGATCAATCAGGTATTTTAGACGGGCACAGTAACACAACATTATAGAGTTAAACAAATGCAACATGAAATAATGCAACGCATCTTTCCATCATTAAAGCAAATGTTTCACAGCATGAACAAATTTAATACATCTTAAAATAATAGTCTACATTACCCAGCTTTGTCTAAATAAAATTTAAGATTTTAACTTTAACATAGAAAAACTACAAAGAATAAAAACAGATACCAAGTAAGAATTACATTTAGAATATTCAGTCCATTTATATTTAGCAAATTCAGAAAAATATTCCATTATCTGTCTTATCTTCATGATTCCAAAATTTTATATGTATCTTACTTCCTACCAAAGCTAAAAATATTAACCATTTAGTTTTTAACAGTATCAAATTTCACACAGAAGGATGTTATATTACCTAACAATGGAGACATCTTGCTGCCTGATCGTAAAATCATAACTACTATATTTACAAATATGATTGTTATAAATGACTAGCAACTAACTTGTGTTTTCCTCATTATTCTAAATTGTTTATAATAATAGCTACCGAAAACTGAATCTTTATCTTACATTTTTAAATGAACTGCATAGGTTCAATACTTTAAACAAAAAGACAAGATCTCCTGGGTAAATTGGGAGCATTGGGAACATGGAAGAGGGTTGGAAGGGAGGGGAGAAGAAGAAAGGGGACCAGAGAAAAATGTATAGCTCAATAAAATCAATAAAAAAGAAGTAGAAACATACATTGTAATGAAAATAACTTTAACTTTGCAACAATATACTATATTCCCCTAGGTGATGATATCCATAACCCACCTAATAACCAAGAACTACCCACATCATTTATTGGGAATGTGTGAGTCATTTTCTCTAGATTGCTTCCTGTTGTCTGTGGGTGAAGTATATTTAGGGGCCCCTGAGAAAATTGAGATAATTACCAAATCATTAGAAGACCAGTGATAATCTTGTTGATATATATCACCTGTCAAGGTTCAGGAAATTTTCCCCAGTCTAACCTGATCCATATTAACCTTTAATGAATCCATATCCTTTTGTTTTCTGTAGAAATAAAAGGAAAACCTCTTCCACAAAGCATTTTTGACTTCCATTTGACAAATACATTTTTGGCTTCTGTTTTTTAAAGTTAAGATAGCCATAAAATATGCAAGTTGGTTCAATTTTGTAGTCCTGTTCACAATCCCATGTCTCTTACCAGCTGTCTTTTGCTCATCGACATTCAAATAATTCAAAATCAACAAACTAACAGACTTCTTGTGTATTTCCCATCTATAAGTGGCTTGTTCTTTTGTTACTATTTTACTTTTCTCTTTAAAGGCTTTATTATTTTTAAGCTATTTCTTCCTTTCTATGACTTTCCATACCCTTTTATTTTTTTTTTTTCTTTCTTAAGCCTATGCACATTGCAAAACATTCTGAAACCTGTTTAGAGGTTTCTCCATATGGACCTCTTTTAATGCACAGCTCTAGTTATTTTTGATAGTGTAAGCAAACTTTAAAGTGCTATGGTATAACTGGGGCCTCTGTATGGCTCTATGGTTTGAGTCTGCCCCACACTCTTGTGAAAACTAAGCTTAAAGCCTGGTTAGAGGTACATGACCAGGAACTGCACCCAACTCTTCAGAGCTCTAGAATGCTGATACTTGCACTGCAGCAGACATTTTTACATATCTTCTTTTGTTTCAATTTAGCAGGAAAAGGGCAATTTCTGTTTACAGAACTTCTTAGCAGAGTCCTGTCCTCTGTTTGTTGTTGTTTCTATTTCTTTTGTCTTTTCTTTCCTCTCTTTTATTTTCAGCTTTCTCAGGCCCTACAGAAATTTGAGCCCCATAAAGGCATCAAAATGTAGTTTGTTGTTGTTGTTGTCTTTACTCTTTCACTTTGTTCTTTTGGGGGGCTGCCACCCAGATCCCAAATAAATCATATACTGAGTCTTATTCTTATTTATGAATGTCGAGCTCAGCTTGGCTTATTTTTAACCAACGCTTCCTAACTTAATTATCCCATTTCTCTTTTGCCTCTTGGCTTTTAATTTTCTCTATTTCTGTATATCTTTTCTTTTCTTTTTATTCCATGTCTGAGTGTGCAGCTGGGTGGCTGGACTCTTCTATTCTTTCCTCCTTTTTCTCTTGTTCCTATATCTCTCTTCTCAGGTTTCTCCTCTTATTTATTCTCCTCTGCCTGCCAGCCCTGCCTATTCTTTCTCCTGCTTTGCTATTCATTATTCGGGTCTTTACTAAACCAATCAGGCATTTTAGACAGTCCAGTAACACAGCTTATAGAGCTAACAAATGCAACATGAGAGAATGCAACACATCATTGCATTATTAAAATAAATGTTTCACAGCTAAACAAATGTAACACATCTTAAAATAATATTCTTCTGCTAGTGGCCCCATAAAATGCCCAAGCCACACAACTGTCATCCACATTCAGATGGCCTAGGTTGGTCTTATGGAGGTTTCCCAGTTGTTTGTTCAGAGTCATGTAAGCTCCCACTTACTCAGGTCAGCCCTTTCTGTGGATTTCCCCATCATGGTCTTGACCCCTTTGCTCATAATATTGCTCCTCAATATCTATGACTGGACTCCAGGAGTTTGGTCCAGTGCTTAGCTGTGCGTATCTGCATCTGCCTCCATCAGTTGCTGAGTGAAGGTTCTATGATGACAATTAAGGTAGTCATCAATCTGATTATAGGGGAACGACAGTTAAGGTACCCTCTCTAGTATTGCTTAGAATTTTACCTAGGGTCATCCTAGTGGATTCCTGGAAATTTCCCTAGTACCCGGGTTCTTGCTAACCTTATAATGGCCCCCTCTATCAAAGTATCTCTTTCTTTGCTCTTTCTGTCCTCACCCAAGTTGACCTTCCTGACCTCTCATGTTCTCCTCCTGTTCCCCCTTTCCCCTTCCAGCCCCCCTACCACTCTTCCCCTCCACCCTCATGCTGCCAATTTTCTCAGGAGATTTTGTCTACTTCCCTTTCCCAGGGGATCCTTCTATCTCTCTCTTAGGGTTCTCCTTGTTTCCTGTCTTCTCTGAAGTTATGGACTATAAACTGGTTGTCCTTTGCTTTATGTCTAATATCCACTTATGAGTGAGTATAAACCATGTTTTTCTTTCTGGATCTGTGTTACCTCACTCAGAATTTTTTTCTAGTTCCATTCATTTGATTGAAAATTTCATGATGTCATTGTTTCTTGCCACTGTGTAGTACTCCATTGTGTAAATGTACCACATTTTCTTTATCCATTGTTCAGGTGAGGGGCATCTAGGTTGTATTGTGGAGGGAAATCCCACATCAAGGTTGTTTCCAGGTTCTGGCTCTTATGAATATTTCTATCCATGTTGCATGAACTGGCTCTTTGGAACCCATTCTTTATGGAGGGATAGATACCTTGCTCAGTCTAGACACAAACGGTGTGACAGACTTTGTTGACTCCCAATGGGAGACCTCACCATCTCCAAGGAGTGGGTAGGGTGAGGTGGGGAGAAGGTGGAGGAGTGTTCGAGGTCAGGAGAGAGAGGTAATTGGGATTGATATGTAAAATAAGATAGTTTTAAAAAATAAAAAAGAAAGAAAGAAAAAATAATATTCTACAACACATACTCACAGGACAACTGCCCTTTCCCAAACAGAGGCAGAAAGACAGTATATTGGAGGTAGGGGAAACAGAGAAGTGTGGGAGCAGCAACAGAAAAGGAGCATGGAGGGGAAATTGCTACCAGGCTGTAAAATAAATTAAAAAAAATTATAAAGGATTATTCATTCATATGAATGTACAAGTCTGTGTGGACATGAAGAAGCAAGAAAGGACCCTGGTTTGTTATTGTTTTGTGTCACTCTTTGTCTATTCCTTTGAGCTAGAGTCTCTCCCTGCCCCAATGGATGCTCCAGTTTTATTGGCTCATGCTACCTAGGCTCAGTAATCTCGTAGTCCTCAACCCAATTCTCAGAGTAGGGATTATTTATCAGGTAGGATACCTGGCTTATGCTGTGGGTGCTGTCTTCATCTCTTGTTCTCAAACATTCTTATCCATCGAGCCATTACACTGGCCATATTTTAAAATTTCAGAAAGCCTACAATAATATACTAATTTTAAAATATTCTTTAAAATTTGAATGTTCAGGGCTGGTGATTTATCTCAGTGTTTAAGATCACTTGTTTCTCTTACAAAAGCTGAGATTTGGTTTCAAGCACTCACATGATGACTCACAGCCTTACTCTAGTTTCAGAAGATTAAACACCTCCATGAACACTGTCTGCACAGGGTGCATACACATATGTATATGCAGGTAATACACTCATATACATAAATTAGAACCATGTTAAAGTAAATATTTGTATATACCAAATATGGTGGTGTAATCCACAATCTCAGCCCTTACGTGATTGAGGCAGGAGTATCATGAGTTCTGAACCAACATTTTAGCAGTTGTGAACAATCTATAGCAGTTGTAATTCAAGTTTCAAATGAGTGAGTTTATTAACTGTATAGCAGAAAAAAAAGTTTTAAAAAGGAAATAGCAAGTAACAGAGAAAAGCAGAACATAACAAAAATATACTCAAATCAGTTTCCGAAATCCAACACATGCAGGTGCAATAATCTGAATTACTTGCTAATCTTCCGGCACAACATGGACTACGTAGTGAGACCCTGCTTTTTTATTATTAAATTTATTTTATTTTATTAATTTTTTTTATTTATTTTACATACTATATACCAGCCACAGTCTCCCCTTCCTCCTCCTTTTCCTGATCTCGTCCTCCCTCTATGCCTCCCAACTATCCTCCTCCTCATTTACCTCTCTTCCATCTCCATTCAGAAAAATGCAGGCCTCCCATGAGCTTGAACAAAGCCTGAGACATCAAGTTGAGCAGGACATAGCTCCTCCCCTACATCAAGGCTGGGAAAGGTAATCCAACCTGGGGAACCAGTTTCCAAAGGTCTGCTAATCTCAAGAGACAGGTCCTGATCTCACTGCTAGGAGCTTATTACAGACCAAGCCATAGAACAGATTGACAACCCTAATTGTCATCAGAAAGCCTTAATTCAGTAAAGGATAGAAGCAGATGCAGAGGTCCACAGTCAAGCTCTGGGCTCATCTCCAGGAGTCCTGCTGAAGAAAAGGAGGAGGGCTTGTAAGATCCAGGATGGTCAAGGTTATGATATGGAAACCCACAGAGACAACCAACCTGAGCTCATGGGAGCACTTGAATTCTGAACCAACAGTTAGGGAGTCAGCATGGGACCAACCTAACCCTCTGCATGTGTGTAACAGTTGAGATTACATTTTAAAGCCAAACAAAATCCCCCAAAACAACACAAACAGGATGACACCGACTGCAATATAAAATAACTCTTAAAATGCCTCAAGCAGTGGAAAGGAAAGCTGCCGAGAAACTGAAGAGTGGTCAGCCACTGCTAAGGCAGGTTCTTCAGGTGCTCTGATTCTCGCTATAAACGTGTTGCTTTTGCAATAAAAAATAAGCATGGGTTAGAACATTGCCTTATAATCAGACTGCCCATTACAGATTTATCTTTTTTATTCCTTTATAAAACGATCTACAGCATGATTACCACCATATGAAGAAGAATTAGGAAGAAATTCCCCAAGAAAACGATTGCACCCTATTTGGAGTCAGAAAAACTTCCTATTGTCCCCCACATGATTTTCTGTATTATTTTTGAAATTTCTCTCTTTTCTAAAATGATAATTATATCAGTTTCTCCTTCCCTTTCTCCTCCAACTCCAGTGTACCACCCCTGGTCCTTTTTAGTGATATTTTGTACTGATAGTAACTCAGGGTGACCATTCATAGTTATAAGATTTATTCACTATTTATTTTGGTGAACTAAGATAAAAGTAAGCCAGTTAGGTATTAAGGTAATGTATGTAGGCTTGCCTTAGTAAAAACAAACAAACAAAATCCCCAAATCTTTATGAGGTGTCTACGTCTTGATGAAACAGTTATTATTATTGCTGTTGCTATCAGGTCAGCTGCAATTCCTATGTATCATGTTTAGAATGAGACAGCAATTGTGTTCATTTCTTGAAACAGGACTTTGCTATGTAGACCATGCTGGTTTGGATTTGAAGTGATTATCTTGTACCTGCCTTCTGCATGCTGGGATTACTGGCATGTACTGCTGTTGGTGGTCCCTAATGTCTTCCTGAGGGAAGGGGGTGAAAAGGCACAGTGTCAATGTCTCAGACACTGGGTGTCAGGTAGACAGCATGCAGCGGACTTGTTTATTTAACAATGGGGAAAAACTTATACAAGCTCCCAGCAGCCAAGCATTCTGATGCATTGACAGTTGACATTGTGCGGTCACCCATCATTGGCTAGGCACAATCAGCAATTCTGACAACACCAAGCAGACTCCAGGTTTGCTCCTTTTGGCCTGGTAGGCCTTAAAATCATTCCTAATATGATACTTGGTTTAGAAACACTACCTTATGAGGCTGTTTTATGAAGGGTTAGTGTTCAAGTACTCACTGCACAAAGGTTCAGAACCCTCATAAATGTTGAATGGATATGGAGATCCAGACTCCTTAGAATGGGCTGACTAAAAAGACTGGCAATATTGGTAAGCTCTTTGATTGGGAGACTCTGCCTCAATGAAAAAGGTGGAAAAGTGAATGGGGATGGTTTCTGAAACCAATCTCAGATCTTCACATGAACACCCAGCCACCTGTGTACCTGTACATATGTAAGCAGGCACACACATCATGCATACCACATCACACCATGACTATATACATTAAATTAGAAAAGGAGAAAAAATAACACATTTTACAATATCTATTTGAAAGGCTTTTGTGGCAGGGCACTGAACACTGAGAAGGTTGTGGGCACCTTATTCTCAAGAAGTTTCTGCAATTTTATTTGAACTTAATTTGTTACATTCTGTATCTAAATAGACGTCTGAGTAGCAGCTCTTTCAGGCTCATGGACATGCAGGATCAAACAGTTCAGCACTGATACAGACGAGAGGAAGCAGAGCCGATCAGGCTTGCTTCACTGCTCTCCCATTTCAGTGTGGTTGCTCCCATTGATGTAGAAGTCAGTTGTCTAATTTTCTGACAGAATGGTCTACATTAAGAAAGGCTGGACATCTTCCCTTTGTATTATTGTCAGAATTGATCAGTTAAATCTGCCTGAGGATCAGTATGTGGGGGACTCACATTGAAAGAGATTTCATTTTTGTCTAACAAGTCCCAAAGGTGCTGTTATCTCCACTTTACTTGCCCCTCTCACACCTTGTGTGTCCTTTGTAGCACGCCTCACAAATCTCATTGTCTGTCCTGATTACTAGGTTGTCTTCCAGCTGGAAAAAAAATGTTCTTTTTTTCCCTACAGCCAGTTTCAGAATTTTCACTTTTCTCAATCTCTGCATGTTTCTTCTTCACTTGTAATGTGGAAACAAAATGTATTTTCATGTCTTCCTATACACCATTTTTCATTTGTTGGAAAGACACCATTGAGTGTATAAAATAATGCAAGAGAGATATGTAAAATACTTCTTTCATTTTTTCGCTGTGTATCTTCAAACTGAAACAACTTTTCTACATAAATTTCTCTTTTTCTTCCCAAGTTTATTTGCGTCATAAACTAAAAACGTCTTTCCTTTTCTTTTTTTCTTTTCCAGATTCATTTGGCATTGTAGAACTTTCTCATTGAGGAAATTCTGCTAGAGCTCACTTGGAAATTTCTGCAGTGTGGTTTGAGAGAACCGGATTCTTCAGGCTGAGCTAAAGGAAACAATCGCTGGAGATCCTGATTGAAAAGAAAGGGTAGGTCTCACCAGCTTCATCTTTTCTTATAAACTGTGTGATGCTGTTGTATGATATCAGGAATGTATGTTTCTTCTCATGAACCTTGTAGAGGTTCATACATTAGAAAGATGGTATTTTATTTGACATTTCATGTTTATTTTATTTTGCATGGAGTTTTCTTCCTCATATCTATTTCATTAGATATGCAATTATTTCAAATAATGAGATTTTTAAATATTATGGTAGTTGAAGTTAGATTTGGCTACCAGAGTAAGTACGTGAAGAAAGAGACTACAGTTTCATTCATTGAAATGTTAAAGTATTTAGCCCAAAGTGTTTATGATATTTTCTAATGTCATGGATCAAGGTTTAGCCATAACAAATCCCTGATCTCATGATTTCAAGGAGTTATATTCTTATTTCCAGTAGTGAAATGGCCAACTTTACTGCAAGCTTTGAAAGATGTATTATTTATTCATGCATTTATGGATACAGTTGTAAAATCCTGTCTTGTGGAAGAATATTTAATAATAATAATAATGTTTTAATATATTCTACTTTACAAAAAAGAAATTTAAAAGAACAGAATTTTGCCTAGTACTTTTTGACCTACACATGTAAGAGCTATCTGTACCTAGTTAATGTGCTTAATTCTTTCCACAGTGGCAATACCACAACAGTAAATAATTATTCATAAAAATGTACACAAGAGGTGGAATTGTGAAAACAGTGTGAAACAGTCTAAAGAAGAAAACTATTTTCAAATTATATACCTTTATTTATATATGTCTTTATTGTAGAATAAATATACGTGTGTGTGTGTGTGTGTGTGTGTGCTGAGGCAATAAATGTTGCTCTCATTATATGTGTGACTTTTCATAGCATGACTGTCACAGGTCTGTTTCAGAATACCCATTGAAATGTCAGACATGGAAGAACATACATGTGATTTTAGTGTTTGGGGTAATGTAGACAGATCATTGGCCAGTTGACTTAGCCAATCTATGAGCTACAGTTTCCATGAAAAATAAAATCATGGTTCTAAAATTAAAACAAAGATGGGCCAATAAGATACCTCAGTGGGGAAAACACAATGTCCCAAACTTACCTGAATTTGATCCACAGGACCCAAACCATGGAAGGAAAAACTGAAAATTTATTGTCTGACTACATGCTCCATCCCCAATAAAGAAATGTAATAAAAAAAAAACTGTTAAAGGTGGAGAGTGACTGAGAAAGACAGCCACTGGTGACCTCTGACTTCTACGTGTACTTGTACCCGGACACTCACGTGCATATAACTACATGGCAACATATCAACATATACATATAATGCACCCACCTCCCTACCACGTATTACAAAATACCCCCAATACTGGTGACCTAGTCATTTGGCAGGAATTTATTCTTTTCTCATGGTAGCTACTGTGATGATGCAACTATTTATCTACATCAGGAGTGAGTGTGAGACATATACTTCAAAACCACATAAGAAAATGCTTCTCATTACCATTATTCATTCTCCTTCTTAATGTCCTTTTCATGTTCTTACACCTTTGTGACTCATCTTCTAAAAAACCAAATCTACTTCCACAAAATGGAAATTTGATTTCACTGGAGGGTTTTTTTTTTTTTTTGAGCTGTTATCTGTAGCTGAGGGTTCCATATTTCTGTGCCAAAAAGACTTAATGTGTTACGACCACATATATTAACTGTTTCATTTAGCGAGCACTGTTGAAGAATTTACAATGCCTTCTATGTAAGCTGATTCATTGGTAAAAATTGGCATTGGTCTTTTGAGTATTTTACAAATATTTCAACACTGGATGAAGCTTTCTCAGAAAGCTTCTTGTTGATAGCCTTGTTGAAGGAGAATGACACTGGCATTAGGAACAGCTGCCTGTTGATTTATTTGGCTAAAGGTTTATTTGGTATAGTTTCTCCAGTGGTAAATCCAATGACAGACATCCTAAAGAGTTTGTAATTAATATAAACAATTTATATTCATTTCCTTTCAATGCAAACAAAGTATCAAGTTTCAATTTATTGTTGTACAATTTTAAAGGGAAATAAAACAAGCATCAAATGCATTTGTTGGCATGAATTTGTCTTGTCTCACAGAAACAAAATTCTGCCAGGGGAATTTCCCTTTCAGGGGTGTGAGGAGTTTCTGAGGAATGAACTTCGCCTGTGTCTTAAAGATAGCATTCACCTTCTCTCCTGATGCCTGTGCCAGGCATGACAGTGGTGGATAGCCTAAAAGCTGCTGAAAGAACCATTTTCTGAGACAACCCTGCCTTTTAATCAAGGAATAAGTAGGTTCCCTTTGAAATGACCTGTGTGTGTTTGGAGGAGGGACAGAAATATCTTCTCTCTTCATAGCAGGAGGACTCTTTCAAGGAGGCATTTTCTTTCCCGACAATGAAACTCATACTGGAGACAAATCAGCAATTGCACAGCTGGTTTGTGAAATTCTAAAATGATGTACACAAATCAAAGCAGGGGATATTCATTAGGAATGAAAAGAGTATTTGAATTGAATCCCAGTTCCTAATAGGATGCCTTTCTACAGTTCTAGAATGTTAAAGGCATGTCACGGCTCTTACACATAGGAATTCACATATCGGTAGTAACTATAGAACTTATTAGAGTGTGGTTGTTTAAAAGCATGAAATGGAGGGTTGGGCTTAATTGTATCTTCAAATCTATCTCCTCCTTGTTTCCAACTCTCTTCTGTTAAAATAATGTTCCTTGCATTTGTTTTGTCACTTACGTGCATTTGCACAATGCATTCTGATTTCTCTCACCCACACACTCCTGTGTCCTTTTCACCCTGTGTAGCCTCTCTTCTTCCACATTCATGTCATTTTCTTCTGCTTTGTGACACTGAGTATAACCATGACTCTCTGTTTGACCTTGCTTTGGAACTGTCCATTGAAGCCTGGGTGACTCACTGGAGGGTGTGTATCTGATTACAATGATTGTTCCCCCCCCCATCAAAGCTCCCTCCATATTCAGTAACTCAGAAGGGTGGGGTGGGAGTTAGTGAGTCCATAATGAATCAATGATTGATGCATGGCAGGCCCAGGCTGGATGAAGCCAACTCCTGTTAGCACAGATGCTGGGAGATCATGGCTTCAACCTTTATGTAATGGCTTAAAGATGGCATTCTTCACTAACTGTTTCATTAGCTATTAGACATTTCTCTCCAACTGCATAAAAATACTCATCGTTTTCTGAAGTAAACTCTTCTGTTGTCTGGGACTGGAGTTTCTTATATACTTAAGAAATGTCACACCAATGGTTTTAATTTACCACCTAGTGTTCTAGAAGATAGGGACTTTAAGTCTCTGTAATAATCCATACCCTTTACCATGGCATAAGCACAATTTCTCTGGAAACTGTTGACTCTTAGACTGGCTTTCCAGGAAAGAAGATAAAGAGAAGAATCCTATCCAAGAATTTGAAAGGGTGATTTATTGCCTTAGGAATTCAACAAGACAAAGAGAATGTTAGCTAAGTGTGATATTTTGTTTGTTTTATTTTGTTTTTTTTATGATAAGAGCAGAAAGGGTGCTTTTTAACTCTTTTCTTGTGATTTGAATTAAAAGAGCAAATCAATGCATTTATTATGGATCCATATCAGAGATTTCAGAGTCATTAAGTCTAAAAATATGCTTTTTATATAATTAAAAGCATTTTTAGATATACCTATACATGGTACTTAAAAATCTATATATGTATACAATGTATATATATATATATGTATATGTACACACACACATATATATGTATCTTGCATATTCATGAGAATACAAATTTGGTGGGTCATGTAGACTTGTAGTATAAGTTAATTCAAGGAGTGTTTAATATTTGATAAACTACAGGCCCAGGATCTATGTTTTGATTTCATGAATTATTTTATGAATAATGTGTTCTTTCTATTACCTATTGTCTAACATTGGTTCGTATATTTATGTATCCATCACTAACTATCTACCATTTTTCCTATTATCTTTAATCTGCCTATCTATCAACTATCAATTATGCACCATGTATCATCTTTTTACTATCTATCATCTATCTATCTATCTATCTATCTATCTATCTATCTATCTATCATCTATCTATCTATCTATCTATCTATCTATCTATCTATCTATCTATCCATGTTTCTATCATACAGTAGTTTGAGCCCCTATAAGTTCATGAGGACTGACCCTATTGGACAGTGTGGACTTGTTGAAGTAAGTGAGGCCTTGTTGAAGCAAGTGTGTCACTAGGGTGGGCTTTAAGGTCTTTTTTGTTTAAGTTTTGCTCAGTGTTACAGTCTACTTCCTGTTGCCTGTAAAATATAGGAATTTCAGCTACTTCTCCAGCAACATGTTGATCTGCATGTCACCATATTCCTCTCCATCATGATAATGAATTAAACCTCAAAAACACTAAGTACCAACTCAGTTAAATGTTTTTCTTTATGAGAATTGCTATGCTCATGATGTCTCTTCATAGCCATAAAAACCCTAAGTAAAAAATATCTATATAACATCTGTCTGTCTGTCTATCTATCTATCTATCTATCTATCTATCTATCTATCTATCTATCTATCTATCTATCTATCTATCTTTCTATCTATCTATCTAACTATCTATTTTCTACCATCTATTTGTCATCTCTGCATTTATTATCTGTTGTTTATCTATAATGAAAATAACAATCCACTGATAGAAAATCTGTCTTTGACTACATGTCTGTAATCCATTTATCTCCTTTGTAACTTCTGTTAGTGAAAAATAGAAGCATATCTAAAATGTGTAAAATATGTGGGCTACACAGAATCAAAATCCTTGTTCCCCAAATTCTTTGTTGTTGTTGTTAGAATAAACATCTCATGGCAGTTTCTTCTACTCTTGTAACATAAGGAGAGAGGAAATTAAATGACTCTTATTTGTGATTAGCAGATTTCTCCACTGGCCTGCAAGGTAGTAAGAACTCCCAGTATCCCAATGACAAGTCAGCCAAGCAAGCATTTATCAAAATGTCTGCTGCATTCATTGCCCTGCCTCTAAATGAACTGGACTGCCTTAAGAATAAAGAATTCCACACTGAATCCTCAATGGAGAATCACAGAAATCAGCAAAGTTTTCAAGGTGTGCCCTTCATAGGCGAGCAAAAATAAACCGCACATTAGGAGAATTAGTGCTTAGAGGCTTTTGTTTAATCAGTGGCTAGTTGGGTGGTGATTACACAAATTCACTGCATTAAATTTAATCAGGGATGTTTCTGGCAAAGGGAGGCAAGCTTACTGATTAATTCATTTATATTCTTGAAATAAGATATGTTCTCCTGGATGAATCTCCTTAGTTGGGCGAGTCCACACTATGCTTGCCAGCATCTCTAAATGACTCTTTGTTCATAGGCCCAGACTAAGCTGAGCACTGAGTACTGATTAGCTTGGATGACTCAGAATGACAGTCAGAAAGTGGCACTGTTGGGGTTCATCACTGCATACACTGTCAAAGAATTGGTCTGCAAGTGCCTGTAAATACTTCAGGTTCTGTTGTCAACTCTTAGAGTTGTCTTAAGAAATCAGACAAACATGCCTGGGGGTATCATGATAAAAATGAGATCTTCCAAAGAATTATACCTTTCTTCAATGCATTGCTAAATTAAGGCAGTTATATCTAGGGTGTAACAGGTTATATTAAAACTATGATTTAATGGATTATAAGGTTTATTTCCTTATTTTAAAAATGAAGCTCTAGAGTTGACAGTTATATGGAAAATAATATCTCAAAAAGTCTTGAACTGGGTGTCACTCATTGTGTGCCCAATGTCTAGACAGGGACAGAGAGGAAGGAAGGAATATGTAGTATTATGTGAAATCATCTGCTATAAATATATCATTTGGCTTTAAGCATGAGAACAAGTCAGGAACATATACTAACATGTGGAAAACCTTTTGTGTCCACGGGTAATTTTCAGGGCACATTGGGAAAGGAATATATGAAACACCTGGGTTGTGTACTGTATCTGTGGGTCTGTACACACTCCTGATGACAAGGAGGAGAGGATATGTTCACTGTGGTCATAGTGTATCAGGAACCATTTGATTTGTTTGAGGAAGAGTCAAGAAAATGAGACCACACAGGGCAATTACATCCCTTTGTGAGCCCTGGGGAGGGAGGCAGGATGTGGCTCAGCTCTCTCTGATCTGTTCATTTCTCATAGTTGAGCTTCCAGCTCAAGTGCAGAGTTTAATATACAATTCACCAGCCTTGTCCTATGGAAGGCATTAATTCCCTTACAGGATTGTGCTGATCATTGTTCCTGCCTAAAGATCTATGTCTACGGCTGAACCTTTCTATGTTTCAGCTTTCTAGAAATCTGAGTGGATCTTGTGAAATTAGGCTGGTCTTAGCTTTGATGACACTGTAACAGGGAGAATACAATTCATACATGTTGTCTTGTGACCTGTTTTGTGCGAGATCCTATATAATATATTTTGCTCTCCAGAAATAAGGGTTAGTGAGGTGGATTATTCTGCACCTTGAATTAAATGCAAAATGATATAATATACCTCGACAATGTTGTTAGTGTCAGCAAAGACTCACAGGAAGCCACGCTGTTTCATACCTGGAATCTAATCATGAATCTCATGCAGAAATGTGTTCCCAACTGAACCTTATGCTTTGTTATTATAGTTATCATTTTGAAGATAAAAAATTAATTTATATCCTGACCCTGAAGTAAAGATACTGTATAATCCCTTTTCCTTACTTTATTTCTTGAACAAGCTCATAAAAGTATTTACACCATGAAGATAAAATGTGTTATTGTTAGCATGTTCTACAAGATTAATTACCAGTATTCTGAAATAACAATTATATGTATTTATTTGTTTGTTAAATTAGTTTGTTGGTAGTTCATCAGTTTGTTAGTTCAGTTTAGTTAGTTAGTTACTGTACCTGTATGCCAAGGGGCATTTACGTACATCAGAACAATATGAGGGAGCTCATTCTTTTTTCCACTGTGTGAGTCCAGTGAATTGAGCTCAGGCCCTTAGCCCTGGCAGCAAGTGGCTTACCAGCCGCCGTGTAACCACATCATTGTCAGAAAAGTGCTTGTTAGATCGTTGAAGAACAAACAGTGTAATTCTATATGACGAACAATTTAGATTATTGGCTAACTCTGTGTAGATCCTTGCTTCTGAATTTGCTGCACTGTTATTTTGCAACAAAATCAACACTTTTGTCTTGAACTGTGGAATATGCCTTACTTGATTTTAAAATGAAGAGGCATTTACTACCTCTGACTGAAGAATCCTGCATAACTATTTTATATGAGATTTATCCAGCAAATATCTTTCTGTAATCCACAAACATATCATGTTATTACTTTCTATATATATCAGAAATGTAAATCATGAATAACCAAGACATAATACAGTGAATACTAAAACGTCATTAATGTCTTGCATTTCACAATAACATTTGGAAATATGGGAACACGATCATAAGTTTTTAAGTATCAAAAGCAGGTTAGACTGCAAAACAGTGTAGTTCTAAATTTCTAATCATCAGAGAATTTAATCATGAAAAATGTTATTAAAATATTAAAATCTTATGATAAATTTAATGAGTACTTTCTTGATTTAGCTTTACTATTTTCTAAAATAAAAACTACATTTTTTCTGATTATAAAAGTAATAAAATTCATTGTAGCTATTACAAGCAAAATAAAAAACTACAGATTGTTTATTAATTTATAATCATAATTTCTAAAATTACCTTATTAATCAACTTTCTTTTATAGAGAAAACTTTCCTTTGGGTATTTATGGTTTGTGTATTGGACACCCTCTTATTCAATAATTAATATGCTGTCATTGCCAAAGCATAGAGGCTTTTTTCATCATTCTTATGGACCTGTCTTCTGAAACATGTACATCCATTGACTAGAGTTATTGCCATCTCTGTTACTAATGAAGAGTTGTAATCTGCCCTTTATAATTTGTGTATCAATACTGCTCTTTGAACAGCTGGTCAATTATGGTTCATATATGGGAAAGGGGTGGCATTTGAATCAGAAGTACAAAGTAATTTACTGCTATATATTGAGTTTGAGTCCAGCTAGAGTTAGATGAAAGTCTATCTAATTAAACAAACAAACAATAAAACCATAGTTTAGTGAACATTCTTGTGAACATTAGTTCATGCTGTGAAAATATTGCCTGATGATAGTTGTGGTTGAAATTAAGCATTATAAAACACCTCATTTATTTTACTATTCATTGAATATTGATGTGAAATCATTTTCTTAGATATGTTTCAGCTCTTTAGCTTAATAGTTGGTTTCATAATTATTCACTGTGTGACTATGATTATTTATTTATAGGAAAAAGTATTTCAATGTTATTAGATTCACCACACAATGTTTAGTGTGTTTTGTTTGTTAATAAATTATACCCTCTCTCTAGAGAGGAGTCAGTATTTGTACTCTCAGATATTGCTTTTTTATTATTGTATAGTCAAATCAAAACAAGCATTAGTAATTTCAGTCCCATGAGTTACAAGGAAGTTGTGAAGCTTTATAAGGTCCTTTGTAGATTTCTCAGTGCCAGAGCTTGTCCCTGCATATCTTCCTAAAGTTAAGCTCTGTGTTTCTGTAACTACAGGTCTGTACAGCTTGAGGCATATGAAAAATTAATTTATAAAACATCTCTGTGTGATAGATCCAAAGTAATTACATAGTTCATGTAAGCTAGGAACAAAATTAAAATTAATGTATAAATTTTTGTATTTATTTATTTATTTATTTATTTATTTATTTATTTATTTATTAAAGATGTCCACCTCCTCCCATTTCCCTCCCACTCCTCTCACTCCTCCTCCCCCTCCCTCTCCAGTCCTAAAAGAAGTCAGGGTACCCTGCCCTGTGGGAAGTCCAAGGCCCTCCCCCCTCCATCCAGGTTTAGGAAGGTGTGCATCCAAACAGACTAGGCTTCCAACAAGCCAGTACATGCAGTAGAATCAAAACCCAGTGTCATTATCATTGGCTTCTCAGTCCACCCTCATTGTCAGCCATATTCAGAGAGTCTGGTTTGATCACATGCTCGATCAGTCCCAGTCCAGCTGGCCTTGGTGAGCTCCCATTAGATGAGTCCCTCCTTCTCCCTGGGTGGACGCACCCTTGTGGTCCTGACTTCCTTGCTCATTTTCTCCCTGCTTCTGCTCTTCATCTGGACCTTGGGAGCTCAGTCCGGTGCTCCAATGTGAGTTTCTGTCTCTATCTTCATCCATTGCCAGATGAAGGTTCTATGGTGATATTCAAGATATTCATCAGTGTGGCTATGGGACAAGGCCAGCTCAGGCACACTCTCCTCTGCTGCCCAAAGACCTAGTTGGGGAAATCCCTTTGAACACCTGGGAACCCATCTAGAGCCAAGTCTCTTGCCAACCCTAAAATGGCTCCCTTAATTAAGATATCTTCTTCCCTGCTCCCATATCCACCCTTCCTCCATCTTTTCTTCCTTCTTTTCTTCCTTCTTTCCATCCATCCTTTTTCCTTCATGTCAGTCAGTCTGTCTGCCTGTCATATCCAAAGTCAGAATTCTGTCTGTCTGTCATATCACAAGTCAGTGGTCAGGTAATCATCAGCTTTTGAGTTGCTATGTACAAGCAAATTCTTCTTAAAAGACTTTCAAAAACATAAAAAATCAAAAATAATATTATTGCATGTGTATCAACAATAGTGTGTTTGAAGTATATGTATCTGTGTGTGTGTGTGTGTGTGTGTGTGTTCACATGTTCTTTTCCAGTGAGATGCAAAATACTTTCTTTCGGGCAACGAAGATGATGATTACACCGTATGTAAAAACATTTGCATCATGAACCTGACACTGTTAATATGTATAACAAGTACCTATTTAATAGGCTCAGCAGCCTAGATAAAATAATCACTACTGGTTCAGTAATAATCATGTCTCAAGACAGTAGTTTTCTGAAAATCTTGCTATGATCTTTGCATGGGTATGCACAGATGCTTGCACAAAACATTTGTAACACATGCACACAGACACACACCATGTACACACATTTACATACCATTTACATACACATTTATGTACACACATTAAACCACACTACACATGTATGCATACCATACATGCTTACACCACACACTTATACACCTCTACACACACACACGCACACAGACACATGAACCATATACAAATCCACCCACCTGCACACATGCATACTTATACACCTCACATAAATATACCATCACACACACAGCAAATTCAAATATAAATCACATATACACACATTACACATTCATATATACCAGATACGTGCATTTTAAGAGATATTTTTAAGTTGCTTTGCATTATAGAAAATGATTTTATTAGTCTGATAAGACCCATAGAGTTGGTTTTCTTAGTCATTGATTTTGGAGTCCTTTAATTTTACTTCTTAGCCTCATTTTTGCCAAGTGTTATAGCTGATGAGTTATGATTTGATATGAGGCAACGGTTTTGTTTTGTAACAAGTTGGTAATACAGGTAGATACTGTATTTCTGGTTGATACCATATTTGAATCTTCACAGTTGGCCTATAGATTTCTTAGATCCACCCAGTAATACAGAAATTCCTTAGCACACCAATAACAAGGACTACATTTTACTTTTCTCCTTTCTACCTATTCCAATGTGTAATGAAAAGTACCAGGGTTTGTACTCTAATACACCTATTTTTTTAATTGAGTCTCTTCCACTTATCCAGATTCATAATTCATTCCTTGAATCTCAGTTTCTCTGTATAAGTGGATATGATAATATTTACCCTGATGTGCATTAGAACGAAAACAAACACAACAAATAAAACTTTCTTTCTCCTTTCTCCAATGTGTGATATTTAGCTTTGTTCTAATTTTATGTGTACAATATAAGTGTCCTCTGGAAGCTTTTGTAGGGAACTTACTATTGTGTATCTTTGGGAAGATTAATGAACATGTCTGTTCTGTAGAAGCCATATCAGGCACTAATTTTCATCCACATTCAAAGATTCATTCAGGACATTACTGTTTTCCAAATCTATGAATTTCTTAGACACTATGTTTGTTTACTTGTCCTTTTCACCCCAAACAAATGCTTTTCCTTGTTTTAGTTTTCCTCTAATTCTGTTTACGTGCCTCTTCCTTTTATGGTTAAGTGACAACAGTAACTGGAACACGTTATTTCTCTTGTTACAATTACCTCCAGCGATATTTTCAGCACATTAGAAGGTTGAAGATGGCTGCCTTAATAAAAGAAGGTTCAAAAGGTATCCCAGTAGGAGGAGAGAAATGAAATTCAAAGGAGAGAGAAGTTCTATGAACATGACCCAAGATAAAGAAAACCTGTACAATAAAGCTAAGACTTTGCTTTCAAGCTTCCTATTAAAGATGTTACATACTAGCCAGAGTTCTAGTCCCGATGCTATGGTGGTTAACTCCTCTGGTTAGAACATAGTCTTAAGAATTCAAAACTAGTAATAAAACTCTATTAGAGTTCTAAAGATCTGTAATAAATCTGAGTAAAAGATCTGAATCTGAGGATTTAGGGTGATAGGCAAAAGCAAGTGGGAAAGACAAATCTAAAACTCTGGTGCTCAAAACAACTCAAAATACACATTTCTTTGTTAGAATTTGGAGGGATTATAAGTTGCCACTTATGAGTAATAATGCAATAATATTAAAAGTGCATGAACAAAAATGTTTTCTGTTTATCAGATGCATTAGAATACCTAGTGTGTATTTCATATAAAGTTTTAGGTTACTATTTTATCAAATATATAAATATGTATAAACTTGACATATTTAACAAATATATATCTATGTTATGTGTTAAAATGTATATTTATTTTATATGTATATTACAGATATATATATGTGTGTATATATATATATATATATATGCCATAATGATAGCCATAAGTGTTCTTAACCACTAAGCTTTCTCCCCATGCCCGTTCCTGAATATTTTTATATCTCCTAAAGTGAATAACTATTATGTGACTCTCTTCCTGGATAAACCAGTGTTTAAATGATATCTTAAAAATCACATGAACACGAGCAAATATGAGGTAGATAATACTTCTGTGCATGTTTACATTGAATCTTCTTAATTAAATATTATTACAAATACTAAACAACTTGATTTTTGTTATATAGTGATTCTGTGAGCTAAACCCTGTTTTCTAGGCTAGACTTGCTAGTCAAATAAATTGCACAGCCACATGTTTTATCTTCTCAGCACTGGGATTATGATGGGTGTGCTATCATGCCTGCTTTTTTTTTTAATTTAAAACTTGGATTTTGGTTTTTGACAATATCATGCATCAATACTCTATTTACATGAATGTTACCCTTTATTATACCCCTACAACTTCTTGTATTTCACTACCTCACTTTCAAATTCATGAGCTATATTTGGTATTGCTCACATATATGGGTTTAGGGATGACCAAGTGGGGATGATTAGAAGGTGTGTCAGAGGTCTCTTCCCTAGAAAAGACTCATTCTTTCTCTCTCACTATACACTAATTGTTAGCTCTGTATATAGGGGTAGAAACTTGTGAGATTTCCCCATTCATGTTAGCATACCAACTGATGCAGTCATTTTGCAGATCTTGTTTAGGGAAACAATCTTTTCACTCCCTTTTCTACAGTTTTGTAACCTTTGGGTGTAGAGATTGTGATATAGATGTATCAGTTGGGATTGAGTATCACATTGTCAGTTATTCTTTTCATTTTGCCCAGTTGTTGCTTTTTGTGATGATCTTCCCCCCAAAAAGCTCCTTTAATGAGAAGAGAGAGCTGCACTTACATAATCACATGAATAAATGTGTAGAATGCAGCTATAAAGTATATTGTCTTGGGACAGTGACAGTAAGTTTTACTCTAAGGGTCTGTGACCAGTCATAAATAGTTGGCCATTTATAGCACCAGGCATGAAGTATCTCCTATTGAGTTCCTTAATTTCAACTAGACAGCTGTTGTTTGCCTCCAAGATAGAAATGCAACTCCTGCACTCTTAAGGACATCTTGCTATGCTGGTCAGCTTTGTACTCTATAGACGTTACAGCTGGATAGGACTGTTGATTGCTTTTCTCCCTTGTAAGCTGGCAATGTTCCACTCTGGATTTTTCACATGGTTTCTGGAGAGAAAACTCAGGGTTTCTTACTTAAGAAACAAACACTTCACCTACTGAGATGTGTTGGTAGCATCCCTTTCTCCATTTAAAATCATCCAGTTCATAATGATAAAACATAGATGACTGCAAAGAATTGTTTTCAAAGAAGCCTTGTGCCTGTGGTAGTCTACATCCTTTATAAAAGTTAAATAACAGGCTAGATTGTATTTTTAAAGATTGATAAGTTTGGTAAAATCAGACCAAGAAGAGTAAGACAACAAACAATAGAGTGCTATGTTTTAAAACATGTGTATTTTCATCAAGAGAGTTTTACAATTATAAAAATCCACAAATGGCTTCATGAGTCACTTCAGAATGTGACATAAACTCTTTTTTCTCCCTTTGTATTAAGCATGCGTATCGGTAGCATGACATCAGTCTGATTTAACGATCAGCAAAACTGTCTATTCACCAAATATTTCAAATATCAAGAAAGTGACTCTAATTTTGCAGTATCATCTAAGGCATCATGCAGCTTTAGAAACAGTCAATGAAGCTGAAGAAACATCCCCCCCTCAATGGTTTACTGAGAAGCACAGAAAAGAATGCAGCTTTCTGTAGCCTCTGCTTGCCATAAAACATAATCCCTTCTTAGGCTTGTTTTTACTTTTTTCTTTCAGGATGCTGATTTGTTCGAGTGCATCCCGAATAGGTATTATTTTGCACCTTTCAGTGTCTTTGTGTTGAATTTTCCTGTGTAGAACACACATGTGCACGATTATCCAGCTTTCTGCTGATTCCATTGTTGGCAGATTCTCATTCAGATGAGCATATGCACTTTGGCTATCCTCCTGATTTGTCCTCCTCTCACTTGGGATACATTGATTATCTCCCATTGTAGGTGAAACACACCTACCTGGCACATTTGTACTTACTTCTGCCTCTGTTTGGAGACTCAGCAAATTCAGCACAATGCTATGTATTGAACTTATCGGTCAATTCTTCCTTCCTTGCATGACTGAGTCATTCAATGGAATCAGCACAATACGAGAAGCAGACAGGATACCAACTTAAATATTTTTAACAGAAAATTGAAAATAAAAATGCAGACCAAATTTGAAGCCCAATAATCCACATATTATATTTTCTAAATGGGCCCCCTCTCTGTATGTCATTTAGTATCTAAAAAGATACATAGAAAATTTAATGTACAGCAAAATGATAAAAAAAAAATAAGGGAAGCCAGTAGCTTATGTAGAAAATCTACCCTAAGGAAACAAACAAAAATATAATCAATAAAGAAATAAAAATCAAAATGAGCTCATTTTATTTGAATCACAAAACTAATAAAAATCAATGAAGTAGTTTGCACTAATTGCTTAGTCTTTGGAACTGACTAAAGACAAACTCTTAGTCTGTGCTTTTCAGCAAACCTCAACTATGTGGCTGGCCACTGACAAGGCATGAGAATAAACAAACAGGAACTCTGGAAACAGGGTAATACTTAGTGATAGAATCTCACTTCCCTGTCAACCAGGCTATAGCCCCTGCTCTATATGAGTTTTGGAAACCACAGATCTCAAAATAAAGCAAAATTTTGATTAGGTATATGGAGAGAAGCAGAAAGCATAGTTAATAAAGGGTAAGTATTGATACTTTGTGCATGGAAAGTTCCAATTATATGCAGAGAAGAATGCTAAATAAAATGTCTTACAACATCAAAGCTAAGATAAAGGGTGTTAAATTGATAAGATGATTTTGAATTCCTTATCTTACATGGCTAGTGCTAAAAAAAGAAAAAAAAACATTCCCAACTCAGTGTTTTATAGCTACTCAATCACAAAATAGGCTTAATGCATTTCATAATGCTATTAAGAGAGTTAAATAAGTAGGATTTGAGATAAGAGTTTTGTATATACAATAAACATTCTAAGGAGGGCCATCACCATTTCAGTTATCCTAAGTAAATCTGATTCTTATCTTTAGTTTATAATCTCACTGGTGCAGTTATTAAATTTAAAGCTATTGTTTCCCTGCTAGGTTCGTAGACCAGCTGTCAAAGGCCATATTCATAAGGAAAGAAAACAGAGAACAGTTTTAGATAAGCGAAGAATGCCAACCTAGAGTGTTTACTTTCTATGAATGCAAGATGCCTCACACAGGTTTGGTTACAACATCCAAGCACGAGTAACATAAACATATAGAATGCAAAACTAATATAGTAGACACATCCTATAAATGAAGGCTGCTCATTCGTTTCCTGACTGCTCAGATTCATATAATCACATAGAAACTGTATTAATTACAACACTCTTCGGCCAATGACTCAGTCATATTTTTAACTAGGTCTAACATGTTGAATTAGCCAATTTCTATTAATCTATGTATCAGCATGACTCTGTTGCTTACTGGTAAGGATCCAGCATCTCTTTCTTTCGGGAACTGCATGGCATCTTCCCAATTCTGCCTACTCTCTCTCTTTATCTCTGTTTGGATTTCCTGCCTGCTTTTATTATGCCATGCCATAGGCCGGAGCAGCTTTATTCATCAACCAATAAAGCAAAACGTATGTAGAAGGACATCCCACATCATTTTTAAAATTTTCCTGACTCTAAAAATGGTCTGTCAGTTACTCTAGGCCTTAGCCAAACTACAAATCACTGAGTGATTGCCCACATAGCCGGTTGTCTCTGTCATTTCTTGCCCCTTTTGGAAGTTGCTTGATTGAACTTCTTGTTTACTCAAGAAATATTATTTCCCTTCTCAGGTATTTGATGTGGTTAAAGACAAGATAGTCATAGTAAATTTCCTCTCATGACTTAGCCAAGCCATTTTTAATATAAGATTTAGACTTCTTAGGATAGGATAACTATTGAAACATTTAGCATATGTTTCTTATTTGATGTTTTTCATGCTGGTTGTACTTCTAATTTTTATGTATGTATTGCCTCTTCTTTACCCTGGACAACACCTAATATTTGTTCTTATTGTATATAGTTTTGTATTAGGCTTAAAACTCTCTTATTTAGACAAAAGGGGTAGGTTGTGTGAGAACTCCTTCAGCAAATAGCCTTCAAGATAATGGCCCACCTTGGGCATGGTTTCATGTATTATAAATGCTGATGCAAAGCTTGCAAGTAGAAAGTAGAAAAAGAGAAGATCTCCTGAGTAAATTGGGAGCATGGGGACTTTGGGGGAGGATTCAATGGGAGGGGAGTGGCAGGGAGAGGAGCAGAGAATAATGTAGAGCTCAATAAATATCAATAAAAAAATAAAAGCTTGTACAGCTTCTTGGCTGCTGGATTTGGCTCCAGTCCCCAGAACATATAGAGGACAGTAGATCACTACAATTTCTTTGAATTTATCCCCAGATAAAGAAACCTTTGTTATACTTTATTCTTGCATATGGTGGAACTCTTTTATATTCCCACAACATACAAATGAGCATACTGATTAGGAAGGATTACATATTAATAGTATGGCTTGAGTTGACGAAAGTATCGTGTTAAAGCAGAATCACATGTTAAATATTCTGGTTAAAGGAAAAGAATCACAATGGACGAATTGGCAATTTTCAGAGCAAAACAGTTTGCAACCAGCTACCTTGTGTACTGTAAGTTTTAGACAGCACCTATCATGTGATGTCAAATACTGATTCAAGGATTAAGTGAAATGCAATCAATTTTTATTAAAAACCTAATAAAAGTAACAGTCCTCGTCCCTGTTTGTTTGTAAGCTTGTTTGTATAATTTCTTGTTGATTGTGTCTACATTTCTGGTTCAGATCGTGATATAGGAATAGCATCCCTTCCCTCAAATTTCCAGCTATTGAGCCCTGAAAGTAAAATGCTGGCAAATTAAATTCAGAATTCATAATTCAGCAATATACTATGAGGTCTTCAGCTATTGGTTCATTTTAAAGTACATAGTCACAATCCTAGAAAGTACAAAATACCTCAAAAAAGAAGACAATAGTCATAAACATATACATATATATGTACACACACATATACATATACATGCATAGTGGAAATGCCAAACCCTATTCTGTTCCTTTGTCAGCTTTGAGAACTGAATAAAGTTTGATACTTTTGATACTCAGTGTCACAACTCTTGAAAATACTTCTAAAAACCTCAATGCCAGCAAACTTTAGTGCCTGACAGGAGCTAGACACATTATGAAAATGACACACATGGTTTCTGTTCAGATCTCCTGGGGGAAGAACGTCATCCAGGCATCAACCTCCAGCAGAGGCTCAGAGTGACAGAAGCAGCCTTTCTGAGAAGGCACCTAACTGTCTCCATGAGTGAAAGCTGAGATTTGGGTGCTGTTTTCTACAGCCTTGACAGTTCCTGACTTGCTGGTGAGATGAAGCAGAAAGACTCACTGCTAAGAGCTGGTTTTGACCTAACAAGGCAAGTGAGAAAAGTTTTTCCTGGTCACTTAAGAGATTGCATAATCTCAGTTCTAATATCTCTAATAATCCTTTGATTTCTGTGGTTGATTGGTCGACCTTTAATTTAGACGTTTTTGATGCCTTCTCATTGATTAACAAGTATTACACTGTTCGGCTGAGTATATGAAGCAGTAGTTGTAGTCTTTGCCAAATTATTTAATTTATTTTGAACTTCAGTGTACTCATTGTCACTGTCAATGAAGGAGGAAGACAGCATTTTCAGCCCAGTGTCTTTGCAAACATAAATAAAGTGCCCAGCACAGTAACTGCCCGATAACTCTCCATGACAGTACTGCATATGTTCATCCCCATAGCCCATTTATTTTAAGCCTAAGGCATCTTCAGGGGCTAAACTCTATAATGCTGTGAAACAGTTTGTAATCTCCTTTGTTGACTGTACATTGTGACCTTATATTGCTCCAAGCCAGTATCTGGTTATTCCCACAGAAATACAGTTATCCTGGTATATTCTAAATCTCTATCATGCCCTCAATCATGCCTGCCAGTATCATTACACAAATATTGCTTTCTGCAAGACAGTGTAAGGAGAGATTGTCATGTGTTCGCTTTAAAAATATTTGGTATCGTCAGATGTTTTCATTTCCCTCTAACCTATCTGTTTATTTCATTAGTAACTGTGTGACTTCATTTGTCAAATTGTTCTTCTGATTGCCTAGAATCCTCTTCCATTCTTGAAATAGAGTCATCCTGTATGGGTATTATACTAGTAATTTGGTACTTTTAAATAACTGGTATTTTTTAACTGAGATAATACTAACCCCAAAACAAAGATTGGTCTTCTGGGATAGCTAAATGCTCATCTAGCTGGAAAACCCAAGTTGATTTCTGGATTCTATGGTTCAAAGGGAGAACTGACAGCTGGTGGTTACAACCTAACTTCTACAGGACAGCACAATGACCTGAACATACCCACATAGACATCCTCCCACACCAATTAAAATTTAAACAAAAATGTGCACATATTCAGAATTTCAACTACCTATTAGTACCTAATATTTCAACATCCACAATAATCATTATATATATATATATATATATATATATATATATATATATATACACCTACTCCATTTATAAAATTTTCTTTTGAAATTCTGTTATCTTCTTCTATGTTCTAGTTTATTGGGATTGGGTTTTAATGGTAATAATGTTAAAAAATAGTAATGACTACTATTTATTGATATTGGCTTGTTCATTGGTTACAGTTCTATTTATATCTAAAATATTTTCTTAAAGATAAGGGTTGATGCAATAGCTAATATATATACATAATATGATTGATTTTTCATCTTGTCTCTCAGTGAAGCCAGGCAAATCATTTTGCAGATACTGTGAGATGATATGTGTTGTAAAGTACACTTAGATTCATTTTTCACCCAATATTATGTGTTGGCATACAACTTTAATGGCCTCTTTCTGTCATTCCCCCCTTAGTTGTAAGAATGCTGGGGTAATGGTTGTTGGCAAGTGATGAGCAAATAGTGTAAAAAACAAAATGAGATGATCAAAACATTTATAAAAATGCTTGTGAAAATGTAGTTGTCGAAAATACGTATCTTGATGCCTTCCAGAATAAGTTAATATGCATTTTTTTTAAAAAAATATGCTTACTCAAAACCTTTACACAATGTTCACAGTATCAATGTCTATGATAATCACTCGCAGAGTGGAAAGAACTAAGAAATCCACCAGTTGGATGGATTAACAAAGCATGGCTTAGGCTTAAATTTATTATTTGACAACCATAGAAAAGTATGGGACTATGGTACACACTGTATTTTGTGTTAAATTTAAAAATATGCTAAATGAAATAATATGACCCTATATATGTAAATGTTGAGAATGTCCCATTCTATCAAGACATAAATAAGGTGTTGAATTCCAGGATCTGGGGGTGGAGCAAAATACAGTTATGGAGTTTCTTTTGGTTATGTAAAAAAATGTTTGGAAGAAGAAAGAATTTTTGAATTTTGTGACTATAATAAAAGTTATCAAATCAAGCCCTTAAAATGATAAAAGAAAAATTTTATATTGCTTTCAATTTGATATTAGCAAACATTAAAAACAAGACATTAAATATAATGTGAAATCATCACAGATCAAAATAAAATTGTGGAGATTCTTTTATATTATGAAGAGTATCTCAAGTGTCAGTTCCAGGATGATTGACAAATATAGATTAATCTTTGCATACATAATATCAAGGGAACAGTTGAGTGAAAAAGAAATGACAAAAAATTAAAAGCCAAGTTAATGATAGTCTGCTTTGGGTGGGAAGCATTCTCTACAGGTCCGTGTCTCTAGGCTTGGTTTCTATCCAGTAGGACTATTTTGGGACTTGATGGGAAATTTATAATTAAGACCTTGAATGGTGGAAGTCTGGATTAGGTATTCCCCAAAATAGATACATTTTGTTCCTGCCTTTATGGTTGCTCTCTTTTTTTTTCTTCTATTAAGTTAGCAACCATCTCCTCCATATCACCCAGTTGCCCTGACATTCAACCCTGTTGTAGTCAGAAAGCTATAAAAGCAGGTGTTGGAGGATGGGCTACTTGGCCCCTTGTTTGTTTACTGGCTGCCCAGATCCTGGTAAATAATCACACAGAAACTGTATTAATTAAATCACTACTTGGCCCCTTAGCTCTAACTTCTTATTGGCTAACTCTTACATCCTAGTTTAACCAATTTCTAGTAATTTATGTATTGCCACAAGGCTGTGAATTATCTGCTAAAGTTCCTAGCATCTGTCTCCAGGGGCTCCTTGGCTTCTCTCTGTCTCTGCCCTTCTTTCTTTCAACATACAGCATAGCTTACCCAGCAGTTCTGTTCTTCCCTGCCATAGGCTCAAAGCAATTTCTTTATTCATTAACCAATAAAAGCAACACATAGAAGGAGCTCCCACACCAAACAGGTATCTCTTGAGTTGAGACTTCTGAAATCATGATCCAAAATCTGCCCCCCCTTTTTTTTCTTTAAGATATTTGTCACAGCATCAAGAAACAGATTTTGTCAGTAATTATTCATTCTGGTAATACTTGCTGTCCCTCACCAAATGTAAACAGTCGCAATCAAAGTTTGGTGAAATATGTATATATATCTGCCCCTGAAATTTCCAGATGTATGATGTGGCAAATCATGTCAGGAAGGAAAGACTGCAAAAAAGGGTAACTTGCTACAGAGCTGATATAAAGAACCATTTCATAGGAAGTTACCTTCTCAACTGAAAGGTGAAGTAGGAGTTCTGCATGCCCGGAGGAAACAGTGAGCTGTGAGACAAGCGTTGCCTTAGTTTAATCCAGAAGACTGAGTAGTTTTACATCCAGCACAGCCATGCACCCTGTCCATACTACAAAAAGCTTAGTATCATGATGTTTTGGTCTAGTTTGTAAGCCTTCAATTTTCTCCAGCATTTTTTTTGAATTTCTGTTCAGTAGAGGGCATTATAAATATTTTTTTCTGCAAGGCTGAGAAAACACATTTTCCTTTATGAATTTTTCATGCACTCCCTTATGCTTCTGTGCTCTCTGCCCCTTTGCCTGGCCTGAAATCTACTTCTTACTTATCTAGTTCATCCTTTGCTATTTGCCAATGCAAATGTGAGGAGAAAATCAACTGAAATTCCATAGGTGTGTTCACACTGAAAACTGGAGGGGAATAAGGCAAATAGAGTAAGTATCTAGAGGCAAAAAGAACATATGTAGTAAGTAGATATGTGGTCCAGCAGGATGAGAAGACAATGAGATGAGAGAACAATTGGGAAGAAATTACAGGTTAGTGTGGAAAATGGATATCAGGCTGATGAATTATTTAAAATTCAAAATACATGCAAATTTTTATTTCACTTAAACATTTTACCTGATTTATTATTGTTTTTCGTTCTCCCTCTTTTCTCCCCCCTCATGTTCTCTGTATTTCTCTCTCTCTCTCTCTCTCTCTCTCTCTCTCTCTCTCTCTCTCTCTCTGTGTGTGTGTGTGTGTGTGTGTGTGTGTGTGTGTGTGTGTGTGTGTGTTTATCTGTTACCACTCTGGGTACCAGTAATGTCTTGCTGCATATATAGAAGTCAGAGGACAACCTTTGGGAATTTGTTCTTTTCTTCCATCTTTTTCTTCTACCATGGAATCTGGGTATCAAATTTAGTTTATAGAGTTTGCATAGTAAATTATTTAAATGCTATTCAAAGATTTTTGGCGATTAAGAACTGCATAATTATGATCCATTAAGTATGTGATTGTTATTCATCTTTTAGCGTTTTCTCATAATTCTTAATGTAATGATGACAGACCCAATATCTCCTTGTTTTCTGTGGAATTACTACCATATTTTATTCCACATTGCATGAAATAATAACACCATTATAGGAGTTTGATTTCAGCAATTCTTTAAATACATTTATTCATAATAGAAATTACAGTAATATGAATACATGTTAGACCTCTACATTGATGAAAATGATAGAATGTATGAAACTATGTCTTTACAATAATTTTCTTTGTTTTAAGAAGTCATGAAAGGTTTCATATAAATACAATTCAAATTCAATAGTTTCTTCTATAATGATTATGAAACTTCTTAGGATAACTAACTGTTGAAATCAGATTTCTATGAGGAACCTATTAAAATGGGTCTCCTTCAACTTGAGTAAGTTCATGCTTAAAAGCTAAATTACTAAGAACAGTGAGGAAAAATTAAATAAATTTCATACAAGTGGAGAAAGAGCAATGAAAAACAGTCTTAGAGAAACATACTTACAAATGAGTACAATATTCCTGACAATGAGAAATATATTATTATCACAAATTTTGATCAAAACAGTTCGGTTCAGACACCTGGTGAAAAGGAGTTATTGTTTCAGCAATGTCATTCTATGGCAATCAACAGGACGGTTTAATTGCACATATTTTTATGTTTGTAATTTTATCTAACATAATGTATATTCAAAGAGAAAAATAGTAAATAATTGAACTTGTAAAATAAATAGGACTCAAAGCTTCCAAGAAAGGCACAATATGAAATGAAGTATGGAAGTTACTCTACAGCAAACTAAGAGAAGTTGGGGCTTGACATTGCTACATAAAGACTATACTCATTCAGGTCTAGGGCATCCAGGGCTGCACTGTGAGATAAAGTCTCAAAAATAAACTAGAAAAAGAGGGGGGAAAGCCAAAGAAATGGAAGCAATTTGTGCTAATTTAATGTCTATCCTAGCTGAATTATATAGATCCTTGATGATTTATGGTGACATTTTTATATGATAAATTTTACAAACAAAATTGAATTTTTTAAAGAATTTATATCACATGTATATAACTGGCTATTTATCTCACTTCTCACACATCCTACTTTTTAAAACACTATGAATCTGGAATTTGAGATTCTAGTTCATCTATAGATGGCTTTCTATATTGATTAGAAAGTTGGAATATTTATTCCCTTATGTCACATATGTGCTACTTAGTTGAAAGCAATGCAAGATCTAGAAAGAAAATGCTTTAGCTCCAGCAATAAAGTTTCTAGTTGGGTAAATATATGAATTTATCTTCAACATCTGTCAAATCATTAAAAGAATTGATCCAGATGAAAAATTGCATTTATATAAGATAGCTGTATTGAAACAGATGAAGTAGAAATGGCATTGGGGTCAGGTCAGTCCCAGAGTCAGAATATTCTGTTTGTGTATAAGTGAGAGCTGTTGCACTGTTCCTAGGTATGAGAGCAATGCTGATTTTTCTAAAATACCTTTGCAAATGGAAACCTTGAAGTTGTCTTGGTTTGATCGTTTGGTTGACTGGCTTTCATTTGAATGAAAACTACATTCACCTACTGATACTTGGATCATATGTCAGCGAAAGAAACACAATAGAAATTTACTGATTTTAAAATTAGTGGAAATTAAGATACATTCAGGTTATGTTAATTTTAAAAGGAACTGTGAGAGAAAGGTTTCAGACACTGATGGCAATTTTGACAGGAGAAACTTGCCTAAGTTTCCTCATGCTGGGTGAGTAGACTGACAGCAGAATTAGAAAATAGATTAGAGTAGATTTGTGTAGATGAAAAGTGGAATGGATTGGAATGGAAAATAAAAAAGGCAGGAAATTGCTTTAAGACAGATTTTGAAAACCGGAAAAAAGCTGCAACATGCTGGGATTTTTAAACTGTTTCTATTTGCTATGGGAAGGATCGAGACATCCTAAGTATAAAATAGAAAGAATAACTCACTAATGTATGTATTATCAGATAAGTGTAAGCAATGACAGAGAAGTGTGAATCTGAAAACCAAAACAAAAGAATTCATTCATTTCATTAGTAGAAGAGAGCTGGAAAGCACCAAGTACATATAAAAGGGAAAACAGAGCAAAGTTCACTTGAATGTCAACTCAATAATGCATAGATATAGTAGAGTGATGGAGGAAGGTCATTGATTAAAAAATAAAGAAACTGCTTGGCCCTCATAGGTTAAAACATAGGTGGGAGGAGTAAACAGAACAGAATGCTGGGAGGAAGAGGAACTGAGATCAGAGGCCATGCTCCCCTCTCCCGGGCAGACAGGATCTATGAAGCTGCGACCCAGGATGGACGTAGGCTAGAATCTTCCCAGTAAGTGCACCTAGGGGTGCTACACACATTATTAGAAATGGGCTAGTCCAGGTGAGAGTTAGCCAAGAAGAGGCTAGATATAATGGGCCAAGCAGTGTTTAAATGAATACAATTTGTGTGTTGTTATTTCGGGTAAAGCTAGCTGGTGGTGGAAACTGGGTGGCAGAATGCAACCCGCGGCTCCTTCAACAGTAGAGGGATAAGAAATTACAAGGAAAGCCATTAAATGAGGGTGAACCATGCATATGTTAAATGTAGTTCAATATACATAGATATATTGAAGACTGAAGGTTTGAAAACATACCTTAACCTGTTATTCTACACACTGGGTGAATCATGGCTTCTGACTCCTGGAAACTTCTTCGTAATATAAACTCAAAAGGATATCCATGCATCTTTTTACTTAATATATTTCTACTTATAATTAGCATTTACTTTTAATATTTGCAAAATATTTTTATGTACTGTATAAAAATATTTTTATAGTAAAAGTGATAAATTTGTAAGGTCAGTTTAACCACCTAGGCTTCTCCAGCATCAACTTAGTAGAATCTTTACAAAATGATAGGGAGTTGACACGGGATATGAAGTGACATATACATGCACACACAGAGACATACACACACACACTTATGTGCACGTGCACACATACATACACACTTACAATTTCACTTCTAATTATTTTTTTAAATTCACTTCTAATTATAGACATAAGTAGATTAGAGTAAAATAGGAGAAAGATAGATTATAGGCAGAACCTATAATTTATCTCTCAGAATTTACCTCTTAAGACATGAGGAAAGTAATGGAGGAGAAGACAGGTGGAAGTAATGAAGTGATGAAGAGATCACAGCCATGAACTGACTGTCAGAAAGGAGTGTGCCTATGCATAATCCCAGTCATTGACAGAGTCCCCTGTCCTGTCTGATGACTGCAAGCAGTTAATATGTAGCTGGTTTTTCCTGGCAAGCTGATCCTGTCATGGGCAAAGTTGGATGTAACTAATCCAATAGAGGCCCAATAGTAGACTAGCAAAGTAGGGAATGAACTTGGAAATTCTGGGTGTAAGTATCAGATGAGAGGATGTAGCTCCCCTAAGTCATAAGGTAAATGCAAGTCATGTGAACCTTTTGTACAGAAAGATAAACTCTTGCTTTTTTCCCCATTTGCACAATTATCTCAAGAAAGTTATCAAACTTTTCTTAGGTCTCTGACCTAGGAAGTGAGGTAATGGCAGAGGTTCAACCCCATTTCAGTAAGGCTTAACTAGAGACTCATGTGGTATGAGGAGGGCATGGTGTGGTACATGGAGCAGTGGTGACGATGGGCAAATGTTTATAATGAAAAGGACCGAGGTCATTGAGTAAATGAACATTCATTGAGCATGATATAGGCGAGGAGGGGTTCATCAGAGGAGATGATCTAGTCCTTTAGTGTCCTCGTCTGACTTCGTTACATCAGGCAGCCCCTGTGAGCTTTCTGTACCTGCCTCCCCCTGTTTTGTGCATACCAGGGAACACAATGTAATGATGACAGGGCCTAATTATCCAGAGGTCTCTGGAGACTTTACCTGGATTTTCAATGTTTCAAAATACCACTTTCTGATGTTTAAGAACGTATACAATGTGGATATATTGTTGGTAGTAGTATCCAAATATCAAATATCTTACTAAACTCTTATCTTATAAAGCAAATTTTTATTGTTTCATTTTTCTCCAAACTGGGGCTTGAACACAGCTCTGACTTTGTTCATGGTAAACAAGAACCCTACTTCTGACCACTACTCTTAGTCTTATTTATGTTTTTATTTTATTTTGTTTTGTTTTAATGCTGAAACATAATTCTCTTTTTACCCAGAATAACCTATTATGTATTTGGTAGTTTCGGTGGTTGAAAGACTAAGTACCATTTCATTTCAAAACTTTAAACATTTTTAAATTTAATTCATTTTCAAATTTTTCATGTGAGAGGGAGTCAGAGAGAACAAGCTATATGCATGGATGTCCTGAAATTGCCTGTCTTCTCAGTTATGAAAGTCTAGGTAAGGATGTCAGGCTTGATGGCAAGTGCATTTGCCATTGATTCTTCTCCCAGGCCCTCATCTGGAAGCTTGACAGTATGGACTCCAGAGTTTAAAGACATTGCATTCTGTCTTTCTTACCTCAAAGTTCTCTTAGAGCATGATCCTCTGAGAACCAAGTACTTTCAGGGAACTAAAATCTTCCCCAGCTCACACAATGAACTAACACAAGCAATATGTACCATCCCTTTTGAAATAATAAATGAAAACTGTGAAGAAAGTTAAGCAATTGTTTTTGACAATGAATAATGGCAGGCAGCACAGAACAATGGTTCCACACACAATAGCAACACAAAAAGACAAGCTCCAGTATTGCGCTGGCTTTCATCCTAAAGGACTTATCTAGTGTGGTGAAGCAGAGGGGAATCCAGGTGTGTCTAGCCCTACCACAGTAATCTGAGAAACTGAGCAATATTATCACAGTATATGATCATTCTGCTCAATTACATCTTGTGGAATTGATGTTGGAATATTTGTATCTCTCCATGTATTGCATATATATTGATTAATAGTTGTCATGGTTGCAATTATACAAGACAAGCTTTGGTTGTTTGGATGTCAAAGGACTGGATTATTGGAGCAGAAAAGACTGCCTAAGATGTGCAGGAACAAGTGAATGTTGCATTCAAAAGAAAAGAAAAACTCCATTGGATGGAAATCATTATTGTGCTATTAGGAGATGACAGAAGAGTGAGGAATTAGAAAACTACACTGTCTGGAGGCTTTCTTAAATATGTGTGCTGTATGCCTGGCCAGGAAGCTACTGACGGGTTTGTCTGGAGTGTGAATTCTTGTGCATGTACAAACAGTGTGTCACGATGCTCCCTTGAAAAAGCACTGCATTTTTTGACAGTATATAAATCATATTAGAAGAATCTGTTTAATTTCCATTGAACATAAAAAACAGAGATCTAAATTTTGTTGAGTTTATTATTGTTGAACAACTCACCAAGTTTTTCAAACACTCAATATATTTATGAAATGTGAGTCTATGAATTTTGGCTGGTTTATGTAAATAATCTATTGTCAATTAACTGTCTCATATTAAAGTGCAGATTTCAAAGGATTACATTGCACTATTCAGTCAGACATTTCCTGTGTCTTGGTCCCAATTCACATAATAGTTTCCTTATTTTCTTTGTGTGTGTGTGTGTGTGTGTGTGTGTGTGTGTGTGTGAGAGAGAGAGAGAGAGAGAGAGAGAGAGAGAGAGAGAGAGAGAGAGAGAGTTGTTTGAAGTTACTGCAGTAAGAAGATGTATTCATTGCAAATGTGATCACTTTCATTCTTTTGTATCACTTTAGTTTGGGTATAATTTTTGCCTTCTCACATAGAGAAGAGCTATGTTAGAATTTTTAGAATGGCAGGAAATACAATACAGTATTATCTTTCCCAAGAATGGAGGCAAGGTTTTCAATAAATTCTTATTCAAGTGAATCTTACTGACATGTGTTGGGGCTGAAGCTGGAGCCTTTTCCCTATTCAAAACATTGTCCTGAAAATTATTTAACTATTTTGAAATTATGAATATGTTTTGACAGGTGATTACACTAGTAGGCGAAGCCTAAAGCTTGTTTCTATAGATATTTCATTTGAGTACTTGAAGAAAAAATGCATGTTAAAGGGTCTCAAGTGAGTTTTTAATTATTACTTTATGATTTTCAAACAGACTGAAAGAACTGTAAGTTGTTGGGTATATTTTTATTTCTTCTATATTTTATCATAAAACAAGTTACTTTAAAACTATTAAATAATTAACTTGCCGTGGTCTTTTGGTTATTTAGGTGTCCCAAGACTTTATGTGTTTATTAAGTGATTATACTTATATATGCTTTGTTTTGAGTTACAGTGCCTTGATAACAGTTTCTGAGAGATAACAAAATTGATTTATCAAAAATTTAAAACACAATGTTCCATTAATACTTAGTTCATCACCTCCTAAAATGTGCTATCTGTATTCTGTTTTCTATAGCATTCGTCAGATATTTGCCCCAAAAATTTCTTCAGTTAATTATTTTCCTATCATACTATTGTCATTTGGTTAAACAATAAAATTAGCAAGAACATGGAGTATTGTCACATTCTGTACTGTCTTAGTAAAGTTTGTTACTTATGATATCTTTGTGCATGGTACTAATCACATGCTAGAGAGTTGCTAACATAATCTGAATGGGGCTAATTTTCTTACATTTTCTTTGTTTGTTCAGAATCAATGGCATGCTGCACAGAGCACACATGGAATGTGATGAGTGTTTTAAAAAAAATGTGTGCTTTCTGCTCATCATTCAAATAAAATCAAGCCGTGACTTCATGGTATTCAGAAAGGGCTCCTTGGCACTCTTTTCTAGTGCTGGCCTTGATTGCCCACAGGAATGGTCTCTTCTGATTCACCATACCTTCTGTTATTTTTACATAATTTCTCAGCTGTGAGCACTGACCTTACAATACATAATTTTATTTGTCTGATTAAGAAATGTTCTGGAATTCTTAAGTAGCAGTTTATGCAATGGTAGTTTGATCTATTCAAATTGCTATGAGTGCTATAGATGATTATATTATATCTCATTTCTCCATTATGTCATTGATGAGCCCTTTAGTTGGTTCTATTTTCAGACTAGCACAAAGTGATTAGAATAGGTATACTATAACCTAGAACAGGTCTTTCTGTGAACATATGCACTCATTTCTCCAGAAGACCTTCCAAATAGCAAACATATTTGTTAATTTTTGTGTTGCCTATTGTAGGGTCTGTGTTGAGTCACTGTTTAAGGGTAGAGTCCATTAAGTCAAGGAGGGCATGGCAGTAGAAGCTTAAGGTGGCAGTTCATAATGCATCTATACCCAGGAAAGAGACAGAGGTGGAGACTGATCCTCAACTTGCCCAGGATCCCAGTCCACCAGTTGATGCTAACCTCAAATAACCTCCAGTTATTTTTCAGTTATCATAGTCATGACAGTCCCTCAGAACTATGCCCAGAGACCATCCTAATCTAGGTAACCTTCCACAGGCATGATGAGAAGTTTATCTTCTAGGTAGATCTTACCATGTTTACCGCCATTATTGACCATTCCAGTAACAGAAGCATAAGAGCACATTATTCATAAATTGCCCACTGTTACCTGTTGCGTTCCAGACTCAATGGATTCATTCATTCCAGGATAGGAGCATGTGGATTAGAAATACTAGATCTGAAAAAACCAGAGATACAAAAGAAAATGACAGAGACAGAGGAATAGATTCTGGAGGGCAACCCAGTGAATACAAAATTCTCCAATGTTTATTTTCCTTATGCTTATATAACCCCAATACAAAGGGGCGGAGGAAAAGATTGCTTTTCCAAGATCAAAAGAACAAAGCAATTACCTCTTCAATATCCAAAAAAACATGTAACTATTTCCTGAGTTAAGTTTTCTGTTGTTTAGGCAGGACCTGCAGCAAACACACCTTAGACCAAGCATTCTGTAGACAGCTACACCCTGGTACAAACCTCCTGTCATAACTTTGAAAGAGCAAGAATAATCCCGAACTCTCTGACCTTTGGTCAAGGTAGAATAAATTCACAGCCATGGACCCTGACAATTATCCAAATGATTGTTATATCCCTCCCTATCACCAACAATGTCTGTAAGTCCCATTCACTCCCATACCACCACTGCATGCATATCTCTAGTACATTTTTAGTGTTAGTTATTCTTGTCAACATGCATGTACTGTGCTTGTGTTGTGTTTAATTTGATACTTATTGATGACTATTGATTGTGGAGTACTTCATTTAGGAAAATATTAATGAATTCTTCATTTTTTAATTTTAAAATTTAATACAAGAAGCAATCACTTTCTCTTTATATGCTTTTGTTTTTCCTTTAAAAAGTGGTACCATTAGCAGCACTATAATCCATTGCCATGAAGAGTAAATAAGCTAAAATTTAACACATTCCAAACATAGACATAGGGTAATCAACCACTTAGATAATATAACAAGAAAATAGTATATTACTATTCTACTAGTGGGAGAGTTATTATTGAGAGGTACAATGGTATAGTGTTTTGTTGGGAATTAGCTCAATATGGGAAATAACCAGGCAAGTTTAAAGATAAAAATTATATTTTTAATGGTTATAAAGAAAAACTCATGCCACAAAAATGGGGAGTGTGACTTCATCTGTGTCCGGCAGGAGTAGCCCAGAGAAAGTGAATCTGGTCCCTCTCAGTTTTTCTTCCTTTGTTCCAGATAGCCACAACTTAACTGGGTGTGATTGGTTAACAGAGCTTCCCTATCAGTGTTTATGAGTGTAGTACTAAATACAGTAGGGTTTATGGAATACTAAATGAATCAGCACATTTCTTTGCATATAGCAAGTACTGTAAATGCATAGAGAGTAATTAGCAGAAATAATCCATTCTATCATCGTTGTGAGTACAGTGCTTTAAAGTACTCACCAATAAGAATTTATTTAACCTTTTGAAATATTGTGATAAATTAGTATTAACCAAATAAACAGATTTGCCTAATGTTCTTTTAAAGTAATATTCAGCCCTGGGTTTGATTCAGTTGTATGTTGATGTGTGAAATTATAAAGCTCAATTGACTTAGAAAACAAACACAAGCCAAAAAAAAAATCAAAAAACAACAACAGCAACAACAATAAAAATAATTTGGCCTCTTGTTTAGCCTCTAATCTGAGGGAGAGCAATCTGCATGTGACTGAAGTCAGCTAATATTTCCTCCTTCCTTGAAAACATGGGTGGATAATGCTTTCCTTCATTCTGCTGCTGGTGGCATCCAAGGCATCACTTCCTCATGTTCTAGGGAACTACCCAAGTGTGTTTTATGGTGGAGAAACAGGGATATAAAGACTGATGGGAGAAGCAGTCTCTGGAGAACCAGGTTTAGTGCAGTTTCTTCCATCTAGTTTCATTATCCAGAGCAAATTATAAGGGCAGTCTACATTCATGGGCCAGAGAATATGTATTTAGATGTAACCTGGTACAGTTAAAGATTTATGAATTGCAAATAAAGAATTACTTTTTAATCTACTTCGTAACTGAAAAAAATATGAAAAATATCATTCAGTGGCTAAGAGCTAGTCTCAAAGAGGTTATTATAAAGTGTGGTGGATAAAATGAGAAATGACCCCCCCCCCACAGTCTCAGATATTTGAGCACTTATTCCTGAGTGGGCGGCACTGTGTTAAGAGGCTATGAGACATTTAGGAGATGGAACCTTGATGGAAGATATATACTACTTGAGAATTTATAGCCTTGTTCTACCTCTAGTCTGCTTCTCTAGTGCCTACACATGGTTTCAAATATGTGTCTCATCTCTCTTCTCCCACTACAGCTGCTGTGCGTCCCTGAAATTACAGTCTCCTTCTGGGCATTTTAGGCAAAATAAACCTTTTTTCTACAGGTTGCTTGGTTGCTTTTAATCATGGTATTTTACCACAGCAACAAAAAATAACCGATACATAGAACCCTAAAGTCTGTCAGAATACAGTACCATACTACTTTAATTTCCCGTTTTTAAGTAATAAGTATTTTAATCTCAAAATTCATAAAGAATAAATTTAAACAATGCTTAGGAAGAAAGAAATGACTCAGAACAGGAGACAAACATTACTGGAACTTAGCTAGACAAGGTCAGGCAAATAATAATACTTGGTTTGTGATTTTATAAATTAAAAGAAAAGAATAAATGCCAAATAGTCCTCACATATTGAAGGATCACAATGCATATGTGTTTTTGATATAGGCTATTACCTTCTGCTGTTATAAATGAAACAAAACTATAATTGTAGTGACCTAAGATACTGTATTTTAGGGAAAGCTGATCATTCAGATTTTCCTGGGGGAGGAGGCTTTCATTTGGGTAGTTTAAAAGTCCCTTGAGTTTCTTCTAAGCCAGAATTCTCATACCATGGGTAGTGACCTATTAGGAGACTAAATAACAAATACTTACATCACAATTCAAAACAACAACAAACTTATAGTTATGAAGTGGCATGAAATAATTTTATGATTTGGGTCACTACAACATGAGGAACTATATTAAAGGATCATGAATTAGAAAGGTAGAGTACCAATGAAGCCATTTTGCTTGCTCTTCTCCAAACATGATTGACTATAGTGGAAGATGGTTGACCAGGGAAGTGTGGCAATTAAAGAAACTACTTTCCAAGCCTTTGTTATAGGCTTTATTTTCTTTGCAATGCATGAGTATTTTCAAAGAAGTTTTAGTACCTAGAAATGCTATTGTCAAAATGAATGTTTATGTCAAAATACAAATTTAGTTGGAGACACTAATTTTCATCATTCAAGAGATTTGTTAGTAAGAATTTTCTAGATTTGTGTAGTATCAAATATCTTATTTGCACATATTATAATACACAAGATGCTTCATAATTTATATCTAAAAAGGACAAACACTTAATTTTAGTTTTATTTTTAAATTTTCTTCAGAATGATATCAAGTCATCTTTATAAATCATTGTAGAATAGAGAGAGGCAATACTCAAAATCTTGATTCTTTAGCAATTCCTTTGAAAACTACAGAACATTTCAAAGCGAGCTTGTAATGATGTTGCTAACCAGTACATAGTTGTTCAAACCTAGGGTCCCAGAATTTGAGAAGTTGAGACAGGGGGACTCCCGTGACTTGGAGACCAACTTGGGTTGCGGAATAGAACTTTATTTCCTTCTGTGATTATTGCCTTAAATCCGCATAAAATTTCCAACAACTTTGAGTTTATTGAATTATAAACAGATAATGTCCAACAGAGGTTGGGCTTATTAAATACTCTATAGTATACTAAGACAATATTTTATTTTTAATTGACATACACATGCATTTAAGATATAGGATTTGAGAGATTTAGGCTAACATATTGAGTGAAGAATACTTCATGATAGAAAAACATTCACTGCAGAAAACACTAAAGAGGTGTTGATGGAATTAAATATTAAATGGATTAACAGATGCATACAACTAATTCTTACAGGAGAATATAGCAAGAAAAACACTTTCAAACACATATTTTGTATGATTAAAAGCTGTCACAAATGAAAGTTTTATTTTATATTACTGCTCTTGTTATCTCTCAGTCAAATTAAAATTCAGCCCACATTGCTCTGGAAGTGAAATGGATTACTTTTTTTCTATTATTGAAAGTACATTTTTCTTGTAATATTAGATTCCTCTTCAACTCCTTTGATATCCTTCCCAGTTTCCCTCTACAGAATCCACACCCTTTATGTCTCTCACCTTAGAAAACAAAGAGGCAACAAAATAATAAAAATAAAATAAAATAAGATGAAAACAAACCAGAATAGTGAAAGAAAGACAAAAAAACAGAAGAAAAAATCAAAGAAAAAGCATAAGAAATATATAAATACATAGAGGTTTTAGTATACCCAGGAATCCCATAAAACACAGAATACAAGCTACAAGGCATCTGTAAAAGACCTATAAAGTTTTTAAAAAAGCCCCCTCAATGATGGCATAGGCAGGATAAGACAAAGTTCTTCCTGCCCCAAGTTGTTTTTGGTCTATGTTTTTTTATCGCAGCAATAGAAAGCAAACTAGGGCATAGGCTATTTGTGGGCTCCTTGTAATAAGTGAAGGGCATTTTGTATTAAGTGGAAAATTTTAATTTGTATTATGGACAATTCAACTGATTAAGTTATCTAATAAAAATATTCTCAATAGTTTATAATTTGAAAAATCAGGTTTACTTATATCATTTAATGATTAAGTAACCATGTCTACATAATGTTTTGAAGGTGAAAGTTAGATTTGTTTGTCTGTAAATCTTAGAATAAAAGGAAGTATCACTTGGGAAGTTTTGCCCTTTTCTCATCATAAGCAATATACCTCCTTGAAACCCAGAACCTTGGAAATTGTATCCAGAATCAGATGTTTATTTGGAGCCAAAGTAGTGGAAATAACTACTTAGTTTATGACACTTTGCTCTTTCTATTTTAGCCAGGAATAGGATCAAACTATATTTAGCTCACAAGTCTTCCATATTTTAAAAGATGTGTATGACTAGGTTATGTTTATTAGTATTTTTCATTCTGCATGTATTTATGTGTGCCATATGTGTGCAGTACCCTTAAAGGCCAGAAGGATTCAGATTCATGAGAACTGGATTTACAGATGGATGTGAGCAACTATGAGATGCTGGGAATGGAACCTAGGACCTCTGCAAGAGAATCCAGTGCTCTTAACTACTGAGCCATGTCTCCATTAACAGTTTCTCACATTTTAACAAATTATATTTGCTAGAGAAACCTAGTATTAGAATGGAGTCTTATCTTGTGGGTTCTGTTCATGTTACACCTACAGGATATGCCAAAGAGATGATCACTTTCAAAGTACTGCTCTTGTCATTCCCTAAATCCTGACTTGTATGAAGGCATTTTTTTTCTATGTCCTTGAGATTTCTAAAAATACATTTTATGGAGAAATGCCTGAAGCCACCGTGTGTTCTCACATTGAATGTTAGCTGTAAGATAATAGTGATAAGATCTCAAACACATTCAGGCATATTTTAGGAGCCATTACTGTAGAATTAAGCAATATTTTGTGAACAAATCCTAATTATATGATAGGTAGGAAAACAACATCCATACCAACTTAGATTGTTATGGGCTCTACTATATCTCTTTAGGAATAATCTCTATTGGCCCCTGATGAAGCTATAAATACATTTTTTATAAATCTACTTGACATTTAAGCATTTTACTAAACACAATAGATGCTAGAGAAAATTGAATTAAGAAATGTTGTAATGTATTTTACTTATAATCAAAGAAAATGTGGTTGTAAACGGTTCTATTCTTTACCAAGAATAAATCAAAGAAAACACGTATATATCTCCTTTTTTTATGCTACAGGCCTTGACCTTTTCTGTTGATGGCTGGTTTTTAACAGCTTCACCTTATGTTTTATTCCTTTTGATTTCTAAGAAGTTGATTATCAGCCTAGAGCCGAAATCATAATCACAGAAAAGCAGGCAAGTACTTTGGGGAATAATGCAGAGCTGTTTGAACAGCAATGTGAGGATTGGGTTTGACTGACTCAGACACACATTCTGAAAGAGAACACATCAGACCCCAGACTAGAATGTACTGGGTGGCTTCAAGCCCCTCTCCTGGGTCCTTGTCATTCTCTGTGTGCTTGTCTGACTACTGTAACATGAATAAATAATTAGCACTATGAAAACTGTATTTTAAACAGTGCTTCAGTTTCCTTGGCTTAGTAATCTACTTGACAGAAACTATCAGTAACTTCAAACCTATAGTCTGAAATTGATGTGTGAGGTATATCTGGAGCCATTTTTTAATAAGCACAAATCTGTATTTGTATCCTATCTAAATTGGAACTGAGTTCATTGCTGATTACATTTTCCTTTATGATATAAATTTATAGAGTAAGCAGGCAAGGGAAAACACTATTAAGTTTGACTTTATAAAACCAAAGAATTTAAACCTTATATAACTTTGAAATGAATATTAAAAATGGGGGGGTCTTACTTTCAGGATTTAAGGATGCATTAGAGACATAATAGCACTAACTTTTAGAACAAAATCCTATCTCCTCTGTTCAATTTCCTGTTATAAAATTCTTAGAGGCAGGTCCTGGTCTATCTCATTATAAGAAGTTGAAGATAAAGAGACCAGTGCCTATGGTAAATGTGACATGGTTGTCACTTTGCCCCAAAGGGAAAACACCCATTGGTATTCTGGGATGCTTTATTTATAAGTTCATTTGTCCTAAAGTGACTTTATTAATATCAATTATTTCAGTGTGTACTGTGTGTGGTCCTTTAGCAACTTTGTGTATGTTGCTTTTTCAGAAATAATTTAACAATGGTGGCTTTGACTGACTTCTAATAAATGTAGATTATTTTGACTACATAGTAAGTGTCATATATAGTGATACTCACTTCAAATGTCTCTTGATGTGCTGTTGATTTAATAGTATAAGAAAAGATCTTCAGTGACATGACATATTCTTCACATTGTGGTGAGATGCATTTAAAGGAGAATATTACTGTATCAGAATGTTATCTTTGAAAGTTCAAATTTATATGACCATATTTATTTATTCAAATTTAAAACCCTAATGAATGCCTAATGTAATAGTGATATATCTTCATTCTAATCCTCAACTTTGTGCTACTAAGTTTCACAAAGTATCACAATGTGATACATTTCAAGAAATTTGTCATAGATTAGAAATGCCCCATCATAAAATATTAGTTTTATTATTAATCAACACCATTTATACTCATTGAAACATGTCTATAACCTGATCATATTACTAGGTTTTAATTTTATTAGTTTTAAATTGTCTTTGACATTGGTTGAGATTAAAGGTAATTCAAGGGAAGGAAAGGAAGTCCTATTCCTTTGAGTAAAATGCTTAACATCTTGCTTGAATTCACAATTAATTTAAGTGAAACACTCTTGGGTTTGGTAATTAGGAAAATAATAAAAGCTAAAGATTGATTTTATCACTTTATGTGATGTAACCCACCAACCAACTAATGTCTAATGCTGCGTATCTCTGGCTTGCTTGTAGAACACTCGGAGTAAACATGACAGGCTCCTCAGTTGTAATCATTGGTAGGTGTCTTAATACCATTGTCGTTCAGTGGAACAGTCTGGCAAGGTCATAACTTTTGAAAATATCAAATACAATAAATAAAATAAATATGTGTCAATGGCGTCTATCGGGCAGATGTCTGTTGATTCACAAAAAGGCATTAATGAGTAACTGGTACTCATAAGAGATTAAGAGACAATGAAAAGGGCAGAAAAATGATTTCTGATTGTACTTGGTAGACAGTGCAACTTCATTCACCACCTGTCTGTGTGTTTGTATTCATCATATACTCAGACTTGTCAGCATTTTCTGAGTTTTACAATGAAACTCAGAAAACTCAGTGTATTAATAGGAAGGAGTGATCACAGATGTCTTAGTTATCAGTGGAAAAAATTACTGTTTTGGTCTGGATAGTGAGCTATCCAGAATAGCAAGGAGTATCATTAATGGGGGGGGGTCTGTCAGTTGAAAAGATAAACTGATCCTATATGGGGATCAGTAAAATGTTATTCACAACTTTCTTGCTTTAGAATCCTCAAGGAGCCCTTCTCTCTATCTTCTGGCCCTTGTATTCTTTCTACTCCCTCATTCACGACAATGACACATCCTTAGAGTGGTTGTAGGGAGAGTCCAGCTTAGACTTCAGCCCTCGGCCCTCACTCACTCTCAGTACCATAAGAAGCCATGCTTCTCTGCACTCACTGCTGTTGAAATAAGAGCGGCAGGCTGCGTCCCTGGCACCTGGCCGCCCCCACGGCTAGCTTTACTTGAAATAATTACATGGAAACTGTATTCTTTTAAGCACCGCTTGGCCCAGTTCTATCTAGCCTTTTCTAGGCTAGCTCTCGCACCTGGACTAGCCCATTTCTAATAATGTGCTGTATCCCACGAGCTGGCTTACCAGGAATGATCTTAACCTGCATCTATCTGGAGTGGGAGAACCATGGCAACTCCCTGACTTAGCGTCTTTCTCCCAGCATTCTGTTCTTTTTACTCCTCCCACCTATGTTTTAATCTATCAGGGCCAAAGCAGTTTCCTTATTGCTTAACCAATGAAATAAACAGAATGATATATGACACACCCACATCATTTCCCCTTTTTCTGTTTAAACAAAAAAAAGAAGGCTTTAACTTTAACATAGCAAAATTACATATAGCAAAACAGTTATCAAGCAAGAATTACAGTTACAATATTTATACCTATTTTATCTTTTATCATAACTAAGGAAAACTATAACTATCTATTCATTCTTCAACTCCATCAAAGACTCCAGAAGGATATAATACTACCTAAGTAAACAAGAAATAAGAAAACTCTACAAATGACAGAGACATCTCACTGCCTGGACAGTCATCCAAAGTTCTTTTGTACCGTTGGGGCATATCCATCTTCAGCCTTCAGGCCCATAGTATCCAGCAGACATTTTCATCAAGCAGGGAATTTCAAAGACAGTTCAGTCACTTTCTGCTGTATCCTGCAGAATGTCTCGCAGACTCCTTTATGAGTCAGGAACCCCGAAAGTTCATCTCACCTTTAGGCAAGTTCAGCAGTCCTCTCTCTGCGGGTTCTTGGTGTCCAGTTTATGCATCAGTCCAGGCAAGAGCAGTTTCTTGCCCAAATGGCTATCAAGCTCCATAAGGATCCTCTTCGATGCCCATCTTCCTCTTGAAGCAGCTGGTGCTGCCAGGAGCAGACGTGTCTCTTTGTCATGAAAAGCCCTAAGTTATTAAAACATTTAAAATGCCATATTCTGCAGTCTTTGGAAGATATGAAGAATGCCTATCTGAAATATATCTCTATATATCTAGAAAATCTAAGTAACATGACTACAAACTTGACTATTATTTATGATTATCCATCAACAACCTATATTTCCTAATTATACATTACATTTTTAAAATGAACTACACAATCACACCTTATTCAAGATCAAAAATACATATGCATATAACAAAATTGACCTTAAAATCCATACCAATGCAAATTATTCATACCTATATCATATCCCCCTTTAAATGTAAAAGAACATTTTTAAACAATATTGTGGGAACATGGGCGCAGTTTTTTCTCTCCAAACTGCTTCCTGCTGAATGGGGGCGTCGTTAATTAGGTCTTTCATGGTATAACCTGTGTGCTAGTTTCATCTCAGTTGGCAGTTGAGCGAAGCAATTTTCTGAAGATGTTCACAACAACCTTTCAGGAGGGCGTGGTCTATCATACCAAATTGGAATAGAAGAAATCCACTGGGTCTGGTCCTCGGTGAAAACAAAAGAAGACCCTCTCCAAAGCATCATATCCTTAGACCCAAATTTTGAAATCGTAATACCCTTATATCCATTCTGGTTTAGCTTGGCAGCCCATGTAACGAAATGTCTCTCTGTACTTAGCTCCATCACAGTCAAAAATTTTAAAGAAAACACAATGTACATAATCCAGACTCTCTGTGAATTTTCCATTTTTATGTGGCTTATTTTTCTTTATTTCTTTTAATCTCTTAACTCTCTGTATTCTGTCTTTTTAAAGACTTTAACCTTTTTTTTTAAACCATTAACTTTATTCTCTATATTCTTTTTCTTCTCTCTCTCAGGCCTACATACATTCATCCAACAGTGTGGTCTTTTATGTCTGAATCTGTTTTATTGTGAATCTGTAACATTTTTTTTTACTATCCAGGAGCATTTCTTAAAATGTTAAGCACTTCTTAAAAACTTAAGTTGCACCATGTAGGGGTAATATGGTAGTGCCTGTTTACTGCCAAGTCTAAACTTTAACTGCGCTATTATTATGGTAATTATGGCAGTTCCTGCCTGAGGTCAGCACAGTTCAGCATGGAGCAGCCACTCCTGCCTCAGATCCATTTGGTGCCCCTGAGCTGAGCACAGTTCCAGGCACACAGCAAGTCCACATTGGCACCGCAGTCAGCAGTTTAACTCTGAGACTGAGTGTGAAGCACAGAAACTCTTTTCATCCAAGTTACAGCCAAATCTGACAGGCAGAGCACTGCACAGTCTGAAAACATCTCTCTATATGTCGGCAGGAATCCGCCATGTTCTTCAGCCTGCCTAAGCCTGATTCTGCTGTCTGCCCAGGTGCAGGCAGGGAGCACTGAGAGCCATCAGCACAGTCTCAGAGCACTCTCCTCCAATCCCAAGCTGGAACAGAAACATCCAGTCCCATAAAATCCATTGAAATGCTTTAAAGCCAGAGTTCACGCTGGTAGCACAGCCCCAAGAAGCTGCACTTTAAAATGATGCAGCTTTTTTTCTGCTGCTGTTGCCGAATCAGGAAATCTCTCTACAGCACGCCACCAACAAACAGCAAAAATCTGTGTTAAACTCTCTCTCCCTTATTTTTAAGCCTTCTCAGGTTTTTAAGTGGATTTAGTCCATCACGTCTGGGCGCCACTCTGTTGAAATACGGAGTGGCAGGCTGCGTCCCTGGCACCTGGCCGCCCCCACGGCTAGCTTTACTCGAAATAATTACATGGAAACTGTATTCTTTTAAGCACCGCTTGGCCCAGTTCTATCTAACCTCTTCTAGGCTAGCTCTCGCACCTGGACTAGCCCATTTCTAATAATGTGCTGTATCCCACGAGCTGGCTTACCAGGAATGATCTTAACCTGCATCTATCTGGAGTGGGAGAACCATGGCGACTCCTTGACTTAGCTTCTTTCTCCCAGCATTCTGTTCTGTTTACTCCTCCCACCTATGTTTTAACCTATCAGGGCCAAAGCAGTTTCTTTATTGCTTAACCAATGAAATCAACAGAATGATATATGACACTCCCACATCACACTGCTGTTCATGCCAAGGGAAACCTTTCTGATTGTTGCCCAAAAAGGCATTGATCTATGGTTACACATGTAAATGCTCAGAGGGCAGCTTGGCTGTCAGGATGACTTAGCTAAACATCAGCAGTAAGATCATTTCAATGACTAATGGCTTCCTTAGTCATTTCTGTTTGTATTTTTACATTTTTAGAGTCCTCAGGCATAGCAATAGGGCACTGGTTGGGCTTTTTAATTTAAATATAGAAAATAGCAGCAATCCATTTCCCACCAAACACTGATTCAGTTACATTTAAGTTTTCAGAATATCATCTCATTTTTTCATTATCTCAAATTAATCCCCTTCTCTCCCCTTTGACTCCTTAGTATTTATAGATAACATCTTTACCTACCATGAATTTGAAAATTATATGGATTTAATAATGGTCTTTATCTTTAATTTAATGATAAAAGAACAGAATTTTTTATAATTTAATTACATTTGGTCTAAATGAAGCTCCTCTTGTGAGCTCATATAAAAACCCTTTAGTAAATGATTTTTTATTTTACACATAGTCATTTTCTTCATAAAATATTATACAGTATTACCACAGCAATATTTCTTACACATTTGAGAAGAATGCACATAATGGGTTTTGGAGTGGCATGTGCCATAAATGTTCTACAGTGTATATAGTGTCTAGAAAGTCCCTTGTATCCTGATAGATGAATCAATTTTTTACCACTGCTGAAAATTAATAAAAATTTCAACTATTGTTATTGTATGTTCTATATTTTCTTCCAGTTCTTTGAGTATTCATTTATATATTTCAGATGTCAATTCTTATTTGTGTATATGTCTATAATCATTTTATTTTCCTGGGGAACATTTGCCTATTAACAGAAGTGTTTCTGTCACCTCTAATATTCTGGCTTAGAGTATTGCGGTTTGATATAAATACTATTAGTTCAACTCTCTTCTGCTTGTTGATCTGTCTCTTTTAGTAAACCAGTGACATACCCTTTCTAGCTTTCTATTTTCAGCCTATTTGTGTTTTTAGACATTACCTAGTTCCCTGTAAATAGCATGTGTATCAATTGTGTATCATGTTAGTTCATGTTACAAATATCTATACATTAATTTCAGTGAAAAATTACATTTAATGTATTTACTGCTAAGTATGGTCTCATAGAAGACATGCTGTTTGTGAATTATCTCTCTTCTGTTTGTTATTCAATGTACCTTTCCATTCTCCCTGACATTCTTGAAACCCAGGCTGTTGCCTGGCAAGGAATTGACAAATATATTCTACCAGTCTTAGGTAACTGTTACCAATTTATCAAGGCATTTCAGTGTACCCTATCTTCTTGTATATCAACTGATCAAACTATTTTATTGTTTTGCAGCTGCTTTATTTTTAATATTTCTGTTTTTATTTATATTCTGCTACCACAGAATGGTACATGATGGCTAATTTTGACAAAATTAACTTGTTTTAGTTTTGAATCCTGGAAAGTCCATAGTGGAAAGGCTACTTCTCGTGAGAACCTTCTTAATGCATTTCATCATAGAAGAGGGTATCATGTTGTTACTGGAAATTTGGATAGCCCTTCTTGGATACAACTTTACCAGGAAAGTTGACATCCCAGCTTTAGTTTCTTTGTCTTGTTTTAAAAACAGTTTTAGAGTGGACTCGGGAGCATGTTCAAGGCAAGTTTTATTAGAGTTTAAAATAAAAGCTACAGGGCAAGCAAGCTGTCAACATCATCAGATTCCTGAAAGAAGAAAATGAAGAAGAGGGGGGAAAAAGGCTTGCTCTTCTACATTAGGCATGGAGATGCAGTGAATAATCCCATGGAAAAAGTAGAATAGCTTCAAAGAAAGTGGGAAAAAACAAAAACAAAACAACAACAAAAAAACAACAATGTACTAAAGAAGGTAACATTAGGCTCCAAGCAGAACCTATCAGGTGATTATCTGAGGAGGGAGCTGCGGGCCGCTTCCCACCTTCCAGCTCCCAGCCACCAGCTAGCTTTATACCCGAAATAACAACACACAAACTGTATTCATATAAACACTCCTTGGCCCATTAATTCTAGCCTCTTAATGGCTAATTCTCACATCTTGCCTAACCCATATTTAGTAATCTGTGTAGCACCAGTCTTACCGGGAAAGATTCAGCATGTCTGACCTGGCAGCTTGCTTCATCGCATCTGCTCTGGAGAGGAGATGCATGGTATCTGCCCTGGAGAGGAAAGACATGGCGTATGCCTCACTTCCTCTTCCTCCCAGCATTCTGTTCTGTTTACTCCACCCACCTATGTTCTAACCTATCAGGCCAAGCAGTTTCTTTATTAATTAACCAATTAAAGCAACAGATTGATATGACACTCCCACATCAATTATCTAGTTGGATGAACTCTTATTGTTTCAATAACTTGGAATATTGGGTTTCCACCCAAGATCAGAGGTAGATCCCATTCCTTTGAGCAGAAAGAAAAAAAAATTACTTAAAAGCCCTGATTAAGGACACTATAACAATATTTGAGAGGCATGTGCCAGTATAGGCACAGTACAAGAGAATGCCAAGGGAGCCAAACTCACTTCCATTGCTAAAGGATTTTAATTATAATGGAGTCTATTCATCATAAGAGCTAAGTCACCTCTTAAAATCACGCCTCCCAGGACTGTCTCTATGGCAGTTAAATTTTATCAGGACTTGAGAGCCAATACACACCAGCAAAGTTTTCAAATATTACTATTGATTGATCTATCTTTAATGGGCAAAGGGAGTAAAAAGCACACACTTATGTTGTTTCCCAAATATATCAGGTCTTAGACACACCTGAAGTCTGTGCTTACATTTTTGCACACATAAATCTTTTATGTCTGTAAAACAGTGTAAAAATAGACTAAAACCGCACTGGTATTGAATGCTTTCTAGTGAGAAGTTATATTTTTGTCTCTCTTTAAAACTCGGTTCATTCCGTTACCAGCTAAAATACATAAAAATTTTATCAGCCTCCAATCAGAAACTCCCAAGAGTCTTCAAATGTTAGAAATGTTGAAACTAAATGTATAAATGAGTAGAAATACGTTCTCATGATAAGAACTTCTAGCAAAGGAAAGAGTGCGATAATATCACTCAGATGACATGGCTTACCCCCTGCTTTGCTGAGTGCATTTCAAGTCTTCTACTCTCTCAGGCTTCTGTTTATTTATTCCTCTATAAAATAATATGGATACACTTGATCATCCTAAATCTTCCACTTTGCAGGTTAACTTTTTTTTTAAACTGTGACTGTGGCATGGAACACCTTGGTCTATAAAATGAATTTTTCTCATTCAGTACAATGTGTGTATGGTAGAATCACTTTGTCATAATGTAGAATGTCTGCCATTTGCTTTCCCTAAAAGTAATGTTCTCTGTGATTTACAGGGCTATTGGAGAGACATTTATGGCATAAGGGTCAGCATTTCCAATTTTGTCAACCAAACACATGCCATTCCATCTTAACATCACCCTTATTTCTTCTCTTATGCCATCTACTATAGCTAATATTTAGCCTAATATACAGTATTGATTGCTCACTTTTACAAATGAATTCTGGCTCAGTCATGTGGCATGATAAGTGTATGAGAATTTATGTATTGTTTGTTATTTATACTAAAGTTACAATGAATAACTCTGTATGGGATAGCTTTTTAACCTTCTACAAAGACACATTCCTCTCCTATTTATTATTATTTTGAAGAAATTAATTACTCACAATTAAATACAGAAAAGTGCTCTATAGAAAGTTCTGTAATGCATCAAACTTGTAAACATTCAAATGATAGCTGCTTAGCCTGTCTTGCGAAGCACAAGATGTGTTTTGAAAATTTCACATTTGATTTATAAACAAGTCTCCCTTGACTTTATACTCCTATTGTTTAACACTCTTGTTTCTTTTTAAATAATAAATAATAACTAAGAAACATAACCTGCAATTAAATTATCACAAAAAGAAGCAAATGGAAATGAAAAGAAAAGAACAGCAGCTTGCTTTTTCCTTTGAATAACATTAGTTTCTTACTAGATCTGGAAAGTGCAATGTTTTTCTACTTGAAGGCCTTACCCTTATCCCTAATTCAGTTGATCCTTTCAAACAATAGCAGCAATGAGTCACTGTCTTTATAAAAAGCAATGCATTGTAGATGGTGTGGGTGAAATCTCTCTCTCTCTCTCTCTCTCTCTCTCTCTCTCTCTCTCTCTTTCTCCCTCCCTCCCCCCCCCTCTCTCTCTCTCTCTCTCTCTCTATATATATATATATATATATATATATATATATATATATATATATGTAGATAGATGATAGATTCTACTTGAAATTTGCTTGTTTATGGTCTTTCTATCAACTGGCAGTACTTTTAATTTGAATTTTAATATTATGTATAATTTAATTTGCTGCATTATTTTTTCTTTCCAACCATAGACAAAATACAACAAATGGGAATACCGTTGACAAGAAACAGTAAGATATCTCTCCCTAGTACTATAACCACTGAGTTTTTTTTCTCTTGTAGATTATAATGTCTTTGCCAATCTACTTTTGATCATCTGAAGCAAAAGAGGAACACAAAGTGTTACTTGAATCAGTGTTGACAGAATGTTTAGTTGTGCACCTGTGAGAACTAATAACTGAAGCAATGTTCCTTTTGGTCACTCAGTAGGAAAGGTATTTCAATATGCTTTCTTCCTGTCTCTTATCTGGGAACCTTCTCCAGTAGAGTGCACTTGATCTACTATCCACACAGCTAGCTTGTTATGGAAAAAAAAAGCTTAAACACATTTAGAACACTTTGGAGATTGTTTAATTACATAATTATTTGTAAAATTGCATATGTGAAACCTAGTTGAATTGAAATGTTTTCCAAGTAATTTTATTTTCTTCTGAAAACTTTGCCCTTCATTTAAAGATGAAACTTCTAAGACAGTCTTTAGTCTCCAGATTTATAATGTTCTTAATTAAGACTGTATCTGGTATAAGCAGCAAAGAGCTTACAAATACTCATAGAACGGGTGCACTAAAACTAAGAATAAAGGGAATGCTGATGAAATAAATATTTTAAAGTTTTTATTTTTATTTTTTTTTAAAATGATCTTTTTTTTTTTAAATTTTACTTACCAATCCCAGTTTCTTCTCCCTCCCTTCCTCTCACTCCCCCTACCTGTCCCTACCCCACCATCCATCCACACCTCAGAAAGGGTAAGGCCTCCCATGGAGAGGTAACAGAGTCAGTCATATCACTTGAGACAAGACCAAGGCCCTCCTCCATGTATCTAGGCTGAGAAAAGTATCCCTCCATAGGGAATGGGTTCCAAAATACCAGTCATGCACTAGGGTGACAGTTGAGTGGCTTGGACTCTTAGTGGGGCCACTGACAGTGGAACCAGTACTTATCCCTAGTACATGATTAGTTTTACAATAAAAGGAAATAATAAATATTGTATTTCTTTTGTAATTAAAAAATAATTTTTCTAGTTGTCATCTGTTTGAATACAAAGTGTCCACCCCTAGCTTGTATTTGAACATGTGATTTCCAGCTGCTAGGACTGTTCAGAAATTGTAAAGAAACTTTGGGGCAGTACACATGACTGATGAAGGAGGGTGACCAAAGTCAGGCTTTTGAGGCTAAAGCCCTCCTTTCTTCAAGTCAGACTCTCTTTTCTCTGTCTACTTAGATGTGAGGGCCACTTACCATACACTCTAACTGCAATTCATGGTACACTTTTCACTGAAACTGCAACCAGCATGCACTTTTCCTCCCTTCAGTTCCTTCTGTCCAGTGTTTGGATATAGCTTTGCAAAAAGTAACTAGTGCAAGGTAGTTTTGTGCTTTCCTGATGTGAGACACATTTCTGTGAACAGTGAAATGGAGGTGGGAGTGACAGGAAACACAGCTGGGTAGAAAACTTAAGCCCAGTGTCTAGCTCTAATAATTCTTTCCAGCTTCGTGAACATTTCAAAAGTAATCAATTATATTAATCACTTTCATCTCTCTGAATAATTAGAGTAGGCATACACCTCCAGTCAGCAAGGGACTTAGAATATGAATATAAACTATATCAATGTTTATCTTGATGTCTTTATGTTTGTTCTATGGGACTACTACCTGTCTTAAGTTCTTAAACTCTGTAAAGTTTACTGTAAAGATTTATGAAAAATTCTCACCGTGTTGAGTCAGGAAGAAGTCCATCTTGACACATCTTGAAAGCGATGTAGTGAGATATTCATGATTTCCCATGTGACTTATGGAGTGGCCCGAAAGGTACCGTAATTGCAAACTGTCAGTGTCTTGTGAAATATTTGTGTTTTATATTATTAATCAAATTCTAATTACAAAGACAAAATTTTAAAATTTAATACATACAATTATTTTCAAAAGTAGAAAATCCTGTGTTCCTAATAAATTGACCCAAAGCAAATATTTTAGAAACACTTGAATATTGGACAGGCTGATTTTGTGTCTCTTTTTCATGTTCAGATATATGGCATGTGTATTATTTTCATGAAGAAGTGAAATCTATAGGTGTGATGAGAATGCATGATTGAAACTAGAGATATGTGTAATATTAAGAACATAAAAAAATAAAACTTAAGACCAGATAAGAGGCATGGCTGGTTGGGTAAAAGCGCTTGCTCTAATAGGTTGGTAACCCAAATCCCATCCCAGGAATTTATGGTGGAAGGAGAAAATTAAATTCTAAAATTAGTTCTTGGCATCTTCAAATAGCCCATGCTATTTGAAGTGTACACATGAACAAGTTAATAAAAATTAACCATATAACTGAATAAAGCACAAGACAAAGTCTATCAGCTGAGTAAATCTCCATCGTGTAAATGCACCACATTTTCTTTATCCATTCTTATTTGAGAAATGTCTAGGTTATTTCCAGTTTCTGGCTATTAAAGCTTCTATGAACATAGTTGATCAATCATCCTTGTGGTATAAGGGAACAGCCTTTAGGTATATGCCAAGGAGAAGTATAGCTAGCTGGGTCTTGAGGTAGATTGCTTATCAATTTTTAGAGGAACTGCCATATTGACTTCTAAAGTGATTGTACAAGTTTGCAGTCCCGTCAGCAATGAAGGAGTGTTGCCCTTGCAACACATCCTCTATCTCTCTAGTGCTAAGATTACATTCATGTGCCATGGAACCTAGATTTTTTTTTCGAGTTCAAATTTTTGGCAAAAAATATACATGATTTTTTTTAATAAAATTTAATACATGTACTTTATTATGAAAATAAAGTTTATCTAGGTGCTCCCTGAGCTAGCTCATTGAAAACCAGTTTATTTTCTTATATTGTAGAAACACGATAAGGCCTACATTCAGGCTTTGAAATTCTCAGTTATTAATATGAATAAACCATTTAAATTGTGTGATTATTATAGGCCCCATTTACAAACTGTGGCTTAATGCTATTGACTTGTAAACATGCAATTAATTTTATTTAAAAATAAAGACAGACCTTCAACATATTTAAAATCATGTTTCCATGAACATACGTTTAACATGGTATAAATGTTGAATATATGAATATATTTTAAGGAGAGAATTTAAATTAAGTCACAAATATCATTTTGTCAAAAGCCCACTGAATTTGACGCTTCTTGTATTTTTAATACAATGCCATGCTCAATCTCATGATTAAGAAAGAAAACATGCCTTCTTACATGTCTCCCATTAGTTTGTATTTGGTTTTAAAGGTGTGAGTTATCATTTTACCATGCATATGGCTTCCTCTTTCCCATCCTTATCTTAGGATACTGAAAATAAACAAATCGTTGCTTCATAATGTGACTGTAGTAGTAGAACATATAGGGAAATGCTAATACGTATGCATCAAACAATTCAGCATAGAGAGACTTTTTATTCTGAGGGATTCTCAAATTTCTGCATCAGTTCATCTGTTAGACAGTAAAGTATGGTTTTTAAGACACAACTCATCTAAAATTTATTTGAAGGATATATACTTTATTTGTCTTATAAAATTACGGAAGTTCAAATTAGACTTTGAGAGTAAGGAAGGGGACTCTCAAATTATAGGTATCTGGTAATTAAATACTTTGAACATACAGTTTAAAAGTAAATTTATTAACAAATGGTGCAACAGTCTCTTCATTAAAAGACTCATGAAAGCAGAGGCATAAGCTGTTGTTTGTTGTGATGTGGTTTATTATTCATTTTATCCACATAGTGTATAGCACAACCAAATCATATCTCCCCAGCAATGTGCACACTACAACTGACTTCTGAAAATAGTATTTCATCCATGAATTTCTTTGAAATGTCTATTGATGGAGACTATTTGTGAATACCAATTAAGTTCATTTTTTTCTCTAGTTTTCCTTTTATTTTTAAATGTGATTCTTGTCTCATTCCTTTTTCACCATTTTTACCTCCAGAACTAGAACTTAAACCTAGGGTCTTGATGCTAGGCAAGCACACCGCCACCATTGATCCATGTCACACAGCCTACTTCTAGCTTTACTTTAAGATAGTGTCTCACTAAGCTACTCATTTTGTGCTTGAATGCATTCTCCAGCCTGAGAAGGCCTTATACTACTATTCCTCCTGCATCAGCCTCCCAAACAGATTACAGCAAGTATGGGTTACTCATTCTCTATCTGCATACCTTCTTTCTCTTCAGCCTTCCTTTCATCACACACAGACCAAAATATGCATTTTCCTGACTACCTTTTTACTTAGGTAGTGTTTATAATCAAATACTCTGTTCTCTCTGAAGTCAGGTTCTTGCTCTCAGTACTATTTCTTTGGTGTCTTTGTATGGAGCCTGTATCAAGTATTTCTGAAGAACATTTCAAGTTTGCGTGTAACTGCAAGGCTTAGTGATGCCCCTTGAATCTAGACCTGACACAGTTTCCTGAAGAAGGCAGGCTTGCAAATGTGAATTCAGTCAACAGTGCAGTCTATTTAGGATATAGTTGGTATTGCATTAGCTCAGTGTTATTAACTTATTAAGAACCACATATGTACAGCAAAGTCTGCTCTAGACACCAGCAGGCTGATAGTTGCTACTATAATAACCAAAATAAACTCGAAAATCAACAACTACTTTTCAACTTCAGTTTTTTCCTTTCCTTTCTTTTTTTTTTTTATTTTTTAATTCTTACCCTGAGTTAATCTTTTTTTTTTTTAATTTTTTTTATTGATAAAAGGAGGATACAGAAAAGAAAAAAAACAAATTTCCACCTCCTCCCACCCGCCTCCCATTTCCCTCACCCTCCTCCCACTCTTCTCCCCCTCCTCCCACTCTTCTCCCCCTCCTCCCACCCCTCTCCCCTTCCCCCCACTCCTCTCCCCCTCCCTTTCCAGTCCAAAGAGCTGTCAGGGTTCCCTGCCCTGTGGTACGTCCTAGGTCCTCCCCCCTCCATCCATATCTAGGAAGGTGAACATCCAGACTGGCTAGGCTCCCACCAAGCCAGCACATTGCGTAGGATCAAAACCGCGTGCCATTGTCCTTGGCGTCTCATCAGCCCTCATTGTTCGCCATGTTCCGAGAGTCCAGTTTTATCCCATGCTTTTTCTGGTAACAGTCCAGCTGGCCTTGGTGAGCTCCCAGTAGTTCATCTCCACTGTCTCAGTGGGTGGGTGCACTCCTCGTGGTCCCGACATCTTTGCTCATGTTCTCACTCCTTCTGCTCCTCATTGGGACCTTGGGAGCTCAGTCCAGTGCTCCAGTGTGGGTCTCTGTCTCTATCTCCATCCATCGCCAGATGCAAGTTCTAGGCTGATATGCAATATATTCGTCAGTATTGCTCTAGGGTAGGGTCATTTCAGGTTCCCTATCCTCAGCTGCCCAGGGAACTAACTGGGGACCTCAGCTTGGGCACCTGGGAGCCCCTCTAGGGTCAAGTCTCCTGCCCACCCTAAAGTGGGTCCCTTAACTAAGAATTGTGGTTCCGTGCTCCCCTATCCAACCTTCCTTTATCCCGATCCTCTTGTTTCCCCAAGTCCACCCTCCTTCCCTTCTACCTTTTCTCTCCCCATCTCCCCTAACCCCCATCCCACCCCACCCCCAAGATCCCACTTTTCCCCCCGGCAATTTTGTCTACTTCCCTTATCCAAGAGGATAACTATATGTTTTTCCTTGTGTTCACCTTCTTACTTAGCTTCTTTATATTCGCCTATTGTAGACTCCGTGACCCCTATTTATGGCTAGAAACCAATTATGAGTGAGTACATCCCATGTTCGTCTTTTTGGGCCTGGGATACCTCACTCAGGATAGTGTTTTCTATTTCCATCCATTTGCATGCAAAATTCGAGAAGTCATTGTTTTTTACCGCAGCGTAGTACTCTAGTGTGTATATATTCCATACTTTCTTCATCCATTCTTCCATTGAAGGGCATCTAGGTTGTTTCCAGGTTCTGGCTATTACAAATAATACTGCTATGAACATAGTTGAACAAATGCTTTTGACATGTGATAGAGCATCTCTTGGGTAAATTCCCAAGAGTGGTATTGCTGGGTCCAGGGGTAGGTTGATCCCGAATTTCCGGAGAAACCGAAACACTGACTTCCACAGTGGTTGCACAAGATTGCATTCCCACCAGCAATGGATGAGGGTACCCCTTCCTCCACAGCCTCTCCAGCAAAGGCTATCGTTGGTGTTTTTGACTTTAGCCAATCTTACAGGTGTAAGATGATATCTCAAAGTTGTTTTGATTTGCATTTCCCTGATCGCTAAGGAGGTTGAGCATGACCTTAAGTGTCTTTTGGTCATTTGAACTTCTTCTGTTGAGAATTCTCTGTTCAGTTCAGCGCCCCATTTTTTAATTGGGTTAATTAGCATTTTAAAGTCTAGTTTCTTGAGTTCTCTATATATTTTGGAGATCAGACCTTTGTCTGTTGCGGGGTTGGTGAAGATCTTCTCCCAGTCAGTAGGTTGCCTTTGTGTCTTAGTGACAGTGTCCTTTGCTTTACAGAAGCTTCTCAGTTTTAGTAGGTCCCATTTATTCAATGTTGCCCTTAATGTCTGTGCTTCTGGGGTTATACCTAAGAAGCGATCGCCTGTGCCCATCTGTTGTAGGGTATTGCCCACTTTCTCTTCTATCAGATTCAGTGTTTTCGGGCTGATATTGAGGTCTTTAATCCATTTGGACTTGAGTTTTGTGCACGGTGATAGATATGGGTCTATTTTCATTCTTCTACAGGTTGACATCCAGTTGTGCCAGCACCATTTGTTGAAGATGCTTTCTTTCTTCCAATGTAAACTTTTAGCTCCTTTATCGAAAATGAGGTGTTCATAGGTTTGTGGGATAAAGTCCGGGTCTTCTATACGATTCCATTGGTCGACTTCTCTGTTTTTATGCCAGTACCACCCTGTTTTCATTACTGTAGCTCGGTAATAGAGTTTGAAGTCAGGGATGGTAATGCCTCCAGAAGATCCTTTATTGTATAGGATTGTTTTGGCTATCCTGGGTTTTTTGTTTTTCCATATAAAGTTGATTATTGTCCTCTCCAGATCTGTGAAGAATTTTGATGGGATCTTGATGGGGATTGCATTGAATCTATAAATTGCCTTTGGTAGAATTGCCATTTTTACTATGTTGATCCTCCCAATCCAAGAGCAAGGGATGTCCATCCATTTTTTGGTATCCTCTTCAATTTCTTTCTTCAATGCCTTAAAGTTCTTGTCAAATAGATCTTTCACTTCCTTGGTTAGATTTACCCCAAGATATTTTATGCTGTTTGTGGCTATCGTGAATGGAGAAGCTTCTCTGATTTCCCTCTCTGCTTCCATATCCTTTGAGTATAGGAGGGCGACTGATTTTTTGGAGTTGATCTTGTATCCTGCCACATTACTAAAGCTGTTTATCAGCTGTAAAAGTTCTTTGGTGGAATTTTGGGGGTCGCTTATGTACACTATCATATCATCTGCGAATAACGAAAGTTTAACTTCTTCATTTCCAATTCGAATCCCCTTGATCCCATTATGCTGTCTTATTGCTATTGCTAGAACTTCCAGCACTATATTGAAGAGGGATGGCGAAAGTGGGCAGCCTTGTCGTGTTCCTGAGTTAAGCGGGATGGCTTTGAGTTTCTCTCCATTTAATTTGATGTTAGCTGTCGGCTTGCTGTATATAGCTTTTATTATATTTAGGTATGACCCTTGTATCCCTAATCTCTCCAAGACTTTTAACATAAATGGATGTTGAATTTTGTCAAATGCTTTTTCAGCATCTAATGAAATGATCATATGGTTTTTTTCTTTCAGTTTATTTATATGATGGATTACATTGATAGATTTTCGTATGTTGAACCAGCCCTGCATCTCAGGAATGAAGCCTACTTGATCATAATGGATAATTTTTCGGATGTGTTCTTGGATTCGGTTTGCCAGTATTTTGTTGAGGATTTTTGCGTCGATATTCATGAGTGAGATCGGCCTGTAATTCTCTTTCCTGGTTGAGTCTTTGTGTGGTTTTGGTATCAGAGTAACTGTAGCTTCATAAAAGGAATTTGGTAATGACCCTTCTGTTTCAATATTGTGGAATACATTGAGGAGTATAGGTATTAGGTCTTCTTGGAAGTTCTGGTAGAATTCCGCATTGAAACCATCTGGCCCTGGGCTTTTTTTGGTAGGGAGGTTTTTGATAACAGCTTCTAGTTCTTCGCGACTGACAGGTCTGTTTAGCTTGTTCACCTGGTCCTGATTTAATTTTGGTAAATCGTATTTATCTAAGAAAGTGTCCATTTCTTTTACATTTTCCAGTTTAGTGGCATACAAGCTTTTGTAGTAAGATCTAATGACTCTCTGAATTTCCTCTGTGTTTGTGGTTATGTCCCCCTTTTCATTTCTGATCTTATTAATTTGCAAATTTTCTCTCTGCCGTTTGATTAGTTTGGATAGGGGTTTGTCAATCTTGTTGATTTTTTCCAGGAACCAGCTTCTTGATTCATTGATTCTTTGGATTGTTTTTTGTGTTTCTATTTTGTTGATTTCAGCCCTCAGTTTGATTATTTCCAGTCTTCTACTCCTCCTAGGTGAGTCTGCTTCTTTTTTTTCTAGAGCTTTCAGGTGGGCTGTTAAGTCTCCAATATGTGCTTTCTCTGTTTTCTTTAAGTGGGCACTTAGTGCTATGAACTTTCCTCTCAGGACTGCTTTCATAGTGTCCCATAAGTTCGAGTATGTTGTTTCTTTATTTTCATTGAATTCAAGGAAGACTTTAATTTCTTTCTTTATTTCCTCCTTAATCCAGGTATGGTTCAGTAGTTGACTGTTCAGTTTCCGTGAGTTTGTAGGCTTTCTGGGGGTAGCATTGTTGTTGAATTCTAACTTTAATCCATGGTGGTCTGATAAGACACAGGTGGTTAGTAATATTTTTTTGTAGCTGTGTAAGTTAGCTTTGTTACCAAGTATGTGGTCAATTTTCGAGAAGGTTCCATGAGCTGCAGAGAAAAAGGTATATTCTTTCCTATTTGGGTGGAATATTCTATAGATGTCTGTTAAGTCCATTTGCTTCATTACCTCCATTAATTCTCTAATTTCCCTGTTAGGTTTCTGTCTGATTGACCTGTCCATTGGTGAAAGAGGAGTGTTGAAGTCTCCTACTATTAGTGTGTGTAGTTTGATGGCTGCCTTGAATTTTAGCAATGTTTCTTTTACATACGTGGGTGCTTTTATATTAGGGGCATAGATATTCAGGATTGAGATTTCTTCCTGATGAATTTTTCCTGTTATGAGTATAAAATGTCCCTCTCCATCTCTTTTGATTGATTTAAGTTTGAAGTCAACTTTGTTAGAAATTAGTATGGCCACACCTGCTTGTTTCTTAGGTCCATTTGCTTGATAAGCCTTTTCCCAGCCCTTTACTCTGAGTAGGTGCCTGTCTTTGTGGTTGAGGTGTGTTTCTTGTAGACAGCAGAATGTTGGATCCTGTTTTCGTATCCAGTCTCTTAGCCTGTGCCTTTTTATAGGTGAGTTGAGTCCATTGACATTAAGTGATATTAATGACCAGTGGTTGTTAACTCCGGTCACTTTTTAAGTAGTAGGGTTTGTGTGTTTCCCTTCTTTGAGTTGCGCTGGTGAAGGGTCTCTAGATGTCTGAGTTATTGAGGTCTTTGTTGGACTCCTTGGTTAGTGATTTTCCTTCTATTATTTTCTGTAAGGCTGGATAGGTGGCTACGTATTGCTTAAATTTGTTTTTATCCTGGAAAATTTTGTTTTCTCCATTTATGGTGAACGAAAGCTTGGCTGGATATAGTAGTCTGGGCTTGCATCCATGGTCTCTTAGTTTTTGCAGTACATCTATCCAGGACCTTCTGGCTTTCATGGTTTCCATAGAGAAGTCAGGTGTAAGTCTGATAGGTTTACCTTTATAAGTAAGTTGGCCTTTTTCCTTTGCGGCTCTTAATATTCTTTCTTTATTCTGTATATTTTGTGTTTTGATTATTATATGGCGAGGGGATGTTTTTTTTTGATCCAGCCTATTTGGGGTTCTGTATGCCTCTTGAACCTTCATAGGTACATCCTTCTTCAGGTTGGGAAAGTTTTCTTCTATAATTTTGTTAAGTATATTTTCTGGACCGTTGAGCTGCACTTCTTCTCCTTCTTCTACTCCAATTATTCTTAGGTTTGGTCTTTTTATTGTGTCCCATATTTCCTGAATGTTTTGTGATGAGAGTTTGTTGGACTTGCTGTTTTCTTTGATCAGTGCGTTTATTTTCTCTATGTTATCCTCAGACTCTGAGATTCTTTCTTCTATCTCTTGTATTCTGCTGGTTATGCTTGTTTCTGTAGTCTCTATTCGTTTACCTAGATTTTCCATGTCCAGCCGGCCCTCTGTTTGTGTTTTCTTCTTTGCCTCCATTTCATTTTTCAAATCATGAACTGTTTCCATTATCTGCTTGATTGTTTTTCCTTGCTTTCCTAGGGTATCATTCACTGATTTACTCAATTCCTCGAACTTTCTGTTATACTTCTCATCCATTTCTATAAGGGCGTTTTTTATATGCTGTTTAAGGGTGTCAATCACTGTCATGAAGTCAGTTTTTTCTCCTTCTTCATGATTAAGGTGTTCATGTCCTCCTGTTGTGAGGTCGCTGGCTTCTGGTGGTTTCGTGTTGTTCTTCAGATTGTTGGGTGAATTCTTGCATTGGCGTCTCCCCATCTCTTCCTTCCAATATTCTCCTATGGATCTTCTTTTACAGGATCAGGTCTTCTTGCCAACTGATGTACCTTCCAAGTGATGTCACTCCCCCGTGATGTTTCTCCTGGAGTCCAGTTCCGATCTCCTTGCTGCTTGGTTAGCTTGCAAACAAAGGCCCACCCTGCTTGCTGCAGGCAGGTTATGGAGACAAAGGAGCTACCACCTTCCCCTTTGCACTCACCTTCGGGTTCAGTCCCAGCGCCCAGGCAGGCTGAACAGGGAGGCACTCTGCTCCAAGAAGGGAGGGATGGAGGGAGACAGGGGGTAGGGGGATCTGGATGTAAGCTGGATGGGATAGGAAGAGAGAGGAGGTACCGGGCAGTGTAGCCCTGTAGGTTGATCAGGAAGTGTAGGCGGGCTGTTCCCGGGTGCCGCAGCACTCATTCACCACAATGATGTCTCACTAGGTGCCCTGATGAAACTCCTTGCTGCTTGGTTCGCTCGCAGACAAAGGGCCCACCCTGCTTGCTGTAGGCGGGCTATGGGGACAAAGAAGCCCCCGAGCTCCCCTTTACCCTACGCTTGGGGTTAGGACCCAGCGCCCAAGCAGGCAGAGCATGGAGGCTCTCTGCCACCAGGGAAGGGAGGGGGGAGAGAAACAGAGGGTGGGGGGATCTGGATGTAAGCTGGATGGGATAGGAAGAGAGAGGAGGTACCGGGCAGTGTAGCCCTGTAGGTTGATCAGGAAGTGTAGGCGGGCTGTTCCCGGGTGCCGCAGCACTCACTCACCACAATGATGTCTCACTAGGTGCCCTGATCGAAACTCCGTGCTGCTTGGTTCGCTTGCAGACAAAGGGCCCACCCTGCTTGCTGCAGGCGGGCACAATGATGTCTCACTAGGTGCCCTGATCGAAACTCCGTGCTGCTTGGTTCGCTTGCAGACAAAGGGCCCACCCTGCTTGCTGCAGGCGGGCACAATGATGTCTCACTAGGTGCCCTGATCGAAACTCCGTGCTGCTTGGTTCGCTTGCAGACAAAGGGCCCACCCTGCTTGCTGCAGGCGGGCTATGGGGACAAGGAAGCCCCCGAGCTCCCCTTTACCCTACGCTTGGGGTTAGGACCCAGCGCCCAAGCAGGCAGAGCATGGAGGCTCTCTGCCACCAGGGAAGGGAGGGGGGAGAGAAACAGAGGGTGGGGGGATCTGGATGTAAGCTGGATGGGATAGGAAGAGAGAGGAGGTACTGGGCAGTGTAGCCCTGTAGGTTGATCAGGAAGTGTAGCCCCTGAGTTAATCTTAAGCGACGATGGAGGTCAGGCTGTTGCCTTTGGATTGCACTTATGCCCTGCACACACAATGCCAAAGAATATCCTACCCTATGGCTCACAGTGCAGTGAGTCATCAAGGCATTCCTTTGTGTTTTCTTTGGCTTGCAATTCTCTTCTAATGGACAGTCGTAGTTTACGGTAGTTTGGAGGCTTTCTTCTAGTTAATCTGTCAATTTTTCTCACATGGTGCAGCTGCTGTGAAAGAAATTGGAGCTGTTACACTCCTTGCTTTGATACAGTTTGTAAAATGCAAGGTGGGAGACAGTAAACCAAACACAGCACGCTAGTAATTTCTTTAAAAGGACTGATGTGCTAGCTCTCAGGGTCTGCATCCTGGGAAGCTGGCATCTTTCTTTTTTTTATTCCCCTTCTGAAAAGATGAATGTGGTTAAAAAGTATTATCCTATTTTCATAGCCACAGTTCAGATGTCTTTGGTGTGACTTTTAAGGCTTAATTCATAACAGTCTTCTAAGTTCATTTTCCAAATTGCTTTTGGTATTCTAGTGGTAAATCAAAATTAATTTGAAGTTAATCTTAGAATGAACAATCTGATATGTTAAAAGCAAGAATTTGAATATACTGAAAAGCATTCCTGAAGATAGAGATCACTTAATATATATAAGAAATGGCATGCAAAAATCGAGAAATACATTTAAATTGAACTACTTTATAAAAAAAAAGGCAGTTTATACCATGGCTACTTTGGCCCTGCCCATACTGAGGCTATCAGAACATGAGGGAGACAGAAAATTACCCATGACACTTGAAAATTCCTTTCCTTTCAGCAAGATTTCAATCCGTCTCCCTTTCTGGAATATTGAGATGCAAGCGTTATATTTTAATTGAGAATGTTTAGAGGAATGTGATGCCATCTCCATATAAAGAAGTACCTCTTTGTTTTTAAGTTGTGTGGCTCTTAATATTACTGCGAAGCTATATAACCTTCTATGGTAACAAAATTATTAAGTGTGTGCAGATGTGCATGTTCAGATTGTATGTGGGGTGCATGTGCACGTGTTTGTAGAGGTCAGAGGTAGAAGTGCAGCATCTTCTGGATCATTTTCCACCTTATATATTGAGGCAGGGTCTCCCACTTGAAATCAGAGTCCCCTGGTACAATAGAGTTAATCTTCCTAGCCAGTTTGTTGTGGAGCTTTCTTGGCTCCCCTGAAATTACAGGTAACCTTCAAACAGGTAACCTACAAAGCCTACTTGGACATTTTGTTATGTGGATGATTGGGGTATAAACTTAAGTCTTCTCACTTATACAGCCCGTGTTTTACTCCCCAAGCCATCTTTCCAGATGGGTTAAATTATCTTTAAGTCTGAAAACCCCAGCTTAGGATCACTGTAGTTAAAGAGGATGTAACAACTTTTGGTCAACAGTGAACACCATGGCCATGTGTAGAAGTACATTCCTATTGATTTAGCTGCCAGGTAAGCTTAGGTGGGGGGATGAAGAATTCAGAATGGACAGGATAACAGGAGAATTTAAATCTTGGAAACTGCAACACAAACAGCTTCACAGAGAATCCTATGTGAACAGTGGTTGCCCCATAAAATCAGAGTGAAGCTGAAAGTCTCAAATGGAAAAACACAGCTGAAGAAAAGCAGAACCTTGTTGAGAGACTTCCCTGTGGAGGATTGGAAGAAGCTCTTGTATATATATCTCAAGAAGAATATTACAAAGGTCAAAAATAAAGATTCTAACGCTGAATCATTTTTATTCATATTACAGAAAGTAATAGTCACAGGTAACTCTGCTTACCAGCAAATTTGTGATAAACAAACCCAGAAAAGTACCATGGACAAATTCCTGATTGTTGCATCCCTCAAATAGAAACACAGATAGGTCTTTTAGAAAGTTATTTATGAAGGTAGTTTGTGAACAAAAAATGCTAGGTCCCAGTGTATGCCACTGCCCCTGGAGATCTTCGGTGGTCTTAACACATGATCCTGCCTTTCTCCCTTAGGACAGTGCAGGGGGGCAGAATGGGGCCCTAGAGATAGCAATACTGCTGAGCTGGACCCCTGAGTGTTTGTGTCTTCACTTTGATCATCAGCAAACTATTTAGTTATATAATGCAGATGCAAAGAAACTTTTTGGTAAAAATGTATAATGTGTGTTTTAAGAGAAGAATTACTATAACTGTCAAAAAGTTTAAAATTTTTATACCATACATAAATTACAGTAAGCTAAAGTTAATTAATTCTTAAAGAATGTAAATCTAATGAATTTTATTTTAAAGTAAGTGGCAGTGATGTCTTAGTTCTTGGCACATAGTCATCAACTCAGCCAGGAAACTGACCAGTCATGTGACCTCTATGCACAGTGCTTAAAAATATATATTCACAATTTATTTTTAATAAATAATATTTAGGTATTTAATAGATAATATTTGAGATTTATTTATGGAATTTGTATTTCAAAGCAAGCACTCTACCTCTAAACTATATCTCAAAAATTCAAATTTAAAAAGATTACTTTTAAAGGAGGCATTTTTTATAAGGTTTCTAGGCTGGTCAAAAACTCTTGGGCAGAAATTTATCCTCCTCTATCAATCCTCACTGTGCCTGGTTTTCCTCCTCCATTCTGTAACTGGGTTCTACATTTTCTATGTTCATATGCATAATTTTTTTCTTTCTGAAATTTATATATAAAATTTAGATAGTAGTCTTCATGAATTGATACCTAAAAGTGGTAAGCTATACTAGAGCCTCCATGTGTAGCTGGGTCGAGTTTTCTAGAAGGATGGCAGAACTGACTAACAGCTCGTTTATATTATATGCCACCTTCTGTCCATAGTATTGTGCAAAATTTGTCTATGTTTGAAATTTCATGATTTGATTTAAGTTTTCAAATGGAAAGGGGGATATTCAAGGGATGAGTTTAGAGAGTACTTTCATTATTTATCAAATGCCTGGTGCTTCAAGAATTGTTTCAAATATTTCTATGCATTTTTAATATTTATGAGTGTCACATATGACAAATACTTTTGCTATAATTTTAATTATCTGCAATATTACAAGTTGCCCAAATTGATAGCCAGGCAGCTATCATATGATTTTTGGTTCAAACAAGATAAAAATGCAGCTGTCAAATCTATTCATTTATATTAATAATGGCGTCATAATATTTTGGGTTTTTGAAACTAATATTTTAAGAGCATTTTATCTGTATATCATTATAAATTTGTATTCTGAGAATTATTGCCTGTTGTTTTTCTTATAAAAAATGGAGATTTTCTAGCTTGGTTCAGAGAACCAAAGAATCAGATTGCAGGTGAATCAGTCCTGGGGTGAACATTAGATTCGTTTTTCAGGCTTATCTAGATTTTTGCTTAGGTAATATATATATATATATATATATATATATATATATATATATATATTAGATTTTTGTTTTCTTGTGTTTAGAATAAGAAAGGTGAAATTTGTCTCCGAGGACCTTCAAGCTTCACAAAGTTATTCCACCTAACCATGCTTTTAGACGTTTTAATGTTCAGACAAATGGGAAAGGCTCAGTAGATAAAATGTTCATGATGCATATGTGGGGACCAGAGTGCTGATCCCCAATATCCATATTAAAAACTGAGGTGGTCAAAATGGCACCCAAGCAAATCCCAGAAGTTGACTGAGATTAAATAATAGGGTTCCCTAGGGCTAGCTGACTCCTAGAATCCCAGAAATGAGGAGCTCTGCCTCAGCAGTGTGATTTTAAAGCAGTAAATAAGTGGAGACAGGAGGAAGATCATAACCAATACCATCCTTTGTCTTCTTTATGGATGAGGATACATGTGCACCAGCAAACACACGTGTATGTGCTCACACACACATACACCACACATACATGTACACCACACACATACACATAAAAATAAATAAAAATGTTCTATATAGGTAGAAACATTGATTGAAGCAACTTGGTAGATACTAGCTAGTTATAATAAATATAATTCTCAATCACATTATTTTATATAATCGATATACACTAATTATAAAGAATTATAATACAAATATAATCATGAAAAACTGCAGGGGAAATCATGAGTTATACAGGGTTGAGGATCTTGAATTTTTTTTAGCTTATATCCCTAAAGCATGTTTTTTATGTCAATATAGATATCATTTACCTTTTTTTAAACACTGACGTTACATGTTTTTATAGGTATAATTCACATTTCTTATATTTTCTGAGTCAAAGAGTGTTCTTTAGTTTACCGAACAATGCAGCTTTGTTAGTATAGTTTATTTTCGTCTGATACCATCAGTATCCTGCTTTAATTTACTTTACAGTGACTTCTAATCTAGGCTGTAAGCTGGCATATTAATCCTGAAGCAAACATCAATGTGAAAACAGTTTCTTCTTTCATAGCCACCATGAAGTACAAAATTATCTCACCAGAGTGACAAGCACTTATTAAGGCTGCCCGTGAAAATGTGGAAATCTGCAGTTGTTTAAATGAGATACCCTACATTATCAAAATGAGATTTCTAAACTGTTGCTGTTGAATATGCAGTTTAGAAACAAAAACCAAAAAGTAATATTGAACTTTCAATATTCTTATTTTTCTTTCATATTAGCTTCAAGTTTGTTTTCTTATTCTACAAAGATAAATTATCTCTGAGTCCTTGGTGTTACCATTGCAATGTTTCAAATTTGCTGTATGAAACAATGAAACTAATAACCTGATGTGGTTAAGAAAGGGAACTTGTTTATATAAACTTCAAAGTAGGTTGTCTATTATTCTGTCTTGTCACTCGGGTAGTCACGTTAGGAGAGAGAAAGGATTCTCATGATATATGATTTGACATTCATTTTGACTGAATTTAAGATAATGTAAACTCCTGTGAAATAGAGTAGGCATTGTTCACTGAGAACACATTTTTGCAATATGTAACAGAATTTTGGAAGGACTTGCAGAGAAAGTAGAAAGTATTACCAATGTGTGTTGTTAATAGTTTGATTTGCTTTTAAACATAAGTTAAATGCCACAGTGACAGTGTTCATGCTTATAACACCTCTGTCACATGATCACGTGACAAACTGAGGATACTATGAGCTTATTTTACCACACATTTTATGGCTGCAAGACTTTGCCTATATGTATGTGTGTATGTATTTTGGTACTGAGAATGAAACTTCAGGTCTTTGCATGCTAAGAAATTATACTACTAGATATTTCCACAAACAAAGGCATTTTATTGTGTATGTGAGTTTATGTAATATATGTGTGTACATGTTTATGATGGCCAGAAGTTTATACCATGTGTCATCATCAATAATTCCCATCAAATAATTATTGAGACATGGTGTCTTGCTGATCTTGGAGCTTACTAATTCAGCTAGTCTGTCTGGCCAGGCAGTCTGAGATATCCTCCTGCCTCTGCCTCCCCAGAACTGTGGTAACAGACAGACACAATTATGCCTAATTTCTACATGAGTCCTAGGAAAATCATTTTTGTGAGTGTTGAGGGTGTCAAATCCAGAAAATAAAGAGAGAGAAAACTAGAGGGCAAAGAGAACACAGGCAAGATAATTGCTTTAAGGCAAAAGGTTGAAAGTAAAATAGACGTTACCAGGGGCTGTGGGGCTGGCTGAGGGCTGCTAGCTTTGTTGGGAGTACGAATCTGTTCGAGAAGTGCATAGAAATGACAGCGACCTGAGTTTGTGGATGGAATTAAGAAAGTTGATTTCATTCTTGGAGACTGAAATGGGAGATATTTTTATATTCTAATCGCTGTAAAATACAGGTCCTGAGCAGAGCATGGTGGCTCATGCTCACAATCCCAACACTGGGGAAACTCAGGCAGGATAATGGTGAGTTCAAGTCCAGTCTAAGAAACCACAGGCTTTAACTATAAATCAGCATCCTATTCAAAATCAGAAAAATCTAAAATGCTTTGTTCATGGTGTCTTCTGCTTGTTTGTTGATCAAGTAACTGTATTTGTTTAAGGTCACAAAATAATTAGAGGTTTAAAACAGAGAATCTTGTGGAATTTTAGATTGGTAGATTTCAGAGTGCTGGAATACCAGCAGATTGCCAAAACTCAGTTTCTAAGCATTCTGTGTTCATGTATGATGGCTGTCACATGGCCCCTTGGTTGCCGTCTCAGAGGCACAGTGCATCAGCTTGATGAACTAAGGAGTTTTTCCTACAAGAGCTATCTTGTCCCTGAATGGACTAATCTAGGTTACCTGTCAATAATGACAGGTACCTAGCTGAAGAATCAGTCTCTTCCAATTTAATCTTATAGCCATGCACCACTGAAACTATGATTATTGCACAATGAATTCTCCTGAAGGAAAACTGGCCAAGGTAATAAAGCCAAGTCCTACTAGCCTGTCACTACAGTCCACTCTATAATGACATAAGGAAGAAAAGTCACACAGCAGAGGGAAAATTTGTGAGACTGTGAAAACTGAAGTGCTGTGGTCGCATGAAGATACATGGAGCAATGTGAAATAAAATTTACACTGCTCCTTTAAAATTCTGTTTTTCTTCAGGTTGTTTAAACTTTGGATGTGTGATTTTTTATTTTTATTTTTTTGATGCACCTATTTCTTCTGTTGCTTGGAGCTCTGAAGTTGAAGCAATCAAGCATTCTTTCAGCAGTTGTGCCTAGAACCAAAAGAATATGATTTGAACCTAAGCAAATAGTCTACCTATTAAACTAAGATTCATTGGTGTTTTTCACCTCTCCTGGCACATTATAGTCCAAGCAGCTAGGCTATCATAATTCTTGTGTGGGGAAACGTATTGATATTCCTATGTTCATGTATCCTCTTTGTGGACTGTTTTAGTACATTGATAGAAATTAAATTACTTTCAAGAATGAATAATACCAATATGAATGCAGCCAGCTGTGGGAGGCAGTGAGGTTGAATCCAGGGTGGTTTGCGATTGTCTGTGCACTTTGAATATCTGCACAATTCATTAGAATTTCAGGAAGGGCTAGGGAGAGACAACCAAGGACATGATTCCCTCCCAAGGTTGTCTTTGAGGAACAATTCTTAAACTCCTCTCTACTCTTAATCTGCATGCCACACCCTGTGTCCCAAATAAAGGATACTGCTGAGAAATTTAAATATTCTTCTGAACAAAAGTAATAGAGACATCATTTTTAAGATGGTATTTTTCTACAAAGCTGTCTTGGTACTTACTATGTAGACCAGGATAGTCATCAAACTCACAGGAATCTGATTACCTCTGCCTCTGGAATGCCGAGATTAATGGTGGACACCACCATGTTTAGCTTGTAGTGATAGGAGCGGCGGGGCTGCATCCCCAGCAACCCAGCCGCCTGCTAGCTTATACCCTGAAATAATTACACGGAAACTGTATTCTTTTAAACACTGCTTGGCCCTTTAGCTCTAGCCCTTACTGGCTAATTCTGATATCCCGATCAACCCATCTCTAATAATCTGTGAGCACCGGTCTTAGTGAGCATCGGTCTTACCGGTAAGATTCTAGCCTACGTCCATCTTGGGTCGGAGCTTCATCACGTGTGTGTGCCCAGGAGCGGGGAATGGCATCTCTCTGAGGCGTCTGCCCCCGAGAGGAGAGCTGTGGAGTCTGAGCTCACTTCCTCTTCCTCCCAGCATTCTGTTCTGCTTACTCCACCCACCTATGTTCTAACCTATGAGGGCCAGCCAAGCAGTTTCTTTATATTTTTAACCAATGACCTTCCTCCATCACCAGCTGGTCTCCAATTTTCAAATGCAGAAGTTGAAGCTAAAAATGACTGTGTTGCCTAAATCCTGCAGGAAAAAAAAAGTGAAGCAGATCAGATTTTAACAAAACTTTAATTCAAACACTTTTAGTTTTTTTTATTTGCCAAGCTCATTGAATAATCGTTTTTTTACCTCCACAGTTGTAAGACATAAAATACATTTCAATATTGCATATGTAGTATCTTGTAACATGAAGTTCAGTTATGACACTGTGGCTTTATAATTATTTCTGGGACCTGGCTGTGGCTTCCGCTGGGCTATATCAATAATTTAAAACAATATACATAAGGTCTAGTGTAAATGATAGATAGTTTATTACACCATGATTTCAGATAAGAATTAGTAGTCGCCAAAAATACCTTTTCAGTGAAACAATTTTGGAGGGATAGTGGACAAAGCAGAGAAGCTCTGTGCAGAACTGAATGTTGAACTAGGGTTTATACTTTCTCAGTGTCTATATACAGAGTGTTACTTAAGGTGTTTTATCCTGCCAGATTGGCAGGGCCATTTGGCTTAACTCTTCTGGGAGAGGGCAATAGTATGTTTTGTTCTTTAATGGAAAGCCACGTTCTACCAAAGACGACAGACATGATTTAGGATCCATTCTTTTGATTAAAAAACTTCATGTAATGGAACAGATTTTAAAAGAATTAAGGAAAGAAAAGAAAGTCTACAAAAAATAGCCATGCTTTGCCAAGAGGAAATAGCCTTTCCTTAAAACACATCAAAGCCCTCTTACTTCACCTCACCACAGCCTTTCATATAGTGTTTCAAGTCCTAAGGAGGGCCTATTGTAATATTGCTCCCTTCCTTAAAATTATATGTTACCATAGAGCAGGAGGTAGCACCCAAAACTCTGATTGTACAGGAGGGAATCCACCCTCAATGACCTTCAAGACTACTCATTTCTAAGTAGTTACCGAATGATAATGATATAGGGAATTTTCATGTGTATGTACCTTTAAAGTTCTCAGTTGCTTTTTTAAAAAGTGGTAAAGGAATTTCCCACAGAGAAAGAAATATTTTGCATTCTTCTTGGTCTTGTGCAAAGATTTCTAAATTGATGGCTATTTGCTTCAAAATTAGGCAGGAAATCAATCTGGAAAATTATTGTGTATGTAGCTCAATTCAGGAAGTTGTAAAATATTATTCCTTTATCCGCTTTATGCTGTTTAGTTGCTATTTCATTCTTCAGGGTAATAACAATATAGTCAACAATACTGTAAATGCATACAGATCTTGAAGATTTGTTTAAAATTGTTTTATAGTTCATGTGGCACATAACTTTTGCAGCCATAAATCTCTTTAGGGAAGAAAGGTCTTGACTCATTATCTACAGGCATTTCAGATGGTTTTCTTCCAAAATATGTTACCATATAATTACTTCTTCTGTTTTTAAGCAAAAAGTTATGTTAATTGGTTTAAGGCCCATGATAGATTATATACTTAACTCATATAGCCTTATCGTAACAAATTAAGGAGATATATAGAAAATATATTTTCTGTCTCTACTGTGACAGGTCTAATAGTTAGATGGATGGATGGATATAAAGATAGGTAGATGAGTCTAAGTTTCATTCATGGCTACGATAAAATATCCTGAAAAAACAAACAAGTTAGGAAGGATGAGTTTATTTTAGTTCACAGTTTCAAATTAGAATCCATCATTGTAGAAGTCACAGAGTGGCATGAGCTTGAAATAAATAACTGGTCACTTTGCCTCCATGGACAAGAAACAGAGAAGAATGGATTGATACAAAAATGCCAGTATTCAGCTTGTTCTTTTAACAGTTTATAATCTCCTGCCTAGGGAATGGTGCCACCCACAGTGGGAAGGCTTCAATAAATATAACCAAAATGATTCCCTACTACAATGCCCAGAGGGCAATCTGATCTGAACTATCCTCCTTTGAGATTATTTTCTTAAGTGAATCTAGATTTTGTCAATTTTAAAAAACTATCACAGATGGATAGATAGAAAGACTGATTGATAAATAGTGCCTTATACTTTTCTACTGTCATTAAGAGGCAACATGACCAAGGCAATTTACAAAGCATTTAATTTAGTGGCTCATGGTTCCATAAAGGTAGAGTCCATCAACATCATAGTAAATGACATGGCAGCAGGCAGGCAGGCATGGCAAGCACTAGGGCAGTAGCTGAGAACATACATGTTCAGACAATAATGAAGAGGAAGGAAGAGAAAGAGTAATAACTAGAAATTATGTGAACTTATAAATCCTCAAAGACCACTTCCAGGGACATACCTCTTCCAACAAGGCAGTATCTTTCAATCTTTTCCAAATATGGGCCAGGCCTCCAAATATATCAACCCTATGGGGAACATCCTCATTAAAAACCACCACAGACTGGGAGAACAGAGAGAGACAGAAAGAGAGACAGACAAATACACACGCACACACACACACACACACACACACACACACAGAGAGAGAGAGAGAGAGAGAGAGAGAGAGAGAGAGAGAGAGAGAGAGAGAGAGGCGGGTGGCTTTTGTTTAGTGGTGGGAACAAGAGTTTATTTTCCAGGTGGGCAGGATAAGTGAAAGTCTAACAAAAGAGTCAGGTCCACATTACCATATTTTATTCCTTCTTTATTCTGGATGCACATATAAGTTACCATTGATGAGGAATACATATTCAAATTATACTAAGTACAACATTCAAACATACTACACTGTCAGTATCATGATGTTTTTATAGTAACAGAACAAATAAATGTTCATAATCAAGGCATTTTAGCAATATTTTAACAATAAATTGGAGGATGGTACAGGGAGATGGTTTTATGGGAAAAAGAGTGTCCCAGAAGCCAGATGACCTGAGTTTCATCACTTGAACCCTCACAAAATCCAAATGCAGTAACATATGACTGTAGTCATCCTTAAGGTGAGATGACATGTGGACTCTGGAGAACTGGCCAGAAGCTTTTGAGTCCTTGGTCAGATTGGAGAACACACTGCAGCACCAGAATCCAGACTGCTTCAAAACAAGCTGGGGAAGGGAGAAAATTCAATCTTAAAAGGATTGTGTTCTAATCTCTATGTGTATAAGCCAAGGGATATGTATACCTATACTTATACACACAGTAGTAATAAAGACAAACCTAAATAAATTGAGTAGTATATAAGGCAGGTATGTTACATCAAAACAAGAAATTTCTGCTATCAGTCTCAGAAACTGTCTGATGGTATTCTTTGTTCTTAAAGAAATACTTTTTTTATATGTATGGGTGTTTGTCTGAATATTGATATGCATACCACATGCATGTCTGATAATCTTAAAGGCAAGAAGAGGGTATTACATATTTGGAACTGGTGTTACAGTAGTCAGCCTATGTTTAATTACTGAAAGCCAAACCCAGGTCTTCTGCAGAATAGCAAGCACTTTTAGCCACTGAGTTATTTTTCTCACCTCTGATATTATTCTTATCCTTCCATCTAAGGGGAGTTAATGTTCCATTTATACCTTCTTGTTATAGAAGGTCGCTTCTTTGTTCCCAGCTGGTCAGCCTCAAAATATTCACACAGAAACCATATTATTTGCAATACTGTTTGGCCAGTAGTTTAAGTGTATTTCTGGCTAATTCATATCCTAAACTAATCCACCTCCATTAATCTGTGTATCTCCATGTGGCTATGGCTTACTGGCAAAGTTTCAGCATGTTTGTCTCTGTTAGTGGCTCCAAGGCTTCTCACTGATTCCACCTTCTTTCTCCTAGCATTCAGTTTAGTTTTTGCCATCTAGCTCTACTCTGCCCTATCAAGCCAACCCACCATTTTTTTATTAACTAATAAAAGCAACATATATTCAGAAGAACCTCCCACACCATTTCCCCTTTTCTGTTTAAATAAAAAAGGAAAGTTTTAACTTTTTTTTTTTTCGAGACAGAGTTTCTCTGTGGTTTTGGAGCCTGTCCTGGAACTAGCTCTTGTAGACCAGGCTGTTCTCGAACTCACAGAGATCCTCCTGCCTCTGCCTCCCAAGTGCTGGTATTAAAGGCGTGTGCCACCACCACCAAAAAAGTAAGAATTACAGTTACAAAATTTATATCTACTTTATTTTTTATCACAGCCATGGAAAACTACAACTATCTACTTTTCAACTCCGTCAAAGACTTCAGAAGGATATAATATTACCTAAATAAACAAGAAATGCATTTTAAGCAACTTTCAAACCTCTACAATCTGCCTGGACAGTCACCAAAGTTCTTCTGTAATATTGTGACATCCAATCTTCAGTATACATGCCCAGAGTTTCCGACAGACTTTTCCATGAAGCAGGAAGCCCAAAAGATCTTCTCACCTTTAGGCAAGTTCAGCAGTCATTTCTCTGTGGGTCCTGCATGTCCCATTCATATTGCATAGCATCAAGCAGTCCAGGCAAGAGCAGTTTCTTGCCTAAATGGCTAGCAAACTCCACAAGGAGCTTCTTTTCTTCGGTACCCATCTGCCACTTGAAGCTGTTGGTGCTACAAGGAGCAGATGTGTCTCATTGTCATGAAAAGTCTAAGTTATTAAAACATTTTAAATGCCATATTCTGAAGGTCTCTGAAAGATTTGAAGAATACCTATCTAACTGAAATATATCTCTATATAACTAGAAAACCTAACATGACTACAAGCTTGACTGTTACAGATGACTATTCATTAACCTGTATTTCTTAACTATGCATTACATTTTTAAATGAACTGCACAATTACCAATACCTTAATCAAGAATAGAAATATACATATATCAATAAACTAAGATCCATACCAATGCAAAGTATCCATCTCTATAGCATATCCCCTTTATATCTAAACAAACATTTATAAACAATATTTGGGAATTTGGCCATAGTTCTCCAAGCTGCTTCCTGCTTTTTGTTAGGAGAAGTAAATTTTGGGGGTGTTCACAGTGACCTTTCAGGGGGTTCTTGGTCCATCTAACCATATTATTTGGACTTAATCCACAGGTTCTCATTTTCTGTGGATACAGAACAGAAGAAGAACCTCTTTTCCAAAGAAACAAATCCTTAGTCCAAATACGTCAGACATGGTACCTTTAAAATATCTATGCTGGTTTAGCTTAGCAGCCCATACAATGAAATGTCTCTCTGTACCTAGCTCATTGACAGTCAAAAAATTTAAAGTAAACAAAATAATATATATAATCCATACTCTCTGTGTATATTCTGTCTTTATGTGGCTTATTTTTCTTACTATATTACTTTTTCTTTACATTTAATATTTATTTTATTATCTTTATTCCTTTAATCTATGACTATCTGTATTCTTCTTATTACATTTACTGTCTCTTTATCTTTTTTTCTTTTCTTTTTTTTATTAATTTATTTATTTATTAAGGATTTCTGCCTCCTCCCTGCAACCGCCTCCCATTTCCCTCCCCCTCCCCCAATCAAGTCACCCTCCCTCATCTGCTCTAAGAGCAATAAGGGTTCCCTGACCTGTGGGAAGCCCAAGGACCGCCCACCTCTATCCAGGTCTCCTAAGGTGAGCATCCAAACTGCCTAGGCTCCCCCAAAGCCAGTACGTGCAGTAGGATCAAAAACCCACTGCGATTGTTCTTGAGTTCTCAGTATTCCTCATTGTCCTCTATGTTCAGCTAGTCCGGATTTGTCCCATGCTTTTTCAGACCCAGGCCAGCTGGCCTTGGTGAGTTCCCGATAGAACATCCCCATTGTCTCAGTGTGTGGGTGCACCCCTCGCGGTCCTGAGTTCCTTGCTCGTGCTCCGTCTCCTTCTGCTCCTGATTTGGACCTTGAGATTTCTGTCCCGTGCTCCTCTGTCTCTGTCTCCTTTCATCGCCTGATGAAGGTTAATATTCATGAGGATGCCTATGTGTTTGTCTTTGGGTTCACCTTCTTACTTAGCTTCTCTAGGAACATGCATTATAAGCCCAATGTCCTTTATTTATGGCTAGAAACCAAATATGAGTGAGTACATCCCATGTTCCTCTTTTTGGGTCTGGCTTACCTCACTCAGGATAGTGTTTTCTATTTCCATCCATTTGTATGCAAAATTCAAGAAGTCCTTGTTTTTACTGCTGAGTAATACTCTAATATGTATATATTCCATACTTTCTTCATCCATTCTTCCGTTGAAGGGCATCTAGGTTGTTTCCAGGTTCTGGCTATTACAAACAATGCTGCCATGAACATAGTTGAGCATATACTTTTGTTGTATGATAGGGCCTCTCTTGGGTATATTCCCAAGAGTGGTATTGCTGGATCCAGGGGTAGGTTGATTCCGAATTTCCTGAGAAACCGAAACACTGCTTTCCAGAGTGGTTGCACAAGTTTGCATTCCCACCAGCAATGGGTGAGTGTCCCCCTTTCTCCACAACCTCTCCAGCAAAGGCTATCATTGGTGTTTTTTATTTTAGCCATTCTGACAGGTGTAAGATGGTATCTTAAAGTTGTCTTGATTTGCATTTCCCTGATCGCTAGGGAAGTTGAGCATGACCTTAAGTGTCTTTTGGCCATTTGAAGTTCTTCTGTTGAGAATTCTCTGTTCAGCTCAGTGCCCCATTTTATAATTGGATTGATTAGCCTTTTACGGTCTAGTTTCTTGATTTCTTTATATATTTTGGAGATCAGACCTTTGTCAGTTGCGGGGTTGGTGAAAATCTTCTCCCAGTAAGTGGGTTGCCTTTTTGTCTTAGTGACCGTGTCCTTTGCTTTACAGAAGCTTCTCAGCCTCAGGAGGTCCCATTTATTCAATGATGCCCTTAGTGTCTGTGCTGCTGGGGTTATACGTAGGAAGTGGTCTCCTGTGCCCATGTGTTGTAGAGTACTTCCCACTTTCTCTTCTATTAGGTTCAGTGTGTTCGGACTGATATTGAGGTCTTTAATCCATTTGGACTTGAGTTTTGTGCATGGTGATAGATATGGATCTATTTTCATTCTTTTACAGATTGACATCCAGTTTTGCCAGCACAATTTGTTGAAAATGCTGTCTTTTTTCCATTGTATACTTTTAGCTCCTTTATCGAAAATCAGGTGCTCATAGGTTTGTGGGTTAAAGTCAGGGTCTTCTATTCGATTCCATTGGTCGACTTCTCTGTTTTTATGCCAATACCAGGCTGTTTTCAGTACTGTAGCTCTATAATAGAGTTTGAAGTCAGGGATGGTAATGCCTCCAGACAATCCTTTATTGTATAAGATTGTTCTGGCTATCCTGGGTTTTTTGTTCCTCCATATAAAGTTGATTATTGTCTTCTCCAGATCTGTGAAGAATTTTGATGGGATTTTGATGGGGATTGCATTGAATCTATAGATTGCTTTTGGTAGAATTGCCATTTTTACTATGTTGATCCTCCCAATCCAAGAGCAAGGGAGGTCCTTCCATTTTCTGGTGTCTTCTTCAATTTCTTTCTTCAAAGACTTATAGTTCTTGTCGAATAGGTCTTTCACTTCCTTGGTCAGGGTTACCCCTAGATATTTTATGCTATTTGTGGCAATCGTGAAAGGTGATGCTTCTCTGATTTCCCTCTCTGTTTCCTTATCCTTAGTGTAAAGGAAGGCAACTGATTTTTTGGAGTTGATCTTGTATCCTGCCACATTACTAAAGGTGTTTATCAGCTGTAGGAGTTCTTTGGTAGAATTTTTGGGGTCACTTATGTATACTATCATATCATCTGCAAATAACGAAAGCTTAACTTCTTCCTTTCCAATACAAATCCCCTTGATCTCCTTATGTTGTCTTATTGCTATTGCTAGAACTTCAAGCACTATATTGAAGAGGTATGGAGAGAGTGGACATCCTTGTCGTGTTCCTGATTTTAGTGGGATGGCTTTGAGTTTTTCTCCGTTCAATTTAATGTTAGCTGTTGGCTTGCTGTAAATAGCTTTTATTATATTTAGGTAGGATCCTTGTATCCCTATTCTCTCCAAGACCTTTATCATGAAGGGGTGTTGAACTTTGTCGAATGCTTTTTCAGCATCTAATGAAATGATCATATGATTTTTTTCTTTCAGTTTATTTATATGGTGGATTACATTGATAGATTTTCGTATGTTGAACCAGCCCTGCATCTCTGGGATGAAGCCTACTTGATCATAATGGATAATTTTTCTAATGTGTTCTTGGATTCGGTTTGCCAGTATTTTGTTGAGGATTTTTGCGTCGATGTTCATGAGTGAGATTGGCCTGTAATTCTCCTTCCTGGTTGAGTCTTTGTGTGGTTTTGGTATCAAAGTAACTGTAGCTTCATAGAAGGAGTTTGGTAATGTCCCTTCTGTTTCTATACTGTGGAATACATTAAGGAGTATAGGTATTAGGTCTTCTTGGAAGTTCTGGTAGAATTCTGCATTGAAACCATCTGGTCCTGGGCTTTTTTTGGTAGGGAGGTTTTTGATAACCTCTTCTAATTCTTCGCGACTAACAGGTCTGTTTAGATTGTTCACCTGGTCCTGGTTTAACTTTGGTATATGGTATTTATCTAAAAAAGTGTCCATTTCTTTTACATTTTCCAGTTTTGTGGCATACAGGCTTTTGTAGTAAGATCTAATGATTTTCTGAATTTCCTCTGTGTCTGTGGTTATGTCCCCCTTTTCATTTCTGATCTTATTTATTTGTGTGTTCTCTCTCTGTCGTTTAATTAGTTTGGATAGGGGTTTGTCGATCTTGTTGACTTTCTCCAAGAACCAGCTTTTTGTTTCATTGAATCTTTGGACTGTTTTCTGTGTTTCTATTTTGTTGATTTCAGCCCTCAGTTTTATTATTTCCAATCTTCTACTTCTCCTGGGCGCGTCTGCTTCTTTTTTTTCTAGAGCTTTCAGGTGTGTTGTTAAGTCCCCAATGTATGCATTTTCCGTTTTCTTTAAGTGGGCACTTAGTGCTATGAACTTTCCTCTTAGCACTGCTTTCATTGTGTCCCATAGGTTTGAGTATGTTGTCTCTTTATTTTCATTAAATTCAAGGAAGACTTTAATTTCTTTCTTAATTTCTTCCTTGACCCAGGTGTGGTTCAGTAGTTGACAGTTCAGTTTCCATGAGTTTGTCGGCTTTCTGTGGGTAGCATTATTGTTGCCTTCTAACTTTAATCCGTGGTGATCAGATAGGACACAGGTGGACACTGATATTTTTTTGTATCTGTGGAGGTTTCTTTTGTTTCCAAGTATGTGGTCAATTTTTGAGAAGGTTCCATGAGCTGCAGAGAAGAAGGTATATTCTTTCCTATTTGGGTGGAATGTTCTATATATGTCTGTTAAGTCCATTTGCTTCATTACCTCCAATAATTCTCTTAATTCTCTATTAGGTTTCTGTCTGATTGACCTGTCCCTTGTAGAGAGAGGTGTGTTGAAGTCTCCTACTACTAGTGTATGTGGTTTGATGTCTGCTTTGAGTCCTAGTAATATTTCTTTTACATAAGTAGGTGCTTTTATATTGGGGGCGTAGATATTCAGAATTGAGACGTCATCCTGATGAATTGTTCCTGTTATGAGTATAAAGTGACCATCTCGGTCTCTTCTGATTGATTTTAGTTTGAAGTCAGTTTTGTTAGAAATTAATATGGCCACACCTGCTTTTTTCTTAGGACCATTTGCTTGATACACCTTTTCCCAAACCTTTACTCTGAGTAGGTGCCTGTCTTTGTGGTTGAGATGTGTTTCTTGCAAACAGCAGAATGTTGGATCCTGTTTTCGTATCCAATCTTTTAGCCTGTGCCTTTTTATAGGTGAATTGAGCCCATTAATATTAAGTGATATTAATGACCAGTGGTTGTTTACTCCGGTTATTCTTATTGCTTTTGGTCGTAGAGATTGTGTGTCTCCCTTCTTTGAGATGTGCTGGTGAAGGGTCACTAGATGCCTGGGTTATTGTAGGCAGTGTTGGCAGTGTTGAATTCCTTGCGTTGTGATTTTCCTTCTATTACTTTCTGTAGGGCTGGATTTGTGGCTACGTATTGTTTAAATTTATTCTTATCCTGGAATGTCTTGATTTCTCCATTTATAGTGAACGAAAGCTTGGCTGGGTATAGTAGTCTGGGCTTGCATCCATGGTCTCTTAGCTTCTTCAGAACATCTATCCAGGACCTTCTGGCTTTCATAGTTTCCATAGAGAAGTCAGGTGTAAGTCTGATCGGTTTACCTTTATAAGTTACTTGCCCTTTTTCCTTTGCAGCTCTTAATATTCTTTCTTTAACCTGTATATTTTGTGTTTTGATTATTATATGGCGAGGAGATGTTTTTCTTTGATCCAGTCTGTTTGGTGTTCTGTATGCTTCTTGAATATTTAAATGAATATCTTTCTTTAAGCTGGGAAAGTTTTCTTCCATAATTTTGTTGAATATATTTTCTGGGCCTTTGAGCTGTGACTCTTCTCCTTCATCAATACCTATTATTCTTAAGTTTGGTTTTTTTATTGTGTCCCATATTTCCTGAATGTTTTGTGTTGAGAATTTGTTGGTTTTGCTGTTTTCTTTGATCTGTTCGTTTATTTTCTCTATGGTGTCCTCAGCATCTGAGATTCTTTCTTCTATCTCTTGTATTCTATTGATTATGCTTGTTTCTGTAGACTCTGCTCGTTGACCTAGATTTTCCATATCCGGCTGGTCCTCAGTTTGTATTTTTTTCCTTGCCTTCATTTCAGTTTTCAATTCTTGAACTGTTTCCATTACCTGTTTGATCGTTTTATCTTGGTTTCCCAGGGTATCATGTACATATTTACTCATTTCTTCAAACTTTTTGTTATACTTCTCATCCATTTCTATAAGGGCATTTTTTACATGTTGTTTAAGGGACTCTATTGCGTTCATAAAGTCAATTTTTTCCACTTCTTCTGTGTTAGATTGTTCAAATACTTCTGTTGTAAGATCCTTGGGTTCTGGTGTTTTCATGTTGTTTTTCAGATTATTGGGTGAGTTCTTGCCTTGGCGTCTGCCCATCTCCTCCTATTAATCCTATCTAATGGGTCTTTTAAAAACCGGATCAGGTTTCCCTGCTGGCCCAGGGCTCCGCTTACAAAATGCCCTCGCTCTGTTTCCTGGTTCCTGCCACAGGCCAAGAACCCTCTCACCCCTCCGAAGGGTCTTCTGGACAGGACCAGGCTCCCCGTTTGCCAGTGACCTGGCCAAACAAAGGCCTACCTCTTTGATTTGATTGTAGTAGGGCGATCTGCTCTCCTTATTGCCCGCCTGACCCTGCCGCTTGCGTCTGCTGCCACGCTGGTCTCCCAAAGCCTCTTCCTGAGTGCGGTGTCACTCCACCGCGTCTGGGCGCCGCCGCTCCGCCGCGTCTGGGCCTTTTTTTTTCTTTTCTTTCCCAAGCCTACGTACATTTTTTAAACACACTGTGTCTTATTGAGAGGTCTTTCATGTCTGAATCTGCCCTTTTTGTGTATTTGTAATTCTTTTCTGTCCAGGATGGCTCCTTAAAATGCTAAGCACTTCTTAAAAACCTAAGTAGTGGCATTGTTAGGACAAATATGACCCTGCCTGCTGCTCTGCCCAGTCAAACATGATGGAAGTCCATTCACTGTTTCTGAGACTGCTAGGTAGAAGCCATCCTCACTGCCTAAACTCTGATAACCAGTTAGCCCAGGCTGCCAACAAGTAACTTACAGCATGCTGCCCACAAACCCCATTTAAATACTTGGTCTCCTGAAAGAGCCAGAGTTTATCCTAGCTGCAGGCCCAGAAAGCAGCAGTTTCAAAACTGTGTGGCTTTTTTTCTGGTACCACTGAATCAGTAAAACCTTTCCTAAAGGAGTCATGATGTTAAACTGTGCTTAACTCTGCTTTGATCTTTTGATTTTTTTTGTTTGTTTTGTTTTTGCCTAGAATTCCTTTCCAAACTCTCTCATGTTTTAAGTGGATTTCAGTTGGCCACATTGGTGCCAATTTGTTGTAGGAGGCTGCTTCTTTGTTCCCAGCTGGTAATCCTCAAAATAATCACACAGAAGCCATATTATTGGCAAAAGTGTTTGGCCAGTAACTTAAGAATATTTCTGGCTAACTCATATCCTAAAGTAACTCATATCTGTTAATCTGCATATCACCATGCGGCCATGACTTACCAGCAAAGTTTTTTCATGTCTGTAACCGGCAGCAGCCCCATGGCTTCTTACTCTGTCTTCTTTCTCCCACCATTCAGTTTAATTTTCGCTGCCTGGCTCTTCTGCCCTATCAGGCCAAGCCAGTTTCTTTACTATTCATTATCCAATAAAAGCAACACATATACAGAAGGACATCCTGCACCACCTTCTAACATGATTTATTTAATAACCAGGATGTATGTGAAATTAAACCTATGTAAACAATAAATAGTTGTTAAGACAGTAAAAGAGAGGCCAAGATAATTTGGATTTTGACCTGTAGTGCAACATTCCAATTTTCTACAATAAGAAATTTTTACTAGAAAAATCAACCTTGTAGAGTATTTCACACCCATGTGGCATTTTTTTTTTCCTGAGAAAGTCAGTTCACACCATTAGAACGCAAATCTCCCTCATCTAATGATGTTGTTTAGAACACACCAAAATACAGGATATTGACATTTGAGGAAATAATAAAATCAACTATAAGAACTAGAGAAATTTTTCTTTTCCTCTCCTTCCTCAAGCAAGTCATCAACCCTGGGTCACATTCCTTTAAAGTAGGTGGGTGATTAGACCTTCACATTTCAAAGCAGTTCTGCCTTAGACCAGAAGAAACAATGTCATCCAGGGAACCAGCAAGACTCTACAAAAGATCTTGTCACTTCCCTCCCTTTTGGGCACTTCCTATTACTGTGTGTCTGATCTGTGCTCTTCATGACAGTCCATAAACACAGCTTGCCTCAGTTCTTTGGGTCCTCATCTCTGATGACTCCTGTTACTTAGAAAACTTATATTACATAAATATCTATATGTATTTTTGTTGTTTATCCTCTTTTCCTTGTGAAGTTTTAGCTGTCAACCTTGGAGTACTTGAAAGATTATCTTTTATGGTATTATCCCTGAAATCCTGGATATATACTATACAAACAACTAAACAAATATTTCTTCTTTTTACTAAAGCAAGTCATCAACTCTGGGTCATATCCCTTTAAAGTAGATAATTAGAATATATTTAGTCATATATATATATATATATATATATATATATATATATATATATATATATATATATATTACATATATATCCCTCCTTTAGAAAAGAGCAGGCCTCTCAGGGATAATAAGCAAACACAGTAGAGTCTCAGTAAGACTAGGCATAAACCTTCATATCTAGACTGCAAGAGCCAACCCAGGAAGAGGAAAAGGGTCTCAAGAGCAGGCAAAAGGGTTAGAAAAATCCCCAACTCTCACTTTTCTGAGTCAAACAAGAATATCAAGTTATGCAGCCATAACATATATGCAGAAGACCTAGGTAAGAGCAATATAAAATGTTTAGGCAAGAAAAAGAAGACTTGTTTCTTAGTCTCTGTGAACCCCAATGAGCACTGGCTAACTTGATTTTGTGAGCCATTTTCTCATAGTGTCTTCAATATTTCTGTCTCCTGTGATCCTTCTTCTCCTTCTTCATCAGTGTTCTCAACTTTTGCTTAATGTTTGCCTGGGGGTGTCTCTGCATCCACTCCCATCAGATACTACGTGAAGTTTCTCCAATGATGATTGAGCTGCACACTGATCTATGAGTATAGCAGAATATTATTGGAAATCATGTCACCGATGTTTTTCCAGTTGTGATGTTTTTCCAGTTGTGTTTGGTTCTATCCTAGGTCACTGGGTTACCCACCCTCTGGGTCTTGGCCCTCCAGGCAGTGTCAGATTGGGGCTTCCCCTTGTGGTGTGGGTCTCAAGTTGGACCAGTCATTGGTTGGCTATGCCCACAGGTTCTGAGCCACCCTTACCCCGACACATCCTGTAGGCTGGACAAATTGTATGATGAAGGTTTTGTGGCTGGGTTGATGTCCAAGTCCTACTACTGGAAACTTTGCCTTATTATATAAGATGACTGATTTAGGCTGTGTGTCCCCTCATTACTAGGAATCTTTGATATGATCACCCTTATATATTCCAGAAAGTTTCTACTACAATGGGTTTGCACATCACTCTCCAAAATTTGCCCAATTACAGTTGTCTTTCCCAGTACTCTCTCTGTCCACTGCTCTTCCTGTTTTCATCACTACCTGTCCCAAGTACACCAACAAAATCTATTCTATTTCTGCTTCCCAAGAAGATTCATGTGTCTCCCTCTTCTTTGATCCTCCTTGTTACTTAGCCTCTCTGGTCTGTGGATTGTAGAATTATTATTTTTCACTTACCAGTTAATATCCACTTATAAATGACTATGTACAATGTTTGTCTTTCTGGATCTGGGTGGTATCACTCAGGATGATTTTTCACTTCCGTACATTTGCCTACAAATATTATGATGTCATTTTTAACAGCTTAGTAATACTTCTTATGTAAATTGCCACATTTTGCTTTTATTTATTTATGATATTTACTTTACAACCCAAAAGTTTTTTTTTTCCTTTTTCTCTCTTCCCAGACACTCTCATCCATCCCGTCTCTTTTCCTACCCAATAATCTGTTCCTCCTCCTTTTCTGTTCAGGAATGGCAGGTATCCCATGGATATCAACAAAACATGGCATATCAAGTTGAAGTAAGACTAAGCACCTCCCTATGTATTAATGCTGGGCAAGACCCAGTATGAGGAGGACTGTACCAAATGCCAGTAATGAGTCAGGGACAGCACTCTGCTTCCACTGTTGCTCCCACAGAAGGATCAATTTACACAACTGTAATATATATGCAGAGTGCCTCGGTCAGTCCCATTCAGTCTCCCTGGATGGCAGTTTTGTCTTGGTGATCCCAGATTAGATGATTCTGTGGGGTTTTTTTTGTACCACATTTTCTTTATCCATTCTAAAATTGAGGCATATTTAGGTTGTTTCCATTTTCTGCCTGTCATGAATAAAGCTGCTGTGAATATTGTTGAGCAAGTGTCCTTGTGGTGGGATAGTGCAATCTCTGGGTACAAGCCCAGGTGTGGTATAGCTGGGTCTTGAGGTAAATCAATTCCCAATTTTTAAGGAACCATTATGTTGATTTCAATAGTGATTGTACAAACATGCACTACCACCAGCAATGGAGGAGAGTTACTCTTGCTCCATATCCTTGAAAGCATGAGCTGTCACTTGTTTTGATCCTAGCCCTTCTGACAGGTGTAAGATAGAAACTCAAAGTTGTTTTGATTTGCATTTCTGTGATGGATAAGGATGTTGAATCTTTCTTAAAATGCTTCTCAGCCATTTGAGATTTCTTTGTTGAGAATTCTCAATATAGAGCTATACCCAACTTTTTATTTGGATTATTTGGTTTGTTGACGTATAATTTCATGAGTTCTTTTTTATTTTCAATATTTTATTTATTTTACATACCAACCACAGTTCCCTTCCCCTTCCTCTTCCCACTCCTCCTTCCTTGCCTCCAATGCACCCATCACCCATTCCCCAAAAATGGTAAGGCCTCCATGGAGAGTCAACAAATCCTGGCACACTAAGTTGAGGCAAAGACCAAGCATGCACATGTGTGTGCGCGCGCGCACACACACACACACACACACACACACACACACACACACACACACACATCTTATTAAGGCTGAGCAAGTTATCCCAACATAGGGAATGGAATCCAAAAAGCCAGCTCATGCACCAGGGACAGATCCTGCTCCCACTTCCAGGGGATCCCACAAACAGACCAAGCTACATAACTGTTGCCCGTTTGCAGAGGTCCTACTTCAGTTTCATTCTCTCTCTACAGCTGTAGGTCTAGACTCCATGAATTCCCAGGAGCTCAGGTCAGCTGTCTCTGGGGATTCCCCCTTCGGATCTTGACAAGTCCCCCTGCCTATATACTCTTTCCTCCATTTCTTCTACTAGACTCCCAGAACTCACCTTGGTGCTTGGCTGTGGATTTCTGCATCTGTTTCCATTAGTTACTAGATGAAGATTCTATGAGGACAGTTAGGGTGTTCATTAATCCGAAGAACAGTTCAGGTACCCTTTCTGCTATTGCTAGGAGTCTTAGCTGGTGTCATCCTGTGGTTTCTTGGGAATTTCCCTAGCACCAGGTTTCTCCAGAAGCCCATAATGGGTCCCTTTATCAAGATACCTTTTTCAATGCTCCCCCACTGTATCCCTCCCCTGACTTGATTGTCCCATTCCCTTATGTTCTCATCCCCATTCCCTCCCTTCTATTGACATTCCACCCCAAAATCCCCCAGGTAATCTCATCTCTTTGACTTTCCAGGGCTATCCATATGCTCCTCTTAGTTGGGTTCTTAATATATTTTGAATATTAGCCCTATGTTGAATGTGGAATTGGTTAAAATCTTTTCTCATTTTGTAGGCTGTGTTGTCTCCCATGGTTGGTGTTCTTTGCCTTACAGAAGCTTTTCAGTTTATTGATTCCTACTTATTAATTAATGATCTTAGTGCATTGTCTATCAATCTTCTGTTCAGGATATTGTCTACTGTGCAATTGCATACAAGGCTATTACCTGCTTTCTCTTCTGTCTAGTTCAGTGTGTCTGGTTTTATGTTGAGGTCTTTGATCCACTAGATTTGAGTTTTATGCAGCATGATAGAGATGGATCTATTTGTATTCTTCTACAGTTCGAACAGCAAAATTTTGTTGAGGCTACTTTCCTTTTTCTGTTGTATATTTGCTTCTTTATCACTAATCAGGTGTTCATAGGTGTGTAAATTTACATTTGTGTCTTCTATTTGATTACATTGATCAACCTGCCTATTTTTATGCCAATAGCAATAGTTTTTATTACAAACTTCAATGTCTTTATGCAGGTCTTAGTGCTCTGACCTTTTCTCTTAGCACTACTTTTGTTATGTCCCATAAATTTGAGTATGTTCTACATCCTTGGTCATCGAATTCTAGGAAGACTTTTTATTTTTCTTTATTCTGTCTTGATTCAGCAACCATTCGGTAGAGAGTATGTCTAGCTTACATGAATTTGTGGGCTTTTTCTTGCTTTTGTTGCTGTTGAAATCAAGCTTAAATCCAGGGTGGTCTAATAGGATGTAGGGGTTATTTCAATTTTCTCGTATCTATTGAGATTTTATTTATCTCTGAGTATACGGTCAAATTTTAGAGAAATATCAATGAGGTGTTGAGAAGAGAGTATATTCCTTTTTTTTGGGTCAAATGTTCTGTAGGTATCTATTAGGTCCATTTGGTTCATAATATGTGTTAGCTCCAGTAGTTCTCTATTTTTTATGTAAAATATTTGTGTCCAACAAATAACTATGCCCAAATTCCCAAATGTTTTCTACATTTAAAGGGGGATATGATATAGATATGAATAATGTATTGGTATGGAACTTGGTTTACTGATACAAATTTAAGGTCAATCTTATTATATCTATATTTCTGCTCTTGATTAAGATATTGTGATTGTGTAGTTCATTTAAAAATGTAATGTATAATTAAGAAATATAGGTTAATAAATAATCATCTATAATAGTCAAGATTGTAGTCATGTTAGTTAGATTTTCTTAATGTGTAAAATATATTTCAGTTAGATAGGTATGCTTCATATCTTTCAGAGACCTTCAGAATATGGCATTTAAAATGCTTAAAAACTTAAGACTTTTCATGACAATGAGATACATCTGCTCATGGCAGCACCAAGCCACTTCAAGAGGAATATGGGCATCAAAGAGGTCCCTTATGGAGTTGGTTAGCTGTTTGGGGAAAAAAAATTTTTTTTTTTAGTTGGACTGTGTAACTGCAGGACTCACAGAAAAATGACTGCTAAACTTGCCTAAAGGTGAAATGATCTTTTGGGGTTCCTGCTTCATAAAAGAATCTGTGAGACATTCTGCAGGATACAAAAGAAAGTAACTGAACTGTCTTTGAAATTTCCTGCTTCGTGGAACAGTCTGCCAGATACTATGGGCCTGTAGGCTCAAACTGGATGCCCCACCCATTACAGAAGAAGTTTGGGTAACTTTCCAGGCAGTGAATGTCTCTGTAAATTCTAGAGTTTTGGAAGTTGCTTACAATGAACTTCCTGTTTACTTAGGTAATATATCCTTCTGGACTCTTGATGCAGTTAAAGAATTTATAGTTATAGTTGTCCTTAGTTATGATAAAAGATTAAGTAGATATAAATATTGTGACTGTAATTCTTGCTTGATAACTGTTTTGTTATATGTAATTTCATTATGTTAAAGTTAAAACCTTCCATTTTATTTAAACAGAAATGGGGGAGTTTATGTGGGACTCTCTTCTGTGTGCTGTGATTACCATTAATGAATAAATAAACTGCCTTGTCCTGTTGATAGGCCATAACTTAGCTAGGTGGGGAGAACTGGACTGAATGCTGGGAGAAAGAAGGATGGAGTCAGAGAAATGCCATGGAGTCTCCAGATTCAGACATGCTGAAACTTTGCTGGTAACACTGGCATGTGGTAATATACAGATTAATGGAGATGGGTTAAATTAAGATGTAAGAGTTAGCCAATAAGAAGCTAGAGCTAACGGGTCAAGGAATGACTTAATTAATACAGTTTCTATGTGAGTATTCCGGGTCTAAGCTAGCTGGGCAGCCAGGAACCAACAAGCAACCCTTCTTACTACAAAAAATGATATATTTGTTGATATTGATATCTCCTACTATTAAAATGCAAGAGTTGATATATGATTTAAGCTTCAGTAATGATTTATGTATAAACATGAATGTCCTTGTTTTCAGGGCGTAGATATTAAGAATTAAAACATTATCATGATAAATATTTCCTTTGTTGAATACGAAGCATGCTTCCTTGTCACCTTTGATTAATTTTTGTGTGAAGACTATTTTGTAAGATACTAGAATCACTATACCAGTTTGATTCTTAGGTACATATGCTTGGAAGATCTCTTTTAAACCATTTAGTCTGAGATAATATCAATCTTTGATATTGAGGTGTGTTTCTTGATTGTAGCTTAATTATGGATACTGTATTCACATCCACTCTGTTATTCTATGTCTTTTTATTGGGAGATAGAGTGCATTGATATTGAGGGATGTCAATGACAAATGATTGTTAATTTCTGTAATTTTTTGTTTATATGTTGTTGTTGTTGTTGATAGTGGTTGTTGTGGCAATGGTGGCAGTGATGGTGGTGGTGGTAGTGTGTGTGTGTGTGTGTGTGTGTGTGTGTGTGTTTGTGTGTGTGTGTGTGTGCGTGTGTGTTCCTTTTTGTTTTGTTGATGTGAGTTTATTTTCTGTATTTTCATGGGTGCAGTTAATAGACTTGGTTGGTAGTTTTCTTTCTACTATCTTCTGTGGGTCTAGACTTATAGACAGATATAGTTTGAGCTTAACTTTATCATAGAATGTCTTTTTATTTCCATCTATAGTGATTGATTGATTTGCTTACTTGGTATAAAAGGCTAGGCTGGAAGCTGTAGTTTTTAGAGTCTAGAGAACATGTATCCTTGTCTTTTGTCTTTTAGCATCTCCATTGAAAAGGTAGATTTAATTCTAATAGGTCTAGTTTATATGTTGCAGCTTTTCATATGCTTTAATTGTTCTGAATGTTTATTATTTTAATTATTACATGATAAGGGGAGTTTCCTGTTGTGGGAATTTGGTCATCCATCTGATAATCAATGGAATGGAATGTGTAGGCCCAATGGGTGTGGTCTTCTTTAGGGATGCATGACCCTTTAAGCATCATGAGAGGAGGGTTGCATGTCTCTCTATCTTGGATGTGAAAGGTTTCCTGATGGCATGGCTTGGTGACCTTGTCTGTAGCTTTCCCCATCCTTCTCTTGTAGATGAAAAAGCAACAGTACACCTTTATTCTGTATTTGTGAGTGTGTTATTTCATCCACAAATAAATAAATCCTGATCCAAGATTTCTGTAGATTATCTGGTGTCCAACATGGGATGCCATTTGTAAATGGAGGCTTTTTGTCCCACCACATTTCACAATTACTTTTAAATAATCACTCCGAGGCTCATATTAATTATAAGCAAACACGTATAATATAAGTAAACTGAGCAAATGGCTCAGGCTTATTACTAAATAGCTCATACTTAAATTAACAGAATTCTATTCATCTATATATCATGACATGGGCTATGACTTACTGCTGGTGCTCTGCCATCTTTTTCTTTTCCTCTGCCCTTCTTCTTCCCTATATTCATTTTGGCTTACTTGCCTAGCTATATTTTGCCTAGCTATAGGCCAATTCAGCTTTATTTTTTTCAACCAATGAGACCATACAGATAGACACCGATTTTCTTCCTAGTCCAATCTATTTGGTTTTATATAAGCTTTTTGTACCTTTATAAGAATCTCCTTATTAGGTTAGGAAACTTTTCTTCTATGATATTGTTGAAAGTATTTTCTGGGTCTTTGAGCTGGGATAATACTTCTACTTTTATTACTATTATTCTTAGGCTTGGTCTTTTCATAGTGTCCCATATTTCCTGGATGTTTTATATTAACAATAATTTTGATTTAACATTTCCTTTTACTTAAGTTTTCTTTTATTTTATTATATCTTCAATACCTGAAAAATTTCCCTTTCATCTCTTGTAGTGTGCTGGTGATGCTTGTATCTCTAGTTCCTGTTCACTTAATCCATTTTCTCTTTCTAGAATTCTCTCAGTTTGCATTTTCTTTATTACTTCTATTTTCACTTTCAGGGTCTTGAACAATTTTGTTTCCTTCAAATACCTTTTTTCCCTTTGTTTTTAAATAAAGATTTATTCTCTTGTTTTTTAAAGGACTTTTATCATCTTCATAAAGTTGGTTTTAATTGTGCTTCATCTGTATTGCAACAGTCAGATCTTGCTATGGTGGGATAGTTGGGATCTGATGATAAAATACTGACCTGTTGTTGTTAATTGTGTTCATAAGATGCCCTCTAGGTGTCTGAGGTAATTATAGGTCGAGGTGGCAGTGGATTTTGTCTATGGGATCTGAACCAAAGGAGTTGAGAGAATTCAGCTGGTGAGCAGCCTACCTGTTTTTCTGACTTGTGTGGCATGCACTTCAGCTCAATATTTCTTAATTTAGCTACATAATATTATTACTATTGTCTACTTAGCATTATTCAGAAATATGCATGATATTTAATCTACTTTTGAATATGAAGAGTATACCAATATTATAATTAAAAGGGAAATTTATCACAGATAAAATGAACATAAAGTACATATTCATACATCTATAAAATGTTGATTAATTTAAAAAATGTTAACAATATAAAAATAGCAATTTATACTTCCAAAAGTTATATGAGTACAGTCTTTGCAAGTTGAGACCATTTATTGCCCCTGTTTCTTGAGGGTTGAATGTGTTATTCTGAGACATTACCTTAATTTATGTTTTATGTAAATAACCTATGGTTGTGTAAACTTTTTCTTTCATGAAGTCCTAAACTGAGAGGCCCTCAGATTTTCAGACTGATCCTTTCCTCCCGACATCCTATAATGCCACATATTGTATGTAGTTGAGTGGTCTGTATAATCAGTAATCATCATAAATGAGACCCTGGCCAGCTAATATGGACCAAAGATGAACAGCGCAAAAGGTCAAAGGCTTAAGTGGAGGAACTGGCTATATCTGAGAAGTCCAATTTCAGTTTCCAGAGATTCACTTACATTTCTATAATGAAAATTTATTAAAGATTATTAAAACTGGCCTTTAGTGTGCAACACTATGAATTCTCAGCATTTCCCAAATATTTGTTTCTGGAATCCTCATAAGAGGCCCATTAACTTGTGAAGAAAAATCAAAACTTTTTTTTATCTCTATTCATTACCCAACAGTTATCTAATGTGAAGAGAATGTATGATTTCTCACATACCATTCAATATCTATAATTACATTCAATTTTCATATTATTTAACTGGAATTAAGGTCAGATCCTGAGCATTCAGGACTTACTGCAACTATGATTTCAGCCAGCTCCCAATGCTAATCATAGATGGAAACTTCTGAGACTTCTGATTCACCAGCTGCGGATCACAAGTTCCTACAGTGCCTTTCTAGTATTAAATTACTTGATAACTAGCTCATAAAATTCAGGAACACCATCTACTTATTGATTACTGGTTGATTAGAAAAGATGCCACTAAAAGAACCTATGAACAGCTAGATGGAAAGGACATGGGCAAGAGCAGTGAAAGCAAAGGGATCATCCTTTTCCCTCCTGGACCATCCTCCAGGCACCACTTCTCTTAAGTAGGATAGACTCAGTAAGCCCTTATTTTCATTGAGTTTTTTTTCACAGACATGAGAGATTAAATATGTGGCCATTGATGATTAACTCAATCTTTAGCCCTTCTCGTTTGCAGAGGTCAAGAAGCAGTCTTATTTCTTGGCTGTTTCCTTGGCAGCCAGTCCCCATTCTGAGACATCAGGATGCTTGTGATTTCAGGTATCTCTTTAGTACATAAATGTCTCTTACCACTTTGGAGAGTGCAGAGGTTTTAGAAGCTGTATGCCAGAAATAGTAGGATGATCAAGTATGCATTATTTTTTTTACTAAAATCATGCTATCTCAGAGGAGAATAGGTTCAGTTTTATTTTTAATAAATTATAAACTAAAACAAAGCAAGTAATTTGCCTAAGGTTACTCAACTAGAAAATGGAACTGTTTGTTTTGAAATTGAGATTGTGTGATGAACCTCTTTCCCTTTTTGTAGTTCTTAGAATGTAGGAAATCAGACTGATGGAAATTTCTATACTCTGATGTAGCGCCTGCACTATGGGACAACATTTGAGCCAGGAACTAAGCTGGAGACTTAAAACACAAGCACAAAGACAGGCAGAGACACGGGTATATTTTATCAAGGTGATTCTTGATACAAGATTGCAAAGTTTATTGTGCTCCAGGGATGCTTATACAGGGATCCTTAACTGATAGCCATGCCCCAGCTCTCGGGATCTTTCAGATGCAGGACTTATCAGAACCCACTTCCCTGACATCAAGGTCTTATGCTCAGAGCAGCTGCAAACACAGGGAAACAAGCTGTTTTGCTCAGAGCAGCTACAATCAAGTTTTTTACAGAAAATTCAGGCTCTGAGGTCTACAGTCCCCAGCATATCCCCATTTTGTATATAATTAGACCAATGCTCTTAACTGATCTGGGGGTGGCACAAATATGATGGCAATAAGTTGGAAAAATGCCCTAGCAAACATCGTCACTGTCCAAAGTCTCTCGTGGCTGGGACAGCTCAGCACCAGCTGCTCAGCAGCAGCCATCCTCCTGCCTCTGGCTCAGCAAATCCTGCAGAAAAGCCTGCTGCTCACTGCAAACTCCTGGGCTCCTCTTGTGTCACTAACTCTTGGACAAGCAGAACCAGGAACTGCTGCCTTCTCAGCTGCACCTGGACCTACAGCCCCAGCAGGGTTTGAGCAGCTTTGGCCTGCCACAGCTTCTGCACTTGCCACCGTGGTTACCAATGCTCCTGGCACCGCTGCCCTGGCTCCACCATGCCAGGCACCTACTGGGCCCAGTCACCATGTCTCCCCACCGCTGCTGCCACCTTTTGGGTCTCTCTGCAAGCAGCACCTCCAGGAATCAGGCTTGTGTTAGGGAATCACAGAAGGGGCGTGAGCTCCCTCTGCTCCTTGGGCCCACAATGGCAGACAGGCTTCCAAGCTGGACAATGTATCTCTGGGAGTATTCACGGTGAGGCTTGTGTGTGTGTGTGGGGGGGTTCCTGGTCCACAACAAATCCCTAGATTCAAACCCCAAAGTCAAGATACCTTTATGCTGGTTTATCTTTGCAGCCCATACAATAAAATGTGTCTTCTGTGTATATATTACTTTTTGTATATATTACTTAAAAAAGAAAACTTTGTTTAAGTCAGGTGTCCTGCTTCTCTAAAAGAACCATCAATTGGATAAAACCGGACTCTCTGAACATGGCAAACAATGAGGGCTGACGAGAAGCCAAGGACAATGGCACGGGGTTTTGATCCTACTTAATGTGCTGGCTTTGTGGGAGCCTAGCCAGTTTGGATGTTCACCTTCCTAGATATGGACGGAGGGGGGAGGACCTAGGACGTACCACAGAGCAGGGAACCCTGACTGCTCTTTGGACTGGAGAGGGAGGGGGAGAGGAGTGGAGGGAGGGGGAGAAGGGTGGGAGAAGGGGGAGGGAAATGGGAGGATGGGAGGAGGCGGAAACTTGTTTTTTTTCCCTTTTCTCAATAAAATATATATAACTATAAAAAAAAGAACCATCAATTGACCGGTCAATACATGAACAGAATTACTCACAGCCATCTTCAATCTACCCTCCTCATCTATCTCTCAGTCGCCTGCAGCTGGACAACCTGGGGATCTTCCAACTCTCCCAAATTCCTTATCTCACTGAGGTCTTCCACCTCTAAAACTACACAGGTTCCCTTCCATCTCTACTGGCTACATGCTACGGGAATTAGGCGGGGAATTTAAAACACATAAACACAGACAGAGGCAGAGAGACAGACTGGGACACGGTCATCTGTGATACAAGAATGCCAAGTTTATTGTGTTCCAGGGACGCTTATATAGGGATCCTTAACTGATAGCCATGCTCCAGCTCTTGGGATCTTTCTGCTACAGGCCTCAGCAGAAACAACTCCCCTGTCAACAGGGTCTAGTGCTCAGAGCAGCTGCAAACACAGGAAAACAAGTTGTTTTGCTCAGAGCAGCTGTAAGCAAGTTGTTTACAGGAAATTCGGGGTCTGGGGATCCACAGTCTCCAACAATCTGATACTACACATTCTGCTGATCCTCCATTCTGTGTAGAAGTGTGGGTAGAGTATTCTTCCCCTACATCAACAACACAGCTGTCAAATGACAAGCGCTTATAGGAAATATCAAATTTTAAATGTCCAATATAATTCATATTACATCACATGACTTGACATATCAAGCAGTTGTAGAATGTTAGAAATTAGCATAATAGATGACTCAGAATCACAGAGTGACAGGCTGCCATTCTAACTCTGCCAAGTTTTTGTTGATAATGGTGAAACCTGGAAATTTTCATTTTCTGGTATTACACATTGCCAACAAATTGACATTTCCTGTATGGTTTCCCAGTGGGAAAGGCAGAGTTGTGTTTAGCCAAACCTGATAGTTTTGTAATGGAAATTCAAGACGTGATAAAACCTAAATGCCCAAATAATATTGCTCAAAAGTATTTTAACATTGCTGAAAACTCACCTCCAGTTGATGATTGTTAATTTAGAGGAGTGCAATTTTTATCTCCTATTGTAAAAACTAAAATTTCATTGATAGTTCTCTTCACCTTTGAAGCCTAGATGTTTTGAGAATAGTAACTTATAACCCACAATGCCAAGAAAAGGTCCACGAATATCAAAGTATGATATTTATTATCCAAAATAGTTTTCTCTTAGAGATTATGTAGCCAGGTCTCTCACAGAACCTAAGAATTGCATATCCATGCCCCATTTCCAGGTTTTAGGAGTAATCCCACCAAATAAAAAAAATGTTATGGATAACTGTAGAAGAGTTTGCTACCTTAGTGCTTAGAAACTATTACTTTGGTGTTAGGAATTCACCAAAAGAAAAATATTTATCACATAAAATACTAGTGAGACCAGGACCTATAATTCCACAGTTGCCTTCCCAGTCAGTATTGTTCCTTTGCCCAGAAGTAGACTATGAATTTATTGTTTGAGATGTCTAGAGATCATTGAACGGACTGGTGGGTATATCTTCCTCTGTTTCTGTCTGTTTCTTTGTTTCTCTTTGTCTATCATCTGTCTCTGTCTCTTTCTCTAGTTGTCTTCTATTTTACCATCATCTTGTTCTACTTCCCAGGTGACTGGGTTAAAGTATTAAAGGTGCATATCAACAAACACAGCTTTATACATATCAATTCCACAAAATATGTTTCAAATAGTCCCAGATTCTTGTTCTTGTTTTTTGTTTTAGGGTGTGTGTGTGTGTGTGTGTGTGTGTGTGTGTGTGTAATATTTAAGGAAATTATGTGCAGGAATGTTCAGGACTTGAGCTGACTTCTGCTTTGATGTTTCACAGATGTGGGGTATTTTTTACTCACAGAGTGCTTTCAAATTCAGTGTTTTCTTTGGTTTCCACAGCAACAAACTTTTTATTTGCAAATTCTCTCAATTACAAAAACAAGAAGCCTAATTTTTGTCTTTTTTTTTCTGTGTTAGAGATATTAGAAAATGCCAGTGTTATACGTAATTTGAGGCAAGACAGTTTTCTAGCAAATAATACCCTCAAGTAAAATGCATTTCTTGTGCCCATGACTTTTTATTTCCCATAAATGCAGCGTCCAAATTTCACGACTGTTTATTTTTCCTGGTCTTTGAATTGAAATCCATGTTCTACCATCAACTGTTCAGATAGTCCTGCTTGGATGTCCTGAACCATATTCAGACTGTTGCATCTGTCTTGGTCTCTTAGATGAACTGGCCTGAAAATAAGGCATCAGAACAACCAGTCAGGCTCAGAATCTCAAGTTTCTGTCTTTACAAGTGATGATCCATTCCAATGCCATTCTCAGTTCCCTCCGTCTCTTAAGTAGATTCACTGATCTCTGGACCCTTATCTATTACCCAGTCCTATTTACTCATAGTAAATATCGCAACAATTAGTCCTCATTAAATGGTTATTCAAGCCTTACTCTCGAAGGTGATGGTGCCTGAGTATCCTTTGAAGGAATGCTGTACCTGTCATCTCAGGGAAAGTCTCTACTTGTTAGTTAAAATTGTCAACTTTATGATTCAACAAAATAAATAAGACATTTCCCCTAAGGTAATTTTTTTTCACTTTGTGGAAACTGCAGGGACTCCTGTTATCAGGATATAACCAAAGTATAATGGTGCCACTTATTGTGCCTAGTGAAAGTCCCAAGGATGTGATTATCTCTTAATAACTGGAAAGCTGGTCATGCCGCTCATTGTAGTGTTTACTTTGAGTGTGTGTGTGTGTGGGGGGGACCCTATTAGTGATCTCTGTGGTTGATATTATTCATTGTGATATGGTAAAATAATCAAGTCACCATTTGTTTGCTTGTAGCTAAACAGCATGATTAGAAATCCATTCCACTTCCCACTAAAAATGAATTGAAATATAATCTCTTGCTTAGTATTAGTTTAATAACTCTGATGTTAATGGTGAATTATATCAAGCAAAGCTAATAGAAATTCCAGAAATGCACATGGATAATTTAATGTCTGCATGACCTTTACCTCCCAGGGAGAATTCAGGTTGGATTTTAACTACCTGTGAAGGAAGTAAATACCCGTGTGAAAAGCCTGCTGATTCAGTGGTAGAAAATGCCATCAATAACCTAAGCAAAAGAGGGCAACACAGGAGAAGACCTTTAAATAAAATGCCCTTTTAGAGTATGAATGGATATTGAATGGCAACATTTTATTTTTCTCCTTCATTCTGCCCATTCATGCTCCAGTTATATTAATAACAATAGTATCATTTATTAAACACTTGCTCAGGCCATAGTGTTTGCATATCTTCTCCCAAATGTCTTCACAAGGAGCCTTCAAGGTTGTTAATCTTGGTCCCTTTGGCACTTAAAGAAACTGAGATTGTAAGAGATTATACAAATTGGTTGTATTCATGAAGCAATTCCTACTGAAGCTTAGATTCAAATATGTCTTCAACACTCATTCTACTCTGTGTCTAAAGACATACTATATAGGGGAATTAGGCACAAGTACAGGAGATTTGCATCTGATGTTGATATTATTTTCTTACATTGTCAAGTAAGTGTGTGTCTGACCCCACTGAGAGAGAGAGAGAGAGAGAGAGAGAGAGAGAGAGAGAGAGAGAGAGAGAGAGAGAGAGAGAGCAGTCTTACTTGCTGTCTTTGCAAACTAAATCCATTAGAGATCTGGTCTTTGAACATGTCCTTTGGAATTACTTTCATCTTGTTACCTGTCACCTGAGAAGGGCTGCTTTGGGTCTGAATAAACAGCCAGCATATGTTTTGCTTCTGAGCCATTTGGAAGGGGTCTGGATCTGGATATTTCCCTCCTTAGAATAACATCATCCATTCTGACTCAGCCTTGCCAGTTGTTACTTCTTTTTGTTCTAGCTGTGAGGTTCTGTAGTTATTTGGGGGATTATGGAGGGTTTTATGATATGATGTAACTGACTGGTGCATTTATGCTGACATCTATATGCAAAGCCTATTCAGTCATTCTCAAAGGAGATTCATTAATCAATTCAATTGTTTACCTCTCATCTATTTCCTGTCTGTTTTTGTTTGATTAGGCTTGTTTTTATTTGTTTGCTTTATTTTGGTTTTGAGTCTTATTTTGCAGAATGGCCTCCAATTTGCTATTTAGTTGAGAATACCATTAAACTTCTTTTTCTCTTGTGTCTTTCTCTCATGTATTGGTATTATGGGTATGTGCCATTGAGTTCTGCTTATGCAGTGTGGAGGGTCAAACCCTAGGTTTCATGTAAGAAAGGAAAGCACTTGGCCAACTGAGCCTTGTCCCAAACACATTTTTCCAGATGTCTGTTTCTGTTTGTGGTTAAAAAAATAATTATAACTGAAGTTCAATCACTTAAAAGTTAACAGGTTACAGTATGGACATGAAGCTGGAAAATGATACATTTTCTCTAATTTTAGTGCTAACTGGTAAAGCTAGGATTTATTTGTATACTGTGAACTGAGTACTTCACTCCACCTGAATGTCTCTGTCTTTCCTGAATTTCATAACAGTAGAAATGTCAGTATGAAGCTACTTTTAAGCCTAAGAAATCGGTGCTTAATGAATATGAAGGGATATCAACTCTTTCTTCTCCTCCATTTGCAATTGGCCAATCCAGTATAACAAATGCAATTCCTTTCTCCAGATATATATATATATATATATATATATATATATATATATATATATATATATATAATGAAATTCTGTTCTGTGTCTCAAAAAATTTACAAAGGTGTGTATCTTTCCTGTTTCAGCTCTGGCCGTGCTGGCACTTGTGAGTTGGAAAGTTATATTTAAATCACTCTTTCTAATGTGAATAAGCTATTCAATGTTTTTTACAATGAGGCCTAAATAATCAATTCTTGGTTGTTAGTGAGAGACTTCTCAGCACCTATTTTAGCATCGTAGAAAATGTCCTCAGAACATACAAAAACACACTGAAGAAGTCGAACTCATTCTTAAAACATATTCCTTTGTCTCCAGTTGTGAGTTGGAGCCATTAATGCCCCCAGTACACTTAAGGAGCACCTGTCTAATGCCTGGTTGTATTACTTCAAACCAATAAATGGGACGACAAGATCCATACTTCCCCATTATAAAAAGTAGGGGTTGGTGACAATGGTGAACACTGTGGCAGGAACATATACCAAATTAAGCAAGTGTCTGAAAAGTATAAAACACATTATGGTCCTGAAATGCTAGGATTTCAGTAGAAGAATTTTTCGAAAAAGTACTCCTTTACAGTTTAGCTACCTTTGAAGATTTCTTTTTTTTTTTTTTTTTTTTGCTTTGATAGATAGTTTGGCACGTTAGTAGTTTCGTAGTTTCGTTTTGACAGCAAACCTTATGACATCAAAGAATTCTGTTTTTTTTTTATTAGTAAGTATCCTCTGAATTACAAAATGAAAGCAAGGTTTCTGGAGAGATGGCTCAGTCAGTAAACTCCTTTCATTGCAAATACAGAAACCTAATTTTAGTCTCCAGATGCAATGTAAAATAGACAGTGCATGGTGGACCCACAAGCAAGCTGATTATTGGGACCCACTGGCAAGTGGGTTTAATTACTTGGAAAGTTCAAGGCCAATACGAAACTCCATCTTAGAAGAAAGAAAGAAAGAAAGAAAGAAAGAAAGAAAGAAAGAAAGAAAGAAAGAAAGAAAAGAAAGAAAGGAAAGAAAGAGAGGGGGAAGGGAGGGAGGGAGGGAGGGAGGAAGAAAGGAAGGAAGAAATATATAAATGGAACCAGAAAAATGAGTCCTGGGGTTGTCCTCTGGCTTCCAATCAAGCACACACATGAATACCTGTACATTCTCATACATGCAGACCTCACACATGAACATGCAAACTCATAGCAGGAAAAGAAAATAAATATGAGAGCTATTAGCTTATAGCTGGCTAGAGCTAATGTTGTTCACCTAGGAGAACTGGTATATGAACACTCCCTCTCAGGAAAGATGATTCTCTCTCTCTCTCTCTCTCTCTCTCTCTCTCTCTCTCTCTCTCTCTCACACACACACACACACACACACACACACACACATTAGCTTTGTGGAGGATTTTTTTTAGCTGATTTCTGGTTATTACTTTTCCATATTATCATTATCTTTAGGCACAAACCAGGGATCTCTTCCTTATCTTCTGGCATTCACTTGTGTCGTATAAAGCTTTGAACTTGCTAATAAGAAGTGCTAGAGAAACCGCATGGCAAGCAAAATGATAGCCACCTAATAACAGGAAGCTACAAAACACCTGACCTTAAATATTCTTGGCTTTACAAAGCAGGTGATATGGCTGCTCCTCAAATTGCTCACACCCTAATTACAAAGCCTCATTTCTCGTGGGCTCAGAAGTAATTATATGATGTATTTCATCTCTAGTATTCTCTAGGGTCCTCTTTCTCTCATATTCTCAACAACATAGCTTTGTATGTCAAGAATTCCTACCTGATATACCCCACGCCCTCAGTGTTCCCATTCAGATTCTGTAAAAGAATCATATTGAATTAGTGTGAAATTCATATTAGTTAGCTGTAGCCAATTAAAATGAAACATACATTGTAGGGGAAAGGTCTTTCCCTGATACAGATGCAGGCCTTCATGAGATCAATCTCAAATCATTCTTCTCACCTTTTCTTTTTTTCAAAGTTTTTTTTAATTACGTTCATCCTTCTCTTGTGATCTCGTGTATCCTACCTGTGTGTATGTCTGTGTTTGTGTGTACTACAAAATACAAATGGAAGCTAGAAGGAAACCTATAAAAGTGAGTTCTCTCCATTGTCAGTGTGCATCCCAGATGATGAAACTCAAGTTTTCAGGCATAACAGTAAGCTAATTCCATAAGGTTTTTCTCTTGTGTGTGAAGCCACCCAGGACATAGGTGAGTTACCATGGCCTGGAGAATACTTCAAATAGCAAACTTTAGAGGGGTCCTATGATATCTAATATATGATAGGCAAGTATTTTAAACCAGGTTCTCTAAGGTTGTCCTCACTTTGCATTTTGTAGGTGAAGTTTCTCATTCATAATGCTATGAATAAATGGTTGCCTACGTGACCACCATTTCTAGTGGCTAATAGACTAGTGTTCACTGCATGCCTAACTTGACTGGTCCTGCTTAATGATTGAACTGAGAATTAAAATAGTCCTGCTTTGTTGTTGCTTTGTTTTAAATTAGGGTCTTATGTTTCCCAATCTGGCCTCAGATAATTATAGCTAAAGATGATCTTGAACTTCTCACCCTCTTATTTTCCCCTCCAAAAAGCCTGTATTAGAGACATGCACTACTATGCTAGACTTAAATATTTCTGCCTCAACCCTAGGGCTTCTCCATGGAAGGCAGCTGTTCTAGCAGCTGTGCACCTTCTACAACACAGAATTAATTCCTCCGGGGTTATTATGTAACTCTGTCTCATGCATAGATAAAATTAGGGGTTTTATCACTAAAGAATTGTGAAAGATCTCATGGTTAATAAATAACTGAATTACTATATCATGCTAATAACTTATCCAAGAATCTGTATGTTTAAAAAGAATATTTTAATATAAACATACTTCAACTTTTTAAGTATTTATTTTTATCAGATAGGATAAATTTATTCCCCACTTTGTTTTTGTTTCTATAAATATACATGTATATATATATGTGTAAATAGGTACATGTACATATGTAAATGTGATGTCTTTAGTAATACTTAAAATAATTTTGGCCAATGTGTGTAGGGATTTTGAGATTATAACTGATACTTCTGTTATTGGTTCACAGTTCCAATAGTTGAAATGGTTCTGAAGCTGTAAACAACGTGAAGCTTTAGGGCCATATTAGAGGCTATCCTTAATGTAAGAAGATTAAATCAAATTTCAATTAAATAATGAATATTTGTAGACAACTCATACAGCTGGTGACTGACCATATTGAAATATAACAGATGGCAATGTACTTGTGATTCAGCTAACTTGAATATAGTAGATTTTTTTCCTATTCCATAAGTAACATTTTGTTATATGTGGTATAATCATATGTGTAATGTTATAAATTGAAATCTGTAGAAAAGAATAGGGAAAATGTTACACTCTGCATGTATTAAAAGTATCAGGAGCAAGGTTCTGATCCTTATTTTTTTAGAAAAGTGTTAAGTTCAGAAATAAATTATATTACAAACTAGTAGGTGAAACTATCCATTTAATTGATGACATATTTATAGTCAATTTAAAATGCATTGTTTTTTATCTCAATTAATTATAATATACTTAAATATGTCAGTATACAGTTGGGTTAAGTAATATTTTGTACAGGGACACAGATTGGAATGGAGGACCTATGATAAATCCACCACTGCGACGCGCCCCCCCCCCCCCCACATAATCAATGTTGTTTCACTGAAGATTGCTTGAGGCTGCAGGGCAAATTAGCTAAATTGTAAGATAACTAGTTAAACTGAAGTCATCTGATTGGTTGAATGACTAGCCTGTAGGTATTATGTTCCTTTCTATGTTATACTCTATAAATGCTGCTGATTCTACAGCTGGTTACCAGTATCAAAAGCTTATCTAGTTCTAGAAGAAGTCATATACAAGAATAGGTTTGCTCGATTTACTATTATCAAGTCTATTGGACTTAATAATAGCAGAGAGTTTTCTCCTTAACCTTTATACATCTGAAGGTATTTTTGAGTGGCTACACCCTCTCTTAATAAAAAATACTATTACATATATATGCATATATATATATAATATACATATTATGTGTAGACATGTGTTTAATATCAATTACAGTGAATGAAACAGACAGCATAATCACTTTACTTAGAAACGAAGTGTTTTGGCTAGAAGATAGATTAGGGTGTATATAAAGATGTAGATTTTTTGGAGGTAAGTATAAAGGGAGTTCTTCATGAATGTAATGATCTATGGTAAACCTCCTTTCACAATTGAAGTTTAACTTAAAGATTTTGAGATAAGACGTGCCTTAATTAATGAAGAGTGACTTTTTTGAGGTTTTTTATCTCCATATTTCACTTACACATTTACCGAAAACAAACAAAATGCCAGACAAGACACAGCTTAGTACTTGAGTTCTAATATTTTTAAAGTTGTCGAATGCTCTTTCTTGCACATTATCTGTATCTATTTCATTGGCTCCAAATAGCACAAAATAGAAAATATTACCAACTTTAAACACCACTCAACTGACACAAAGAATGCTGAACTGACAGGTCAAGATATTGGGTTACTAAGACACAGCAGAGGATGAAGTCTCTAAGTGCAAAACAACTGTATCTAATTTTCATTTCCTCCTAATTTAATTTTAGATGGAGATAATATAAATAATAAACATGAACTATGTACAGCCTATTTTGAACAGTATTAACTTTACATTCTCTTTTTATTGCAGGGATTATTGACACATAGTAACTCCACAGCATGTGGCTCTCAGAGTTGCCCTGAAAGGTAAGCTCCCCACAAGGGAAGGTTTCCTTATCTGTACTTCTTCTTGCTTAGTATCCTTAGTTTCTATGGAAACATAGAGACCAAGCCATTTCCAAGAGATGCTATGAGCTTCTTTTACTTGCTTTTCTAAATGCTATAGTTAATTAAGTTAGTGAAGTTACATAAATTAATGTGGGAATAGTGCAACAGAGACCATTCCCATCCCTCTGGAGAAGATATTTGAGGTAGACGTTGTGGTTGTCAGATTACTTTGACAGTTCAAAAACACTAGAATTGTACATTGTAGAAAATTATTTGGAATATAGTAAAATTGTTTTGCCACTAGTTTTACAAGACAAATATTAAGTCCCAGAAACATGTATGTCTGGAAGGTTGTATCTTACGTGATAAAATATAAATAGACTCAGTGTTAACAGTGCTTGTATTTTATTTTTTTGATGAAAAGCATACCCAAAACAAGCAAAATATCTTCTGTTCATCAAGGTGATGTAAGGAGGAACCAAAAAACCTGTAGTTCTACACGTTACAGGTTCAAACTAAAGTGCCTGTTATATCATGCTGCCTACAAAGACCCTTAGGAGCCCTTCCTTTTCTTAGCCTCTGGCGATTGCAGAATTGTTTGACATTGGCACAGTCCAGACCAATTTCTTGATGCAAAATTGTATGTTTTAAATTTATAATTTTTTAAAAAAAGGAAAAGTTGAATTGTTTAAGCAACATTCAGAAAAGGGTGTCTCATATTAAGGAGTATTGCCCAACTTATCTTAAAACAAATCAGAATGGCTTTGTTCTTGACATGTAATCCAAGAGAGCAAGACTGAGTCACTGTCAAGAGTGCTCCATTTGTCTGCCTTCCCATCACCTAGTTTTTACTTTTGCTCTCTCTATGTTCTCACCTAGCACTCAAACTCAGCATTCTCACTATGCACAGATAGACAGACAGATGGAATATGGATTCATAACAGTTTGTAAGTGTCACTGGTGAAACAAAGATCTGAGATGCAGTGGTCAAATAGACCATTTAGTTCTCCCTGTAATGTAGAAGGAGCTGTGGGCTGGCCTGTTTTTCATCCTGCCCGGCTCCTGCATGGTTAGCTTTACCCGAGATAACAACACACAAATTGTATTCATTTAAACACTGCTTGGCCCATTATTTCTAGCCCCTTACTGGCTAACTTTCACATCTTGCTAACCCATTTTTGATAATCTGTATAGCATCACGAAGTGGTGGCTTACCAGAAAGGATTCTAGTGTACGTCCATCTTGGGCTGGAGCTTCATTACATCTGCCCCGGATAGGAGCGGCATGGCGTCTGCCTCACTGTAATATCCATCAGCGGTGTGCAAATTCATTGTTGTTTTCTGTTCACAGAGGTGAACTTAAATCCTTGCTCCAGTATTTGAGAAGATAACCTCAGCTATCTGCTCTGACACCAGTTTTCCATCTTAAAAACTTAAGATGGAAATATTGTTTCTGTCATGACAGCTTGGCTCAGCAATATTACAAATGTAGGCAGGCTTATATACCTAGAAAAACAGAGGCAGCTTGTAATGTTCCTCTCTGGAACACTATAGATAAGTTCACCTTTTATAAAGCTACATCAACAATCAAAATGCAATATGAAATAAACTGCTAACTATGTTACAGAATAGGTAGGTATACTTTGAATATATTGTAAATAAAAAGCCTTATTGAAAAATCAGTTAATATATGGCTTCATTTATAGTAAATGTACGGAGAAGTAAGCAATATAAAGACAGTTATTTAATAGTTTTTAGAAACAGGGGACTGAGAAAGCCCCAGCCTTTCATTATGGCAAGGTTTCTGTTTGGTACTGATGAAAATATTCTGAATTAGGTAGTAGTAATGATTACACAACCTGGTAGGGACATTTAAAGACACTGAAATGTTCCTGAAGAGTGAATTTTGTGGTATACGAACTATATCAGTGTAGACAAAATTTTTGTCCTGCCTGGTCCCACAGCAATTCAGTTCCAAACAGACACACAGAGACTTGATATTAATTACATACCATTTGGCCTATTACTCAGGCTTATTACTAACTAGGTCTTAAATTTTAAATTAACCTAAAAACCTGGTCTATGTTTAGCCATGTGGCTTGGTACCTTTTCTCAGTAAGGCACTTGTATCTTGCTTCCTCTTCACTGACTGGTGACTGACTCTCTCTCTTTCTTCTTTTCAGAATTCTAGTCTAGTCACCCTACCTCTACTTCGTGCCTGGCTACTGGCCAATCAGCATTTTATTAAGCCAATATGAGTGACAAATCTTTACAGTGTATGAGAACATTATTCCTCAGAATTTTCCCTTTATTTTCTTTTCAAAACAGGACCCTGAATATAATCTCCTTTGTTTAGCTTTTTTTCCTGACCATTATCCATAACAACTTTTAACCAACACATTGAATAAACATCCATAACCACATTTTTGGGAATGTGGGTGTAGTTTTCTATTCTATTACATGCTTATTGGAGGCATTGATAATCTTATTAGGACCCAAAAATAATTTAGGATTATGGTCAAATCCTGACTGGAGTATTCAGTGAGTTTGAATCATCTCAATCAGCAGTGTTGAAGCTGTTCTGAATGTAGAACTCAGAGGAAACTGTAAAAGAGGTTTTCTAAAATGTTGGATGATCTTGGACATCTAGTCCTTTTGCATATTTTTCAAGGGGTTTTCCTTGATCAAACCTTATTTTTCTTAACCCAGAATAAATCCACAACCTCACATTTCCTATGGAAACAAAAGCAAAACCTTTTCTCCTAAGTAACATATATATTGACTTAAATTTTGAAGTCAAGGCATTTTCAAAATATATAGGTTGGATTAATCCCTAAAAATTTATAATCAAATGTCTTTTAGCAGCTGTTGCTCTTTCCTCAGCAGTCAAACAACTAAAGAAAATACAATACCATATAGTATCCAGATTCTATGTTTATTTTCCGTCTTTACATGGCTTTTTTTTTCTGTTTTAAATGTCATTTTATTGCAAGATGGTATAACTAATTACAGGTTTAAACTATAACTTGGTAATTTTAGTCAGGCAGCAAGTTACTGCAAGTTACTTACTCAAAAGTGGTCTTCAGTAAACTCCAGATACACAACAAGGATCAGAAATACCTGACTGGCCAATAGGGTTAAGTCACTAAATAAATGAATCTCGATCGTTTCTCAGGAAAGGTACACTGTGATTTCAATAGACAGCAATACAGAAAGAGTTCTTCACACAGACTACTTCCCGTTTCTCTCTGGCCATCTCAACTGAGATAGCTCCATTCACATAACTGGCTGAGCTTGAGCCTTCTTAGCAAGCAGCTTTAGATCTGATATGCACTTGGCAATGGTCTCCTTTTCCTGCTGTGCAGAAATGCTCTGCACCACTTGCTTTTCCACCCAGTCTATCATGTGCTCTTGCTCCTTGCGATGCATCATATTCTGTACAGAAATATGGTAGTCCAGGCGATTTTTTACCTCCTTATATGCTCTATGGAGCCGTCCCCGGTAGGTGACTTCCAAGGCCAAGGCAATATTATTCCTCTGAACATCGAATAGGTAGTGGCGCTTCTGAACCAGTGCCTGCTGTGCCTTCTCCATGTCAATTGCATCCTGGATTTGTTTGATGGTTGCTTGCTTTACTTCTTCTAGTTGAGCAATTTTTTCCTCATTAAGTTTATCAAGAAATTCTCCAATAGAAGCACCGTATTTCTTAATCATATAGACAATCAACCCTACTACTGTTATGGTAGAGAAGGTCTCTGAGGTAGTCACATATATTTCTTTGGACAGAAAATACAAGCTAAGCCCAGTTCCAAGCACGTAGGGTCCTGTTACACCAGTTTTAGGGTAAAGGAACTGGAAAAATTCTTCAGGAATCAGCCCAAGACGTACTTTTCCTCTATATTCAGGAAGAGTTGGTACAGGGGCAAGACGTGGCTGTCCTGTGTGAAAGACCCTTGTCGCCTGTGCTACCCCTGGTCCCAGGACAACGGCGTTCTTCAGACACGGGGCTGCTGCTGCGGTGGCAGAAAGTATCACCCGGGACAGCATGGTCTGCAAAGGTCCAGGCAGCGGACTTTACGTCCCTGTGACCTTTACATGGCTTTTTAAACTCTATTTCTGTTATTTTTATTTTTAATTTTTGGGGTTTTATTTGAGACAATGTTTCTCTGTGTATATTTGGCTGTACTGGATCTAATTTTTTTTATTTATTTATTAAAGATTTCTGTCTCTTCCCCGCCACCGCCTCCCATTCCCTCCCCCTCCCCAGATCAAGTTCCCCTCCCTCGTCAGCCCAAAGAGCAATCAGGGTTCCCTGCCCTGTGGGAAGTCCAAGGCCCACCCACCTCCTTCCAGGTCTAGTAAGGTGAGCATCCAAACTGCCTAGGCTCCCACAAAGCCAGTATGTGCAGTAGGATCAAAAACCCATTGCCATTGTTCTTGAGTTCTCAGTAGTCCTCATTGTCCACTATGTTCAGCGAGTCCGGTTTTATCCTAGGCTTTTTCAGACTCAGGCCAGCTGGCCTTGGTGAGTTCCCAAAAGAACATCCCCATTGTCTCAGTGTGTGGGTGCACCCCTCGCAGTGCTGAGTTCCTTGCTCGTGCTCTCTCTCCTTCTGCTCCTGATTTTGACCTTGAGATTTCTGTCCTGTGCTCCAATGTGGGTCTCTGTCTCTGTCTCCTTCTATCGCCCGATGAAGGTTAATATTCAGGAGGATGCCTATATGTTTTTCTTTGGATTCTCCTTCTTATTTAGCTTCTCTAGGATCACTAATTGTAGGCTCAATGTACTTTTTTTATGGCTAGAAACCAAATATGAGTGAGTACATCCCATGTTTCTCTTTTTGGGTCTGGCTTACCTCACTCAGGATAGTGTTTTCTATTTCCATCCATTTGCATGCAAAATTCAAGAAGACTAGACTGGCCTTGAACTCTCAAAGATCCTCCAGCCTCTGCCTCCCAAGTGCTAGGATTAAAGGTGTGCACCACCATGACCAGCTACTCTCTTTTTTAAAAGGACTTTCTCTATCCTTTTTCTTTATGCTTCCAAGCCTTATGTATATATTTAAAACACTGTAAACAATTTAGAGGATTTTTCCCCATCTGAATCTGTCTTTACTATATCTCTATTTTTTTTTCTGAGCACATGAGTCTTTAATCTGCTAAACAGCATAATTAGGATTAAAACTGTGACTTTGGCAGCTAGCTCCACCCCATTTCTTAACTCTCTGAAAGTCTAGCTTTGTGGCAGAGGTAGAGAAAGGAGGCACATTTATTGCCACAAGTCTGTGGAGTTTTTAGGTCCATGCCACTATCAAGAAGCATGTCACTGAGTGCTCATAAGCACCATTAAAGTATTTGGTAATAGGGTCCTTTAAAAGAGTTGTAAGGCTTTTGCTGGTAAAACTGAGTCAAGAAGCCTCTCTTAAAGAAGCCATGCTTCTGCTTTCCTCTAGCAAACAGAGCCTACCTAAGAAAATGCTGCTGCCAAGAAGCCATGCTTGGCTCTGTTCTTCTGTATCTAGAATCCCTTCCCAAATTCTCTCAGGTTTTATGTGGATATAATTGCTGAATGTTGGGCATCCTTTTTAGATGGAATTTTCTGTCCCACATTGTTCCACAGTCATTCAGTAGCAAATAAAAACATAGATGATTATATTGATTATATACTGTTTGGCCTATTTCTGACTACTAGGTCTTACAACTTAAATTAAACCATAATTCTAGTCTTTCTTTAGCCTTGTGGCTTGGTACCTTTTCTCAGTAAGGCATTCTCATCTTGCTTCTTCTCTGGCTGGCTGGTGACTAACTCTCTGTCTTTCCTCTTTCCAGAATTTTCCTAGTCTGGTCACCACCTGTACTTCCTGCTTGGCTAATGACCAATCGGCATTTTATTAAACCAATATGAGTCACAAATCTTTGTAGTGTACAATAACATTATTCCACAGCATATCCTTAAGAAAATATACAATGTATATTTTAGATAGACAAATTTTATCTTCAGCTATAAAGATGCAGAAGATCTATAATATAATCAACAAATTCTTTCAAATCAGTAAAGACTAGCTTGCTGAGTGTTCTGAACTGCCTATCCTCCAAAGCCAGAAAGCAAATCCAATTGTTGATTATCAGGATCTGTGGCTTCTTATAAAGTTTATGAATGATGAATTCATAGTTCAAATGCTTCACCAGTTGCTGATTCTAGCCTTAGTTACCCTGAAACTATGAAATAAGAATAACAATAGTGCTTTTGTAGGTTTGGGAACCATGAATGCTAAAGACTTGCTGTGGTGCCAGGCCCTCTGTAATGAATACTTTTATAATTAGTATTATTTGGTTGTAAATATTAGGTTATACCATTAGATTCTTGGCAGTTCGACTATTTCTCTGTTGGTTTTTCTCTTACTGGCATCTTGGCCAGAAAGAAAAGAATGGCTAGAATTTCTGTTAGCGCTTAATGAATTTAATCAGCCCCTGAGGGACTTTTGATATAGTAGAGAGATATTTAACAAGAAGCAGAATTTGTATTCCTTCTGTGTTTCTCTTCATAGCTGGCAGAGACTTCCCTAGTAGAGGCAAGGTTACCTGTGCTGAGAGATACGTTAACATACCATGAGAGAATGTTAAAACTCAGAAAACACATCCCCATGGCCTTGTGTTTCTGTGCTTGTTCTAACTAATGCAATTTAGGCTGCTTCCAATAAGAAAACAAGCCACTGTCTCATAATGTGCAATATTCCCTAGTCTATTGTTTTATGTTGTTGTTATTGCTGTTGTTTTGTTTTCTGAGAGACAGTTTCTCTGTGTGGCCCTGTCTATCCTGTAACTCACTCTCTAGACCAAGTTGGTGTCAAACTCAGAAATCCATTTACCTCTGACTTTTGAGTACTGGGATTAAAGGTGTATGCCACCACTCCCCTGGTAAGAAATGAGCCATTGTGGATTTGTTGTTGTTGTTGTTATTTATAAATTTTCCTTTCAGGAAAAATTTTAAATATTTTTTAAAAAATATTTTGCCTTTAGAAATAAAGATGAAAAATCCATAAAGGGTTGTATTGCACTATATTGCATATATGTATTCCAAGATGCAAATAAAAATATTACAAATAATGAGTAGAAATTGTTAATCATAGTCACAAAAAATGAACAGTTGGATTGTATTACTTGGTCAAGTTTCTGTTTTATACTTTTCCTTATAGATAATAAGAAGGATGATGCTATGTTGCTTTGAAAGAATATTAGGAGACTCTGAATCATGGATTTTCTCTACAGTGATCTTCATGAAGTCAGTATACTAGACCAAATAATATCATGCTCAACCTTCCAGGGAACTTAGCTATTTTATTTCTCATAACATCATCAATCTTATAAAATAGCTAAGTTCCCTGGAAGGTTGAGCATGATATTATTTGGAAGAAAGAGATAGCATACAAATAAAATTAAAATAATGGCAATTATTTTCTCTTTAAAAGCGTCAATAGAATGCAATGGTAAACAGAGTTATGGTGAAGTAACCTGACTTTTGATTTACAACTTACCATGAGTGGACTTCAACCATTTCTAATATGATAAATTAATGTTTTTTTTTGTTATTGTGTGACTCATTTCTTCTTAATAATTCTAATTATTTTTCTTTTTTGATTTCTTGAGACAAGGTTTCTCTGTGTAGCTTTGGAGCCTGTCCTTGAACTCTGTAGACCAGGCTGTCCTCGAACTCACATAGATCTGCTTTCCTATACCTTCAGAGTGCTAACATTAAAAGGTGTGTGCCACCACTGCCCAATAATTCTAAATTAAAAAGATTTGTTTTGCTTATTTGTGTATGTATATCAGTCCATGTGCAAGTGTGTGTATATATTTGTGTGGGCCAACATAGAGGGAAGCAGAGGGTCTCAGAATTGGAGGGGTAACTATTGCTGAGATAAACAACATGACCCAAAACAAGCTGGGGAGGTTTATTCTGCTTATACTTTTATATCTCCATTCATTTCCTAAGGAAGTCAGGGCAGGAAATCAAATAGGACTGGAAGCTGGAGGCAGACGCTGATGCAGATTCCATGGAGGCTGCTACTTACTGGCTAGGTCTCCAATGCCTGCTCAGCCTGCTCTTTTATAAAGCCCAGAACCCCCAGTACATGAAGGATAGATAACGGCCACAGTGGCCTGGGCTGTCTATCATTGATCACTAATTTAAAAAAAATGCCTTATAGCCTTATTTTATGGAGGAATTTTCTTATTTGAGGTTCCCTCTTTTCTGGTAACTCTAGCTTGTGTTTATTCAAGACAGTAGGCTTCCTCACAATATCATCTTAATAGAACCATTTTAACAGTGTTTGCTAATATGATCTACAAACTTGTAGCTGTAGCGTAAAGAATAAAAACCCAGAGACAGATAATGGGATTCAGGCTGAAGATCAGAAAAGCAAAGTAGCCAAACCACAAAGAGAGCTCTTACCTCTATGAAATCTTCAGTCTGAAAAAGTAGCGAGTTCCTGTCTCATCCCATTTTATATTCCTCTCTAGTGATGGTGTCAAAGGCATGCACCACCACTGCCTGTCCTCTGTGGTTCACTAGTGTGGCTGCTGTGATTAAAGATATGTGCCACGACTGTCTGATTGTATGGCTGACTAGTGTGGCTAGCTTTGCACTCTGACCTTCAGCCAAGCTTTATTTGTTAGACCATGGACAAAGCATCACTATATTTAGGTACACAGCTCCTCAACATTAAAAGTTATCACTGAATAAATAACTTTTTAATTCAGCTTTCTTTTCTAGTTAGTGAATGTTTAATTGCCTGCTTTTCCTATGCATTTCCCAGATTATGTTTAATTGTTTTTAATAATGTGCTTTCTTTGAGTTTCAGTTCTTGGGTGCATTATTTTTGGTTTTTCTGTTTGGTTGGTTTGTTGCTTTTTGTTCTTTTGATTTTTTTTTGGGGGGTGGGCAGGGTGTCTCTGTGTAGTACTGGTTATCCTAGAACTTACTCCATAGACCAGGCTGGCCTTGACCTCAGAAATTCACTTGTTGCTGCTTCCTGAGGGTTGGGTTAAAGGTATGTGACACCATGCCCAGCTGAATTTCAGTTGTTTTTGTTCAAAATACCTATTAATTATTTATTTCAGTGCATGCTATTAAATGTAACCTTCTGTACTGTTTATCATTGAATGTGACCATTGCCATTATTTTTGGATAATATTAAGATAGCTTTGGAATTTCTATGTGGCACCAATTTTCTACTCAATATATTTCATGAGTTATTATATTACTATAATAATATAATATATTATATTCTACCCTTTGTTAGTACAGAAAATGAGGCATGCTATTTGATAAAATTGTGTTTTTAAGTATGATCTGCCCTTTCCATCCATTAGCTTTTGGGATTCTTCTCTGTAAGATTGAGATCTGCTTCTTTTATGGTATGTTGAAATATACATATATATCTAGTGGTACTCCACTCTTCTTTCTGAGAACATCTTCTTTTTTTAAGTTTTAGAAAATCCTTGTACCTTATATGAATATTGACATTCTCACACAGTTTTTTTTTCTGTTTTCATTTTCGGAATATCTCATTAGATATATTTTGAACCAAAAATTATCTTATCCCAAACTTTTATGTATTTTATGATCATTATTATTTTATATGTCAATTTTGCATAATAGGTAATACCTCAGATCTTTCAATTTCTTAATTGTTTCTTCACAAATGTCACTTTTCATGTTGATCTTAATGTATTGTTTGCTGCATTACCAAGCATTTCAAGTGCTTTCAGAACAGGAATTTTATCGATTTATTTATTTGTTTATTTATTTATTTATTTATTTTATAGTCCATGCTATTTACCCAATAAAATTGATATGCAGCTTTGTCTACTATATTTGCTTAGGGTTTGTTACTCATTTGTCATAATCAGAGAATATTCCATCTTTGATCAATCAGAGTAATTGGGAAATTGTGAATTGAATCTAACAGCTTCTTTCTGAAATCAACTCATGAAATCTTTGTTGAAATTTTTTTAAGAACCTGCAAATTCATGATTCCAAAGATGGCAAGTAGTTATCAAACATATACCTAAAAATAAAAGAAGACCATAATATGTGTGAAAGCGATGAATATCTACCCTAATCTTCCATTTGTCTAAGTTTCAATCTATCATTATTTTAAAGTTCTAAGTTTTAGAATTTCAGTTTAGTTCATAGATTTTCTTTCCCTTTAAAGCATTATCTGTTTTATTAACAATTTGTTATTTTCTCTTGTCTCTCTCTATAATTAATTTCTAGCTAAGTTCATTATTAATCTTTGATCATTATTTTCATGCAGATGATACCTGTCCTTTTACTATGCCATTTGTCTATTTCTGTAACAGTTTGTCCCCACATACAATTTGTAATTTTATGTTATGTGCTCATTTGATGCATAGTTATCCCCTTCTGTTCTTCCAGTGTTTTGTAAACATTAATCAAAACATAATTTTGCTATTATTAATGAGGTAAGTTCTGAAGTGTTCAGCCTACTTTGTGTTAATTTATTGCCTCTCATTGGTATTTAATGATTAGATCAAATGTTCATATATTCATACTTGACCTCAAAGTTTTAGATTCTTCACTTATGGCACTTTAAATCATGAAAATCTAATATACATCTTCCTTTGGTTATTCTATAACTTTCCTAGTTTGTTTTATGGATTAAAAGTATCTGTGTTAATACAGGAAGTCATGCTTATTCCCTTCCCTTGTCTGCTAAGGTTATGTCTCCTCCATCTGTTTAGATGCTAATACTCTGGACCACCATTTCTTAGTCATATATCAAGGACCAGTATGTTCTTAACCTACTAGGACATAGACTAAAACACACTGCTCAGACTTGGAATTTATAGTTGTCTTGTGTCAATTTCTTCATTGCTTTGTTTAATTTAAGCATTTAAAAGATTTAAAAAAAAACTATTTTTGGAAGCTGAGGGTGTAACTCAGTGTTAAAAGACTTGTCCAGCATGCATGAGATCCTAGGTTTGATACTCAGCACATTAAATAAATGAATAAATCAGTAAATCTGGTTCTGTTGTCATGTAATTTTCATTGGGGAGATAAGCACATAAGTCTGTTTGCTCTAGATAGGAACCAAAGGCAGACCAAAGCAATGAAACTACCCAAATGTGACTAAGAGAACTAATACATTTATAGGAATGTCTTGTGGGAACAAGAATGAGGGGTTACTGACAGTAACATAAATTACTCAAAAGCAACTCTATCAGTGAAAAGACCACTCCAACATATGTGGTAACTCAAAAAAGCTGCATTTTCAGAGCTCCCTTTACAGCCAGCAGGTATTACTTGAGAATATGCTCTTTTCCCCAGTTATCATCGCTACTTATATAACCTGTACAAGGCCTTGTAGATTGTGTAATTTTCTGAGATTCCTGAGTCTTCCAACTTGCATGAGTTGCTTTCCTCCATCCAGGAGGGAATGCTCCAATTTGGAAGACATGGCTGTACAACTGGGGACTCATATTTTATTTTTACTTGTTTACTGATGTACATTAGCTAAGTCCAATATGCTTTGAAAACCAGAAATTCTGAACATCAACTCCCTAATGGATCAGAAAAGGTTTTGAAATTGCATTATTGACCGTGCTCTTCTGACACATCTTCCTTTATAAACTAAAGGGAAGAAAAGCATGAATGAATATCATATCTCTTAATTTCTCTCTGCTTTGATATCAATCTGTTGTGCCATGTTAGAAAAAAAACCTAAAACTGGAAGCAAATTGTCCATCTGTAACATAAGAAACCCTAGTTTGCACCTCAAATAAATATATTCTGTTCTCATAACCAAGGAAATCTAGATAGAACAAACTTTTAGGAAAGATCCTACATCCTCTTCAGTATTTTGGAATTTAATATTTTGATCATTTCCCATAGAATTCTTTTTGATGTTAGTATTACAAAAGATGTGTCATTTCACCATTTTTCAACAAAGAAAAATCATGTCTTATTGAGTCTAGAGTTTAATGATGTTGGTTTTTGCTGCTTGATAGATCTCAAGAAGTGATAACAACATAAAATCTTTGGTGATTGCTCTAAAAAAGGGTTTCAAGTGCCCTGACAAAATAAGATTATGTTACTTATTTCTACATACAGAAAAAGAAAGCAAGCTACATTTTTTTACCTTGTCACATTTCAACTAAGATATGTGTAGCTTGTCAAAATTACAAAACAACACTTTTTAAACCTTCTAAATCATGTGAAGTGAATGAATATATATACTCCATAGATCATAAAAAATACACTGTAATTCCTTTTTTAAAGTACTTCTTTAATATAATCAAAATAGTTCAGGCTTGTACTCAAATGTAAAGTACTTGGCTAGCCTTTACAGAATTTTTGAATTCTATTTTAAACATAGAAAATATTAAAATAAATAGATAGTATATTATAAAATTAATGAAAATCCTCAAAATGATAACTATCATAATATGAGTATTTTTAAGTGATACTCTCTGATGTAATCCCTTGAGATAATGACTGTGATCAATTCGTGTTTGGAACGTTAAATTTTAGGGAAGTACAGCAACTATAAAAATGCTGACTTGGATAGGAGCAGAGCCAAAAGGTTTTAACCATACAGAAGCAACTAAAGGAAGTTAAGGGCAGACAAATTCTCTTCCTGCATAAAGAGCACAGAAATTGGATATCCAGTAACAAATAGTCAGCCTGAAAACATACAGACAAGTAACTTAAAACAGACTGAGCAGATTGTACTTATGTATTTAGAAACACATGTAACAAAAGTTAATGAAAAGGGGAGTCTGAGTTTAAAGAAGCAAGGAAGGGAGTGATGGATGGGAGGTTTGGGAAGAAAGAAAGGGAAGAAGGAAATTATATAATTGGAGTCTATAAAATAGGTAATTTAAAATAGTGGGAAGGAAAGGAGGAAAAATTAATTTAAATTTGATGTTGCCTAGCCATTCGTACAGAGCTGGAATTAGGAATGGTTGGCCTATCTTGCCAACATAAGCATGGCTTTGATTTTACTTGCCTGTAAGTATTGGATAATATTGCCCAGTAAATGGGAAGTGGAATAATATCTCAGATGGAGTGCTATTGAACCAGCATTAAAACTGAGAACATTGAAACAAACAAGCAGAAACAAGCTTGAGAAATTTGAGAAGATTCAACCTGGGGACTGGTGCCGTGAAATAGAAGGCAAACAGCAGACAGTTGTTTCTGAAATAAGAGGAATGAAATAAGAATGAAATGGTTGGTGCTCATGAGTCTCTAAGACTGGGAGCTGGGCAAGGAAAAACTAATCTACCCTTCCTATAAAGATCTGTTCTGAAGTGAGGGATGAACTTGTCTCAAAAGTCAAGGACTGATTGTGCCTGAAATAATTTGTCCTATTTCTTTTTACCTTTTCATCTACCTTTGAAATAAAAGATTAGAGATAAGAGGAAAGCTAACTAGATGCTTACTAGGAGAATAAAATTTTTACAAGAAAGCTATAACTGCAGCTATCTTCAAAGACAGTGAGTGCTATGTCTCAGGGAATGGGAAGATCAACTCTTCTGGTAATGGTAGAACATAATATGTCCCCAGCAGTATCCTTAAGAGCTGGAAAACTCAGGGCATTAATGAGTTGGAAGCTGGACCAAGATGCTGAAAAAATCTTCTTTACCAGTACTTTGTGGGTAGGATAATAGTGGGCAAATAAAACTTCTACTAAGGGTTTAACAGCCACGAGAGAAAGGGATCTCCCTTTCAAAGGATACACACAGACAGATCTGATGATAATAATTTGAACAAAGAGACAGGCAATTGCTGAAAGCACAGCTTAAGAGCATAAGATAAAAACACAGTAAGTATGCTTAAACAAAGAGAAAATAGAATGGGATTCTGGGGGTGTTTCTTTCTTCAAGGCACTTGTAAAATTATCACTACATCCTTCTTAATGTCTCTTCTCTAATTTTGTGTTCATGAAATTCTTAGGAATGAATACACCTCACTCAAAATTTAATTGATGATTGCAAATAGAATTTAATCAGGAACTGTCTAGATATTTCATTAGTCAATGGAAACATAAGCAGAAAAGGAGAATAACAAAAAATGGGAAAGAAAGGAAGGAAGAAAAGAAAGAAGGGAGGAAGGAGAGGAAGAGGAAGAGAAAGAGAGGGAGGGGAGGGAGAAAAATAGGGAGAAGAAATGAGAATGGAATAAGTAGCACCAGCATTCGTGAGAAACATAAAGTTTTAATGTTTTAAGCCATTACATTCAGGATTGTTATTGCAAAACCTAATTCATCCTAAGTAATGCAGTTCCCTAGCATATTACGTAGCCTGGAATGAAAATCACCCTACTTATGGCCTTAATTTCTCCACAGTGGAGTAGTACCATGTTGAAGCAATGTTGTCTGTGATAAGTCCTTATATTTGCTTTTTTCTCCATCACAATGATTGCTCAAGATCAAATTTTGCTTATTACATAACTAGCAAACTGCACAGTACAATTCTACCCATGAATATGAGATCATTTAATGAGTAAGCCAGAAAGACTAAACTCATAGAGGATTATAAGTAAAATGTAGCCTAGGGGCCACCCCTGCCAAGACTGCCATTACAGTGTAGAGGAAACAGGGTTAGAAATGGTTCTTTGTATCTGAGTTCCCAGGAGCTCTATAAATGTCTTGGCATACAGTGTATAGAGAGTAAAATTTACTTTCCCAAATGTTTTTCTCTTTAGAGAAAGAGCAAGAGTCACATCTCTAGCACTAAAGGACTAAATAATATTTGATTGTAAGCTACAGACACAGAGAACATGGAGTGAACATATATAGGAGCAAATGGTTCATTATCTCACTTGCTTGGGGAGTCTAAAGTCTTAAGATCAAAATGATGACAGAGACTGGAGATGGAGGAATTGAAAGATGACAGTCGAAGAGCACACAGTTTAGACATATGACTTGATTTTTGAGATCTATTGTATCATAAGTGCCTATAATTGACATATTTTATACATACTAATAAATACCTCTATACTTTGAATTTCTCACCACCCAAGCAAGGTGTTACTACAATCATACCATTATTTTATTTTGTCATCCTATTGCCTATGAGATATATTATTATATGATACTCTATTTTATAATGTTACACAATCATTATTTGTCACTTTAAGATACTACTCAATAAAACAAAAGTTTGGCTTTATAAATTATGTATGTTCTGTGCTATTGGCTTAGCAAACATTCTTCTTAATCCTATAATCATATCTTCTTTAGCAATTGTGGCTAAGCCTAAAGGCCAATTCTAACATTTCTTCCCATTATTGTTTAAGAACGTGAATTTTCAATTGCGTACATAAACCTCCCTATACATCTCTTGTCACTCTTTGGTAGAGTTGGAATTAAAAGTCACTTCCACCTGTGTTGTAGGAGAAGAAGTAGAAACCATTGCTTCTATCCCTGCCTTTGAGGAGAAACTCGGGGCTCTTGGCACTGAATGAGGTACAAGAAGAGGCAATGTTAACAGATGTTATGAAATGCACCTGCTGATGGGATGTTGAAACTCCCCAAACTCTCATCTGTTAGGAGGGCTAGCAATGCTCTTGTGAATGAGAACCTGATATTAGCAAGAGGTGGTTATACTACTCTGTCTTTGGTTGGGACTGTAGAACAAAAATGTACTTGGCTGAGAAGAAGCTGTTGATTGCTTACATGGGCTTCTGTGGCATGCCAGCTCTTCTTGCCAGCCTGCTTTTTCTTATCAAAGAGCTCAGAGCTCCAAGTGAGGTGAGACTCCCATTTGACAAGCAGGCATAGCCATTTGGGGAATATACAAATTAAAAGGCTTCAAGATAGAAATAGGAGCATTAGCAGCAGGGAGTATCTTAGGGATACACTGTCAAATCACATCCAGGAGTTGGCAGAGTGAGTCATTCCCTTCCAAAGGATAAACCCTGCTGTGTCAGTACTTGGACAGTCTCTGAATCTGTAGTAGCTATTTAAAGTTGCCAGAGATGACTTTAATATCCGCAAACTCTATATCTGCTTAGGAACACGCTTGAACTTTACACAGTATACCCATCTCCCATATTGCTTCAGCATTTCTCCTAACTTCCCACTTATTACTCATGCATAGTCATAGAACTTTGCTTTTGGGAGGTCTTAATACAGAAATGGACAAAATTAGAGACATTTTGCCTTGGTCAACCAATGACTCACACCATCAGATACAATTGTAATTTGTAGGATCTCCGTGGTTTTTATCAGAATGTGTGACATATGTACCCTGTCATGGATACATTTGATCTCCGTGTTGACCAAAAAATCCTAATTATGACACAAAAAAGCCTCCTTAAACTGGCTCAATTAGTTTACTAGGGAGCTGTAAAATATCTTATAGAAACCACAGGGGTTGACGGATGGCTGTAATCATGTCAGGAGCATTGGTTATGACTGTAGGTTTCTGAACTCCGTGTTCGCTCTTAGATTGTACCCACTTATACAATCTCCTTCCCTTTATGCATCCATCTATCTATCCCTGCCTTCTTACTTCCATCCATCACTCATTCTTTCTTCTCTCCATCCATACTTGTTCGTTTCCTTCCCTATGTTCTTTTGCTTATATCAGCTCTCCATACTCTCTGTGGTACTTCCTGCTCTCATTTGCACCCTCTATTTTACTATGAACTCATTTGACAATTTATTATGAACTTTATGGCTTTCTGGGTTCTGCATTTGCTTGACTCTTTTCTTTGGCACCTTCTTCAGGATGTAGTTTCTGTACCTCAATCAACAAATCCATTGTGACAAAGGTTGAGTTTATTTGTGGTGCAAGGAGAAATCCAGACTCCCTTGCATACAGGTGAGTGCGTAGTATGTGGATCTGTCAATTTGGTACTTTTTTATTGTTGTGACCAAATCCCCAAGAGAAAGAACTGGCAGGGGAAAGACTCACTATAGCACATAGTTTTAGAGGGATTTGAACTCATGGTAGGAAATGTGGAGGCAGTGTGGAACAGTTCTGTCTCCTATGTTACAAATGTGAAGTTGAGTGTTCATATGCCTGCTCATAAGTTCACTGTTCATATGCCTGTGGACCAGGAAACAGATGATGCAGCTTGAACCAGGGTCAAGTATAGCCACCAGATACTCACCACTAGTGGCTTACATCTAGAAGTGACACCCTAACACCTAAACCAAAGAGCACCGTGACAAGCTGGTAACTAAAAGCTATATCTGTTACTTTCTGTTGCAAATTTTAAAAGTTTATATTGGTTCTCAGTTACAGAAGGATAGAGAATCCATCATGGTAGGGAAGATATGGAATGGTGGTAGAAACAAGAAGGCTGACTGATCTCTCCAGGAAAGACAAAGGGGATGGGAGAAGACAGAAAACGGTATAAATCAATAAAACCTCAAAGCCCATATCCTGTAACACACTTCCTCTGGTGAGACTTCACCTGCAAAAGGTTCTATAATGTCCATAAACAATGCCATTGATGGGGAATGTTTTCTTTTTTTTTTTAATATGCTCTAGAATTTTAATACTATTTAGAAAGAAAATGAATTCACACTGTTTGCCATATTTTAATGGCATCCACAGTTATGGGTGATTGGGTTGTAAGTAAAGCCCAGTTCTATCCAACAAGAAAGTGCTCACTACATCCATGATGTCATAATGAATAATTCTTTTTTTTTTCCTGTGGGTGACATGGAAAATCTACGTCAACGAGCAGAGACTAAAGATGGGGAATGTTTTCAAACTTGAATTTGTGGGGCATTTATTATTCAACAGCCATATTCTCGAAACTTGATTCATATCATGATGAGTTACAATGTTAGGCAGACAATCCAATGATTAATTTTAATATATGCATTTAGTAAATTATTTTCTCAATGACCTCTTCTGCTTTAAATAATATTATCACAAGGTCAGCATTTATTCCTGCTTACTGTATAGTATAAGCACAGCACCAGTGGACTACATTTTTCTTCCTTTCTAGAATATGCTTCAGTCGTTTCTCAGGGGTCTTGATTGGGGCAATGTTTCCTAAGTGATAATCTTTACTAAGGAAGACCAAATACAGCACTCACGGATTCAGGTTTCAGGTTTTCATGTACATGCACAGCATCTCTAGCTTTCAAAGACAAAGTTACCATCTTTTGTATAGCTATGGTCAGGATTTTATTTTTAAATTGTGATTTACAGCAGTTATATAAAAAGAGTAAAAGTCAAACTAGGTATTGTGTGCTTGGAGTCTCAGCCAACTGTGAAATTGTAACACTTCACTTAAAACTAAGAATTTGTTAAATCTAAGATGGGTGTTCTTAAATAAGCAAAATGAATGTTTTAAAAATTTAGATTTATTTAATTTATTTTATATGAATGGGTTTTCACAAGGGTAGAGTGCCCTCAGAGATCTGGAGATGGCTTCAGATTCCCTGAAACTCTAGATACAGAGAGCTAAAAGCAACCATGTGAAGAGTACGAACCAAACTTGGGTCCTCTGTTAGAACAGCTAGTGCTCTCGATTGCTGAGCCAACTTTCTAGCACCAGAGTTATTTTCACCTAGATATTGCTTAATAAGAAGAAGAACTCAGTCAGATGTATGGGAACAGACTTTTATGGTATGTGTTTATTGGCATAATTTGGTACTTAAACCAGAACTTAATATATCCAAGTTCCTATGGGTCAAGTGGAAATCTTGATAAAAAAAATCAGAGTCCTCTACAGGGAGTATGAATATATCAACAAGAAAAATTAAACAATGTTTATTTCTAACCAGATCCTTAATGACTACATAGCTGGGTATCCACAGACCAAAGTTAACCTATCAATGTCATAGAAAAGTATCAATATGACTTTGACTCTAGAATTATTATTTTTTTCCAGTACAACGTAGAAGCAAAAACAGTCATAAACAAAATGAATTTCAATTGAGTTAGGTTCCTTACTTAAAGACAACCTAACTTGGAACGAGGTTTGAATTAAAAACATAATTCTGTTGATTCTACCACCTGCTGGGACTGGTATTTACTACAGTTATTCCATGTTTCTTTGTTCACCTTACTGTGAGTTACTGTGTGCACAGCCTTAATTCACAGTCTCTGTCTGTTTTTAGTTCACATAGGTATTGTGAACATAAACTTATACACAGAAAGACAGATTTATCTATATTTCAGCCAAGCTTTTGCAAAGCAAGCCCAGGCTGAAGAGAGATTGTTGATTGATACTAAATCTTTGACAGCTGGGTGTATATTTTCTGCAATAAGATGAGTAACTTGGGCTAAAGAGGACCAATGAGGATAAAACTCAGATTTATTAAGGACCTTTCCAGTGAGCAGGCTGTGTCCTTACTCACCGCTAAAATAAATAGTGTCCAATTCCAATTATAGCATCCCATGATGTGTAATTTATCTTTGATTAACTGCTATAAATTGTTATCATCTTCTTAATCCTGGGTGAATTTCCCATCATGTTTTAACATCTGTAGATTTAAAGTGCTGTGGTATTCTGTATATTTCTTCAAGAATACATTTTATAATGTATCATTTGAGACTTTTTAAAGGGTTCCTACTTCTGTCTCTTATATAATAAAACGCATGAATTCTGCTCTTAATATTTGATCTACAAACTTGGTATGTATAATAAGCAGTGGAGTAGAAATAACTGTTTCTTCCACACAACTTCTAGGCTTCATTGATGAAGGGAAATCAGCTGTGACAAATTTGTTTTTATTTTTGTAGTCAATATACACATATATTTGCATATATAGATATGTTTTTCTTTATTTTTGAGAATTTTATAGATGTATAAAATGAAATATCATATCTACTTCCCACCCCTCCTCCTCTCTCCATATTCCTCTCAACAAGCACTACCCACTTCATGTATTTTTTTAATCACCCACTAGATCCAGTTAGCATTGCCCATATATGCATGGATGGACACAGAGCAGTCCACTACACCATGGCTATTCTTCTGGTGGCTGTATCCTCAAAAAAAAAAGAGCTATTGATTCCCTTTCTCCTAGAAGATCTCAATTGCCAGGAGCTCCTCAGTACAGAGTGAACTTGGAGATCACCTATGTCAGCTGTGGTGGGAATTATGGCTGCCTTGAACTTGTGTAGATTTCTTATTGGTTAGCCATTATGCTAGAAGTCCATTGCATATTAGTCATATTATATCGAGAAGACAGAGTTTCATAGCTACCCATCTTCCAGCTCTTGTATTATTTCTGACTCCTGTGATGTTCCTTACCCCCTAGTGGTAGCAAGGATGGTACTTGGATGATATAGATTTCATATTTAGTACTAAGCAATCAGTTCCTTCCTCGCAGTACTTTGGTCAGATGCATCTCTCTATTGACTGCTGTCCAATCTCTGACCAAATCTAACTCAAAGGAGTTCCTATTCCCCTTATTTTTGATATGCTTGACAATATAAATAATAATGCATCTTTCTTTCTATTCAAGAAAGACATATTCCACTTAAAAATTTGAATATTAATATCTCTCTGACATTAGACATGCTTGTCATTTGTACATCAGTTTTTGTACTTGCAACATAGCCACACTAATATAATACATTATTTGTCACAGTATAATGTGGATAAAATGACAGAATACTCTGAAGCACTTGACAAATGCTTGGCATTTTAAATACCCAGCAAATATTTATTTTTAAACCATTCTTGAAGCATTGAATGTTTATAGGAACAAGCAATAGTGAAAGGATCATTCTGTTGACTTATGCTTGATAACCAGAGTCTTCCTGAGTGGCTGGCATTGTTTTAATAATAATTAGAATGTTTTACAGTGTACATCTACAGGGAGAAAATAAGAAATAGCATGCTTCCTAAAGATAATTAAGTGATATACTATTTAATATTCCCAATATCATCACTTCTGTTCTTAGTATTATATCTGAGAGCTAATGGAAAATAATGGCAAGAAAGATCTGAACTAATGTGCATAGTTGGTTTTCATCATGTCTCTGAAGTGTTGCTTATATAGAGAGTCAATTATTTGGCTATAGGGAATGAACTGCTATTTTGAAATTCTAAAGTTATTGGTTCAAGAAGGTAAGACCTCTTTTGTTAAATCTGGAGTTTATATAATGGATAAAGACACACCGTTGCAGCTATTTGTGGTGACACATGCCTATAATTTTACCGTTTGACAGTCTGAGGCAAGAGGGTCATTAGTTCAAAGCAAGCCTGTGCTGAGTAGAATAGTGACCTGCTGTCTCCAAAAACACTGAAGTGCATGGGAGATAGCTCCACAGATGCATCTGTTACGTGAATTTAAAATAGTATCAAAGGAACCAATATGTGTTTGTTTCACATTGAGGAAAAATTAACAAAGCACTTCCATTTTGATTTGTCTGGTCAAGAGCAAGCCCAAGTTCAAATTCTCTACTTCTGCCTTATGCCTTCCATCTGTCTGAAGCTTACGGATTCTGGTTTGTTTGTTTTTTCCTGAAGTGTATCTATGTTTGCCTATATCTCTCTGCATGATGTCTGATGGTCTTGGTTGCTTTCTGTGGATGTTGTCCTAATCAAGGACTTTATTCAAATTTATGAGCAGCACAGAAAGCATCATTTGGGGAAGGAATGGGGGAAACTTTACAGAAATGTTTAACCAAGTTTTACAAGGATTTAAGCTATTTACCATAACTGAACTCAAAGCACTGTACACACATCAATCAAACAGTATCAGTATGTTGCCTCCAACATTTATGGAGGCTATTTGGCTATTTGTATGAGGTCACTTTCTACCCGTTTGTTGATTAAAAAAAATGGTTGTCATAACACATACCACGACACTAGTATTGCTCTCTTGGATAAGTTCATGAGAAGGATCATAATTTGAGATTACGTCTGTGCATTAGGTTGCAAAAGCTAATTATGTAAAACTCCAAGGTTGTGTGTTGCATGTTCTTGTAAATGCAGTTTAAACAAATAGGTAGAATTAATAGCAGGATACTAGTCTTTAGTCTTCAGTGGCCGCAAGGTATATTTTAGATTGGCTGTAAGGTTTATCAAAAATTCCAGTCTCTTATAATGAAAAAGACGTTTTCGTCAAAGTGTATCACCTGTGATAGTAAAATAGTTGCTGCAAAGCTTGAGGACCTGTGTTCAATCCCTATATCTTATACAAACAAAATAGGTGTGATGGTACTCAGAATCCCAGCACTGGATACATAGAGCTCAGTGATAGTCAATGTAGTCTATCTGGTGATCACCAGGCCAGTGATGCCATCTCAAAAACAAACAACAAACAAACAACAAAAACCAGAAAAGACAAAACCAGAACAACAGCAACGCAGAACTAAGAGGATAGTGTCTAGAAACACCACCTGAAGTGACCTCTAGCTTCTGCTACGCACACCTGTAAACAAACTGATGTGCACACACAGAAAATTAAAATAAGTAAATAAAGGACCATGACTTGGGCCATCATAGAGAATATATGTAAAAGTATGTAATAGTTTCTTTTATAATAGCTTGAGTGCCTAAAACCCGAACTTTACCCAGGTTTCCATTTGGAGTGAAGCCCCATGGATAGACTTTGATTTGGAAATGCCACCTTTGTAGCAGATCATTTGATAGTCTGGCATGTTTTTCCCTTGTCATAGTAAAATAATCATCTTCCAAATGAATTACAGTAGCGTATTTGCAGATTTTAGTCAGCCCAGGACAGTCCTCTGATAATAATGACATGGTGACTTTGGGAGATCTGATGCCACACTGATGCTTCAGTCAGGTCTGAGCCATTTAATTACGTGGATGTGAACTGACAGATGGATTTAGAATTTTTATAGGTTGGTTCATTGAACTGGAAGAGAACCACGCATGAGTATTTGGAAATTACAATGTATAATGTAGTGTGTGTGTGTGTGTGTGTGTGTGTGTGTGTGTGTGTGTGCATGTGTGTAGCACCTAAGACTCACTATTTACTTAGGAGTTCACATGGCTGTGGCTTAGCTCCATCTGGCATCTGTCTCTGGCAGGGCTACTTGGCTTCTCCCTGACTCTGCCTCCTTCCTCCCAGCATTCAGTTTAGGTTTTCCCACCTTGCTCTGTTCTACCCTATCAGGCAAAGCCAGTTTCTTTATTCACCAATGATATCCACAGCATACAGAGGGGAATCCCACATCACTTATGTATACATACAATTAGTAGGCCAGAGCACCCATGATCTTGTCACCTCCCAAAGACCCCATATATAAACAATGGTACACTGAATACTAAGAATTCCACATGAGATTTTGAAGCACATTTAGATTTAAACCACATTAGAATGCAACTATAAGTATGTCAATTTATGAAAGTGGCTTGAAAATTAGGCAAAAAACTTATCTAGCAAAGGTACTGGAAGATATGTAAGGAGCTTCTAAATTTATTCTAGAAACAAGACTGTTAATCAGAAAGGTAACTTTAGTAATCTTCACACTTAAAGCCTATGGAAAATCTCTAGTCAATACTATATAATGAATTTCTTTAGTAATACTTATGGCACGTAGTTCTTTAGTGATGGGCATATTGTGGATGTCTCAATTTGAACCATTCAAAGTATGTCTGGTTTTCTTGTTGTGTAAAACTCCCAGTTACCCTTATCTTCTTCTCTCCCTTAATGAAGAATGAGTTTAGTTAGCATATGATAAATATCATAAAGTGTCATTATATGATAAAATATCAAAGTGTTTCTGGCAAGTGTAAGCTAAAATTCTATCAATAATTCTTCAACAATATAAGAAAAAGAATACTGGCTATTTCCTAAAAGTTGCACTTGACTATCTGTGGTCTACATTCTATTTCTGAGAAAAGTGTATTTTTCTCATGAAAAACAGAAAACCAGGCTTTAGCATTCATGAAGGACTCTATAGCTTGAGGACTCACTGATAGCAATTGCTATATATGTGATAAAAAATTGATCTGTCTGTCCCCCAAGCCTATATCTTTCTCCCTAAAAAACTCAAAATATAGATAGAACACTAACATCATGTTTTTATAATAATATTCATGTGAGGTAGACATTATTATGGATCCTATTTATTGCACGTGAAACTCTATCTAAAATGTCTGTGTTAGTAATTCTGAGGAGATGCACCTGAGATCCAGATTTGATTGCCAAAGAGCTTTATATTTCATTGCATCCCAATTACTAAAGTCTCACATCTTTTTTTCTTTTTATATACTTGTGTGGAAATGGAAAGTAACTGGTCAGCACGATCTCCTAAGTGGCTTTCTGTATAATTTAAAGTCATCTTCAAGGTGGTATTGATAGCAAGCTTCATAAAGCACAGAAAGTGGCAATTCTTCCAAAGACTGAAACAATAAATAGTATGGTAATGCATAATCTATAGCTTTAATGTAGGTGATTTCCTACAAATAGAAAATAAATAATGTGTATTGCATATTTCACTTAGACGATTGCTTTTTAATGATCATTGAAGAATGGAATATTTATGACAGATGCAGCAACTTAATGTTCCAGCCATCTATGAACCAGGGCTTTTCTTGGCTGTGGTGTTATTAAGGTGACTCCTTACCTTTGTTTACTTGAGGGTTTGACTTTGGGGCCAAATGGTACATTTCAATAAAACAAAACTTGATAAAAAGAAAATCTTGGCTTTAAATGTAGCACTGAAACAAGTTGGCAGTGCACCTTAAAATATTGGATGTTCAGAGACTTTCTTTGAAATTTACTAAGGATGGCTTAGAGATATTCATAAAGGCACCTGTACTGGGTTGGAAAGCCAATAAGCTGTTAAATACCATGTTTCATGCCCATCCCTGTGGTGCAGCACATGCTGTTTGGCTTTATTGTGTTGTACTGGTATGACAGAGATTGAGGTTTACACAGAATCTTTGAAAGCAATGGAAATCAATTTTCTCCTTCCCTAACAGTCAGAAGTTAGCAAAGGTTAGACCACTGAAGAAGACTCTGGCATTTTATTTGTTTGGCATTTTATTTATTCTAGATCACCTAGTCCCTAGAGGACAGTAAAATAGGATGAAGGATTTGGTTAGAAAGAAAATTTGCTGAGCTGGTATTGTCTTGCATTGTGTTCTGGAAGTCACAAGAAAGGGGAAAGGAAGAACAGCACTGTCCTGTGAGTCCTTGTCTCTTAGTGATTGAAAGCACCTCTTCGCAATTCCAACAAAGCTAGGTGAGAAAATCCCATTGTGAGTATTCTTGAGAAGACAATTCTCCTTGGTGAATCTAGGCCATTGCCATGACAATACCAAGTCTTGAAAATTCGTTTTTCTACTTTTTTTTTGTATCTCAAAATGCTGCATGTCTTGGTCATAAAACAATAATCTTGAGAAACAACCTTGACACGAGACAAATGTCTACATTTTTAAGGTAATTAAAGGGAACTCGAATTAGAACTCTTTGTGACTGAAAAGTCCAAGCTACTTGTTTTTGAGTTTTCAAACACAACCACAAATAATGTGTTTCTCTGCTAACTTGTCCCAGTATTGCACTGGCAGTGATGGGTAAGTCAATGCGTTAAATGGCTTAACAGTGTAAAAATTATCATCATTTTCAAATATTTTAACCTTCACATTTTCTTAGAAGACTACAAGGTGAGAAGTTACGTTTTTAGAATTCCTGTAATAAGCTGTAATAACAGCCAACTGTTCCTATGAATTTGTGATTCCACACAGTAAAATTATTTACTATCTAGCTTCTCTATTTTTTAAAGCTGTGGCAACAAGAAATCAAGGTAACTGGTGTGACTACCAGATCAGCACTCCTTGAAGCATGGTGATAGTGGGGTGGGGATGTAGGGAGGGAGCACACACACAAAAACAAACAAACAAACAAAAATAATACTGATCCAGCTTAAATATGTAATGTTGACTTTTTATTCCAAATTATTTATTTGCTCTTGGGGGGGGGTAAGAAAATTAAGCTACAATGTCTTATACATTATACATAATTTACTTGATGATGGAACAAACTTCTATTATTTTAATTTTGAAAGAACCTATTGTAATTATTTAGTTAAATATGATTTTGTAATTGCAAAAGACCTCAACAGGATATGAATCCATAGCGGTAAGTATAAGCAATATATATTTGGTATCTCTGCTTTCTTCATCGATGCTAAGTGGTAGCAGTCATCATTTTCTTTCTTATGAAATTCTCTAATAAATTCTAGGATTTATCATCCTAAAGCACATTCCTTCAGAATTGCATGTGGATAAACAGGTCTCCTGCCCTCTCAAGTGAAGAATCCAATGTTGGCAGCAGAATTCATGATCTGTCCTTAGCTTCCCTACATAATAATTACTTAACCAGGTTTTCCACTGCTTCCCAGACCCAGCCTCGCTAATCTTAGTGATGCAGAATGACATCCAAACACAGACTATCTTTTCAATTCCATTTTGCTTGTAATTGTCAATGGGACAATAAAAGTGAAAACTAGAAAAGAGAAAGAATAAAACATTTATACAGACATTTCTTTCCATGAAGTTTATTCTTTCAAAAGACCTGGGTACTTCTACAATATTATTTTCTTGTCACATTCAAGAAGATTCTAAAGTTTATATATAATATACCATGTGGCACTGAAATAGGGTATCCTGAGAGAGGGTTAAATATATATATATAGCAAAAGAGCAGTTTCTGGCAATAAAATGAAACCGAAGAAATAGAAGTACAAAATTAAATTGATCTGAAAAAGAGAAAGAAAGTAGGTATTTCCGAAAGTTGCTCTATTATTCTTGTGGAATGTCTCTTGAATGAACCACACGAAACATATATTTTTTTAACTAATTTTCTTAAAATATGGAAAGAAAAATTAGTCATGCTATATTTGAAAGTGTTAATGGGCAACTCTTCAGTCAGATCCCTAGATAATTCCTGCAGGAAGGAAAATGAACACTGCTGTAATCATAAAACTGATGCTTGTCATAGCAGTGTTTAGTAAGTAGGTTTTGGACATTTTTCCATTGGAAGGGAAAAGCTCTGGCTTTGAGCTAATTCTTACTTTTGTTTTTAATAGAGGGGACAATCCATTGAAAGTTCCTACAGTCAAGAAACAGATTCGGAAAGAATATTTGAGCCTTTAACCTCTTGGCCCTACTGAGTAGCATTCAATTTTGCCACAGGTCTTTAAGTACAGTTTCTTTAGCATTGAACTTGCATTCGGGTTTATTTAAGCAAGAATTCCCTTGCTAATTTTCTGGCTTTAAAGATATACAGTTTAGCTGGTATACACTACCTTTTTCTTTATATTTTCTGTATTAAAACTCATCTCATTTTCTCAGTTCGTTTGAACTTATTTATGGAAGTGCATACTCAGGTGCATCAGTCATTTGGACTCCAAAGCAGTCCTTTTCTTGAGTTGCTGTTTCTCTATCCATAGCTACTCTGAGTTCTTCCTCAATTTAACACCTTCTAGGTACTGGGTAGGTTGACACTATTTCCAAGACATTTTTTAGGCCAAAACATTATAGAGAATGTTTTTTTACTTATAAGTTTTAGCGGTTATGAATGGTATTTGATACATAAAATATGAACATACTGACTTCTTCACAGTTCTTTAATTCATAGGAAAAGCAATCAATTGAAATTAAGTGAAAAGTTTCAAAAATGCCCATCTGTGTTAGGAAACCACTCTAGCCTTTTTGAAGCACAAAGTTTCAAGAACAAAATAGGGAAAGAGTGTCCTCTCCGGTTAACATGCAGTCACACCTCGAGCATTCTACAAGAGTTCAGAGAGAAAAAGGATGTTGTAAAACTGAATGGTGAATTAGACATCTGTCTGTGTACAGAAATAAGCTGAAGGTCAAAGCACAGGAATATGCAAATTAAAAGCAGTGAATTATGGGGTTTATGCTCTTGACTTTGTCTCCATTTCTTAAGAATCTGGAGAACAAGCATTCTAATCATCTATTCAAGATGCAAAGAAGATGGCATTATCCTTTCACTGTTCTAGTCCTATTGTTCCTTTTACATTCATTTAAGAATACCAAGACCACATTATTTGGCAGTGTTCTATATCCCTTCCCATTGTTAAATGACAGTAACTGTTTTAAAGAGAAGGGACGTTCCCAATGAAGCCTAGCCTATACAAACATAGGTAGGAGCTTGACATAAGTATGGAAGTCCCTTGGCATCACTATCATTTTCAATATCTGGAAGTGAGGACTGAACACAATTATACATGGTGGTTTGAGGTCATAAAGCAGAATGACAGTACTATGCTGGAAATCTGATATCTTTTCCTTTTGCTAGGGAATTGGAAATGTATGTGTTCTAGATGGCAAAGGCCTCTCTCTAAGGCAGTCTTTCTTTGTATATAACATTAGAAATAACTCAGTGCATGAGTACATACCATGTTTGTCTTTCTGGGTTTGGGTTACTTCATTCAGGTTACCTCATTCAGGATTTTTTTTTCTAGATGCCATGCTCCCCGCCCCAACTGAGTAGTATTCCGTTGTGTAAATGTAACACATTTTCTTTATCCATTCTTTGGTTGAAAGTATCTACGTCATTTCCAGATTCTGGCTATTACTAATAATGCTGCTTTGGACAAGTTGAGCAAATGTCCTTGTGGTATGAGTGTGCATCTTTTGGGTATATGCCCAAGAGTGGTATTACTGGGTCTTTTTGGGAGTGGGGTTCGAGACAGGGTTTCCCTGTATAGCTTTGGCTCCTGTCCTAGTACTAGCTCTTGTAGGCCAGGCTGGCCTCAAGCTCACAGAGATCTGCCTTCCTCTGCCTCCCAAATTCTGGTACTAAAGGCATGCAACACTGCCACCCAGCAATTACTGGGCCTTAAGGTAGATTGATTCCCAATTTTCTGAGAAACTGCCATATTGTTTTCCAAAGAGGCTGTAGAAATTTGCACTCCCACCAGCAATGGAGAAGTATTCCTTTCTAGCATAAGCTACTAGTATTTTCCATCTTAGCTATTCTGATAGCTGTAAGATGAGATATCTGAGTTGTTTTGAGTTGCATTTCCCTGATGGCTAAGACTGATGAGCATTCCTTAAGTGCTTTTTGGCTATTTGAGATTCTCCTGTTGAGAATTCTCTGCACCCATTTTTTAAATGGATTATTTTGTATTTTGGTATCTAGTTTTTTGAGTTCTTTATATAGTTAGAACATCATCTTTCTATCAGATATGGGTATGATGAAATCTTTTCCTATTCTGTAGGCTGCATTTTGTCTTGTTGACTATGCTCTTTGCCCTATAGAAGTTTCTCAGTTTGAGTTGGACTCATTTATTAATTGTTGATCTCAGTGTCTGTGCTACTGGTGTCACATTGAGAAACGTGCCTCCTATACCAACATGTTCAAGACTACTTCCCACTTTCTCTTCTGTGAAAGTAAGTGTGACTGAATTTATGTTGATGTCTTTGATCCATTTGGACCTGAATTTTGTGCACGGGGATAGATATGAACCTATTTCCATTCTTTTACATGTCGACATCCAGTCGTAAGTGAATATTAGACATAAAGCAAAGGATAACCAGCCTACAGTCTACAACCTCAGAGAAGCCAGGAACCAAGGAAGACCTTAAGAGAGAGATACAATGCCGGGCGGTGGTGGCGCACGCCTTTAATCCCAGCACTCGGGAGGCAGAGGCAGGCGGATCTCTGTGAGTTCGAGACCAACCTGGTCTACAGAGCTAGTTCCAGGACAGGCTCCAAAGCCACAGAGAAACCCTGTCTCGAAAAACCAAAAGAGAGAGAGAGAGAGAGAGAGAGAGAGAGAGAGAGAGAGAGAGAGAGAGAGATACATGAATTCCCCTGGGAAGGGAAAATAGACAAGATCTCCTGAGTGAATGGGAGCATGGAGTGGAGGGTGAAATGTGAAAGGGCAGTGGGAAGGGGAGAAGGGGAAAGGGGAGAAGATCATGAGGGATTGGGAAGGTCAGAGAGGGAAAGCAAGGAAAGAGATTATGGGGTTAGCGAGAAACCTGGCACTAGGGAAATTCTCAGGAATCCACAAGAATGACCCCAACTAAGAATCTAAGCAAGAGTAGAGAGGGTGCCTTAACTGCCCTTCTCCTGTAATCAGATTTATGACTACTTTAATTGTCATCATGGAACCTTCTTTGGAGGAAGCAGATGCAGAGATCCACAATTAAGCACTGGGCTGAGCTCCCAGAGTCCAGTTACAGAGAGGGAGGAAGAGTGATATTATGAACAAAGGGGTTGAGCCCATGATGGGAATAACCACAGAAACAGCTGACCTGAGCTAGTGGGAGCTCACTGACTCTGGACCAACAGCTGGAGAACCTGCATAGGATTGAACTAGCCTCTCTGAATGTGGGTGATGATTGTGTGCCTTGGGCAGTTTGTGGGGCCACTGACAGTGGAACCAGTATTTATCCGTTGTTTATGAACTGGCTCTATAGAGCCTGTTCCCTGTGGAGGTATAGCTTGCTCAACCTAGATACAGGGTGAGAGGGCCTTGGTCCTGCCTCAAGTGATGTGACAGACTTTATTGACTCCCTATGAGAGTCCTCACCCTCTCTGAGGAGTGAACAACGTGAGGTGCAGAAATATGGGAGAGTGGGAGAGGAGAGAGAAAGGGAACTGGGATTGCTATATAAAATAAAAAAAAGATTGTTTTTAAAAATGAAAGAAATAACTGATTTCAAAGCAAAACAAAGAAAGAAGAAATAATAATTTAGAGCCAGCTTCCTTTATTTATATGCCTTAATAGACTGGTGGTATAGACTTATTTGTTAAATAAGATGAGGGTTGCCTCTTGAGAATGCCTGTGCTATTTATACTATTAGTATGCTTTGATACCAGATACAGTTGTCCATATAATTTTATTTCCAAAGATAAGGAAATAACTGAGACAAATTGTACAGATTTGCCAATGGAGTGCATGATTCTCAAACATGTGACCACGCCTCAATATCTATCTACTCCATGTCTATGGACTTAGCTACCAGTGCCCCACAGAGGTCAAATTAAAATCAATTCTGTACTAAAGATGAACAATTTTGTTACCATTAGTGTCAAAACAACAGAGTATCTCAGATATTGGCATTTTACGAGAGATGATCCAGTTGTGATTAAAGTGGGTTGTGTGTGGGGTCTATGGAAGTCTTTCTTCTATAAGAAAATGTGCTGTATATTTTTTAAATAATTATTAGAGTTTTTTTTTTAAATCAATCCATGTTCTTTCTCCCTCCTCTTCTCCCATTCACTCCACATGCCCTCCCACACCACCCCCATCCAGTCCTCGAAGAGGATAACGCATATTTCTTTGTGGAAGGTCCAAGGCCCTCCCTGCAAGGTTCCCAAAAAGCCAGTACATGCAGTAGAGATAAATCCTGGTGCCACTGCCAGTGGCCCCTCAGTCTGTGCCAGCCATGTAACTGTCAACCACATTAAGAGGAACAAGTTTGGTCCTATGCTTGTTTCTTCCCAGTCCGGCTGGAGTTGGTGAGCTCCCATTAGCTCAGGCAGACTGTTTCCGTGGGTGTACCCATGATGGTCTTGATCTCTTTTCTTATATTCTCTCACTCTTCAACTGGACTTTGCTCTGATGGGGTCTCTGCCTCTGTTTCCATCAGTTCTGGATGAAGGTTCTATGGTGATATTTAAGATATTCATCAGTCTGACTTTTGAACAAGTCAAGATGGGGTCCCCTCTCCTCTATTGCTTAGTGCCTTAGCTGGGGTCATCCCTGTGAATTCCCAGGAATTTCTCTAGAGCCAGGTTTCTGCTAACCCCATAATGGCTCCTTCAATCAAGATATCTCTTTCCTACTCTCATCTCTGTCCCTCCTCCATCTCGACCATCCCAAGCCCTCAAGTTCTCCTCACCCCTCCCTTTCTACCTTCCTCTTCACCTTCCACCCTCCCTTCTCCCCCAATCCCCATGCTTCCAATTTTTGTCAGGCGATCTTGTCTGTTTCCAATTTTCAGGTGGATCTATATATGTTTTTCTTTGGGTTCACCTTATTACTTAGCTTCTCTTGGATCATGAACTATAAACTCAAATTTCTTTGTTTATAGCTAATATCTACTTATGACTGAGTACATGCCATATTCATCTTTTTGGTCTGGGTTACTTCACTCAGGATAGTGTTTTCAAATTCCATCTATTTGCATGCAAAGTTCAAGATGTCCATATATATATATATATATATATATATATATATATATATATATATATATTTGGTTTTTCTAGACAGGGTTTCTCTGTATCCCGGAACTAGCTCTTGTAGACCAGGCTGGCCTCAAACTCCCAGAGATCCGCTTGCCTCTGCCTCCCGAGTGCTGGGATTAAAGGCGTGCGCCACCACCGCCCGGCATCACTGTATATTTTTAATACATGGTGGAGAGCAAGAAAGACACTTCATGAGTTTTCATGTGTCATCAACATTATTCTGACTTGGTCTTCTTTTGGGCTTCATTAAAATGTGTACAAGGATTCACACCCTGAGGCCAAAGAAGAGATTAGTGACTCACAGCTAAAAATATCTGCCCCTAAATACTTGTCTGGTCTTTAATTTTTAAAAGTGCACAATGTAAATCCTGTGTTAGTCATTATATAAAATGTTTAAATCCATTATTTTAAAAAAAAACAATGACATTATAGTGAAAAGAGACATTTCACAACTATGGTGTTCTTCTTGGCCCCAAATCAAAAAATGACCACAAAATGACTTTTGTAATAAACTTGTTTACAATTTTCGAATCCAAGAATCAAATATAGTTACACCCAAAAGGGTGCAATGAGCTCAGTATGACAAGCAGAGGTGAGAGATAATTAAAATACTCCCTACTGTTTCTATGCCCGTTTGATCTGAGAACACTGGGAGAAAACTGCTGAATGAGGTTTGATTCAAACACACTTACATGTTTTTCATGAAAGAAAGTAGCTTTTCAGTTCATAGAATGGTTCTCTTAATTGTGGTTTGCACACGACTGTAACCTCAAGGCGAGATACCTTTTAGCCCTTGATATGTGCCAGGTGAATGAGTGATCTTATTTTTGATTGTGATTGCTGCTTTATTTTTGTCATACAGCTAATGACTCATAGAATTTTATGTGTATTTTGATTTTTATCAACCATGGATGTATGTTATCTTTTCAAATTAGCTGTGTGATCCTCTACTTGTTTCATTCTGTACATGATCACACTTGCAGTTTAAGGACATATTAATCAATTATAAAGTATAATATTCTCAACATATCTATTTAATGAACACAAGGACTTTGCAAATTTTGATGTTATTTGAGTAAAAAGAAATGTTGCTAGTCCAGATAGAAACACATAGTTCATCTAATGTTGATGTAATTTCCAGTTAATTATTGCTTTCAGCAGATGATGATGGCGAAATAAGATGAAGTATCAAATGTATGTAGCTGCCGTGTTTACAATGCAGCAGTTGGCCACAGTCTGTGAGTGTACAAATATATTTTCAGTGGAGAAATTAAAGCCACCATCTGATTACTTAGTGCTGTTTGGTTTAGATAAGAATGCTTTCATCTCATTTAAATAAACAATCATTATGTTTTTCATATAAATGAGGATACAAGCTGTGGTAATAAGCACTTATGGAAGTTGCATAAATATGATCATTTCAAGAATAATCTTTTGTTACACCCTGGAGGTGGGGTAATGACAAGTATTTGCAATAGAATTGCTTATTTATTTATTTTTATTGAGGACATATGTTTTGAAGGATTAAAGTGTGAAAAACAGACTAGTATTATAAAGGAAGTCATAAATGAATTTTAACATAGAGAACAATAAAATACGGTAATTGTGTAAAGAGGTTTGAAAATAACTGTTTGGGCGATTTATTAAAATAAAGACTGGGCGTGGTTGCTGGATGTCTGTGTTAGGATGCAACAGCTGAGGGGCAATAAAATATGTGACATTTTGTATTCTTTGTTTAACATGGGATGTAAAAGATTGGAAGTAAAAGGCAATAATTTATTTATTCCTATGGATGAAAAATACTAGCCTTAAAGAAATGCCTAATTAGAGACAAGGCTTAGATTTAACACCTGCTAATTCATTGTGTCTTTTGAAGAGCATCAGTTATGAAGGAAATAAATATCCCCCCCAAAAAAAAAAATCTCATTGTCATTAGTGCTAGCCAATTGACTTTCTGAGCCTCAGAAGACTGGATTTTTCACTTCTGGAATGGAAAATAATAATGAAGTAGTGAATAAAAGCAGTGGAGAAGCAACCAGGAGTTGTGTCGTTTAGCATCAAGTGGGCTTGAACATATTTTTCTGTGGCAAAGTACAATATTTTCTAGTCTTCTCAATCCTTAATTATGGAGAAAGGTGACTGTTCGGTTAATCTCAAATGTTCTTCCAGTGTTGACAGTTTCAGGAAGCAATGTTCTTTTGTGAATCTCAGGAGAGCTGTGACTTTGGTTTTATGTAAGTCAAGGGCAGTTTCACTCCCTAAGGGTAAAGGCTAGTTAAGAACTTCAGATGAAGGATATAATTGCTCTGCCTGAATCTATCTTTTATTTCCAGTAGAAAGGACTATATTCGTAAAAATATGGTACCGGAATAAAATACTTAGCAGGTAGCTTTAGATACTGGAAAACACAGATAGATATACATACATGGATGGTGTGTGTGTGTGTGTGTGTGTTTGCTGGTTTTGTTTCTGTTGCAGTGAAAAACACCATGTCTTAAAACAACTTGGGGAGTCAGAGCTTTCTTTAGCTTATAGGTTAAAGTCTATCATCCAGAGTAGTCAAGGCAATAACTCCAGGCAGGGACTGGAGGCAAGAACTGAAGCAGGTACCAGGGAGGATTATTGCTTACTGCCTTGATTCCCCTGGCGTGCTCAGCTATTATTCTTTATAGCTCAAGCCTACCTGCACAGGGATGGCACTGACCACAGTGGACCAGGCCTACTTACATCAATTAGCAATCAAGAAAATGCTCCCATAGACATGCCCATAGGCCAGTCTGTTGGAAACAATTTCTCAAATGAGATTCCTTCTTCTCAGCGAGATTTAAAATTTTGTCAAATTGACAAAAATTAGCCAAAACTATGTACTCCCAGCTGTGTAAGAGTGCACATGGGGGCCAGAGGGGGACGTGTGGTATCTTATTACGTTTCTATATTATTTCTTTGAGACATGTTCTGTCACTGAACCTAGGTCACTGATCATCTTCAGTAGCTGGCCTTCTGCTTCTGGGCATGCTCCTGTTTCTGCATCTCCAAAGCTAGGGCTATAGGATCACACCACTATGTTTGTCTTTATCATGGGCACTGTGGATCCCAGTGCTTATAAATGCTTATAATCTTCCCATGCTTATACAGCCATCCCTTTATCAAGTGAGCTGTCTCCCTTATCTGGCCCAGGTATGAATTAATGGATTGTATGCAAACTGCTTTTTTTAAATGGACACATTACCAGATGTTTATTTGTAAATCTGATGCGAGTTCTGGTTTTAGTCCACTTTTCAGTTCCACAGAAAAATCAAAATTTTTGCATTAAGAAAACTGCCAACCAGTATAATTATATGCTCAAATTTTAAAATCTCTTAGTGGTACCTAGACAGAACTTCAGTGTTTGGTAGTAGTTAAAGAAGTAATGTCTAGTTCCTAAAACAAACACTTAAGTTGTGATTTTAGAGCTTTTATAATCATATTTGAGCAGATAGACTGCAAAGGGATGTACCACACAGAAGCATTTTAAAGAATTTCAGTTGCAGAAAATCTCTTTAAAGGTCAACCTCATTAAGGCAATGTTTTTGAACCAGTATAAAGTAGATACTATTATTGGAAATCCGTGCACCAGCACAGAATGGCATTTCACTTACAGTTTAAACTTTCCATAGTTAATTTGAAAAGCAAAAATGATCTTTTGGGGGGTTCCTGATCTCTGACTTAAATGACATTTTAATCAATAATAATGATTTCTTTGCTATGATTAGGAGAACGTTTGTTCTCTAGAGTACTTGACATGAACAATCTAGGAGTTTTATTTTAGATGCTATGAAGAAAGGAATTAATAATGCAAGTACCTTTCCACTGAGCAAGAGAACATCAATTTTCAGGAAAGAGGTACTCTTACTTACTTTTATTTTTTTTTTTTTTACTTTAACAGCTGAAAGTCCACACCTTTGAAAATGAATAGGTTTGTGTAAGCTCATAGGAGTACTCGTCCTAGAACTAAAATGAAGCTTGAACCAGGGCAGATGGTCAGTGCTGGACCTCAGCTAATTTCTCCAAAGTCAAACTGTGGCCAGCCTCATGCCCATGTTCTCCAAGCAGTTTCACTGTAAAGGCTAGAAAGATGAACAGTTCTTGTTGCTCTCCCATTCGGTGTTCTTATCAAGGACGTAGCTTAAAAATATCACCTTCATCCTCAGAGTACTCAGATCATGTAGGAAATAATTTGAAGTCACCTGGAACGCTTCATGGAGAAGGTACTGGGCAGTCAGTCAGGTTGTGTCCACTTTGTTGTGCCTCTGCTCAGCATATGAAGTTGAGATCTCACACATTCCTAATAGTCCTGGTAACGTGGCAGGATATACTTGAAAGATCAAGACTTTCCACTGACAAATTATTAGAAATTATAAAATATTTATATTTAGTCATTAAACACAACTTATCATGAGGAAATTAAAAAATCTTAAATGCCAAAACTATCATAAATACAGAAAATATGAATGAGTCTTTAAATTTTTATTTAATGAAGAAATGAGAGATTTTATTCGTCATATCCTGCAATCCTAATTAAGTGACACCAGTTGAAACATTGATTAAATAAGTAAGTAAAAGATAAATGACTTTTCCAAAACACTTGTCCTATATTTAGATACAATTTAATATTTTATGTTAGAATATAGTCCTCTTTTTTTTCTCAAGTTCACAGTGTACTGACAAGAGTTGTATTGAACAATATGCCTTAAAAATTAAAACTCATCTGGCAATACACATAGGATGTTCTGTCTTCAAATATCAAAACTCATGTATTTTACTATCTGGAAAGGTTTTATGAGATTGCATATTAATTTTTAAGGGATTTAACCAGTTGGTGATCATGGACACTTTCTAGTCTTTAAATATGTGGCAAACATTCCAATGCAATAGAAATTACTACCTACAGATACTTTCTGTGTAATTTTTGTTGTCTTACTCACAGTATGTGTTACAGAAGAGAAGCAGCAAACAAATTTAAACCTTGCCAAAAGGTCATGGAGTTTCTGTCTTCCTTGCTACATTACAGTCTAGCTATTATTTCTCCTTTTATGTTTTTTGTCATATCTGTTTTTCTTCGTTTTCTTTTTTCCTTTATCCTTCTTTCCTTTCTCCCTTCCTTCCATTTTTTGGTTCCTCTTTTTCTAACACTGAAAGAGGTGACTCATTTTGAAGATTGAAAGGATATTACAGGAGCTCTATTCTCTCTGGGGCCTTTCAGTGCTCAATGGTATGATGGCCTCAGTGTCTATAGTGAAAAAAAGACCACCTAGTTATATCAGTTAAGTTATATGCCCTATTTGGCACTTCCTAGAGATGCAGAAGACAGGTGATTGCCTGAACATAAAGCCCCTGCCAATTTCTCAAAGACATAGTGGCTGGCACAGAACTCAACTCGTCTTCCTGAGATCACACCGTGTTCTGAACATCTTCAGACTCAAATGACTCCTCGATTCTTTCTCCTTTATCGGTCTTCAATCACTGTTTTTATATCATGAAGTGTCACCAGGTTTATGTGCCTGTCCACATTTCATAAAGTGAAAAGACACATGATAAAAAAAAATCCAAGAATAGCACCATAAATCATCCATGCCTCTGAATTGCTCAGAAATGTTAAATGCTTGTGTTTTGGTCCAGATGTTCAGTTCACCCCTTTTACATGAGCTTGGCACACATCAGTTGAAAGAAAGATTGAAAATAAAAAAAAATGAATAGTTAGTTCTACAAAGCCACTGCTTTTGTCTTTCAACATAATATATGATGTGCTTTTCTTTTTCTCTTACTTTGCCATTTATTGAAGCATAGACGTTTACTCCTACTTTCTAGAAAAAAATAATCACTTGCTACTACAAGTGAATGGAAGAAATATAAGACAAATGCCACTCTTCTGTTATCCCATGGCAGTTTTATGTTAATTGCTGAAAAAAATGTGTAGCCTAGGACTGTGTTGTGTGCCTACTCAATACACTTCAACACTTCAGTAATTTATTCATCAAGCAAAAAATAACTTACTTGTCTGTGTTTTCCCTATAACTGTTCAGATCAAGCTATACATCTGAAATAAGGATTTATTTCCTAAGATAAAACAAAATAATTTTTATTTGATGTTCCTAGTAAGTATATAGTAATTATGTGATTCTGGTGTCAATTTTTTTGTTAAGAATTATTGGTATATACAAAGTACAGACAGATTACTTTTCCTTGGGGACAGGTACAATGTGAGAGTCCAGAAAGGTTTCAGAGAGGCAGTCGTATTTGAAGTGGGCTTTGAAGTGCTTGTGTTTCATCCATCAGTGTCAGATATGAAAATGAAAAGTGTTTGGGATATATTAACTACAATCCAGCCTTGGAGATGCAGTTCGTTTGGTAGAGAGCTTGACTGGCATGCCAAGAATCGGAGTCAGCCTCCAACACTGTATAAAAACCCCACTTGGCCTGCAAGTCTGCAACACAGCACTGCATACTTGCAGGCAGAAGGATGGAAATGCATAATTCTGCTTCTGTAAGTGAGGGTTCAAGGCCCACCTGGGCTGTATAATACCCAGTATACAGTTTATCCCTTTCTATCAGTACTTTCTACTTTGAGTAGCCCCATTTGTCTCTTTTAAAGTTTAAACTATTTTGTACTTAGTTTACTGTTTGGATTAAGACATTTACACTAAAAAAAATGGTTAACATGTATTATGTTCTGTTATTTCCTATTTGTTGGGCCAAAATTATCTCAGGGCCTGTACCTCGAGGACTATAGGACAGAGAAAAACCTGGCATGAATTTGAGTGAGGATGAGACAGCAAAAATGAGGTAGATGCCTCTCTAGCCAAGAGGATGGGTTTGGCTGCCTCTCATTGGATGGAGGTACTCCCCCATCACACCATGTCACCTAAGCTATATAAGCTGATGCTCATAGTAATAAACTGAATTCCTGCTTGACTTGACTCTCTGATTGTCTAGCTTCGTGTGGCTGCAGAATGGGCATCCCACATCATGGGGCTGCAGAATGGCCAGATAGCATGCACTCACCTTTCCTTGGGGAATAAGGAGACCTAGCAACCACTAGAGGAATACAGGGGCTCAAAAAACCTGGCAACTGGAGGCTGAAAGAAGTCAGCACCTATTGTGATACTGGATTTTGGGGTTATTTATTCTTCAGTGTGTGATCACCATGCATTGACTCATTCATCATTTCATAGGTCTGCTAACTCCTAACCATGAACTGAGTTAATACAAAGGAAACAAGTTATTATGTGTTAATATGAAGATATGGTGTGGCTAGTGTTTTAGTGTAGCCATTTGATGACAAGAAGCACGTTTAAAAAAATCGTTGTTTTGAATTTTCATGACATCAACAGTAGGGCTTCTTTACACAGACTATTCATAGAATACTGCCTAGACCTGTAAGCCAGGCTTTATCTGCCCCCCGCCCCCCGCCACAAACACATTGCTAAGTTACCAAGGGATGTTGCACTTCTGTACGCTGTGAAAGATTTTGTGTTAGGAGTGTAATACTTCACAAGAAAGGTCAGACAAGCTCCATTGTCTTTATACACTAACACTTTAATTTTAGATATGAGTTTTTCAAAACAAGAATAAAAGTTTCCCTAGAGAAAGGTTCAATAAAACTGAAGCTGCCTGAAATATTTATGTTCTCATAAAATATTTTCTAGAGGCAAATAGAGTGCCAAAATTAAAGTTTCATTTTCCTTAAGAATGGGCAGGCTGGGGATATAACTGGGTTTGTATACTGCTTGCCTAGCATCCATGAAGTCCTGGGTTCCATCCCAGCAGGGCAAAAATCAGGTGTACTGGTGAATTCCTGTAACCTCGGAACCTTGGAAGAGGAGGCAAGAAGGTCAGCAGTCCAAGACCATCCTTGAATACATAGAGGATTTTGAAGCCACCATGGGCTGCATGAGATTCAGTCTTAAAAAATGAAAAGGAAAAGAAGGGAGGTGATAAGGAAGCACAAAAGGAAGGTGGGACTGGAGAGATTGTTTTTCAGATAAGAGCGAGAACTGCTCTTGTAGAAGATCAACCATATCAGATATCCTATATTCCCAGCAACATAGGATCCATGGACTTCTCTGGACTCTGGGGGCACTGCACTTATACAAATCCCTCCCACACTGGCACATAATTAAAATTTTCAAAAAATAAAGGATAGCTTCATAAATATATAAAATACATTCCTGTGTCACATCCTAGTTTTCTGTATTAGTTTTGTTTTGTTTTCGTGATTTTTAGAAGATAGTGATTATACCTAATGCTTCATACATTCTATGCAAGGGATCTGACTTAGTCACCGTTTCTATTGCTCTGAAAAGACACCATGACCATGGCAATTCTTATACAGAAAAGCATTTAACTAGGGATGGCTTATAGTTTTCGTTCATTATATTCATCACGGAGAGCATGAGTGATATGCAGGCAGATATGGTGATGGAGAGGAGTTGAGAGTTCTATATCTACAATTGCAGGCAGCAACTAGAAAGAGACACCAGGCCTGGCTTGTGCATTTGAAACCTCAAAACCCACCAGCATTGACACACTTCCTCCAACAAGGCCATTCCAATTTCAACAAAGCCCAACTCCTAATATTGCTACTCCCTATGAGCCTATGGGGGGCATTTAATTTCAAAACACAAGATGATCCATGATGCACCCCTATGCATCTGCCTTTAATGAACCTGTGACTGCTGAGTATTTAGAATATACGTAGAACAAAAATCAGGGTAGGATAGAATAATTTAGGGCTTGCATTAAGTGGATATTATGGTGTTGATTTTAGAGTAAATAGATAAACAGGTCCACAGGCATGAATTGATAAAATTGATTTGTTTTTCCTTGTCCTTCTATGTATTTAACATATCCTACCCACTGGAGCCACCACAAGAGAATTTTTTTTTTAATCAAAAATCTAAACCTCCCTCAGTTGGAAAGAGAGACTGTCTTCATACCTAAAGTTATTTGGGTGTCCAAATAGATAAGGTTTCTACCTCAACAACATTGTTTTCCAGGATATCAGTCTCCAACATTGCATTCAATAGTAGGATAAAACAACCTGAAGAAACGTGTGAAAGGTTGTATGGGATGGATGGATATGACACATTTTTGATGAAAGCACTCACAGTGGTTAAACCCAAGTGGTAAGACTTTGTTGGGCATGTTTCAGAGGCTTAGTTCTGTAGTCTGGATTAGTTTCCTCTAGAAGAGGATGACGGTTTTGCTTCCTCATGATGGGCAAGTAGCAATCTCTCCTATGTTTGCTCCTTTTCCCCCTTTTATGAACATGTTTGGAAAGCAGGTTATATACTAGACACTGTGACAGGTCCTGGGTTTATTATTGTCACGACCAAAAGGCCTTCACACGATTCCTCATGTAGCACATTGTGGTTGTCTTGCATAAGAAAGATAAGACTTCAGATTTAGCTGAAGCACATAGGAAACTTTAGGATGCAGCCTCAACCCTTCTGGCCTTTTCCATTTTTGAGAATAGAATCATTACAATTCTGGTAACAACATTACCCTCCACCCAATAGATGTTGTGTGAGGAAAATGTGTGTTGTTAGTATTTCTAAATTTACATCTCTGTATTTTGGTATCAAGGGGATAGGAATTTATAGCCTAGATATGTAACATTTAAAGAGAAGGCACTCACCAATCAGAAGATAAAAGCCCCCTTTTCTTTGTTTTTTTTATAATTAGAAGTTAACCAAAATGTCACAACTTTGTATGTCTTGTACTCACCATTCACTGTCTAGCACTTCATAGGCATGTGTTGCTGAATCTTTCAAAAGGAAACAAGCATTATCAAACGAATAATTTCATAATGCATGTCATGTGGCCTATGTATTATTTTTACTTTCACTTCCATTTCCTTTATTTCCTTTGTTCACTTCATATCCTTATTTTTCTTCCTTCTTTTCTATCCCTTTCTATTAATTTGTGATTCACCTCTCCATTTGGTGACCAGCATGAACACAGTTCTAAAGAGCTATTCAACTCTGCTTTCCAGAGAGGGGAAAATTCAGAAGATTAAAAATAGTTCCCAGTATTACCTTTAATTATACCAATTTTTTATTAATGTAGTTGACCTTGCATTTTAATCTAAAGGGTGATATGATATAGATAGATGATAGATAGATATAGATAGATAGATAGATAATTGATAGATGATAGATAGATAAATATATAGGTAAATAGATAGATGATATGATGTCACAGTTATCATAAAGATCTTTCATTTAACTGTTTTTCCATAAGTATTACTAAAAAGGCAGAGGTGGACGTTGATTCATAATGGTGGATATCATTTGTTTATACCTTATTCTAGAAATCTGACTGTAGGAATTTGAGTCTTGTCTCTGCTGTGTGACTGGAGAGGACTGTGTAGCCTCTTCAAATGAGTTTTCTCATTTGCCTTAAATATTGTGGGTCAAGCATATTGCTTGGTAATAGAGCTGTTCCCTAACACATTTACTATTCTTTTTTCAATTCTTTCCACCATACACAATCAACATCTTGAGACTCAAGTGAACACTTACTTTCATAATTTATGTCTTTTATTATATTCTACCTAAGAGAACTTTCCCACTTTTTGTTTATTCTTTTCTCATGTAATAGATCCTGACCTCCTCTCATCCGAGTACCTCACCCACACCTCCACTCTCCTCCAGATCCACTCCTCCTCCTTTCCCCTTCAGAAAAAGGTAGGACCCCACCCCCGCCAGGGATAACAACCAAACATAGAAACCAAGCACTACTGGTAGGAGAAAAAAGAGGGAATGAAATGATTCCTAATGATACTCTGCTATACTCATAGATCAGAGCATAGCATAATTGTCATCAAAGAGGCTTCACCCAGCAACTGATAGAAGCAGATGCAGAAACCCTCAGACAAACATTAGACCGAGCTCTGTAATCCTGTGGAAGAGGGAGAGGAAGGATTATAGGTGTAGATGACCTGCAGCCATCCAGTCCCAAACAGAAACACATAGGCTTTTATAGATTATAAACTGTTTAGCCTATTGTCTCAGGCCTATTATTAACTAGCTAGGTTAACCCATAATTCTTTTATATGTTTAACCATGTTGCTTAGTACCTTTTCTCAGTAAGGCATTCTTAACATGGCTTCATTTGCTTCTAGCTGGTGATCAACTCTCTGCCTTTCTTCTTCCCAGAATTCTCCTAGTTTGTTTGCCCCACCTATACTTCCTTCCTGGCTACAGGTCATTCAGAGTCTTATTAAACCAATAGGAGTAACAAATCTTTACAGTGAACAAGAACATTAACCCACAGCATGTAGGAGCCAGAGGGTTCACCACAAGACCATGGACAATTGATTATTAACCAGGGTCATAGGGGTTCACAGAGACTGAACTGACAGTTAGAGAGCCTGTACAGGTCTGAACTAGGCCCTCTACATACATGTGATGGCTGTGTAGCTTGGTGTTCCTGTGGAACTCCCAACAGTTCTGACTCTTGCCTGTCAAAGAAATCTTAAGGTTTGAAATGAAAATGACATTTTCTTTCTACAGCAACTTGGGTTTTTGCTAAAGTTAGGGAAAATTGCTTGAGATTTTTATTTTCTTCGTCTTTAACTCTTCTTTACATGTAAAATGTAGGTATTGCTGGTGTATTTCAATCTCTAGTTTTTCAGGGACTTTAAAGTTTGTGTCTGTGTTTGGTCAATCAAAGCATCTGTTTTTCTCTTTCAGGTCTTTAAGTCATTTGGATAAAATATTAAAGAGGACCGAGATCAGATCTTATAGATTAGAAGCAGGAAATAGATGAAGAAAATTAAATGAGTCTATTTTACATTTATATAGCTCTGTGGAGCAGGTGAGATTTGACATTAATTTGAATAGTAATGGAACCGACCACTCTTATAGCACCTTATACTTTCTGGATTTTAACTGGCTTATTTAACCATTACTTCTGTGGTCAAGTAATACTGTGATAGAGGACATTTAACAAATGATCTTTTCTCACAGCTCATTACGATGTTGATGATTGCCAAGACAAGGCTTGGACATGCTAGACACGCATTCTTGTGTTGTTGCTTCTTATTAGTATCCTGTCATTTGAGGCAAATAGGCTTTCCTTCCCAGAGTATAGCAGCAGCCTCATCTGAGAATGGGATATCCTAGAGGGAAAGGGAGTCATTGGATTTCCATATAGTGTCACAGAATGCTTTTTTTGGGGGAGGGGGATGTCAAGACAGGGTTTCTTTGTAGCTTTGGTGCTTGTCCTGGAAGTAGCTTTTGGCCTCAAACTCAGAGATCTACCTACCTCTGCCTCCCAAGTGCTGGGATTAAAGGCATGTGCCACCACCGCCCAGTTTTTGTGTGTCTGGTTTCATAGATTTATAGTCAACTGGCTTCATAAATATTATCCTAGAGTGATTTATTTTGGCGTGAAAAAGGGGGAGATGATGGAGAAGGGAGTTATTTCATTTTCAGTCTGAGAATGTACCCTGAAAAGAAGTCTGACATTAATTCCAAGTAGGAACCTGTAGCAGGAACTGAAGCAAAGGCCATGGAGGAAGACTGCTGACTGGCTTGCTCACTTTGCATTATCTTACAACCCAGAATGGCTTGTCCATGCTTGGCACTGCTCATAGTGCTCTGAGATCTCCCATATCAGTCAGTAATCAAGAAAATGTTACTATAGACTTGTTCACACACCAGTGTGATGGTGAGATATTTTTCTCAACTTAGCTTCCCTTTTTCCAAATGACCCATGGTTGTATCAACCCGACAAAAATGCAAGTTTTCCCCTATGAACTCAACATGGGATATCCTATTGGCTAATGTTGCAATTATTTAACTACTTCCTGAACTTGTTTTCACTTTTATAGAAAGAGATGGGTCTCTGTCTTTGTTTTGTCATAATTGTGTCCCATTCTGTCCCATTAGCATAAAAAACTGCATTATTGGAATAATACAATTAAGTTTGACTCTTTTGGATATCTTACTTAGATTTTTTTTTACTACTTGACCAAACTACTTGAGTAGAATCATAATTTGAATTCTTTGAACCATACTTCCCTCTATAACAGAGCATTAATAAATCTGAAATTACAAGGTTAATTTCAAAAACATTCAACATAAAATATGTAAAGTTCTTAAGAAATTTCATCATGTGTAAGTTAACTTAATGTCTTCTTTCCAAGACCATAGGTTAAGGATTAAAATTTGAATATGGATTTTTCTCCAGGTTATAATATGAATATCTGTAGGTGGCTTAAAAATTATTTCTATTTTTTACTTTGTTACTGTTTTGATTATATAGAAAAACATACATTCTTTATCAAATACTGTATGATTTGAAAAGTATGTCTAGATCTTTGAGCATACTCAAATATGTCAAATACCTCAGTATTTTTTTTGTTAAAGCTTTGAAATGTCTTTTTGAAGAGGACATATGCAAAGATCAAATTATCTGATTAGAGCTGAGTACAAAAATGTAACAGTATAATTGAAAAGCAAAAGAACATTTTAGACCAATATAACACATGTAAGGACACAGCTCATTTTACTTACACAAACAATATGACTGATCTTTTATGGACATAAGATGCTCGTTCTGTGGTATAAGCTAGAGGTATGCTTAACTTGAGGTATTCAAAAACTGTATATATATTTTAAGGTCACCTAAGAATTGCTGACAGTATTTCAACCTTCTTCTTAAATTTTTGTCATATGGTGATATGTTTTTCTGAATTGAGATCGCTCACTGCAGGCATTTTTCCGTGGAAACCTATAATCAGTAAAACAGAAGCACTTCCTAAGAACTGCTCCCCCGTCTCCAAAGGCTTATCTTCCACTTCTGTTCTCCTCATTTGCCTGATTGGCTGTTTGAATCTGACTTCCTGATGGATTAGGAGTGGAAATGACAAATGCTCCCCTCTTCTTTCGGATTAGGCATATCTAGAGCACGTATTAGGAAACATCAATTGCTGTGAGTTAAATTTGGATATAAAGCGCAGAGAGAGTTTACAGAGCTGAAAGCTGCCAGGCGAAAACTAAGATGAGCAGCCCCATTGTGCACTAGAACTTTAAATATGTTGCATTAATTTTGAAAACTCAAAGAGTTTCTAAAGCAGGTGGCATTTCCTAGGTTTTTGTCAGAATACATCAAGCTGCTGTTCGTTTGCTTGTTTGTTTTTTTAGAATAATGACAGTCTTATTCAATTACCTAACCACCATCTGAGTCCTCTTTGCAACACCATGTGTCTTATGTTTGCCAAACTGCTGTTGAAATAGCTGAGATAAGGCCTCTGCTGGGAAGTCAGTAAGTCTGTCCCGTCACCTCATTGAGGCAGGACCAACTGCCTATGCTGGGTGCTGAGTAAGCTATTTTTCCACGGGGAATGGACTCCACAAAGATAGTTCACGTATTAGGGTTAGATTTTATCTAAGGAGTGGATTGAAGTAGAGTGAGGGGAGGTGGGGGAACCAGGAGGAGAGGAGTTGGGGGACAGGGATTGGTCTGTGAAAGCAAATAAAATTTTAAAAAGGAAATACCTAAGGTACTATATCATCATTTGCAGTGATGATAACATTGATGAATCTGGGGACAAGTAAGGAATGCAAGATGTCTCTTCTATTCACACTATTATATCCCATTTGAATCCTCTCATAACCATGTAGATTAAATTTTATTTATTTTCCTATTTCACGGCAAAGAACAGTGAATGAGTGAAGGGATTAGGTAAACCATCTCATATTACACAAAACACATGCACAGGTATAGAAAGATCTCCAACTTTTCTCTGGAGCGTCTCATCACTAACCCATAGATTTAAAATGAATGCACTGTATGCATGTGTTCCCCTCCAGCCCCATCCATCCCTCACTAACTTGATCCTCTCTTCTCAGCTTTGATATTAGTGACTCGTACAACAACCTAATAATTTAAACTATATCCAGGCCTCTAATATGGCCTTAAATCTGCTTATTTCTAAAAGGTTGCTCATCATAACAAAATGAATAGAATATTATATCTTCTATAAAATGTTGTTGAGTGGATATAATGAATGGACATGAGCCTATTGAATGAACCCTGCCACATTATGAAGTCCAAATAAATACTCATTCATGTTACAATTAACCATATTGTAGATTAGAATATGAACAATAAAAATATAAAAATAGACCCTTATTTATTTACTGACGTGTTTGAATGCTATTGATACTAAGCCACTACAGAGAAGACATGGGATTGGCACTCAAGAAAACTGCCCTTGTACAGAAACTTGCTTTTCTGGGCCCTTATAATCATGCAATTACAAAGCACACATAAATCCATCTATTAGATTAATTTGGGGGGCTGTACCTAATCACTTTATCTTATGCTGAGATTTAATGCCAGAAAATTCTAGGAACAGACAAATTTATTATGCCTATTTTAATGACTTTCTAAAATCATAGATGAAGAAATCAGACATTTGTCAAAAAACTTTTATCCATGATTAACTGCAAATTCCTAGCTAAGTAGGAGGGAAAGTGACTCCCTTTTGTACGCTTGGATTTTAGCTGGTAGACACTAGTAGGACATCTTCTATGGTCTAAAGCTACAATTTCAATCTGTTGGTGCATGGAGACTCATATTTGTATATATGTATGAATGTAAGCAGGTATGTATGTAGATGCATGGATAATCTGTGTCTGTTCCTGAGTTCTAAACTCATAAATACTATTGGTGCCCTTACCTCCAGGGCATGTCCTGCTTTCTCTCTTTCTCTTTCTCTTTCTCTCTCTCTCTCTCTCTCTCTCTCTCTCTCTCTCTCTCTCTCTCTCTCTCTCTCCCTCCCTCCCTCCCTCCCTGCCTCACCCCCTCCCTCTCTCTCTTTCTCTCCCCTCTCTCTCCCTCCCTCCTCCCAAACTTACCTGTCTTCCAGTGTTGCCCAGAACAAATCAAATCAGTTATCTTTCTATCATCACAATAATGACACTTTGAGAAAATCAACATGGTGTCATTTCTATCACTCACATATAAGCATCAGACAACTCTTAAGTTTTGATGTGTTTATTAATTGGTTTTAATAATCATCAATCCCTTGTTTAACTCTCCAGACTTCTTTTTCTTTTGATTTTTTTGTCCTACAGTGGTATCCGCCTACTCAGCATTTTGATAAGTGAACAATTCAGGTCCCTGAGTTTGTATGTTGTTTATCTTATTCTCATTGTACAAAATAAGCAGTTAGCATCTGCAGTGCAGAATGAGTTCTTTGCAGAGCTGCTAACTAAAGCAGGCTTCCTGCTTGCCCTAATTCTAAAAGGGTCTGATCTTCAAGCTTTTGTCACCAAATACTTAGCACACATAGCATGACTTAAAGAACAAATTATCCTCATAATTTCTAAGATGTAAGTCCATGCTCAAGTGCTGGCAAGGCCATGTTTCTTTCTGAAACTTCTAGAACTGGAACTCTTGTTGCTTCTTCTAGTTGCTTATAAGACTAGCTGTTCTGTGGCATGTGGCATGAAGCTTCACTTCAAGCTCTACCTCTATTTACTTTCCTTTTAATTTATTTATTTATTAAGGATTTCTGCCTCCTCCCCGCCACCGCCTCCCATTTCCCTCCCCCTCCCCCGATCAAGTCACCTTCCCTCATTTGCTCGAAGAGCAATCAGGGTTCCCTGACCTGTGGGAAGCCCAAGGACCAAAAAATATTGTTAAATTGGTTTGTGTACTAGTATGTTTCATTATAACATTGTGAATAAAATTCACTTTTGTTAATTCTCTTCCCCTCTCCTCTCTCCATTTTTCTAGCCCTGCACATCTTTCCACTTCTTATACCCTCTCTGCTTTATGGTATCTTCATGTTTCATGTGTCCCATTGTTTTTGCTTTTCTCCTGTTTTAAATCTCTCTCTCTCTCTCTCTCTCTCTCTCTCTCTCTCTCTCTCTCTCTCTCTCTCTCTCCCTCTCCCTCTCCATTTTCCACCCCCTCTCTCTGTCATTTCATCTTTTGTAATTTAATTTTTAGTTTCATAGCCTATTCCCATACACACCCACATGAACCTATATACTTATAAATATTATAAACTAGAAACTGGGATCCACAAGTAATTGAATGAGTTTTTTTTTTCTGAGTGTGGGTTATATTGCTTAATAGAATAGTTTCTAGTTATTGCATTTTTGGTAAATTTAAGTTTTAAATAGTTTTCTCTTGTATATTACATTTTTACTGCAGTTTCCCTTACCTCCCCTCACCCCAGTCTCTCCCCCCTCATCTCACCTCTCATCCAGATTCATGCCACTTCCATTTCCCTTCAGAAAAGAGCAGGCATCCCAGGGATATCAACCAAAACAGTATAATATGCTACAATAAGACCAGGTGCATGCCATTCCATCAAGGCTGAATGAGTCAATCAATTAGGTGGAAAAGGGAGGCAAATAAGTAGGCAAAAGTGTCAATGGCCACCCCTTGCTGTTAGGGATCCCGTACCAGGAACCTAGGTCAGATAACTCACAGGCTCTCTGATCTCTACAAGCCACCACAAGTGTCCCTGACCCCTTGTGTTCCTCTGATTTTTCCTCCTCCTCCTTGGCAGGACTTCCTGAGGTCCCCTAATCTTTGGCAGTAGGACAATGCTGCATTGGTTTCCAGATGAAGCCCCTCTGGTTTCTTTGATGGGGATTCTGCAGGCTCTAGGTCCAGAACACAATGCATCCAGGACAAACTGAAAGTTTTGTGGCTGAGTTGGTGTCCCAATCCCACCAGTTGAGGACTTGCCTGCTTATAAAAGGTGGCTGGTTCAGGATCTATTTCCCCCATTCATAGAAGTCTTTACTAGAGTTACTCTTATAGATTCCATGAAGTTTCCAGAGCACGAGATTTCCACCTCGCCACTGAATTACCCTGAATCCAGCCACTTCTACCAGTTTTTTTCTTCTTACCCCACACTGTTTTTCCTTCTTGTTACCAACCTCACCTGCTTCCAGTCCACCCATAAAATCTATTCTACTTTCCCTTTCCAGGAAGATTCTTGTGGCCCCTCTTAGGTTCTCATTGTTACATAGCCTGCCTAGGTCTGTGGACTGTAGCATGATTATCTTTTAAACTACAACTCAAATCTTCTCATGAGTGAGTACATACCATGTTTGTATTTCTGGGTTTGTTTTACCTCACTCAGGATAATTTTTTTATAGTTCCACCAATTTGTCAGCAAATTTCATGCAGCTATTATTTTAATAACTTACTAATACTCCATTGTGTAAATGTACCACATTTTCTTTATCCATTCTTTCATTAAGGGACATCTAGGTTGTTTCCATTTTCTGTCTATTACAAATAATACTGCTATAAACATAGTTAAGCAAGTGTCCTTGTGATAGGATAGTACATCCCTTGGCTATATGTCCAGGAGAGATATAGCTGTGTCTTTAGGTAGATTGATTCCCAATTTTCTGAGAAACCATCATTTTAATTTGCAAAGTAGTTGTAGATGTTTACAGTTCCACCAGCAATGAAGGAGTGTTCCCCTTACTCCACAGCCTCTACAGCATGAACTGTCACTAGTGTTTTGATCTTAGCCATTCTGACAGGTATAAGATGGAATCTCAGAGTCATTTTGATTTGTATTTCCCTGATGGCTAAGAACGTTGAACAATTCTTTAAGTATTCCTGGGACATTTTAGGTGCCTCTGCTGGTAATTTTCTGTTTAGATATGTACCACTTTTTAAAATTGGGTTGTTTAGTTTGTTGATATATAGCTTCATGAGTTTCTTTATATATTTTTGATTTTAGTCCTCTGTCAGATGTGAAATTGGTGAAAATATTTCTCCATTATGTGGGCTATCTTTGTATACTATTGACAGTGTCTGTTGCCTCATAGAAGCTTTTCAATTTCACTAGGTCCCATTTATCAATTGTTGATCTGAGTGCCTGTGAGATTTGTGTTTGGGTCAGAAAGTTGTCTCCTTTGTCAAGGCTATTCTCTACTTCTCTTCCATCCGGTTCAGTGTATCTAGTTTTAAATTGAGGCCTTTGATCCACTTGTAACTGAATTATTTACAGGGTGATAAATATGGATCCATGTGCATTCTTCTACATGTAGACATCCAGTTACACAAGCACCATTTGTCAAAGATACTTTTCCCCCTATTGTATATTTCTGGTTTCTTTATCAAAAATCATGTTTTCAATGATGTGTGGATTTTTGTATGGGTCTTTGATTATACTCTCTTGATCAATGTGAATGTTTTTATGACAATACCATAAAGTTTTTGCCACTACAACTCTGCATTATAGCTAGAAATAAGTATAGTGATACTTCCAGAAGTTCTTTTATTCTATAGGATTGTTTTAGGTTTCCTAAACAATGGGTCTTTGAGAACAGAATCCATGGTGTGGGGATATTTATTTGACAAGAGGATCATTCATTTCCTTTGACTAATATATCCAGTATCTGAACAACAGAAGTCTACCAATTTCATTTTTCTTTGCAACTCAATAAAATTTTTAGGCATAATTACTTCAGTTTCTTTGTCCATTCTTCTCAGGAGGGACATCTAGGGTAGTCTAGTTGTTTTGTGATGTTTTTCTTCTGTAGTTGTTGTGCAATTACATGTTCCTCTTCCTATGATAATATCAGTGAATCTATAATTTGGTTCACTCTAGTGACATCATCCTTATTCAATTAAATCTATTTCCAAAAAATAGTTGCATTTATAGGTAGCCAGAAATGATAACTTTAATATACCTTGCAGAGAAAGGAGTTCAGTACAACACCTAATAATATTCTGCCTCTATTTAACATATGAATAAGTGTATATATGCCCAGTCAGCACTTGTACAAAAACTTCTTAAGTACAAAGAAAAATTAATAAGTTCATACATATCCCTATTTATCCTTCTCTCCCATCAAACTGAGGATATTAAACATTACATGCTGGGCAAGCTCTCATTCACCCTAAGCCTCCATCTCTGGAATTAATTGATTATTAATATTTTATACTCATTTCAGCACGTTAATTCATACCTCAATTTCTTTACTTCAAATATGAATTTCAAATAAGGGCTTTTTTCTAATTTATTGTTTTATTGCTTCATATTGCTCCTTGAAAGATGGAAGAAAACATATGTTGAACTAATGTCTTGAATTTATTCTGAGTTATTTTCCTGTCCCCCTCTAATGGCATTGTTGGGGGACAGCAGACATTCAGTAGGTAAATTTACAGTATAAAGAATCCATATTTTCTATGGGCCCGTTTTTATAGAAACCACTTTAAACACAAAAAATATTGTTACCATCTGCAGTGGTTCATCTAACTACCAATATCCTTGTATGCTAATAGTCTGGTCTTAGAATTAGTTTAAATCATTGTTTGCAATGTGTGTTTATGCTGAATTGAAAATGTTTGTTGGAAAAGATATTTTCATTTGTAACAATGAGTTTTTGAGAGATGATTAAAGAGAAATTCTAAACATTTTCACATGCTTTGCGCTAGGAAATTTCTAGAGAGATATATGAAAATTGCAAAGCTATTTCTGTTTATAGATTTTAGCTAAAAACTAAAGGCTAAGGGCACAATTTCCCCTTTACAAATAAAACTAAATTTTATCTCAACAGATTATTCATTAAATATGAGGTGTCTTTTCAAAGTTGGTTTGGGTTGGACCATAAAATATATAAATTGGGGAGCTAATGATAATTTGGGAATGCAAAACTTGTATTGAGCAGAGGAGATCATTACCATGAGAATTTAGAATAAGAGGCAGCTGCAGCTGAGCATTCAATATTGAGATTACCTCTTTGCTGTTGGTTAGCAAGGGATAAAATTCATACAGTCCCATGTGTAGCATGCCCATGCCTCTCTCTGTTTCTTTCTACGTGCTACTGTTGAATCTTTGAGTGCTTTAATATAATGAAAATAAAACTTAGATTTTTGAATGTTCTAATCTTCAATTTTAAAGTGAGCTTCTGTGTCAAGTTTTTTTTTTATTTGCTGTGATAATTCAAACAAAACAACAAACTTTCCTGATGTTAAATTCTTATTGTTGTATATATTATGAAATAGTTCAAGGACCTGTGGATACTAAAGTTAAATAGAGGTAGGTTATAGGTGAATATATAGAACAGTTCTCTATCACAAGGAAAGCCCTGTGGTAGAGCTGCATTAAAAAAAAAATAATCAAAAAGAACTCAAAGTTAGCTAAGACAAAGGCTCTTTAGTTATTTTTATGTGTTGTGAAAAGTGTTTTTTGTAATCCCAGGTTAGCAGATATAAAATATTTACAATCACTATTATATCCTAAACCTGATGACTTATTCCTTTCATCAAAAAGAGTCTCTATTAACAGAAAAATGGAGTATTTAAAAGTAATACTGATACAGAATATTGCTGATACAAGAAAGTTGTATTAAATAAAAAGTGTATGATTATTGTAGTGTCCATTTCTTTTATACAATAGTGGTACTATCTTCCATTTTACATGGCTGCTTTCTTGGTGACTATAAAACGTGGCTAAGGCTATCATTTCCTCATACGCGAGATGGAAGAAATAGTTAACAAGAATAGAAATAATTGAAACAATGTAGTACTTAATTATGAGAAATGTAATAAGCATGCACCTAATGGACAGTGTCTAGAATGAAGTTCACTTTGACTTTTATTTTTATGTTCTTATCCAAAGAGGGAAAAACAATTTTCAAAAGGAAGGTTCTGTGTTTTGTTTTGTGAGCTTTTCCTTCAGGAGTTTGATACTTTTGAAGAATGTGGTGCACTTCCATTATTCCACATTATTTCTTGTGTTCCTCCCATTATGCTTGAACTACATATATCATCAGAAGACAAAAAACACAAAGAACTGGTTTTCCCAACAACAAAGTGTGAATCAAATTGTTTTTAAAATTGCTATCTACCATGTAAGCTGTGATGCTGGAGGAGAGTGCAGTCACCTTCTCTGAAGTCAGTGAGCCTGACATTTCAGCTCTATTGTTACTTTCAATGCAATGACATATAACATGGAATATTGTGATTTGAAGTATGCCTTTTATCCCAAATGTAATCAATAATGCTCAGTTAACAAAATATGAAATTAAACAATTAATGTTTTGGAAAATATTGTTTTTGTTTTCCCTCTATAGAATGTCCTCAGAGTTGAGAGTTATAAACTGAAAGATTCAATTCAAAATATTTCTCATGAATTGCAAATATGTTGTCTGGTTAAATATTTTTCATATATAATGCCATAAAATATTGTACACACATAATCAATGTGCCTCAGAATTTAATGTTCTGAATATAAAGTTACAGCTAACTAACTAAATATGTACCAGAACATTTCCTTTGACAATCAATTAAGGGACATTTTCTGGAATCTAATACTGAGATTTGGGTAATAATGATATGATGACATTCTGGTCTCTCTGTCTGCTTGGCAAAACCTACAATTCATTGTCAGAGGAGAAACTAGATTATTTCTCACCATTGCTTATTTATTCTTGGAATAAAAGGAGTTTATTGCTGTGATCTACAACCTTAATATTATCAGAAACCTGCCTAACAAGTCCTCCATTCATTCTTGCAGCGACTTTCCTATTTCTTACATTAAAACTGCTGTTCTCAATAGTGCATTTTTAACCGTTTAAAGATTTACCCCCTCTCTATTTTTCTCTTTGTCTCTGTTTCTCTTTCTATTTCTAGGTCTATCTGCCAGTCTTTCTCTCTCTCTCTCTCTCTCTCTCTCTCTCTCTCTCTCTCTCTCTCTCTGTCTCTGCCTCTCTCTCTCTCTCTCTCTCTCTCTCTCTCTCTCTCTCTCTCTCTCTCTGTGTGTGTGTGTGTGTGTGTGGTGTGTGTCATTATGTGACAGAGCACAGAAAAAGGTACTACATCTCCTTGAGCTTTAGTTACAGGCAATTGTGAGCTGCCTGCTGTGAGTGAGAAGAACTGAATTTTAGTTCTCTGCTGTAGATGCAGGCAGTCTTAACCTCTAGGTTATCTTTTCAGCCCTAATAGCAGGTTATTTTGTTTCATTTAATTATTTATTTATTGTTTTTACACAATTCCTTAACTTTTGTTTATTGAGAAATCTTTCTTTATCTTACAAATAGTTTTTTTTTTGACCAAGTTAACTTTTATAGGCTATTCCTTGTTTACTAAAAATAGCCACATTTTGTTTTCCAGTAGTACTTCCTACTGCTGGGGTTTATTTGTGTGTTTATTATGTTTATTTTGTTTTTATTCTACTTATTAGATTGACTCATTTTTTCTATTCTTTCTTTTCCGCTCATGTGTTCTGATCTCAGTCCCTTCAGAAAAATGTAGATCCCATGAAAAACCAGACATCCTTGGTTTCCTTTATTGGCTTTCCCCTTCTAACTAGGATATCAATATTGGAACAACATAGCAGAAAAAATTGATATGTACCACAATAATAAAGCGGGTCAAGCTGATTTGACTGATAGAGGAAAAAACAACAATAATGTGTCTGGTTTAGGTTGTGTTGAGAACAGAAAATAGATTTCAAAACAGTTCATTCACAAGAAACACCAGTTCTAAAAATAATTGTTCTGTAATACTCAAAAGTGGCTGATATGAAAGACAAAGAATGGAGGGAATGATCAGGATGTGAAATGACAGAGCTACTTTTCACCAAGGAACTTGTCTGTGGTACTATGTAGCAATTATGAAGGCAAGTGGGACAATTTAAATAAAATTCTTTGATAATAAGACTATATAAATATTCATTTTTGTACATCTATAAGAATTATATAAGGAATGTTTTTATAAAAGAAATATGTGATAGATTCTTAAAGATCAAACACATTTTCATAACCCAAAATTACTGATGGTATTTATCTAAGAGTAGAATAATCCTAACAAATCACTTCAACTACTGATGAACCTTACACATGCTTAAGAAAATACAAAACATTTGGCATGTTTTATATTCTTGAAGGAGTTGTTTGTTCATCCCAGCCACCCAGAACCGAAATAATTACACAGAAACTGTATTAAGTCACTACTTAGCCCATTAGCTCTAGCTTCTTATTGGCTAACTCTTACATATTAATTTAACCCATGTCTATTAATCTGTGGCTGTGGCTTAGCAGGTAAAGTTCTCAGCATCTGTCTCTTGCAGGCTACATAGCTTTCTCTCTGATCCCACCCTTCTTTCTCCCAGCATTCAGTTCCATCTTCCCCGACTACTTAAGTTCTGCCCTGCTTTAGGTCCAAAGCAGTTTCTTTATTCATTAATGGTAATCAAAGCATACAGAGGGAAATCCCACATCCGTATATAAATTAAATAGATGTTAATATCATCATCTGTGTGTGTGTGTGTGTGTACATATATACACCTGAGATATTTATCTCAGATAATAGGGCTTCAGCTATTCTGGGTTTTGTTTTGAGATCATTATTCAATTATACAATCAAATACATTGTATGTAGTTAGTTATTGCTGACTATCTTAGGATTTTTTTCCCTGCCACATAAATTGATTTCATATGAATTTACATTTGTAGAATTAGAAGTTATATAATAAAAGAAATAATAGTGAACTTGTATAAGAATTTATCAGGCTGCTGTAATTTTCAAATGGTGTTTTATTTATTTCTTACTTTGGGAAATCTTACACAAAGAGATGCCCCAAGCTTTCCTTAGATGGCATTTTCATAGCATGACCTCCAAAAGCCATATCCTTATTCCAGAAGATATATTGCTCTTTTAGAACATTTTTAGGCTATAAAATAAAAGGTGTGAAGCAGAATTCATAATGGTTATTACCTGGCTTAAAATTCTAATAGCAGGTGTTCCATCCAGCTTCTGAGGAGCTAAACTGGAGTATTGCGGCCAGATTTAGTTTGTAATAGGCTCAGTATTGACCTTCCTTGCCACACTACCCATGGGCATTGCACTAACCTGATGAAATGGCTAGGATCCGAGAGGCACCTTTGTTTATGGGTTGGACTCTTGCCATATCTTCAAGTGTAATAACCAGCATCCAATCGGAAAGTACTGAAGCAGAAACGAGAAGCAGAGTGCACAATAGGAGTGTGTGTGAGGCACTTGCTGTGTGCTTATTTTAAGCTCATTTCACTCCTTGTTTCCTGATTAAATCCTTGCTGGTTCTTTTTATGATCATTTTTTACAATTGTATTATTTCAGCTCTACAAGGCTGGAAGTCATTATCAAATGCAGTGCGTCAGTTCATGACAAACCTGAGAAAAAGAGAACAGCTTTGGTGTTTCATCTGGTGACAGTGTTATAGCCATTTAAAGTCACATGGCCAGAGACCAGCACTAGATGATACAGATGGTGAATTCTCATGTCCTGATAATGGAATCCTCCAAAGGCAGTATATCTGAATGAAACAGCCCTCGTAAGGCTGGTGGCATAATAAATTAAAAACAAAGGAAAAATGAAGTTTGTTTACAATACTAGGTGAATTGTATAAAATACAGTTTGAAAAAAAAATATAAAATCCTGATAAGGATTTTGATATCATACTATACTTATACATAATTTATTTGGAATCAAAAAGTACTTTCAATCATAGAAAACTTAGTTGAATATGTGAACAAGATCTTTGCATGTGCTAGTGTCCTGTCATTTGGGGGATACAGGAAGGAAACCCTTGGACTTGGGTGTCTCCGTCTCAATAGTCATGTCACATTGGACAGAAGCACTGAGTGCTTTAGGTAAGATTTTATTCATCAGATTGCAATCTGTAGTCATTGTGGCTGCTTCTTAGGGTGCTCAGAATAGAACTGAACTTTTGCAGATTACACCCTGCTTTTCAATTCCAAACATGTAAGTGTTGCTGTATGCCCCCAAATCAGAAATGCTAAATCTGAGTTTACCAGACTGTTCCTCAGCTGCTCCAGAGTAAGCAACACGCTTCTCACTCTTCTGTATGGAAGTCTGCCCTGGAAGAGGAGTCAGCTGACCTCTGGTAGAGAATGGACGACTTAACGACTATTTAACATGTTCTCACTTCTGCCTCGGAGCTCAGCACTTACATAGTATTCTTTGCCCCAGAAAGTCCTGAGGATTAAACATATTTAGCTGTTTTACTATTTCTAACATCTTGTTACCTTTCAGAGACATGGTGTGTTCTGGAGACATACTCTTGATTGTCCCTAATCTCTCTGTAAGGACAATGTCCTGTCATTTCTCAACAGTTCAAGGAATAGAGGACCTTGGACACCAGGAAATTATGGTCTTACAGCTTGAAATGCTAGAAGACAAAAATATAACATCTTATCAGTGTTGGTAAATTGTAAGAGCTGTAAGTAAACCACCTTCAGTCTGATAAATATTACTTTCTATGCTAAAGGACACATCGCTGTGACAGATCATCTGATACATCTTAACAGAAAATATGTATAACACTTACAGTTTTGGAAATTTCAGTCCACTGTTGGGGAGAGGATGTAGCAGAACAGTCCATCTCACATCAGCTAGGAAGGAAAGAGAAACTGTAATGGTACAATTAACATAGGCATGTAGTGAGCTGCGTGGAGTCACACCTGATGGAGATGTATAATCAACTCCTGAGATGGCTAAGGCCTGACTTATGCTATTATCATGCAATGATCATCAGCCGCTTGCATATGCGTGGGCCTATGGGCAGTGCCCACCTGGCAATCCGGGGTTGGTAGCCCATGCCTACTTAAAGGCTGGGAGAGGTTTGCCCGGAGAGAGAGAGGGGAAGAGAGAGAGGGGGGGGGGGAGAGAGAGAGAGAGAGAGAGAGAGAGAAAGGAGAAGGATTGCTGTGAATAAAGTCCTGAATAAAACTGCTGCAAGAAGAGCTCCGGTGTTGTGTCCTCCTTGCTGGATGAGGTGGGCATGACATAGGCAGGCCCCCTTAGGGGCAATCTAAAGGCACATACTTATAGAGTTGCCTCTATGACACAATCATTTATTCAGCTTGTACTAAAGCATTAATGATGCTAAAATGTTGAAGATCTAACTTGGCTCAGAATATCCTCATGGAGATACCAAGGGTGTGCTTTATTAATCACTTTGTCATCTCATTCCAATCATGTTTATCTATCACATCACTTTATTTTTCAAGGAAGAAAATTAAACTCCAGTTTATCTTCTTAAAAATCCATTTTAATGATCATAATGTTTTAGGCATACTAAATAAATATGAATTTTCCAGGAGAGGATGTTTTTCATATTTGAATATTATGTACTTGTATATAATATATCTTGAGCATATTCTCCTGCAATTTCCTGCCAGGCATTCCCCTCCAAGCTTCATATCCATTATTATTATTATTATTATTATTATTATTATTATTATTATTATTATTATTATTATTATACGACCCACTTAGTCTAATGAGTACTCTCTGCATGCACATTGCTACTGAGTCAACCTTGGAGAATGGCCTGACAGTATACACTCCCAAAAGGAAAGTGATTCTTCTGTCTCCAGCAGCACCCCCCACTCCTAGCGTTTCAGCAAACAAAAGGGACTCCACCTCTTAGCTGGGATTTCTAATGTGCTTGATAGTATGCAGGCTGTTTTGACTGACCATGGCTGCTGTGAGTTCACTTATGCTACAACATTGTCACATCTACAAGGCAGCATTTCACACCATCTGCTTCCTTCAGAGCTTGTATCTTCCTACACTCTCTTCTGTGATGCTCTGTGAGCCTTTGCAGATGTGTGGGTAGAGGATGGGCTTTGATATAGCTCTTACATCCACAACTGAGTATTCAAACTCACAGTGGCTTGTTCTCAGAATTCTGAACAGTTACATATGAAGAAATCATTCTTGGGATGATGGAAATCAACAGGCAAGTCATCGGAGAATCAAAATCGTAAAGTCTCTAATTACATTTTTTAGAGTTCTCTTCTAAATAATAGCAATGTCTACTTACGAGGTCATAGGTCAGGCTTGACTAAGAGAAGAGAGTGTTTCACTGTTTCAGAAACTGTTGATTTGTATAACGTTGTGTGAAATTTTTTCTTGACTCTACTGTGACCTCAAAGCCTACTTTTTTATAGTCAGTGACAACTGAGCCTTTTACCAATACGCACATGAAGCAAAATTGCTTAGCTTCATTAATTAGAAGAGAAATGAAGTTTAAAACCATAAGAAACACTTTCTCAGGTGACAAAATTAGTCTGTACCTTGATGAGATTGTAGATTGAACTTTATACACCTTGGAGCTCTGGGACTGATTGTGTGTAAATTATTCTGATTAATAAATACTCTTTAAATTTATTAAATCTATAAAATTATGGGAATTTATGTCTAGAAAAAATGTTGAATTATGTATATCTGTATCTATATATGAAATAAACACAGACAGATACACACGCACACACACACACACACATGTGCATACACACACATGGAGTTTTGGAGTGTTTTTCCTAATGGTCTATTTTGAGTTGGAAAGACAATGAAAAAAAGGTGGATTTAGGCCTAAAATATCTTCTCAGACCTTATGTCAAACTCTACATTTCCAGGCAGTGGGAAGGCCCTGCTGTTTTCATCTAAAGTGGCCCTTGAGCTGCCTTTAGTGCCTACCCCCATCGATGCCCCCCATTTTACCCTTTGCTCTGGACATCCATAATCACCAGATGCTCATTTCAAATGAATCCCTTTGAACTGACTGCTCAAAGCAATAGAACTCCCATGATGCCACAACAAACACAGCTTGTGCCAAGGCAGTCCTAATTTTAAAACTCAAGTGTTATGTCTAGGAGGTTTTTCTGTCTTTCTTTCTTCCTTTTTTTTTTATTAACCTCTCCTAGAACTATTCTGTTCTGTCATACATAAATCAAAGGCTTATGAGAGAACTAGTGAGAGAAGCTGTTTCCTTCTATGACTGTAATTTGGTGCCATGAATTATTAATTATTTGAATGGTATGGCAGGAGCTCCTGAGAACCCAATATAAATGTAAAAGCTCCACCTTATCAGTGACAATCTAAGGAGCTGCAGTAATGTGATTCTTACCACTTAGTGCTCTGTGGTGTGGTGAAGGGACTCGGGATATTCAATTTGCTAGGGTTTCTAAGAAAAAATACGGAGGACAGAAAGATTTTATTTTGTGATTAGATTTGAAATTCTGTATAAGGAAGCAGATGTGGATTGCTTCAAGCATCCTGATGGCTCTGAAGAATGGGACTGTTTCCTAATGCTGAGGCAAATAGAAGGACATGTGAAAAGGCTGTGGTTGAAGCCAACTATCTGAGAGCAATGTGTAATACCCACACGTAAGCTGTTTAGGAAGAGATAAATAATGCACCTGGTATTGAAGTTGTGCAAACGATAGGTTCAGAGTATGTTCAAAGCAGATGCCAGATGCAGTAAGTACCTTGTTTCTCATTTATGAATTATGACTGTTAGATTTTTCAAAAAAAATAAACAGCAATGAAAACTGTTGGCTCTGTTTGTTTCTCACTATGGTATGTAGCTTTCATACTTGACGAAGCTTCCCAATCCTTCTCCGCTTCTTCTCTTAATATGGAATGCAGTGTTGTTTTACAACCTTCAGAAAAATAGTTTTTCTCTTCACTTTGGTTGTCATGCAATTGATCTTCTGTTAATCAGGGTTTTGTTTGTTCTTTATATTTATTTTTGAAGTTTGTGAATATTTCAGAGCAGTGATCTTCAAGTAAAAGTACATTGGAGTAAGAAATCATAGGACCACATCCTAGCAAATAGTACACCTAGAGATTTGTTAAAAAAAAATTTACAAATGTCACATTTTCAGGCGTTATCATTTAAATAAGGAAATGACACCAAAGCTTTGATCTGGCTAATGATTTTGAATTGTGCTAGCAGAAGATTAATAAATTAGAATATGCAAGGTGGTTAACATACGTGACTTATGTTGTACTAGATTAGACACTGTTTGGGATTACTTAAAAATTAACTAGTTCATTCTATCTCTGTAGTCTTTCATATTATTAATAGAAATTTCAGTAGTTTTATTACTTTGAACAGTCTAGAGCCAATACAGTGTTCTTTGACTTAAACAAGTTAGGTTGATTATCTGAATCATTCTGTGGGATTTAGTTTGGAGGAGGGAAATAGAACCAATACATTTCTTATCAAAACTGGTTAAATGTGAAAATAGCCTGAGAGATAGCAATGTCTTCTGTATGCATATTTGTGATGTGCACTGGGTTCTAAAAGACCAGCAGTTAAATCTGTTTTAATTCTGTATGAGATTAATGTATTAAAAGTAAGTAAATTTCCTCATTTACTTCTGGACCTGAGAAGCAGTGTGAATTATGCACTCCGAACAACAGAACGTTACATATTATAAAGACTTTGAAGCATGCTTGAATTGTAATTTTCATATTTAAATTTTCAGAAAGGCTATGCCTTTTCTTTTATGATGTAAAACAAAAAAGATATGGTTTTATATTCATTCATTTTCTATTTTAAAAGAATCAGGTTGTAATGTGACCTTAGACACAAATGTAATAATGGCAAGAGCTAAATATTATTTCATTGTTTCTCTGATATTATTTTGACCCTTTTACATTATTTCTGTCAGTTAAAAATTAATGTTTTCACAAATTAATTTCATTTGAAAGGTTGGTCCCTGCATTATTATGGGAGAGCATGAAGGTTTGTATATAAGCACAGTCACTGTGAGCTTATTTGTCAGTGTGTGTTCAATAGACTGATCATGAGATACATGATAAATACAATATATCAAAATTATTCAGATTTGTTAGTATTAAAAAAGAAACCTCTATTTATTATCTTTTCATCTCCAGAAACTGAATACTAGCAAATTATTCTTGAGAATTCTGTTAGCACTTAGACATGAATTCTGATCTTGGTCACAATTGAGGGCTCCTTCTCCTATCAATTTTCCTAGCCTAACTCGACCCTTTCTCTACATTATTACTGTAGTTTTGACTTATATGCTTGGATTCGAAATGAAGCTGTAAAATGTAGCTTCTTAGATATTTCAATCATAGATTTATTAAATGAAACACGGGGTTCACTTCTGTTTTGCTAAAATTTTTTTCTTTGTGCAACAGTTCTGGTTGTCCTGGAATTATTCCGTAGAACAAACCTCAAATATCCACATCCACCTGCCTTTGCCTCCTGAGTGAAGAGATTGAAGGCATGAACCACCATCACTTGGCTAAAATGAGTTTTAAATTATACCAAAGTTGACAAATTTAAAATCCATGAGATAACTTACTAATCATAGAGCACTTTGGAGGAAAGTAGTGTGAATTTGACCTAGGCAGTGAGCTGTATTTAAACTTGGATGTATTTATAGAATTAGTATGGAAGAAGTAAACTGAGAAATCATTAAAACTATGATGATTCCCTAGAACTTGCAGATGGGAAGGATGAAAAGAAAATGAGGTAGAGATGGGAGCAATTATGTCTTTTGATACTAAGTCATGACACTTTGTCACTGCCTCTACTTGTTTCTCTGAGTCTAATTTTTATTAGAAATGGGATTATTAATATTCGCTATCTGATTATATTTATGAGAAGTTACAATGTAAATAAAACCATTAGTATTTGCCTTGCACATAGTAGAGGCATACTTAGTATCTATACTCCCCCATTGTATTTTAAGGGCCTTGTTTTTACTATTATACTTGCAATTATTTCTAGCTTGGAGTAATAATAGATTTGGTTATTTATATGAATTATAAGTAGAATATGAATGAATCATACTTAATTGTGCATTTATTTCACTGAAGATTAAAATCCAAATGGCTTCTTCATTACCAACTCACCACATAATCATGCTGTGGTAGAAATCTACTTGAGAAGAATAGCCTCTTCATTTGTCTTCAAATACAATCAATAGATGTGGATGATTTCTTTGGCTATAAAATATCTCAGGGGAAAATACAATTGCATACATTATACAGTACAATTTAATGAGGGTAAGCAAACTGAGAATAATCACAAGGTTAGCTTTTCCAAGCATCTTTTATATAACTGCTATAGTTTTACTTTGGGCAATATTTTAAGATTTGAGATGCTTGTCACTCATCTTTTCCCTGATCCCTTCCTTTGTTCTTTTATTTCTGGGGGAAATAAGTACTTGAGTAAAAAAAGCCAATTCCATGTCCTGAACTGCTTTTAAAAAGTATTAATATTTTCCATATCTATATCTAAGTTGGTATAAAAATTATGCCCGCTATAGTTCTAAAAATGAAATACTAAATTCCTAAGAAGTTTATGCTTGCAAGTATACAAAATTAAATAGTAATTTTTGTAATGACTTTCATTCCATGTTTTTAAATGATTACATTGAAGTTATTTATATCATGGTGGAATATTCTTTAATACTCCAATTTAAATTTCTAAGGTAATATGCTTATTCCTTCTATACACATTCTTCCCCAGTTTAAAATTATTACCATTGAAGACTCAGTTTCTTTTGTTTGTCTTAGAGGATAGTTGTAGATACTTAAAGAAGTTGGCCTCAAGCATGTATTTGCATTGGGAAATACTTGTTTTGTTCTGAGTTCTACCTTTAAAATATATACTTAACAATAAAAATTCAGCATTTTAACTTTAACCAGACTGTATTATAGAATTAGGAACACTCCTCTCAGTTTTACAATACTGAATTTAGAAAGCAATACTTCTTGGTAGATTTTGCAGAGTATCTCAGTTACATTATTTGAATCTTGTGGTTGTAGATGTGTGTAAATGATCCCTGGAGATCATTTTGCTCCTTCAATCAGTGGGAAGATATACCCAAAGCAGCATCTGAAGGTCACAATCTGGTTAGTGCGCAGCCAATTCTGAAAGCAGGTCTCATGTTTTTGTATAATGCCCTTTTGACTTCATTGTGCTTCCTTTGCAACTGATCAATAAACAGTTCCTGTTGGCATTCAGAAATCACTCAATTATTGAAGATACTGTAGCTTGGTGGCCATTTTGCAGCATCATTCCAGAAGTTAGGACAACAAAAGATAATGTCCCTTAATTATCCTTGTGTGGTATTTCTTTTATAGCAGAATGTTATTCTTTCTGTCAAGTAATAGTAGGTTTTTCATATTTGAGTTTTCTTCCTTTTCTACAGTAAATTGATTGACAGAGAGAATCTGAGTAAATTAAGAGACTGAAGATAAACACAGGAGAGGAAGATATATTTCTTTCTTATTCAGAGTGAACTGTACATGCAGTGTGATTGTGTGCTTAGGAATCCCAAATCTGTTTATAATTAATAATAGTTTTCTCTTCAGATAGACTACAGAACTTTCTAGAGGTTAAAACTTCTGCTGCACAAGTATGGCTGTGTGTTCACCACAGTGCATTTCCAGGTAAACTCTAATAGAGAAGCTTGAGAGATTTGATATTTTAATCTTACCGAAGTAATCTTTTCACCAGTACAGTTGTACTTGGACTTTGAATATCTCTCAGAGGAACAAGGCTTAGAATGTATAATGAGGCAGAGAGCATATGCTGGGCTGTAATCTAATAAAGTAAGCTGGACAGAGTCTATGTCTCTGATTATTTCTGACATTTGATTCAATAGAATGATGTTTGAGCCAGGGTAGGCAAGTGTTTCTTGACAGATGATTGAGACAGGTCTGCAAAAAATGCTTCACTTAGATTGCTGCCCCTTCCTCCCAAGGTTCTGCTCTCTGCATCCTTTGTAGATGAACTTAATGATATTATATGATGTCAGAAGCATCTATTCCATTGCCCAAACTAGTGAACTTTTCATTTGATAGATATTTCCCGTCATTGATTTGTGTTCAATATGGCACGTTATGCCAAATCACAAATGAGCCTGGAACTTGTTTGCCACCAAAAGACAATGATGTGTTAGGAAGGAAGGGACCACAGTAAAGGACACAGGCACTTACAAAATATAAGCTACAGTTATCTATTTACTACATAGAAGACAATAAATATCTGAGAGTCAAGAATAAGATTTTTTTTCTTTTAAAGTTTCTTAATTTTCTATGGATTTCACATCATGCACCTTGATTCCACTTATGTCCCCATCCATTTGATTTGGCAAACTTCCCCTAAAATTAAAGCAAAATTTAAAAGAAAAAAAAATGAAAGCTAAATCCCCCCCACACACACACATACACAGGGCCTGGGGCTAAAGAGAAGCAGATGGAAGCAGAGGGAGAGAGAGAGAGAGAGAGACAGAGACAGAGACAGAGACAGAGACAGACAGAGAGAGAGACAGAGAGAGAGACAGAGAGACAGAGAGAGACAGAGAGAGACAGAGAGAGGGAGGGAGAGGAAAAATTCATCTCTGAGTAATCATTGGTCTGGTTATTTTACATCCCAACATCAGTTTCCCCTCCCTCCTCTCTCCTCCCATTCTCTTCTCCCAAATTCCCTATGGCCCCCTCAGCCACTCTGTCCTATACAGAAAAAGGCAGGCTTGCCATGAATAGCAACAGAACATGGCATATCAAGTTGCAGTAAGGCAAAGCACCTTCCCTTGTATTAAAGCTGGGTAAGGTAACCCAATGTAAGAAGTAGGGTTTCCAAAGGCAGTGAAATTGCAAGGGAGATAACTGCTTCCACTGTTAGAAGTTCCATAATAAAACCAAATTACACACCTGTCACATCTATGCAGAGGTCAGTCCCATACAGGCTTCCAGGTTGTGGATCCAGTCACTGTGAGCTTCTATGAGCCCAGCTTAGTTGATTCTATGAGTTTCCTTATGGTGTCCTTGGCCCCTCTGGTTCCTACTTTCTTTCCTCTCTTTCTTTAGCAGGGTTCCTGAGCTTTGCCTATAGTTTGACTATGAATCTCTGCCTCTGTTTCCACCAGTTGCTGTATGAAGCTTCTCTGATGACTATTGGGCTTTGCACCAATCTATGAGTAGAGCAGAATATGACATTAAATTTTTTTTCTCCGGTCGTGTTTGTTTCTATCCTAAGTCTCTGGGCCAATCATCCTCGGGATACTGTCACTCCAGGTAGTGCCAGGGCTGGGATCAATCTCCTGGCATGGATCTCAGCCTTGACCAGTCATTGGTTGGACACTCCTATAATCTCTGTGCCACTTTTACCTCAGCACGTGCCATACACCATACAGACTGTAGATGGAAGTTCATATTGATTGGGTTGGTCTCCCAATCCCTCCACTGGTCACAGGAGGTGGCCAGTTCAGGCTACATATTCTCTATTGCAAGGGTCTTAGCTGGGGTCATCTTTATAGACTTTTGGGAGTTTCCTTTGTACCTGATTTCTGGTTGACCTTGAAGTGATCCCCTTTCCAGTCATCTCTTTCAGTATTCTCTCCAACTACACCCCCATCTGATCCAAGAAGTAAATTAAGCAAAACAAGTCTTCATAAAATGACCCCTATATGATGCCTCATAATTATTGCTGCCATACCCATACCTAATAGTATATACAGATGTATATATCCCTGTACCTCTAACTCTATATTCCTGATGAATATATTTGATTATTTTAATTTGCTATGTTTATTACCACCAAGCCCTTCCTTGCAAATAATGTTTTAAGTAGAGAATATCTAAATCCAAGCAGTAAGTTTTGCTTTAAAAATTATCATAATCAACTATTTCTTATGTATTGTATATCAGCAGGTAGATATTTTCTACACCACATGGGAGGGAATTTGAACTAGAGCAATTCTGTATAGATACCCTGAGAGTCACATACCCCTTGGGACCAATTACAAAGGTTCACAAGGTTGTTTTCATTTTGTTTTCTCCCGATGCCTTTTTAATGAGGCCTCCCGGTAAATGGGGAGTATAAGGCTTTCCTGTTGGAAACCTGTCTGCCGCCTTCAGCCATTTATTACTAATACATCTGGGAGATGATTTATAAATTAAATATTAGGAAATGTACTTTAGGAGAAGAAAGTAGTGAGGGGCTTAATTTATAATTCTCATTTAGGGGAATATCTTGCCAACAGTTCCCTGGCAAGGACACCAAGCAGCAGTGATGGTACCACAGTTATAGTTTGTTTAATAAATTGTGAAGTTGGAAATTCTTTCCTTCCCTCTGACAATGATGTCTCACAAGTGGAGAGCAGAAGTGGATTATTCACATTGGGAATTGCATAATCTATACTTAAGATAAAAATACTGAGCTTATCAATAGTAAGCAAGCATACTTTCACTGAAGAATAGAAGTTGGTATTCCTAGATGTCGGTATCACAGTGGTTTTGAGTCACAGGAGCTTTTATGAAGCATCTTGGAACAATTTTGTTAATGTATAGATAATAAGACTGAGGACACTCATGCTGGTCAACTTCCCAAGTCTTGTGATTTTCAAAATGTTACATTTTGGAGAATTTTTAAAAGTCTTATTTCAAAATTTATTTATACACAAACTTAGCAGTATTTTTAGAATGGAAATTTGATTCTTCTGCTAATCAATTAAACAGAAACTTTGTGTTTATAAGAATGTCCTACACATTTATACATTTGTTTTGTTACAAGAAGATGAAAATAGATGGATTGGGGTATGAAAAGTTTTTTAGTAACAAAACTCTAACTTTGAAGTTATCTTCTAAAGTGTTACAAATCACAGAAAATTAAGTAATTCTCTCAGGTTTCTTTGAAACTAAACACTTATTCATCCTTTTCAAGTTCTGAGTACTTTCTAGCTTTCACTGCAATGCTTCTTTCGTAGTTCTATATAATAAGTTCCAAGACAGAAGAGATAAATTTGTGGGTGGGAGTTTATAATTTCTTAGTCAATATTTCCAGGTTATGTTGCAGTCATTGTTATTTTAATTATATAAGAATGATTAGGCTGTGCTTCAATAATAATTTTCAAAGACATAATCAAGAAAATATCTTCATATTTTATCTTATTTAAAATAAGGAAAGGATATATAATTCAAATATATCCTACAAGTATGCTCACATACATTATATGTTTAATACATAATACATAAGGAATGACATGGAATATGCATGGGATAAGTGAGACACATATCAAAAATAATAACCTGTATTTTGTCATAAAAATTATTTGACTAATACTGGCTTATTTATGTCTATTTCCATATTGTGGCAATACTCTGTTAGGTCATTGATAAAAATTTTAATATTTTATAAAATTAGCAGCAATTATTAATGCCACAGTGTAAATGGAAATTCCTTTTTCATTTTCTGGCCACCCAGACCTGAATAATTACACGAAAATTTTATTAATTACATTATTGTTTGACCAATGGCTCATGCATATTTCTAGCTAGCTCTTACATCTTAAATTAACCCATTTCTATTAATCTGTGTATCTGCACAATATTGTGGCTTACTGGTATGGTTCTGGCATCTTTCTCCTTCAGCAGCTACATACTCCCCCTTTGACTTAGCCTACTTTCTCTATATGTATCTGTTTGGATTTCCCACCTGGCTATATTCTGCCCTGACATAAGCCAAAGCAGTATCTTTATTAACCAATGGTAATAAAAAATATTTACAGCATACAGAGGAAAATCCCACATCACCATAGATTAGTCATACAGTTGTGTTTACTTGCACTAATATAATTAATGTAGGTTTATGTTCATGATGTACTGAGAAATGCAAATCAAAGCTTCATTGAAATTCCAGGATGAATATCAGCCATGAAGAAAACAAACAATAGCTGGGCAAAATGGCACAGGCCTTTAATGCCAGCACTCAAGAGGCAGAGACAGAGGCAGGAGGATCTGAGTCTGTGAGTTGCAGAACAGGGACTGGTTGGTTTACAAAGAAAGATCCAGGACAGCCAGGCTATTAAGGCAGAGAAACCCTGTCTTAGTGGGGGGGAAAAAAAAGCCCTGTCTCTAAATAAATAAATAATTAAAACAAAACTGCAACAACAAGAAAGAAAAGAAAACAAATGTTTGTATGGGTTTGGACAAAATCGAACCCTGACTCACTGCTGGTGATAACTGAATGAAAAATAAAATAAAAAGGAAAGGAAAGAACATGAGTGCTCTTAGGTTCAGTGCAAGAGAAAGTTTATTGTAGATAAAGGGAAGAGATGGGGACATGTGGGAGATCTCATCCACAGAGGACATGACCAGACTAAGCTGAGCTTTGTGGGAAGGGGGGGGGGGAGAAAAAGGGAAAGGGGGCAGGATAAAGGGGAACGAGGTGTAGCAGTCAGAAGGCCAAAGTTAAAAAAGGGTAGGTAATCAAAATGCCTAGATTTTATAGGGAGGAGCCTCTGGTAGAAGGACAGTACAGTTCTGGGCTGGAGATCAGGATAAATGGCTAAGTATGCCAATCATGTTCTGTAAAAGATAGGAACTGAGGGATACTAGGAGAAACTGGGAGCTAGGTTCACTTTGGTATGTTAAATACGCACCTAAGCCGTGTGCTCTGGGTTTGAATCTCAACAGAAATATAATGTAATGTAACCTCCATGAAGTAAGTTTGACCATTTTCAGGTTTTCTTTAAAATGAATAAATAAAACACTATGGCTGAGCTCCCAAAGTTTAGTCGAAGAGTGGGAGGAGTAAGAATATGAGCAAAGAGGTCAAGACCATGATGGGGACACCCACTGAAACAGTTTACCCGAGCTAATTAATGGGAGCTCACTAACTGGCCTGACAGCAAGGGAACCAACATATAATCAAACTAGGCCTTCCAAATGTGGGTGACAGTTGTATGGTTGGGGCAGACTGTGGGGCCACTGGCAGTGAGACCAGGATTTATCCCTACTGCTTGTATTGACTTTTTAGAAACAATTCTCTTTGGATGGATACCTTGCTCAGTCTAGATATAGTAGGGAGGGCCTTGATACTGCCTCAAAGTAATGTGCTAGACTTTGTTTACTCCCTATGGGAAACTTCACCCTCTCTGAGGAGTGAATGGGGGTGGGATGAGAGGAAGGTGGAGGGAGCTGGAGGAGGGGAAGGAGTGGGAACTGGGATAGATAAATAAATTTTTAACAAAACACTAGAAATAGATCTATCATTGAGTAAGCTACATCGCTTCTAGGTATTTATTTGAAGGTACCCACAAGAACATAATGCAGAGATGATTACACATCAGCGTTGACTGTAGCACTGCTCACAGCTACATTACAGAACCAAGCTAGGTGTCCAGCAACAGAGAACCAGATGAAGAGAATGTGCTACGTATGCACAATGAAATTATTTTAGATTTAAAGAAGAATGAAGTTATGTTCTCTGGGGGGGAAATGAATGTAATTGAGGGCAATTATATAAAGCAAGTTAAGTCAATGTCAGAAAGGTAAATATACACATTCAATTGTGGTTTCTAGATTTTACTTCATCACATGAAATTGTATAGCTTTATATTAAATGACTGGTAGTAGTATTGTGCATGGGCACTGAGGAAAGCGACATTTAGGGGGAAAGGTGAGACAGTATATTATGTTCAACACACAATATTCACACATGAGAGATTTTTGAAAAAGAATTAGTGACATGCAATTGATAACATTTTTAATTTAATTTCTATATACCTCTTGATAAAGTTTGATTGTGGTGAATATAGCAGGGCAAAAGCCCCTGAGAAATACTATATGAAGGGGTAGGCATTGAAAATCCATGTTGGCAGTTGGGCGATGGTGTTGCACACCTTTAATCCTAGCACTTGGGACGCAGAGGCAAGCAGACCTCTGTGAGTTTGAGGCCAGCCTGATCTACAAGAGCTAGTTCCAGACCAGCTCCAAAACTACAGAGAAACCCTGTCTCAAAAAAAAACCCAAAAGGAAAAAAAAAGAAAATCCATGTTGGCAGCATGTCTATAACTGTCTTTTTGACAACATTTACGTTTGTAAGAGAACAGACTTTTCTATTACAGTATTTATATGAAGACTGTTTCAGAGGCATAATAATTCAAAAAGATTTCTATCTTCCAGTAGTCTCTTGAAATTAATGAATGAAGACAATGGGCTCCTATCATTCAGTTTTACCACATCAAGCAGTGGAAATAGAAAGCAATATAAAATTAATTCCTTCTCTTGACAGTTGTAAAATTATAATCCTCCCATTTAACCTCTCAAAGGATATTTGAAGATAGCATTTTATTCTTTAACTCTGTATTCTATCTCATAACCTCATATATTGTATAGCCCATTTCACTGTTACTGGTCAAAATAACAGTCGGTAGAAAGCTATATCTCAGTTATAAGGGCCTGAAGACTATATCCATGCTGAAAATCAATTTCAGCTGTATTTCAATGTTATTACTTAGCATAAGTGTCCTTTCCTGGAGACACCACAAACCAAGACTTGAGCAGCTTATTCATGTGAATAAGCTTAAATCATCTTTTCTACTTTCATATTGAAAAAAGCAGTATAGTCTTATACGGCAGGATCATGGTCAAGCAGACCTAAATACTTTATTATACTAAAGTGTCAGAACTCTTCCTTAAATCTTTTCATTAAATTTTTTATGGCTTTTGTAATGATGTGCTTTTAGAACAAGCTTCAAGCCAATAAATGTGGACAAGCTTGCTGTCTGTCTTTCAGCTAGATTGAATATATAAAATGATATGGACGTAGATGTAGAGTCATCCCCTGTGATTATTATTTAATCATCTTGCAAACTGACATTCGTGTTATGGATTTATTTCTTCGGAAGAATTGAGGTATTTATTTAATGCAATCCATAAAATAAGCTTCACTCTTATTAAGAATTCCATAACTAAATGCCTTTTCCAAATGAAAAGAATATTAATAGAAAACATCTGGAAATTAGAACGTAGTATATTTCACCATTTAGGATGTTTTTGTGTTCCTTTGTTTATTTTAACTTTATAATTTTCTTTTAGATTAACACAAAGAAGTTTGGTTGTTCTTTAAACTGATAATCCCAAAATTCCTTATTTTTTTAGTCAAGAGACACACTCCCTTCCTGTCTCCCTCTTCCGCCACCCCATCATTTTCCCCTCTCATGGTCTCTCCTTTCCCCATAGAATAATATACAAAAATCATTGTAAAAGTAATTTCCTTTTTCTCTGACCTGTTTTTGTGAATTCATTGTTTCACAGCCCTTTGCTTTGATTCTGTGTTGTGGTATAAAGAACCCCTCCTCTCTTCTCAATTCATTATCATTTATATTCTGAAAAAGTAAAGCTTAGATTTAAAAAGGAGAGAATCATCTCAGTGTGTAAAGTACATGCCCCACAAGCACAAGGAGGCATGTCTGTGTTTCCAACACCCACATAAAAGCCAAACGTGGAGGCACATATCTTTTTTCCTAGTGCTAGGCAGATGATGGAGACAAGGGGATCCTGGGAACCTGTTAATCCGCCAGAGTAGTCAAAATGACAAGCTTCAGAGTCAAGAAGTGTAGTGATGAGGTGGGCAGGCCTGCTTTTCATCCCTCCCGGCCCTGCATGGTTAGCTTTACACCTGAAAGACCAACACACAAATTGTATTCATTTAAATGCTGCTTGGCCCATTAGCTTTACCCTCTTACTGGCTAACTCTCACATCTTGATTAACCCATCTCTATTAATATGTGTAGCACCACGAGGTGGTGGATTACTGGGAAGATTCTAACCTGTGTCCATCTCAGAGAGGAGAGCTATGGCATCTGACTCACTTCCCCTCTTCCAGCATTCAGTTCTGTCTACTCCGCCCACATAATTTTCAGCCCTAATCAAAAGGCCAAGGCAGTCTCTTTATTAACCAATGAAAGTAACACAAAGACAGAAGGCCCACCTACATCAAGTAAGAGACTCTCTCCCCAAAACAAGACAGAGACTGTTAGAGGAAGAAAAGCCAAGGCAACACCAAGCCTCCCGACATGCATACACAATGAGTGTACTCATACACTTATGGACAGACACATACAGCCCACAGTAAAGAGGGGAAAAAACTCTGGTTTTAGTGTATATATGTATGTGTGTGTGTGTGTGTGTGTGTGTGTGTATACACATGTGTGTGTGTGTATACACATGTGTGTGTGTGTATACACATGTGTGTGTGTGCTTATGTGGTCACCACCCAAATCAAGGTAGTATATATGGCCTTTAACATGGAAGGTTCTTTTTAAAAAAAAATTAATTGATTCTTTGTGGGGATTTAAAATCTTGCATACCAATCCCATTCATTTCCTGTCACCTCACTTCCTTTCTCTGCCCTTGCAATCTCTTCCCAAAATAAAACAAATTTAAAAATAAAACCCCAACAAGCAAAAGAGTCTCAACATGCAAGTTGTAGCGTGGCCCAGTGATTCCCACATTGTATATATTCTTTAGTTCAGACTTCTTTACCACTATTTGTTGAGATGAGTCATTGGTCTGGTTCACAGCTTCTGGCTTCTGCTACCCTTTTGATACTAGGCCCTCTCTGGGACTGCTCTTAGATAGTCTGTTGTCCTGTGTCACAGAGATCGTGTAACATTGGATCTGCAGTTCCGGCACCTATACATATTATAGCAGTTCATAGATGAGGTTGATGTTGGAGTGGGCTCATAGCCCTATGTCTAGTCCTGGGTAGCTAGGTTGGTCAGCCCTTAACTTATCCTTTATCTTCGCCAGTCAGGTGCTATTTAGCACTGCCTCATCTAGCTCATCCAAAGCATCAGGCATGAAGGAGTGGCCTGTCCTCTGGCTCACACCCTTGGGTCAATCACCAAGGCCAGCTCTGCTGGTTTGCCCAGGCAAGGTGCAGACCCCATTCTCTGACTCGCAAAATTGCTACAGTTGGTGAGGGCCAGGGCATGCTCATTTGCTATTGTCCCCTGAGACCAGTTATCCCACCTGCCCCAGGTGGCAAGGGGCTGACATATTTCCATAACCCTTGTGTCCCCCTTGCACACAAGGGAGAGAGTGGAGGTCCTCTCCTGTCACATCCACATGACTTGCTCACATGTACCCCTCCACCATCAGCAGGGTCAGCTCTAGTGTGCTCCCCACAAAAGGTTTTTGTCTCACCTGGTTCCACAGCCATTCAGTCCCAAAGAAACACATAACACACAGAGGCCTATATTAATTATAAACTGGTTGGTCTGTTAGCTCATTTGTAGCGTTGGAGCAATGGAATGGAATTGAGAATGGAAAAGAGACCGAAGGCATGCTTTACATTGGCATAAATAGTATAAGAGGCCATGCCCAAGTGGGCAGGTAACTTAAAGGCTACTGGCAGTAGGAATTCCTACAGCAGGTAATAATCCTCATGTATTGATTATTAATTGTTCATATGTAAGTGTTTTTAATGTATTTATATTGTTTGATGAGTTAATAAATTATCTCTTAAAGGTCTTGTGTACTTCAAGATTATTTATTTCATTCAACAAATTTATTATTGCTTAATGTAATAATGAAACTATAATTTTACTTTCAGCGAATCATAGAGGGGAAATATTTAAATAGAAGATTTACGTTTGAAATACCAAATACAGATTCAATATAATGCCCATCAAAATCCCAGCAAAATTTTTCACAGACCTTGAAAGAATAATACTCAACTTCATATGGAAAAGCAAAAGACTCAGGATAGTCCAAATAATTCTGCACAATAAAGGAACTTCTGGGGGCAAAACGATCCCTGGCTTCAAATTCTACTACAGAAAAACAGTACTGAAAACAGCCTGGTATTGTAATAAAAACAGACAGGAGGATCAATGGACTAAAATCAAAGACCTGGATATCAATCCACACACCTACAAACATCTGATATTTGACAAAGAAGCAAAAATTATAAAATAGAAAAAAAGAAAGCATATTCAACAAATGGTGTTGGCATAACTTGATATCAACATGTAAAAAAATGAAAATAGATCCAAATCTATCACCATGAACAAAACTCAAATCCAAATGGAATAAAGACTTCAATATAAAATCAAACGCATTGAGCCTCATAGAAGAGAAAGAGGAAAGTACACGTGAACGTATTGGTGCAGGAGACCACTTCCTAAATATAACCCCAGTAGCACAGACACTGAGAGAAAAAATTAATAAATGGGACCTCCTAAAACTGAGAAGCTTCTTTAAAGCAAAGGACATGGTCAACAAGACAAAACAGTAGCCTACAGAATGGGAAATGATTGTGATCAATCTAACATCAGACAGAGGGCTTATATCCAAAATATATAAAGAACTCAGGAAATTTGTCATCAAAAGAACAAATAACCCAATAAAAAATGGGTACAGACCTAAACAGAATCTAAAATGGTTAAAAGCCATTTAAGGAAATACTCAATATCCAAGATGCAGCAATATTGCTTTTCGGTATATACCCAAAGGATGCTTAACCATGTAGCAAGGATATATGTTCACCTATGTCCATGGCAACATTATTTGTAAAAGTCAGAACCTGGAAAAAATCTAAATGACACTTGACAAAAGAATGGATAAATAATATGTGATACATCCATTACACAATGGAGTACTGCACAGTGAGCATAATTAATGACATCTTGAAGTTTGCAGTTAAATGAATACATTTAGAAAGCATCATGTTGAATGAGGTAACAGATCTAGAAACACAAATGTAATATGTACTCACTTGTAAGTGGCTTTTAGACATAAAGCAAAGAAAAACCGGCTACAATTCACAACCTAAGTGAATCTAAACAACAAACAGAACCCTAAGAGAGGCATACATGGATTTAATCTACATAAGAAGTAGAAAAAATAATATATCCTGAGTAAATTGAGAGCATGGAGATCATAGAAGAGGGGGGAGAAAGAAGGGGAGTGGAGAAAAATATATAGCTCAATAAAAACAATAAAAAATCTTTAACAATTCAAAAATGAACTTTATCCTTCCAAGTCTTCCCATAACATATATGATGACCTCACACCTTGGCTGAAAGTCTTCATTATTACATTGTATTGTCTTCATTTTCATAGATTCCTATTGTTTTTATTCAGACTTTATTTAATCTTACTATATTTACACAGCTCTCTATTGTCTATCTACTCACAAATACCTTGAATTTATACTTCTGGTCTTCTTTTAATTTCAAGCAAATAGTCATTAAAATAGTATAAAACTTTTACTATATTGGCTATGAAAGAGAAAATGTTACTTAATTGTTTACAGATTGGGTACTTCTTTAATATTTAATATAAACCATTGAGTTTGAAAAAGCTATCCTGTTAAAACTTGGGTGGTATCTTTCTTTTTCTCACTTGTGGAAATTAATCAAAAGCATCAATGGGTACTGAGTTCAGTCACGCTTGAATAGCAGGTCCTCAAAGGCTCACAAACTGTTACTACTCCTGTGACATCCTGCCCTTCCTCTACCAGTGTCCCATCCTCCACACACTGCTGTTTCTATTATAAGCAACCATTACACTAGGTCCTCTTATACTCATTTTTTCTCCCTTAGTTCATTGTATATGTTTATTCTTACCCTGAATTTTTCAGAATGTTATTTGTTCTTTGGGAGTTCTTTTTGTGAGTCATTTTAAGAACATTCATCTCATTTCATTTTTGTTAAAGTCAGTGTACATTCTTCAAATGGTTTCTATTTTTTAGTCATGCATTTCATATCATATATTTTATCTGTTCTTTCCATGTTTACAAATACCACACAAATACATTCATACATACATACATACACACACAAACACACACACACACACAGACACACACACACACACACAGAGTTTTCAGTTTCATCATGCCTCGTGCCCTAGATATTGATAAAACTAATGCATGTGTTAAGTAACAGACCTCAATATCTGACTTGTACACTTTAGTGAAAAATGTGTGCTTTGCTCTTTTACAGCAGTGTTTAAGAGTTAATGGCACTGTTTAATAATTGAGGACAGTTTGTTAATAGGTTTTTGCTGCATTTATGCATCACACATGTAGAAAATTGTAATTGAGTAAGAAAAGTAGACCCTCACCACAGTTTGCTTAGAAAACTCTAGAATCAAATTGCCTCTATTTGGAAAAAAAGGATTCTAGGTACCATGGAGGACATTAAAATGATCTACTTAAATTCTGTAGTCTTGTTTGTTATCACATATTTAGGCTATACAAAAACATGCTTTACAAAACCTAAGCATTAGATTCAGAATTACAATGAAAATAATATCACCCATATTTGATTCTAATATTGTGCTTGGGATCAAATCATGTGTTTGTTCATGTAGGCTACCACTTTTCCACCAATGTACACTCCAAACTCATACAAAGGTTTCACAGAACACACACAAACAGAGACAGAGATAGAGATAGACATAATGCTAGAGTATTAATGAGTTACTATCTTTGGCTGAGAATTCAAGTGCCTTCAAACATTTTTATGTAATATTATCATATCAATCATGCACTATTTATGTAATCAGAAATAAAAGAATATTCTCAAAGCTAATTAAATGCACAACCTACACAGACTATTAAGTGTAGGACAAGTCAATTATGTTTTCAAAGATACTTTATTCAAAATTGTTATATGTAAACTTCAAAAAATAGATTATTTCCTCATTTAGCTATTTTCCAGAATGTGGGTAAATAACAAAAACTTGAAACTTGCTTTTATAAGGCACCATTACATTAATAGAAAGACCTGCCAAAAATAACACCAAAAGACTATTTTAGATCACGTATACTTAGTACTTATGAATATAGTATCAAGAAACTTAACTTTTATCAGCAACTATACTTAAGATTTATCCATATCTTAATAGAAAGGCACTCGAGTAAAGAGAACAATTATAATTTTATGAACTTTACTTCAAATTCTTAAAATATTTCAAAAGCAATGAGCAACTTTTTCTTCACTTGATTGATATTTTTGGTACTCAAATGTTATAGAAATGTATGCTTAATCACATACATTTTTCTAAAGGTTTATTTGTTCATTTCATTTGTATGTATATAAGTATGTGTACTTGTCTATTTGTGTCCAATGAGTATGAATGATATCTGCAGAGGCCAGAGTAGGGTGTTAGATTCCCTGCAATTGTAATAGCAAGGTTTTGTGAGATATCTCATGTGGGTTCTAGGAATGAAATTTGAATCTTCTTTAAGTGCAGTGTGCTCTTAGCCACTATGACATCTCTCCTATGCAACTTAGGTGATTAGTTGAAGACCAGCAGTACTTTTAATGGTGAATATAGTATTATAATTATGATTCTCCATTCATCTAAAGATTGCTGGGTAATCACATATTGTAGTGTAAAATATACTCCTCTGTTGTGTTCATGCCTGGCAAGCCAGCTCTTTGTTCCATGACCTCTATGCATAAATACTTAGGTCTGCATGACAATTTCAGAGGCAATGCTACTTTGGAAAGTTGTTGATTGTGCTGATAGACTAAGTTCCTGTGAAATTATATGTTGACTGAGGTTTCTTTCCTGACTGGTTCCCACAGTCATTAAGTCGCAAAGAAATCACTCAGATGTCTATATTAACTATAAACTAATTGGCCAGTAGCCAGGCATGAAATATAGGTGGGGAAACCAGACAGGAAGTAGAGGTGGGTCAGGGAGAACAGGAGAACTCTAGGAAGAAGGAAGCCCATTCCTCTGTAGTTGTGAACCTGCCACAGAAGAAACAAGATGTGACTGCCTCGCTGAAAAAGGTACCGAGCCATGTGACTAACATAGACAAGAATAATGGGCTAACATAAGTTATATGAGTTCATACAAAGCCTGAGCTAATGGCCCAATCAGTTTACAGTTAATATAGACCTCTGTGTGATTTCTTTGGGACTTAATGACTGTGGGAACTAGGCAGGAAAGAAACCTCAGACAACAGAATGGCACCCAATGGACAACTGCATCCACATAAAGCCTGACAGAGCTTGGAAAGTAATTCTAGACAGAAAATAATAGAGTTAAGCATGAATTATTAATAGCAGCACTTTCACAAGTGGGCTCTGCTTGCTAGACATAAGTGCCCTCATTCAAGAGTGGCTTCTTGACTCAGCTTTAACAGCAAAACCTTGCAGCTCTTTAAAGAGGTCCTGCCACAAAACACTTAAATGGTGTTGATGAAAAGCTGACTGCATGCTTTCTGTTGGTGGCAGGGACCTTGAAACACCATCTGGGCCAGTACCTCAGCCATGAGGCTGGAATCTCAGAATGCCAAGGAATGGGCTGGAGCTAGCCATCAAAGCCACAGCTTCAATCCTCTCCATATTGCTTAGCAAATTGAAGACTCACGTGGTCAGAAAAAGAGAAATATACAGTAAGGAGAGCTTTAAGATGAAGAAAACCTCTAAATGTTTTGAAGTGTGTTAAAAATATATGCAGGCTTGGGAAAGAAAAGAAAAAGGTTAAAGTCCTTAAAAAAAGAGAGAGTAGATGTGCGTGGTGGCACACACCTTTAATCCCAGCACTTGGAAGGCAGAGACAGGAATATCTCTATGAGTTCAAGGATAGCCTGGTCTACAGAGGGAGTTCCAGGATAGCCAAAGATTCACAGAGATCCTGTCTCAAAAAGCCAAAATTTAAAGGTAAAAATAAAAAAATAGAAGTTAAAGTAAAGCCATGTAAAGATTAAAAAATACATAAAAAAGTCTGGATACTGTATGTTATTATTCTCTCTTTAAATTGTTTGAATGCTGAGCAAGGAACAACAGCTGCTAAAAGATATATGTTTGTAAATGCTGCTGAATTAATTCAAAATAGGTATTTTGAAAATACCTTGACTGCAAAATTGGAGTCAAAATGTTTGTTACTTTGGAGAAGAGGATTTGCTTTTGTTTGCACAGGAAATGAGAGGCTGTGGATTCATTCTGAGTTAAGAAAAATTGGGTTTGATTAAGGAAGACCACCTAAAAAGTTTTCAGTAGGAACAGATGGCCCAGATGTCAGAGTTCTATATCCAGAACAGATTCAAGATGCAGCCTGAGATGATCAAGACTCACAGAATACTCAGTTAGGACTTGATCATAATTCTAAATTTTCTTTAGGTCCCAAAATGATTATAAAAAACCCCAACCAGCAGGAAGTAGCCAAGAAAACTATGCCCACATTCCCAAAAAATGGACCAAGGATATTTTCATTTGTTTTTGTTTTTTTAAAAAAAGAGGTGGAAGTGGACCAGTTCCCATAGTAATTAAGTTCCAAAAAATCACACAGAGGTCTACATTAACTATAAATGGATTGGGCCATTAGCTCAGGCTTCTTATTAACTCTTATAACTTACATTAGCCCATTATTCTTGTCTATGTTAGTAACATGGCTTGGTACCTTTTTTCATTGAGGCAGTCATATCTCACTTATTCTGTGGTGGGCTTACAGCAATTGCAGAGGAATGGGCTTCCTTCTTCCCAGAATTCTCCTATTCTCCTTGACCCACCTCTACTTTCTGTCTGGTTGTGCTGCCTGGACTTCCTGCTTGGCTACTGGCCAATCAGCATTTATTTAAAACATAAATGACAGAATACACACCATTCTCCCAAGCCAATTATATTCTCATCACACCTATGGTACTTGTGTATGATAACCATAATTGCCTCTGGTAATGTATATGAATATCACAGAATTCCACTTTATAGTCCAGCTTTGTAGGAATGCAGAGTGTCACTGGCTTCATCAGAATTGGTGTGTATATGAAGTTAGAACACTTTTGAGGACCGAGTTGAGGACTGGGTTATTTCATTAGAAAAAATAAAATAAAAGAATATACATTCTCATCATTGGTGCCATGATGAATGCAGAAGAGAAATGATGGGTTTTGATTTGTTTTGTTTATTATTTTGTTGTTGTTTAGGTCTCCCATATATTTCTGTGTAACTCAAGTCTTGGTTGTGATGAACTGCTTGTATATTTTACTTCATTCTTCTTAAATCTTTTTCTTTCCATTAACAATATAACCGATGTGGGCTTTATAAACTTCATGTACATAAGGGTATTGCTGCTACTTGGATTTCCCTTGCTTCTTTGAAATTTGTTTTTTAATTTATTTGTTTACTCATTTGTTGGAGTTCCAACTCTGAAAGCTTAATGATAAGATATAACTGATGTTATATTTTTGTGTTCCAACACTATTAATAGCTTGGTGTGTTTCAATACAAGTTGAAATTGAGTGAGAGAAAAAAGGTAAAATAGTGTTTTAATAAGGAGCTGTGGCAGGGCTGCGTCCCCAACACCCCAGCCGCCTGCTCGGCTAGCTTATGCTCCGAAATAATTACACGGACACTGTATTCTTTTAAACACTGCTTGGCTCATTTCTACCTAGCCTTTCCTCAGCTAACTCTCGTGCCTGGACTAGCCCATTTCTTATCATCTGTATAGCACCGGTCTTACCGGGAAGATTCTAGCCTAAGTCCATTCTGGGTCGGAGCTTCATAGCGTGCATCTTCCCTGGAGCGGGGAGCATGGTGTCTCTCTGAGGCGTCTGCTCTGGAGAGGAGAGCTGTGGAATCTGACCTCACTTCCTCTTCCTCCCGGCATTCTGTTCTGTTTACTCCACCTACTTATGTCCTAACCAATAAAATGGGCCAAGGCAGTTCCTTTATTAGCCAATGACCTTCTTCCATCATTTCCCCTTTTTTGGTTTAAACAAAAAAAAAGGCTGGGGTGTTGGGGACGCAGCCCTGCCACCACTCCTATTACTACAAAATAGAAAGAGAGTCATTCAGCAAGACCATAATAGTAGTAGACTTGAGGTTCTTGAGAGATGGATAAGATATCAAGTAAGATATCAACTTGCCTTCTTCTTACAGAGACAAGAATCTACTAGACAGAAAACAAAACAAAAATAATAATCAAAGCCTGATTTTATTTATTAAATATATTTTATAACATTTGAGCCAGCTCTTTTGTAATATTACTTTGTTTCATGTGATACCTGCAACTTAAACATATTATAAGCACTAAAACAAAAGCTTTTAACTTATATTACCATTCCAACTCTTTAGTAGGAGCTGCGGGCTGCATTCCTGCCACCCAGCTCCCGGCCGCCTGGCTAGCTTATGCCCCAAAATAACGACACACAAACTCTATTCATATAAACACTGCTTGGCCCATTTCTATTAATGTGTGTAGCACCATGAGGTGCGCTTACCAGGAAGATTCTAGCCTACGTACATCCTGGGTCGGAGCTTCATCGTGTCTGCCCTGGGGAGCAGCAGCATGGCTTCTGAGCTCACTTCCCTTCTTCCCAGCATTCTTTTCTGTTTACTCCACCTACCTAATTTTCTGTCCTATCAGGGCCAAGGCAGTTTCTTTGTTTAACCAATGACCTTCCTCCATTACAACTCTAAGTAGATATTTGGATTTGATAGTTTTGATAGTGGTAATTTTTGTCATCTTGAGACTTTTACTAATTTATTCTCTTCAAATTGATGGGGTATCTGTCTATGTGATATGTGAAATTTAATTTAAGGATGTAACATTTGTTTATTTTTAAATTTTATTCATGAATGTTTGCATGTCTCTATGCGGTTATGTGAATTTAAGTGCAGTATCCATGAAGGGCAGAAAAGTGCATCAAATCCCCTGAAGTTGGAATTATAGGTGGTTGTGCTTGACACAACGTGGGTGCTAGGAACTAAACTCCAATCCTCTTGCTAGTAACTGCTGAGCTATCTCCAAGCTTCACTGGAAACTAATTTAGGTCACTTTCCCTTCCTTCATCTTCTTCCTTGCTTGCTTTAAAATTCATAGCCTTTTTTGTCATTAGTTGTTTTGTTTTTTTTTTTAATTTTTTTTATTGATAAAAGGAGAATAAAGAAAAGAAAGAAAAAAAACAAATTTCCACCTCCTCCCAGCCTCCCATTTCCCTCCCCCTCCTCCCATTCTTCTCCTCCTCCTCCCACCCCTCTCCCTTTCCCCCCACTTTTCTCCCCCTCCCTCTCCAGTCCAAAGAGCAGTCAGGGTTCCCTGCCCTGTGGTAAGTCCTAGGTCCTCCCCCCTCCGTCCATATCTAGGAAGGTGAACATCCAAACTGGCTAGGCTCCCACCAAGCCAGTACATTGCGTTGGATCAAAACCGCGTGCCATTGTCCTTGGCGTCTCATCAGCCCTCATTGTTCGTCATGTTCAGAGAGTCCAGTTTTATCCCATGCTTTTTTGGTAACAGTCCAGCTGGCCTTGGTGAGCTCCCAGTAGATCAGCTCCACTGTCTCAGTGGGTGGGTGCACCCCTCGTGGTCCCGACTTCTTTGCTCATGTTCTCCCTCCTTCTGCTCCTCCTTGGGACCTTGGGAGCTCTATCCAGTGTTCCAGTGTGGGTCTCTGTCTCTATCTCCATCCATCGCCAGATGAAAGTTCTAGGATGATATGCATGATATCCGTCAGTATTGCTCTAGGATAGGGTCATTTCAGGTTCCCTATCCTCAGCTGCCCAAGGAACTAACTGGGGGCCTCAGCTTGGGCACCTGGGAGCCCCTCTAGGGTCAAGTCTCCTGCCCACCCTAAAGTGGGTCCTTTAACTAAGAAATGGGGTTCCGTGCTCCCCTATCCCACCTTCCTTTATCCCGATCCTCCTGTTTCCCCATGTCCCCCCTCCTTTCCTTCTACCTTTTCTCTCCCCATCTCCCCTTACCCCCATCCCACCCCACCCCCAACATCCCACTTTTCTCCCCGGCAATTTTGTCTACTTCCCTTATCCAAGAGGATAACTATATGTTTTTCCTTGGGTTCACCTCTTCAATATAGTGCTGGAAGTTCTAGCAATAGCAATAAGACAACATAATGGGATCAAGGGGATTCGAATTGGAAAGGAAGAAGTTAAACTTTCGTTATTCGCAGATGATATGATAGTGTACATAAGTGACCCCCAAAACTCCACCAAAGAACTTTTACAGCTGATAAACAGCTTTAGTAATGTGGCAGGATACAAGATCAACTCCAAAAAATCAGTCGCCCTCTTATACACAAAGGATATGAAAGCAGAGAGGGAAATCAGAGAAGCTTCTCCATTCACGATAGCCACAAACAGCATAAAATATCTTGGGGTAAATCTAACCAAGGAAGTGAAAGATCTATTTGACAAGAACTTTAAGGCATTGAAGAAAGAAATTGAGGAGGATACCAAAAAATGGATGGACATCCCTTGCTCTTGGATTGGGAGGATCAACATAGTAAAAATGGCAATTCTACCAAAGGCAATCTATAGATTCAATGCAATCCCCATCAAGATCCCATCAAAATTCTGTCATTAGTTGTTATGTGCTAAATACAACCGGAATCACGAGCAGTCCAGCTCCTACATAACTTGTTATCCATTCCTGTTTACTTGTGAATCCACAAAGAGGCATGTTGTGCCTTTTGAAACTTGTGTTTTCCCCTTCTTATCCCCCTCCTTCTTGTCACTAGCAAGGATTTTTACTCAATCAACCTGTCAAAAAGCATCAATAACATATTTTGAGGTAGTTTAACTGTCACCTCAGTCCCATAATCTAAGCTACTATGGTATCTTAGTTAGGGTTTCTATTGCTGCAACAAAACACCATGACCAATAAGAAGTTGGCCAGGAAAGGGTTCATTAAGCTTACCCCCCCACATTATCAAAGCCTTTCTTGTTATTATCTGGATAAAACTCTCTGCATAACAGCTTATATAGAAAGTTTATTCATAACTTTCCATTCTTGAAAGCACCCAAGTTGTGGCTGAGAAAGTAATGAGCAAATATACTTTCATGTATCCATATACTAGATACATCATAATCATAATACTTGATGACAAAAATAAGTGAGGTATAAGTCATGAAAGAAATGAAGGATACCCAAATACATATAGCTAAATGAAAGTAGTCAGTTTGTAAAACCTACATACTCTGTGTTTCCAATTATGTAAAGTAAAATGGTTTGGGTTATGCAGATCGTTCTAGTTTGCTTTCTCTGTGACAAATACCATGCCCAAAAGCAATTTTCTGGAGCAAACCATTTATTTGGCTTACACTTCCAGTTCACAGTACATTATTAGGACAAAGCAGGGCATGAACTGAAGCCAAAACAATAGAGAAAATTTGCTTTCTGTCTCACTCTGGCTTGTTCAGTTAGCTTTCTTACATAGTCCCAGAACAATTGCCTGGGGATTATCCTACCCACAACAGTCTGAGTCCTGACACATCAATCATCAATCAAGGGAATATCTCATAGATGTGTGCACAGACCAATCTTCTCTGGGCATCCCCTCATTTGAGCCTGCTTCCAATGACTTTAGGTTATACCAAGTAATAATGCAATTTAGCTAGTATACAGATAGTGAAAGGGGAAATGGACACCAGGAGTTAAAGGAAAGAGAGATGAACAGGTAATACCCAAACTTTCAACAACAATGAAAATCTGTTTATGCCTGTGAAATTAAAGGACCCCAGGAATGAACACACATATGAGCGGGGGAATCTTGGCAGTAATGATACATTAGTGTAGACTCGCTGATTTATAAGCAATGCCTCTCTATAGAAGCAGGATGACAATGAGAGGTGCCAAGCATTTTGGATCCAGTGGGTGTCTGCAAATATCTGTAGCTTCCACGAAGTCTTCCGGTGAACATAAGACTGTGTTGCTTCAGGAACTAATGAGGTTTGTGTGATCCTTTTAAAACAGTAAAGTGTTTGTAAGTGCTCGCATGCACATGTGGCTCACAACTAAGACATACTGATTACAAAACAGCTACTAAATAAAGTTACCACTGACCATCGTCCATAGCACAATTCAGTCCTGTAGCAAGTGCTTCTTTCCTGTCCTGTTATATATTACTTAACAATGTCTGGTATTAGCATGAAGCTATAATTTGGCAGCAACATTTGTATAACTAATAACGATAGATGAAGCTGAACCAAGGAAATTTGCTTTCTGTCTCACTCTGAATTGTTCAGTTAGCTTTCTTACATAGTCCCAGACCAATTGCCCGGGGATTATCCTACCCACAGTTTGTTTTATGCAAAGGAAAATCATTCAGCATCCTTTTCTTTAATTTAAGTGACCACATAGTTCAATTTTCAAGAAGAATTTCTACAAATTGATGTCCCTCAGTAATGGAAAAGATAAACTGCAGTCAAGAATAGCAAAAGCCCCAAAGTTACAAGCAATCAGTCATATAACAGATAATCTCTTTGTATGAATTATGCACCCAAAATTCCACTGGGTGAAAAAACTGAACCGATATTATTTATACTCCATTTTAACATAGCTTTCTGCGTGTCGGAACATTCAACTTCATTAAGATTTAATAAATTTAGGAATACATATTTTTAATAAATAACTTGAAATGTCCTATACAGAGATAAGTAATGAATGGATGTGGTGACATATTTCTCCCAAGATGCTCATGCATTCACAATATCCAGCGTTCATTTGTTTCTAGTCAGGAGACAGAATAAACTCTTCTTTTTGAGTCTCTTTGAGCTCAATGTTTCAAAAACCCTGTCATTTTAGTGAAATGCAATATGGATGTCCTAATGTAATGTGGCAGATAGGGAAGTCTGCTACTAAGAGATAAAGTACTTGTAGGTCAAAGGGCATTGTGTAAATAAACCTAAAATATAACTCTGGACCGATATTTAAACCTTCTACTAACAATCCTAATATGGTGTCATGCAGCAGAATGAGGTGGCAAAGAATATATTAAGGGAACCTGGAGATAGCCAAAGGTCTTTCTGTAGTAAATGGATTCAGAAAATCTTTAAAGGAACAACCATGCATGACAAATGTGGGTTCACTTTGTAGAATTCATGTAATTTTCTCTTTATCCCCAATGTTCACAAACATGCTCACACATCAACTCAAATAATTATTTCCCTTCAATTTCAGACAATGAAATCATTACAGGTCCTGTACTTGATGAATATAATATGTGACTGTATACTGAATGACTCCAGAGTGAGGCCTGTGTAAAGACCATTTTCATGGCAGCATGAAGTCTGGGAAGCACACTGATATGTGGAATTTCAGGGTAATTCCTAGGGTTAGTTCCTCATGGACAACAATAGTGAAAACATTTATTAAGACCCCATACAGCTCAGGCTGTCAGTCCTGCTGGATGGGTAACTTTTTATCATTACTCTTGACAAAATGCCAGACAAAAGCACCACTAGGAAGGATGAGTTTGTTTGGGGTTATCTTCTGAGGGTATAGTCTAGCATCATACAATAGTTATGTTGACAGCAGCATGAGGTGAATGTCATGCCTGTCTAGCATTTTCATGGATGCTGGTATCACACACTTCTATCCTCATATCTGAGTAGAAGTGTTTCACTTCCTGAGCCATCTGTGTAGCCCAGTCTGTTTCTGTGACTAGTTTCCCATCAGTAAACGGGCGCTAATCTAGCTATCCTAGGAGGACTGTGAGGATGATGCTTTAAGCACTACCATAAATGCTTGACAGAGAAAATTTCCTTGGCTTAGAAGTTGCAGTGTGAGAGAACATGTTATTCCATCTATCTTCAGGTGGCACGTGCGTTTCTGGATGAACCTACCATTGTTTCTGGGCTTAATTCTCAAAGTCGAGTAACATTTATTCATTTTCATTCATTCTCATATTCAGGGCAGCATAGTAAGCAGTGCCTTAGATGCAGAGAGTTGGCAAGGCAAGAGGTTGAGCTATGCTAAATCCTTTTGTGGGGTTCCTGTTACCCCTCTGCATCCCCCCCCTTTCTATTGGGCAGTATCAGGCACCATCGCGACAGCCTCTCTCCACAGTTTCACTAGGGACCTGCTGCCGGGCATGTTCATCTGCAAAGTCTAATGTCTGCCTTTCAAAGATAGGGCAGACACCAGTACCATTTATTGTGTAAGCTCTGAGAATTGAGCCTTCACTTTTCAGGCAAATTGCTAAATAGCTTTCAACCTTTTCTGGCATCATGCTGACTCCACAGGTAGCATTGTTACTGCCATTTCACCAAAGGGAAGCTCCAGTCACAGACACATTAAGTAATTTGTTCAACAGCACTTAAGCTAATAACATCTTGGAAGAACATTGAGACGTCTCCCTCTTTGATGTTGTCTATGAAAATGTGAGATCTAACATTGAAGTGCTTGATTTTAGTACCATCTACCATTTAATCTTCCCTTAGTCACGACTTTTTATGGACAACTTTACCTCTGAGGCCTGAAATTGAAATTGAATTAATTAAAGGCAGCACAAGATGTCATTAAGTCACTCTTAAACCAAATTAAAGAATGGTTTTTAAGTAAAGGCAAATCTTGGACTTGGAGAGAAATGCAGGCAAATAATTTGCATCTATTTGTGTTAATCTTTACATGAACCTGCGCACAACTTCTATTGCCACCTGGGACACCCCCTCCTCATCATTCTGGAGTCCCTCTCAGAAAGAATAGCATCCTTAGTACCAGAGACCTGAGATATTTCGAACTCTGTAATCGTTTATAAAACAAGAAGCTGGAATTGCTCTCAGTCCCAAACATATGTTGTCCTTTGCTCTGTTCCAGAAATACTAAAATACTTTTGCCATGCTAAATCTCACTGACATGTAACAGCCAATCTATCTCTCTTCTGACATGCCATATGCAGAAAATAAGCGAAGAATTTGATCAAACACACAGATTTCAGCTAAGTTGGTCTTTGAGGACCAGTCCTATCTTGTCTGTAGATTTTCAGTGTTTCTGGTCTGTATAAAATTTTGCTATTAATTTTAACATTTCCTTGACCGTTCACATGTTCTTGAAATAATTCTACTTTTTTGAAGAATATATGTAACCTTTGTCACAAAATGTATACGTTTCTCTACAGGAAGAGAGAGAGATTAATACCCTGTTTCTCCTAATGACTGTTGATAATGTGGTTTTAAGGACGTGTTATCACAAGACCTGGTTAAAGGGACAATCCTGTAATATGAATCACAACAAATAAAAATTAGTAGGGAGTAGGGCTTTGTGAACAAGAGCCTAATTCTTTTCTTTTTCTTCCCATCTCATTTGCTACCTGTCCTTTTTCTAGTTCCAAATCCAAATTTCCATGCCAGATTGAAAAATAAAACAGCATTGGCTCTTTGTTGCTATCTTTTTTCCACATCAAATTTGTATTTTAGCATGGGAGATGACGCCATTGTTTTTAATGAAATGAACTTTGAGTGAACTCCCACAATCACTAACTGATAACCAATAAAATAAATAATTGATTAATCTTGGAGCAGTCAGACTCTGATGAACAGTTACCGAATATATCTCGTCTAGCTGCCCTCTGGAAAGACTCACAAGTTTTGGCCTTTCTTTATTATTTCTTTTTTTCCAAATGGACAATTTTTGACAAACACACTCCTAAGAGCAGTCAAGTGTCAAATATAGAGTTACGGCTGGTGCAGCTGCCTTTGGGATCACACGCTCCATTTATTCATTACAGGAAGCTCAGATGCACAGGCATGTGGTGCCACTTTGTAGAACTGTCAATTTAGTGCACTTAATGAACATTGATCATGTTCACCCAGACACGCTTCTCCGTGTTACAAACAAGAACTCAGGGGCTTCTGAATGACACCCTGGAAACTTTTCTTTTGATATATGGACTTTCACAGAATTTTTTTTTTTGTTCAAATTAAATAAAGACAAATATAATGTTTCTTAGAATTAACTACAAAGGCATAAAAACTAATGACAAATTTGTTCTGGTCAGAGGTGGTGGCTCACACTTTTATTCTCGGCAATTAGGATGTAGAAAGTGGCAGAGATCCTTGAGTCAGAGGTCACTATGTTCTATACAATGAGTTAGCAGCCAGCCATAGCATTATAATAAGACTGTGCCTAACAAGAAAACTAGCAAACAAAACAACCACTTAATTTGGTTTGCATTTTGTGAATCCATGTATTTTAATTCTTAATGTACAAAGTAGTTTTCCTTGTTATCTTGTTGCTAGAGTTTGAACCAGTCTCAACGTTGACAAACACATATAGCATCCAGTTGCATCACCAGCCTCACAGTACCAGTTTGAATGAGTAATGACGTTAAGGATCATTAAGTTATCTTGTGAATATTTGAAATTGTATAGCATTGCCTGCTTCAAAACTCATTTGTAGCATTTAAAAAATTATTCTGGCAATTATGAAATCTCCTTCTGAGTATTTTTACCATTCATAAATTCCACTGAACATACCAAGTTTCAACAGAATATTTCAGCAATTATGCTTTCAGTCAAGATTTTATTGAGTGGATACCCATTAGTAACCACCCTGAAATGGACTCTCTGAACGTGGCCAACAATGAGGGCTGACTGAGAAGCCAAGGACAATGGCACTGGGTTTTGATACTACTGCATGTACTGGCTTTGTGGGAGCCTAGTCTGTTTGGATGCTTACCTTCCTAGACCTGGATGGAGGAGGGAGGACCTTGAACTTCCCACAGGGCAGGGAACCCTGACTGCTCTTTGGACTGGAGAGGGAGGGGGAGAAAAGTGGGGGGAGGCGGGGAGGAGGCAGAAATTTTTAATAAAAATAAATAAATAAATAAAAAGTGGATTTAGAGATTAAATAAACATAGTGCCTAGTACAATAAAACCTACACTCTACAGAAGAAGCTACTGTTTAAAACACTACTCGTGTGTGTAGTTGTATTTATGGATGTCCCTAAAGGGTAAGTATATAAGATGGAAGGAGTCTGTGAGATTGAAGAAGAATCCCAGAGATGTCCCATGAATAGAATCCTAAGATGGTACTTTCACAGGAAGCTGAGATAAACAACATATGTAGGAAAAACCTGTTACTGTGCTATTTGCACTTATTATTTTTCTAAGGTGTTGAATTATCTTACTGAATCTGTCTATGATCATTTCTTTGGCTCTGGTGTTATACATTTCAACAATGTTTGCTGAATGGAAACATACATGATCTTACATTTTATGGGATTATTATCAATTTTCTATTGTGGAAATATTTGCATATCCATCCATCTATCATCTATATTCTATCCAATTATCATGTATCTATCTGTCTGTCTGTCTGTCTGTCTGTCTATCTATCTAGTAATGATGTACCTTTGTCTAACATCTATATATTTATATTATGCTCATTTTTACTACAGTTTTTAATGGATTCTCTTTAATTCAGTATCTTGTATTTCATTGTTAGGTATATTTTTATCTTGTAAATTGGTATGAATATAAATTTGTACATTGCATTTAAAATTAATACACTCAACTGCAGATAATTTTTTTAGAAATGTAATTTCCAATTTGGAACTTACTAGGCAAATTTTGAGATTTTTAGCTTTTTTAAAATTATAGAATAGAGATCTTGAAGTTTACAGGTTTTAATATTAAATAACTTTATAAGGGAGTGCAGTATACTTCTGCCAATATTATTATTATGACCTACTTAATATTATAAGTGGAAGAAGAAGCTTATTTTTGATAACTTAAATATTGAGTTAAGTTGGGAGTGACAAGATGATTTAGAGGGTAAAGGCATTTACTACATAATTTAAAGACTTGAGTGAGTACAATCCTAGAGTCCATGTAGAGGCAGGAGAAATTTGGTTCCACAAAATTATATCTGACCTGCATACTTATGACCTAGAACATTCATTCTTTACATATATCATAGACACACAAACACATAACCTAAACACTAGAGTTTAGTTAAATAAACCGTGCACTCTGTGTACATGCTGATTGAGACATATTATGCTTAAATTTTGTGTACATGAATTCTGTTGCTGTGATACAACACCATAACCAAGGCAATTATAGAGGAAAGGATATACATAGCATACAGTTCCAGAGAGAGAAGAGTTTATTATGGGAGAAAAGCATGGCAAGCAACAAGTATCAGGCACATCGGCTTGCCTCTGAGAGCTCACATCTCAGACCACAAACAGAAAGCAGAAAGAGCACACTAGAAATGGCATATTGTTTTTGAAACCTCAGATTCTATCACCAACAATGTAATTCTTCAGGAAGGACAAGCCTTCTAAATCTACCTAAACCAAGTCACCAATAGGAGACAATGAATTCCCAAGATTATTGGGGGAGGGAACTTTTCATTCAAAGCACCAATTTGGATATTTGTGCAAGTGGAGGGTTATGTATGTGGATATACTTGTATGTGTGAATGTTATTCCTTAGGAGTCCTCTACCTTGTTTTTCTTACAAGGTCTCCCATTCGCCCAGAGTTCACAATCATGCTATGAAACCTGGCTAACAAACTTTATGTATTCACTTGTCTTGGCCTTCCCAGTATTTTATGTCACTTCTGGGAATCAAATTAAAGTACTCATGTTTACAAGGGGAGCATTTCACCAACAGAGGTACAAGCCCTTTAACTCCTTTATCTTATTTTTTATGTTCTCTAGTTGATCTTATACCAATAAAATATTTTTATTGTCAATCTTGCTGACACGTTTTAAAACTATGAATTCCTTAGTCTCATATACAATGATTAAAAAAAGATTCTGAAAAATTAGGGAATTTCTGATAATTCAATATATTTAATTGACAGTTATAGAATTCTCCATCTTGGAAAATATTTGGTACAATAAAAATGAAGTACATATCAATAACTTTATATATAATTTTTTCATAAAGAAATTCACTCCATTAAGGCACATTAAAATTAAATGCTCTATAGTAAAATAATGTCTATTAGAAGAATCATTTACTTTAATTCTTTTCTCACAGTATGATTAATGACAACTTTTGCTGCCAAAATGTAAAGCTCTCCCAGTTAGGAAATTTAAATCATATCATTGCAATAAATCAAGCCACGGATTTCTAAAGCTGTGTATTTTCTTCCGTGGAACTCTCTGATTCAGAGTAATAATAATAATAATAATAATAATAATAATAATAATAAAAGCTCTAACAAGTAAAGTTATGAAAAAGTCATGTGCATAATTATTATCTCTATATTTATTAAAATGCACATATCCATGTGCCTCCCAAACATTCTCATCAAAGAATCCTCCTTTCCAGTCTAATAACCTTTTTAAAATGGAAATTATGAAAGGCTATGATACAAGTGCTTCTAGCATCCTCTCTGAGAAGCTTTGAAACATGAATCCTTTATCTTTGAAGAGCCTTGTCCTTTATGCAGGAGAGAAGAGAGGGCCACATGTTGAGAGAATAAGTTTTGATGAAAGCAGATAATGGTGTTCTGATTTTACTGATGGGACACAAATCCCAGAAACAACTATTCATTTGTGTCTTTGCCGTCATTACTATGTTTCTATTAAAAGCTGCATTCCCCATCCCTTATATTTCAAACTCATAAAATGCTGCCATGACTCTAACAAATAAACTTTCCATTTCATTAATTTTCTTTAGTTTCACCACCTTTGTCATTAGGTTTGTGTTGAAGTTTAAGGGTTCAAATATTTTCACTTTCTTTCCTGACTGCTTCTTACCTTTTTTCTATACACATTATTTATTTGCTTACTTATACATAAGCATATTTTTGTTTGTTTGTTTGTTTAGTGGAAAGTATTAGCAATGTAGTCTTTGCTATACCAAAAAGGAAAAATAGAAACTGTGTACAGTAGGAAGTTTCAGGTCAGTGCACGGATGTGAACCGGGTCTGCAGACCTGTTCTCAAGTATTGTTTGATGTTTGTCATTTGTGACCTTTATGAACCTCTGAACAGCCTTCCTCAGGCTAAGGTGCAGAGATTGGAAAAGCACAGTGGGTATATTTGCTTATACTTATGAAAGAAAAAGACTTGACATGTGTAAAACAGAGGGTTTTAAGAGAGACTGTAGCAATGGTCTCTATCCCAATGCCACTATATCTAAAATAGCATTAGATGACAATTCTGATATCAGATATTCAGGTCTAACTTAAAGTTTTGGGAAGAGGGGTACTACAGGCATCCTTTGTAAATTAAAACCAAGCTAGAAACCCCTGACTGAAAGGTTAAGACATGAATATTGCCTAAGTCCAGACTCAAGTCTAGAAACAACACCATATGGATACAATGCAGATTTTCATGCCCCACCACATACGTCTGAAATCAGAATCAGGGGAAGGAACCATGACATCAGTGATGGGTCTTAGCTTTTCAGTTTTAATTTCCTTTATTTATATTTTTTTGTGCAGACAGAGAGCCAGTGCAGAACTTACATGTGCTAGAGAAGCACTCTTCCCTTGAGACACACTCAACACCATTTCCTCAGCTCAGAATACTGGTTGTAACAGGTACTGTGTCTTATCTTTTTGACGTATATTGAAGTTTGAGAGTCATTGCTTTGTTTAATCTAGCAAACCAGTGATATCTTGTTTCACTCTTTGTATTAGAGAATTATGACATTATGATTATTTTTAATAAACAGATTTTTTTACTTCTAGCTTTTTTTACATTTCCATTTTGTGTCCATGATTCAAGGTTAACCATTTCTCCAATTAATATATGGAGAAAGGAATTCCCCGCCTTTCAGCTTTTATTTAATTTCTTGACTTTTTATGAGAAAGTTGAGTCAGACATTCACTCTGTGTGATTCTGAGTTAATAACAACTCTGGTGGTTTGGAATGGATGATGTTGTAGAGAAGATATCGGATACAGATGAATATTTGAAATTGTTGAATTCTTAGCAGGTCTGGTTGATATGATGACCCAATTCTAAACCCTGAGGCACTCCACTCTGCAGCAAGCACTAACATGGTCAGGTTCAACTGACTTTAAGTTCAACAGTCTGGCTCTTTTAAAAGCAGTGCCTTTTAGAAAAGAAATCATCTTTGGAAGTAAATTTTTTAGTTTTAGCTTTAGGAGTGTCAAAACTTGTGCTAGCAGAAGCCTCTGGCAACAAGTAAAGAGATTAAGAAAGCCAAGTGGAATGCACAGGCTTATAAACATCAAAAGCAACTTTCCTTTTCTCCCATAAATATTGCATTAACAGAGATGCTCTTGAAATTCAGCTAACTTATCTACTACACATATTACTTTCTCATTTCCTGTTAGCAAAGATATTGGGTGAAGGCCAGTTACACAGGCATCACTTTGTATATGATTCTTGGAAATACCATACATACATTCAACTTACATTTGGTAAGAATTATTTTCACCATGTGATATTGTGCCCTTATTAAATTTTATACAACTTCAATAAATATATAAATACTATAAGAAAGTAACTTGAGAATGGGTTATAATACTCAATAGCGTCTATTTTCCTATTCACATTTAATCTCTGTAGAAGGAGTGAGCCACTTGTTGGTTACTGGCCACTTAGCCCGTAAATAATAGCACAGAAACTGTGTTAATTAAAACACTGCTTGGCCCATTAACTATAGCTTCTTTTTGGCTAACTATTACAGCTTTATTTAAGCCATTTCTATTAATCTTTATATCACCATGAGGTCGTGGCTTACCAGCAAAGTTTCAGCATGTCTATCTTCATTGGAGGCTCCATGGCATCTTCCTGATTCCACCCTCCACCTCCCATGCTATAGGCCAATCCAGTTTTTATTCTTTAACCAATAAAAGCAACACATATACAGAAGGACCTCTCACAACAAATCTGTTTATATGAATCTGAGCTTTGTATTCTGGAAACCCTCTTGTGCATATATGTGTCTGGAAATATGTGAGTTAGTCTCGGAGTGCATAGAATGTTTAGCTTTGTGATGCATAGATAATTTCTTTTTATTTTTTTTCTTTCGCAATTTCTTTCATTTAACTCCTCGTTCAAGAATCAAAAGATGTTAAGGCAGAATAAGTGTGTCATCCAGTGTGCTTAATTGAAAGTTGATTGATCCTTGAACCTGGTGCCCTATAATGTAGTATATGTACTGAAAATTTTACTTATATTCTCAGAAATTTTTTTATACAGCACTGTTTTGAAGACATGGTGAGTTTCTATGTCTATCATCCATTCATTCCTAAGTAAATAAAAAAATCATAGGCACCCCCAGGAATCCTTATATTGATGGAGTTCAATATGATCTAAATTTAAAAGAGTGTGCACAAACACACACATACACATACATACATACATATTTATGTATATATACATATATGCAGGTGTGTAAACAAAAGTAACATTTTCAAAACAAGGAAAGCTGTGTTATTATTTAAGTTTGGGAGTTATACGTGATCTGATTGAATTAGTTTTGTGTACAATAGTACCCAAGAGAAATAAAATTGTAATTTCCAATATTAGTACTGCCCAAAGAGACACTTCGTCACAGAAAAATATTGTAATAAACTGATAAAAATTCAACCTCTGGGGGCCTCTTCATCAACATATACTATCCTAGAAAATAGCAGGCAATAAATAAATAAGGTTTTAGAGTAGGTTTCCAGTTCAAATTTAATTTTGAGTTTTGTAGTATCTTCAGCTGTAGCATTCAAACACCATTTTTGCAGATGCAAAAAGAGAATTATGAGATCCTGCAGAGCGACTAATTGTTAGCAATTTCCTATAAGAAGTGGTTTGGGAAGTCTCCTCCTTTGCATGATATTGTGTTCAGTGTTCGTAACAACATGGGGAGGCAGCAGGGACCACTATAACCATCAAAAACAGTGAGGTGTACAGATTTAAAGGTGATAGCTGTAAGGAAGGTTAAAAGGAAAGTTTAATTGTGTTTTCATGAAAATTGAAAATTAGAAAAACTTGATTCTTGTATCTTCATCCTGATTAACCTTCATTTGAAATTGCTCTTTTCCAACATATATTTTCCTTTTAACATTTCTTATTTTCTTCTCTACCGTAGCTAATGCTCCGTAATGCATAGTAACTATACTGTTTTAAAAAACTATTAGGGAATTTACCTAGTGTGAAAAAAAACCTTATTTATAATGAAAATAGTTTTCAAGCAATTTCTTTTAAGGACAGTACCTGAAACCTTTTAAGTCAAACCTGCAACCTTGTGAAAATTTCCATTTCCTATGTCATTTCATCATCTTTATCTGCTTTAAGTCCTTCTTATAGTTTCAGAAAATATATGTAGAATAAAACATAGAATTATTCAAGTAATTGTGTTTCTATAAATTATCTCGTTGGAACTACAAAATGCATATAATAAATACCAAGTATTTTTTGAGCCATTAATATGTAAGCACGAAGAGCACATGGGATAAAAGTAAATTCTAGGTATGAGACGAAAGACTTACAAGTCTTGTGTCAATATTGCGAGCCATCTATCAATGTACAAAACTTTTGGCTAGGAATCAAGATAACTTTTAATCGAGAAAAAATAATGCTTTTTTTTATCTATTTATTTACACTGCTTAAATGTTAAATTACATTTCCTTCTCATGTAGGAAGCTACCTATCATTATCTTTGTGAAGTACTTTGAGAAAGAGAAAAATGCTAATGGCATCTTTCATCCCTAATCAATGAAGTTTCTACATGTAGCAGTCTGGGGTTACAAGAACAACAGCAATGCGTATCTGGTCAAAAGGCAAAGAATAAGTGTCTACAGGGTACCCAGGACCAAATGGGACATCTAATAAAACCACTATCCAAGACTTGGGGGAGACTAAAAGAGGTGCAGAAAGATTGCAAGAGCCTGAAGAGCATGAAGACTATTTTCAGACAGTGGCTTCTGGCGTTGACAGTAAAGTTTGCCCCATGAACTCTCAACAATATCACCTTCTACTCAAGACCTTCGAAGAGCACACTTGCCCACACGCAAACAAAAATGGAAAAAAAAATCACTAAGCTCTGCACATAAATATGTCACAGAGGCTAGGGGCTCTTAGACAAAGATGCAGAACAGTATCTGAGCACTATGAAAAGTGCTCCAGTTTTTATTTGTTCTCATTTAGTTATGTATTAGGTTTTTGCTTCATCAACCAAGCAGCTTCATTTGATTCACTTGTAGCATCTATTATTTCTTGTTTATCTGTTGGTTATGAAAAATTAAGATGATTTACAGTTTGTCTGATAAAATAGTATGATTAAATTTGAATTATTGCTGCTTCAGGACACCTCATATTAGCATATTCTTCAACAGTTGCAAATACCTTATTTTATAACTTTATATAATTATTGATCCTTCAACCATTATGATGTAATTTTATCTGCTTACCTACTTTGTTAAAATTACTTTTCATTAATCTGTTTCCATGTTGACCACCACATCCTCCATAGATGTACCTTGAATAAGACTGATTGAAACTGTTCCGTAGAGTTTGTGTTATGGTTAAGGGAGACAATGCACTAGCTTTTGTGGCACATGCCTTTAGTTCAGGAGGTAAAGGAACGAGGACGTGGAAACCAAGACCAACCTGGGATGTGTTGCAAGTCCTAAAATAGAGGAGAATAAAAATAGGTGAGATGGAAAGAGAGAATCAAGACACTGATGCTCTGTGAGTTGAGGATATGAACAGGGAAATAGAGAGGAAACACAACTCTATAACAAAAAGAATGAAAGGCATTGCTAACAGTAGACAAACTGGGTACAAAGGTTCTACCCTCAGGATAAGATATATAGGGCCAAGGTACCAAAAACACCCAAGAGGAGCAGTGGATAAACATTATTGAGAGAAAGGACCACCCTAAGGGAAACTCCTACATCACATGGAAGCCTAAGAGAAGCCAGGAAGGCAACTGAAGAAGTTGACAAAGATGAATCAAGGTGGGGAGAAAAAAGCAGTTCCACTGCACTCAGGTTCCAACACTACAAAATAGAAAGAGTACAGCAATTTGGAATTGATGAATAAGAGGCTGACAGAAATGCGGCCACAGGGAGTTCTATTAGACAGATGTTTAAATTCAGTGAAGATTCTGAGTACAAATTCATCTCTCATCTTCTCAATGGCATGGGGTCTGTCATCACCAGTATAGTACACCAGTATTGGATAGGTAAATAGAGTAAGAAAAAAAATGAATTAATGTCTCTCCAGTCCCATTGTTCTTTCCTTTGATTCTATTCAAAACAAAACATTTTTATTTTTTAAGTTTGTGTTGCCTTTTAATACCAGAATCGCACAGCTTCCTAATGGTGTGGCATTCTAACCTTTGACAGAAATGAGCTCACAGCTTACTAAATCCAGATAATTAGAATTTCCTACACTCTGAGCTTTAAATGCTATTGCTTTCCCCACATGCTGCAGAGTTAAAAAAAAAAAATATCTGATTGGCTTGACAGATTGAGCATGATTGAATGTCTTCTTAAGCTTTCTGTGTTTCCATCTGATTGCTAATCCTAAAGGATGATGCTAAGCCAGAATCCCCAGCTGAGAGGTCAGAGGATCAGAAATCCACTCCTCTGAAATGAAGATATGGATAGAGTGATTCTAATGTGCAGGGAGATCCTAGAATCAAGACATCTGTGATGGTTCTGTTTGGGGGGAACCTGTAGATTCCTCTCTGGTAAGAGATCACAATGCATACATACAGCTCGTAACACCTGAGAGCTGACAGAGGACATATTTTGTGTTGATAAATCCAGAGAACAGAGATGCAGTTGGGAATTTCATCCTTATAACATTTCATAAGCAATACTTAGTTTCATTTAGAAAGTAATATTTAAATATATAAATAACTTTGTGTCGAAAGATATCAATGTTTTAGTACCTAAGGGTTTTTTTTTAATTTCTTTTATGTAATCAAGTGGTAGATGTTTTTCCTATGGTTTTGTTACAATCTTTGAAGTATCTGTAAAATTTAGCATAAATTTTCAAATATAAGCTGAAAGACAACTTGGGTATCATGAATTTCTTCATGAATAATCAAAATAATTGACTAAATATCATTTGCATTTCACTTCACATGATTCTAATATTTCTCTTGCTGGATTCTGTTTGTCATCTAGTTAGTGTCTTCTTGCTGTCCATTTGTCAGGTAAAATATTTGGCTGAGCTTCTCTAATCTATGTTCCTCTTTCACTTCCCCTTCGGTTGACCTAGGAAATGCTCTTAGTATCAGCTTAAGGCTTTGTTCAGAGTTTGGGGCAGCCATTGGGTCAGCCCACTTTGTCATCACTATCCCGGATAGTAGTGAGTCTGTCCTCTCCTGCAGCACCCTCAGCTTAATCTCTGCTGCACAAGAGAAAACGAACTAAGTGTAGTATAACTTAATGGTTAGATGAATAAATGAAAATTTGATTTCTGCTCTGATTTTGGTTGGGTTGAAGGATCTCTAGTCTCCTAACCTGACAACTGGGCTTAGGTTTGTGCACACAAAGCTCAAAATATTCTGTGACCTTGAGGAGGTCATAGGGGAGGTTTGTGTTAGCCATGGACAGAGAGACTTTTGTTGACGGTATGTGTTCACCTCTTAAAGAGAAAGAAGTCCTTATTTCCAGCTGTGGCACAGTTGTGCTCCTGATTTATTAGCAAGGCCAACAAAACTCTGGTACCTATGTGATAACGAGCTCAACCACCCTGATGCAAAGATGAGCGAGAGTGATGCCTATGTGAAGACAGAATCAGTTTTTCTCTTTCTTTGCCTCCAGAATGTTAGAGAATTTTGTTGATGTCACAGAGTTAAACAATGCCTTTCTTAAAGGACTGGTTTCACTCCTGCCAATTATCTTCTCATTCTCTCCCTGATTTCTTTGACTAACATTCAGTGAACTCACATCTTCTAGTATATTATCCCGTGGCTCATTCATACTTACACCTTTGCTCCTTGAATTGAATTTAAAATCTGATCTAGAGCTTGTCTGGGGAAGTGTTGAGCACCTCCTCCTACAAACAAACACTGAGTTGACTTAGGTTTGATGCTACATAAGGCACTGCAGCAAACGTTACATTTTGTGCTATCAGCATCTTGTCAGTTGAGCTCTTGTCTATTTTGTTTGTTTGTTTGTTTGTTCGGTTGGTTGGTTGGTTGGTTGGTTGGTTGGGTTTTTTGGTGCTCAGCTGCCAGCAAAAGGTACAACCTTGACCGTGTCTGAAGCACAGGTTCTGCATGCGAACTCTCAGGGAATACTTTCCAGTAGATTTCACCTCAGTGATGCTTGGCTCTTCTTTATCACTGCTAATTTCTCAGCTCCAGCAGACCAGCACCAAGGACTCCAGCAAAGCAAATGTTTCACTTTAGTCGTTCATGTTTCTTGTTAATCACAAGTGATTTTCCAGCCCGCAGCTATCCAGAACTTCAGATTCTTCACACAACAAGCCCTGTAGAGCCTTTGTTTCTCTCCAAGATTTCACAGGCCTAGCATTCGTCATCTGCACTGCTTGCTCCATTATCTTCCAAGCTCCTATACAGAACAGCTCATTGAGCTCTCAACATTCAATGACTTTTCTAGCCTGAAGTCTAAAGTCTATCCTCCCAAATCAACATGACCAGATCTATCACAGCAATACCAAACTGTCCTGTCACTAACTTGTCTTAATTGGGGCTACTATTGCCCTGATAAACACCATGGCCAAAAGCAACATGGGGAGAACAGGTTGATTCCACTCACTGATCCATGTAACAGTTCATCAGCAATTGATGGCAGAAACTCATGTGGGGTAGAAATCTGGACGCAGGAGCTGACAAATAGGCTGTGGAGGTGAATTCTGCTACTTACATCTAGAACCCAGAACCATCAACCCAGTGATGGTACCGCCCACAAAGGGCTGGGCCTTGAGCTATTTTTTGCTAATTAAAATTCCTTACTGCCACATCTTATGGAGGCGTTTTCTCAGTCAAGGCTCCCTCCACTCCGACAACTCTAGGACATAAAACTGGCCAGTAAAGGCCACTTTTAAAGCTTCGGATGATGAAGTCTTGCTTTTCATTTCATTCACACGTGTGTATTTGGGTGTTTCCCATATGTCGGTTGTAGTTTTTGATCTCTGGTTGCTCATTCAGTTGTCATCACAATCCACAGGGTATATTTAATATTAGCACCATCTTATAAATGCGGAGTCAACCTCAAGTTGGAAAATTTGTCCAAGCTAGTCAAACAGCTACAGAGTGAAGGACACAGTGTCAGACAGACATCAGGGGTTCTTCCATTAAGCACTTAACTTCTGGGGCTCAAAGAAGTGGATTAGCTCTCCTTACCTAGGGTTTAGGCCACAGTTGGAGTCACCTTGAGAGTTAGCCTAGTTCCAGGTCATTCCTGAACATGTTCTCTTTCTCACCAACAAGTAATAAATGGGACAAAATAATCCTCTTTCCTTAGTCTTGTGCCACTTTTGATTATTCTGTTCTTAATTTCTTTTTAATTTAATTTTATGTGTGTGGAATTTTTCCTGCATGTATGTCTGTATACCACTTTCATGTCGCGTACCCACGGAGGCCAGAAAAGGTTGTTGGAGTTCCTTCAACTAGTGTTGCATACAATGTGAACTACCATGTGGGTGCTAGGAGTCAAACTTAGATCTAAAAGAACAGCCAGTCTTCCTAACTTCTGATCTCTATTCCATAATTTTATTATTTACTATTAGATGAATTGTCCTCATGTATTGTGCCTTCTAAGTCACATTTCAATAAAAGCAAGAGCCTTTATCCTCTCCTAGTTCATGTTTCTAGTCCTCTCCCCTGTAATTATTATTAACCCTATGCCTCCAAGACATAATCAACAACAACGACAAAAACAATGACCAAGGACTTGAGGTGTAGATAAGGGTAGAGGATCTTTCTGCTACATATGGGATCTAAGGCTTGATTCCTATCGCACACACACACATTGTTTGTGTGTATGTGTGTGTGTGTGAGAGAGAGAAAGACAGAGAGAAAGAGAGAGAGAGAGAGAGAGAGAGAGAGAGAGAGAGAGAGAGAGAGAGAGAGAGAGATTGGGAGTAAGAGAGAGAAAATATCTGACTTACAATCATGAAATGTTACTGGCAATGGAAAATTACTGACTATCAATTTATATCTTACTTGTCTAAGATCACACAATACAACTAAAGTCCTGGTCATAATATTAAAATGCATAACAAGGAACTATTTATTTTCCAAATAATATAAAACTTCTTAAAAATATTTCACATGACATTGCATATTCATGTAACATTGTTATTAAGCAATATATAATTTTCTGCATTGTATAATTATTGTTTGTATGTTGCATGTGCCGTTATCTTTTTTAAAAACAATACAAGAAAATGTAGATAAAATATTTACATAACTTGCCAAAGATATCTAGCTAAGTAGGATATAGGATCATAATTAAAATGCATGTGGTTTCAATAGCTTTTAAAGGTTAAACTGACTAAAATTCAATGTTTTCTAGAGTATAGTCACTTACACAAAATTGTAGTTGAAAAAAATCACTGCTGGTGTTTCATTTATAACGAAATACAGAGGACAAAGTCATTCCAGGTGCTAGCTAATGGTGTCATTATAAGAATAACAAGTTCATCTTGAGCAAAGGTATGGCAACTTGTACTATATCAGAAATGTTATTATATGTGGCAAGGCTAGCAATACTGTGAAACTTTAGAGACCAATGAGAGAGCATAACATCATACCATTAAAATATAATGATTTTTGTGTACATACTAGTGTGTATTGTATAACAATAGACAAGAAACAAGACAGTTTTAAAGAGAAGTTTAAAGTATATATTCACATAGGCAGAGGCTGCTTGTTTCTTTCCCAGATGCCAGGACTCCTGAAATAATCACACAGAAACTATATTATTTGCAATAACGTCTGGCCAATAGCTTAAGCGTATTGCTACCTCACTCATATATCTAGTATTAGCCCATTTCCATTATTTTATATTTTACCATGAGGCTCATGGCCTACCAGCAAGGTTCCACCTGGCAGCTAGCATATTTCCCCTCTTGTGGCCACATGGTGTCTTGCAACTCTGCCTTCTTTCTCCCAGCATTCAGTTTAGTTCTGCCCCCAAAGCCTAGCTCTACTCTTTCCACCACAGGCCAAGGCAGTTTCTTTATTCATTAACCAATAAAAGCAACACATAGACAGAAGGACCTCCCACACCAAATGCATATATTTCTTTGATAGTAACTTCATTAAACACTGGCATGTTAATTAATTTGTATTGCTGTGATAAAACACCATGACTAAGGCAATTCAGTAAAAAAAAAAAAGGTTTTGTGGGCTTATGGTACCTTGAGGAATGAGAGTTGATGGTGACAGAACAAAAATGTGACAACTAAACAGGAAGCTGACAGCTTATAAGTTTTTTTAACTTTTATTGATTCTTTGTGGATTTCACATCATGCATCCCAATCATACTTATCTCCTGTCCCCTCCAATCTGCCATCTACCCATTCAACCTTACTGAAAAACAGTTTAACATTCATTTTTATTTGCAAGTGTTCTCTAGCACTGCCTCAACTAGATCACCCAATATAGCCTGCAACTAGGAGCAGGGGTTAGGAACAGCTCTCCTACTCTAAGGTCCTCAGATCTGGGTCACCCCCATTCACCACGGCCAATTCTACTCTTTTGTCAGGTCGAGCTGCAGAGACCTCTCTCTTGATTCCTGTCAGGATCATATGAGGAGAAACGGTATCAGCTCCTCTTCTGTCGCTCCCTCAGGGCTGGCTCACCTCTGCATCCAACAGGGTCAGCTCTAGTGGGCTACCTAGATAGGGCACAAGACACGTTTTCCTGTGTGCTGTAGCTAGTGAGGGTGAGGGCTACTTCTCTCACCCTTGTGACCCAGAGGCCTGCTCCCTCACCTGCCATAGTTGGGAATGGGTGAGGGGGGACGGAATCTCTCTCTAACCTATGCCACCACATTGTGTGTATGTGTGTGGTGTGGTGTGGTGTGGTGTGTGTGTGTGGGGGGGTGTCAGTCTCCTGTCAAGGCCTCGAGGTTGGCTCACTTGCATTTCAGAATACAGTTTCAGTTCTTGTGTGCTGCTCAGGTGAAGGGTAATGCCATCTTTCTGGAGTGCAGGGCAGTGGTGGTGCATGCCTTTAATCCCAGCACTTGGGAGGCAGGAGCAGGCAGATCTTTGTGAGCTCAAGGCCGGCCTGCTCTACACTGTGAGTGCTAGGACAGCCAGAGCAACAAAGAGAAACCTTGTCTCAACTGCCTTTTTCGCCCCTCACCCCACACAAAAAAGACTTTACAGCTTATATCTTAAACTGAAAACTGAAAGCAGACAATGTAAACTTGAAATGGTACAAATGATTAATCTCTCAAAGCTCACCTAAAGTGACAGGTATCTTCCAGCAAGGACACATCTCTTGAATATCCCCAAATAGTAACACCTATGGGAGACCAAGCTTTAAAAGGCCTAGGGCTGTGGGGAACATAACATTCAAACCAAAAAAAAAAAAAAAAACAAAACAAAACAAAACAACAAAAAACAAAAAACGATGAATGAAAAATATTTGTATTTGTTCTTTTGTTTCAATATTTATGTTTTATCTATATATTTACATATACAATTCATTCATGAATTTGCCATTTGTCTTCTCTGTGCATTCTAATTGAGTACATATAAGTTTGACTCTGCCATAAGTACTTCAAATGCCTTATTCCTTTCAGTCATTTGGGATTTTAGATATGTAAGACTGAAGGCATAAGTCACAAACAATCCCACAGCAGTTTGGAATTATGATTAATAAGGTGGTATTTATTTAAAGGGGAAAAAACTTACAGATCACCATCCAGACAACAGCCCTCTGCGCAATCAGGAAGGAGTCTAGTCGCCTGAAGCGGAGCAGGAAGTAAGAGAAAGAAAGGAGGGAGACACTGCTTTTTAAAGAGAGAGACCATGACCCAATGGGCTGGTATCTCAGTGGCTATTGGCTGGAGGAGCGGAAGGACCTCCCGCAACATAAGACTAACTCTAAATCTAATTTTGAATTAATTAATGAATTTTTTATATTGTTTGAAGGGTGAAAAACTCAAAGTCTCGGTGAATCTAGTAAATTTATTAATATCGAGTCATATCCCCTGCCCTATTCACCTAATCTAATTATAAAAATAAGTACAGATAGCCATATATTCACACACATGCATCACTAATTATCTTCTCCATGATGATGTGTATCTTGAAATATTGCAGTGATGGAATATTTTTAAAGTTTAGCTGTAGTATATTGTGAGCTGCTAACAATTTAAGGCTCCTTTGATCTCTAGGAAAGTGCTTGCAATAAATGATATGTCTTTAATCAACTTTGCTTGACTACTAACACAAACTGTGTTTCACACTCACTTTATGTCCTAGATTTTCTCTATGCCTTCATTCTCTTGGTCTTTTTTTCTCCCTTCAGTTTCTTGAGACAGAGTTTCTCTGTGTAACAGCCCTACCTGTCTTGGAACTAGCTCTTATAGACCAGACTGACCTCGAACTCACAGAGATCCTCCTGCCTCTTCCTGTTGAGTGTTGGGATTAAAGGTGTGTGCCACCATTGCCTGGCCATTCTTTTGGTCTTAAATGTCATTTTCTATACTAAGATCTTTCTGTAGTAGAATGGGGTTTCTTGATGTTTATTTATTGGATACAAACTAAGACTATTTTCATTTATTTAGAATAAGATATATCACAATCAGTTTTTCTGTTCAAAAGTATTATTGTGATTTCACATGCTTGCCCCTTGCCTTTTCTTCACTAATTGGCTTCTATGATAATGAATCTTACTCCCCCATCAACTCATTATACATATCTCTATTCAACATTTACTTCCTTCTTAGCTGTGCAAAGATTTATTTTGCAGCAATACCTTCACCACCCCACATCCACGGAGCCTAACTATAGTGTTCTGAAGGGAATAAGTTTTTCATGCATGTCTGGTGTGTTGAAATGTTGTTCACAAATCATAAATTTTAGCACATTGTAATTATCTAGTGTCTTGAAGAATTAGTGTTGTAATATAGAAGTAGTAATTGTTTTGTATTAATTATAAAGCCTGTATCAGAATAGCAAAAGTCATAATTTCTCTGGCAAACTGAGACAGTATTAATAGTTAACTTCTCATATTTAAGTGTAGTACTTATTTTTTGTAGTATATAACCTTGCGTATGTTTTTATCTTCTTATTTCCACAAATTTTAATCATATCCATAAAAGAAAATAATTTTATTCCTCTAAATAACTAGGCTTAGAAGAATATTGGGACTTTTGGCATGCACATATTTTTAATTAAGCAATATATACTCTGTATATTCCTAATCCAATATAAAAATTAATGTGCATAGATGTATCATCCACACATAATATGTTAAACTCAATACATATTGAAATGAATGTATTGAATACTAAGTGTTAAGTCTTTTTATAAGAATTTCCAATTTGTTATCTCTCTTAATCACTCAGGGTATAGTCAATTTATTATACTATCACTATCATTTTTACTTTTTATTTTACTTTTGAGATTATAATTTTATTACATTATTTCTCTCATTCTTTTTCTTTCCCCAAACTCTCTCATGAAACCCTCCCTGCTTGCTTTCATGTTTCTGTCCATCTTCTATACTGTTATTGCATGCATATATGTATAATGTTGCATATATATTTCTAAGCATAACCCATTCAGTGAGTTTTATGCTACCTGTGTGTATCTTTTAGTGCTGAGAATTTGACAATGGACAACCAGTCAGTGTGCTCTTCCTTAGAGAAAATCACTTATCATATTAAGAATGAGGCAATATAAACTTGGCATTAGACAAGAGGCGTGGTCCAAAAATCTGTATGGTTTAGATCCTGGTCTGTGCCGCAAGAGCAAATATCCTCAGCTGCCTTGATACTTTCCCCCAAAACTATAACCTAAGTGGAAATCTTTTTAAAATATGGAAACAGTTGTGTCCTGTGGGTAAATGAATGAAATCTCCCCTAGGAAATAGTGAGAAGAACCAAGCTCGAGGCAGGGAGCAAACCTGTTAGTGTAAGTGAGTCTCAGTGGGATGTTAATGAAACAAGGTCCCAAGTCTGGGGCAAAAAGAAAAGGAGTTCTCTCAATAAAGTACTCTTAGTCACAATTTTGGTAATCAGGAACTGGAGTGTTGCATTAAAGCAAGTAAGTGCTTTCTTTCTTTCATGAAGAGAGAATCCAAAGATTCCTCAGGTAACATGGAAAATAAATGAGATCTTAAGTGTCCTGCCCTCTACTGTTGGAATCTTAAGAAAATGTGTGTAATGACAGAATTTCTCAATTTCATTTTACAGATGTTCAAATCGAATGTTCTTGAAAATGCCCTCTTTCTTGTCAGACTTAGCTAAACATGAGAAACTCTGAATGTTTGAACTGGTCACAGAGCATCTGGCTCTTATGACAGATTTTTTTTTAGTTGACATCCCCTGCCCAGCTCCCACAGATACACTTGGAACTGGATGTAGTGGTTCCATTAATAGATACGCAACAGTTATACACACACACACACACACACACACACACACACACACACACTTCTCTTTCTCTCTCTCTTCCTCTCCTTCCATTCATTGCTCTCCCTCACATCGCCTCTCCTGTTTATAGAAGTGTGCCATTTGATAAATTTTGCTGAGTACCAACTCTGGGTGGATGGGAGATATATCACCTGCTTTGTGATTCCTACTCTGCTAGTCCAAAAGCTCAGGTGTCCTCTTTTAAAACTGAGAATGAGCAAGTATGATTTAGGTTTGGAAAGCAGATTAGGTGGAATGTACAGCAAGCCATTGTGTGAATTACAGAATACATATTATATGAGGTGTTATTTCATCATATTTTATTAAAGCATGTGGCACTGACTTTCTATATCCAGATGTTTTTCTTTTATGTTTCTAAACTGTGTTGCTTTTTTTAAGCATGTTAGTTTTCACTTCCAAACAAAATTCACAGATTTGGGAGAGCACATCTCACTGTTTCTCTTTCTAATTAAGAAAGATACTTGGAGATAAAGAAAACCTATAATTCTGGGTATTTTTCCACAATAGCATGATGTTTAAAATAATTTAGTTATCAAAGAGGAAAATATAATTAGGGAAAGTCATGGTATTCCAGAATTGTTATGAGAACTATAGTTTCATTAACAAGGAGTAGATAAATCCTCTATGGACAGACATTTGGAAACAACATATTCTGTACAGTACTATTATAAACATGGAGGTACAGACATGTCTGTTGGATTTTACCTTTAGTTCTTTTAGATACACACAGAAGTAGAGTGCTGGATCATGTGTTGGTTCTACTTTTAAGTTCTGGTGTATTTGGAAATTAAAATATTATTTAACCTTAGAAAGAATATTCCAAAATGTAAGACTGTGTAAACCTGTGATCATTATGCTTAATGCAACAAGAGAGACAAAGTTAGGCAAATACTTTATAATTTCTTTCTTGTCTAAGACATTCAAAATAGTCAAATTCATTGAACCTAAAAATAGAATGGCAGTTCCAGGGATTGAAGGGAGTAGATAATGCAAAATTGTAGCTCAATAGCATAGATTTTCATCCGTTCATGATGGAAATTTTCTGGAAATCTGCTGTATTCCATGGCATCGATAAATAATGTTATTATCCTATACAGGTAAAATGTTATTAACATGATAAAAATTATGCCAAATGTTCTTAGGGAAATAAACATGCGCTAAAGGAAACTTTTGGAAGTACTATGCCTGTCTTTTATATCTAGTGTTGGTAGTACTTTAAGAAATGTATGCCTATGGTAAAACTCAACAAAATGTACTGAAAAATATAGTATTATATATATATATATATATATATATATATATATATATATATATATTTGACTTCAATAAATATGTTTTGTGCTAAATAAGTAAGAAATAGATGAAGTTCAAGGAAGAAGTGAGTGTGCAGTATACCTACTGAGAAGAATTCAGAATTTAGAGAGGTAGAATAAAAGTAGAACTGAAATCTCAGATACATGTTCTACTGTAAGGACAGACTGCGGTATGCAGTGCTACTTAAAACAGGTATAGGATAAGAATAAAGGCCCACTGAAGTTGCTGGAGATGAGTCGGAGAAAGCCATCCTCTTTTTCGGAAATCGTTACTGTTAGTCTCATTTTTGCGTAGTTCCTTTATTTTTCAAGGTATTAGTCAGTAGGAATAAGAGAACTAGAAGAGAGAAAATAAGAAGTGTTTTATAGTTCAAATGTAGTGAAAGATTTAATATGGTTATTTAACTTTGGGATTTTTTTTCTAGTATGTAAGCAATTCAATGAGATTCTATCTCTAGTCTTGTCTTGCCATCAGAAAAATGGGACCAGGAAGACAAATGCCATTCAAAGGTTTAAGAATGAGATTAAATTATTCTCAAAGTAGACACCCTGATGAACCAGAGCCAGTGGATTTTACTTGAAACAAATAACCACTACTTTGAGTTGAAGGTATGTTGTACCCAGGAAGAACTTACTCAATTCAACAACTTGTAGGCAAAAAAGTACAAACAGGGACAGATAGAACTAAGAGTTGCATAAGACCATACTGTCTTCTATATTCACCATATGGGGCCAAAATGCCCCAAAGGCTAAAGTAGATAGTGCCATTCAGTGGGACACAAAACAAAATAAAAAGGCATTAATGTGAGAAAAGGACTTGTAGGAAAACAAGGGCTGAAGTGGACAGAAGTGTATAGGAGACAATAGGAGAGGGCGAGTGTCATCAGAAGGCAACTATGTGAATTTTATACATATATATTTATATGTATAAATTTGTACCTATCAAAGAATAAATTCAATTACTTTTTAAAAAATTGATGAATGCATTCTTTCTATTTTTCTTTCTTTTGCTCTCTCTTCTCTCTCTACCTCTATCTCTCTATGTGTAAGTGTGTGTGTGTATGTGTGTCTGTGGTGTTATTTATTTACATGTTTCTGTGGGTGTGCATATGTGTGGTGAGAAGCCAAAAACTGATGTCTCTTGGTTACTTACCAATGTACATTTAGAGACAGGGTCCCTAACTGAACCTAAAGTTCAAAAAATTGATGAAGCTTGCTGTCTAGTGAACTCTGGGAACCTGTCTGCCTCCATTATCCTTCCCAATGCTCAGTCTCCAGATGGTCTTTCATGCTGAGCTTTTGAGCTTTTCCACATGGGTGCTGAGGTCTGAATGAGGTCCTCACCTTTACACATCTAGCAACTTACAACAGAACTCCTATAACATGTGCACATATGCACACACACACACACACACACACACACACACACACACACACACCAGTTCCATAACCTCTCTTCTATTATAAGAAGAAAATGGAGAGGAATGAAGCAAAGTAGGAACTGTTCTTCAGAATGAGATATGACTGAATCCCATCTATGCCCTAAAAGAAGAATGAAGATAAGAATGAGAGGATTTCATTTTCCTCTTCATGATTAATAAATTTTATTTATGAGATTAGGGAAGCATGATTCTTAAGTAAGGAAATACGAATGACCTTGAGACCAGGTATATTATTACTCAGATACGCAGATAGTCTGAATTTAATTTTTATTAATGTAGATAATAGCTTACATGAGCCTTATGGCGACATTACTAGCACTCTAAAATTTAATTAGATTTTTAGAGCTTCCGCTAATGTCTTTTGTAGGCTTATACAATCTAGGGCAGCAAGCTTCGTTTTATTTTCATTATGGTTTGAAATAAGAATGAATGAGATGTTTTGTATATTGAAAATGGTTTTGATCAGGGTGTCTTTCAGAAAACAGGATTGAAATCATTTTATGTGAGACTTCTTATATATTATTATCTGTCTTACTTGCATGTATTAACTAACGTTGAGGACATGTTTGCATATTTCTACATTTATTAAGGTTAATATGTTAATAATTGTTCATCTCTTTTTAGATCAGCACATTAAGTTGCTAGCTATTTTATGAATTTTCAAGCATTTATCTCTTTTCCACACAGCCAAAATCAAAACCTGGGGATAGGAATCAAATCTCTATTTTACAAAGAGCATATTTACAAAAAGGAGGGAATCTATTGATTTATAGTGACATTTTATTTTCATTATTTTCATTATCCACTCTCTCCCATATAAGTAGCCTCCATAAAAATATATCCATAGTTATAAGGCATTTACACGATTTAGGGTAACATGCACTTTCTAGCTATAACTTGAAGATCAGCACTATATAGAAAGGGGACAAAATGGAATTAGAACCCAAACTGTCTGTCTAGAGCCTATGGCAGTTTAACCTAGTGGAGTTATTTTTCTTATCCTGCCCCTAACCGAGGCTTTACTTTTCTCTGCTGCACATGTAAGTCAACCAAGGCAAGCACAGTTTCAGCGGTCCATTTGAGTGCAAGCAATATATGAAGTTAATTATTACAGGGGCACAAATGTGGTTCCTGGCTTGTGCATCATCGTGTGAATTTAGCCAGTCTGTATGCATCCGCCTTCAACAGCCAAAGCTCTGTCCTTATGTGCCTTTCAGTGGGTTTAGACAGGGGTTCTCTCTGGGAATGGACCTAGTCTCGCAATATCAGTGTCCATTGTTCTTCGCCTGTGACTGCAGTGCCTGTTTGTTATTCCTTTCCCTAGTTTGTATCATTAAAGAGGAGCATGGGCCAAGTTCCTGATATATAAGTTCATCTGCAGTTTTAGTCTTTCATTAAATTGGCATTTATCTTTAATTATAGGTTACACTCCCGTTAAAATCAATTATTTCTATTCATGCCCTTTGCTGGAGTTTTGAAGGAAAGGCACCAGGTAAAGAAACAATTCTTAGTCAAAAGCCTAATTTCTTCATAGTGTTGTAAAAATGAGATGGTAAACAAGTATAAAACATTATCAAGCTTCTTTGTCAAAAAAAAATCATGTGTTCACATGTGTTTGAATTGTCAGTGACTCAAATTAGATTCTCTTGATCCATGTGTCTGTTTTATGCTAGTACCAAATGTTTTTTTTGTTTGTTTGTTTCTATAGCTCTATAATAGACTTTAAAGTCAGGGATGGTGATATTTCAGAAGTTCCTTTATTATACAGGATTATTTTGGCTATCCTGAGTTTATTGTTTTTGCATATAAAGTTGAGTATTCTTCTTTTGAGGTCTGTGAAGACTTGTTTTAGGACTTTGAGGAGGACTAAACTAATTTTCATCATAGGGGCTTCATTCAGTAGTTGTTGGAAGCAGATGCAGAGATCTACAGCTAAGCACTGGACCAAGCTCCTGTAGTCCAGTGGAGGAGAGGAATAAGGGATTATATCACCAAGGGGATTTTAAATCAAGATTGGGGAAAACCACAGAGTCAGCTGACCTGAACTGGTAGGAGCTTTCATTAACTCTGGACTGGAAAGTAGAGAGCCTACATGGGACCAAACTAGGTCCTCTGAATGTGGGTGACAGTTGCATGGCTTGGTCTTTTTGTGGGGTCCCTGAAAGTGGGACCAGGATTTATCCTTCATTCATGAACTGGCTTTTTGGAGCCCAATTCCCTATGGTGGGATACAATGCTAAGCCTTGATATACAGGGAAGGAGCTTGGTTATGCTTCAACTTCATATCCCAGGTTTAGTTGACTCCATATTGGAGATCTTACACTCTCTGAAGAGTGGATCTGGGGGGAGGATATGGGTGGTAGGAAAAGGGGAGGGAGAGAGGAAAAATAAAAAAAAAATTATCAAGCAAGGAAACAGGTATACCAGCCTTGCTACACAGCTATGACCTCACAGAAACCTATTACCTTTTCAAGAAGTTCTGAAAACTTATTATTTTGTGTTGCTATACAGGTCTTGATCACTGAAGATATTCACAACTGTTCATTATGATAGATTTCTAATTATTTTCCTGATTAGGTCTTTGCAATTATTCCTAATGCTCATTTGAGTGAATAAAATGATATAAACCAAGGCGGGTGTTAACAGATTGTACAATTTGATGTGTTTTGAAATGAAATGGTAATGATAAATGACAGTGACCTAATTTCTGGAACAATCTTCTTGCATCAAATAATCTACTAGTTTATAATTATATGATTAAGTCAACAAGAAAAATAGAAGCCAATCAAGTCAGAATCCTGGATAATAGAATAAAAAGAATCTGTAACTTTTCAATTTAATTTGTTACCTACAGTGAACTTTCATGTGATTTCCAAACATAAACACTCATTAAAATTATTTTTAGGAGAAAGATGTTCATTCATTTGCCACTAAGCTTTAACAGATAAGAAAAAGAAATACCACAAGTAAAGATAGATTTCTGCTATTAGCAGATAGTATGTGCGAAGCTTGCCACATGTATGCAGGGTCTTCTAAAAAAGCATCGCTACAGTCCTAGCTGTTTTGATTTAATAAGGGCAAGGAGGAAGGGATGCTTCATTTTAGAATACAGCTCACAAAGGGATGCCGACCATGAGGACAGGGAAGATGTGGTGGATATGTGAGGTGTTCACAATTTCACCTCAGTCAGGAAGCAGAGATAAAGAAAAAAACAGAAATGCTCAAGTGGTTTCCTCCTAGTTTCTCTTTTTATTCTGCTGGGAACTCCAGCTCCTGAGGTGGTGCTATCTACACAAAGAATGGGTCTCTGGGCCTAGGTTAAAGCTCTTAGGAAACACCCACATAAACACTCCAAGAGGGTTGTTTTCATGGTGTCTTTAAATCTAGTCCATCTGACAATGAAAACTATCTAGAAGAAATAAGTGAAAGAGTGAGACAGTTTTCAATTTCAACACGAGATCACTGAAGTTCACGTGCAACCACTTAGCATTCTATAAAAAAATGTGCTTTTATCTCTATCTCCATCCATCACCAGATGAAGGTTCTATGATGATATGCAAGATATTCGTCAGTATTGCTATAGGATAGGGTCATTTCAGGTTGACCTCCCAAGGTCCCAATGAGGAGCAGAAGGAGGGAGAACAAGAGCAAAGAAGTCGGGACCACGAGGGGTGCACCCACCCACTGAGACAGTGGAGCTGATCTTTTGGGAGCTCACCAAGGCCAGCTGGATTGTGACTGAAAAAGCATGGGATAAAACTGGACTCTCTGAACATGGCGAACAATGAGAGCTGATGAGACGCCAAGGACAATGGCAAGGGGTTTTGATCCTACGTAATGTGCTGGCTTTGTGGGAGCCTAGCCAGTTTGGATGTTCACCTTCCTAGATATGGACGGAGAGGGGAGGACCTAGGACTTACCACAGGGCAGGGAACCCTGACTGCTCTTTGGACTGGAGAGGGAGGGGGAAAGGAGTAGGGGGAGGGGAAGAAGGGTGGGAGGAGAAGGAGGGAAATGGGAGGCTGGGAGGAGGTGGAAACTTGTTTTTTTTTCTCATTTTCTCAATAAAAAAAAGATTTAAAAAATGTGCTTTTAATTAAATGAAGAAAAGAAATCTAAGAGGTGGGTGTGGGTCCTTGAAGCTTTTGAATCTTGTTGTTTATAATTGTTTCCAGCAGATTTCAAACAAAATTTTATTCATAATACAGAAAATAGATATATCTAGCTTAATAATTGGCATTACAAATTGCTTATGCCTTAGGATGAATTGACTGAAAACCAATAAATGACAGGAAACTATATTAGCAAATATCTAAGTAAATATTAGAGGATAACAATCTACTAGTTTAAAGATATGGAAAGCAAACTTTCAAGGTTGGGGTAAATATTAAAAATGTTGAAATACTTTCTGTGATATGTATGTGTGGTGTATATGTTGAGAATTCCTGGGGGTGTAGGTGTTATCGGCCCAATTGTCTTGAAGATCTTCATTTTCTTGCTGTCCAGTGCAAAGATTATGTCCATGATTCAAGGAAAGTGTTTCTTAATCAAAATTCTACATGTCTAGCTCTTTTCACCATTCATGAATATAACTTTTACCTTGCAACCACTTCATATGAGTTCAATATCCAGTAAATATTTTATGACTGAATGGCTGAATACCTGAAGGGCTGAACATTTTTGTAAAATAACTTTGGTTGTTTGTAGCCTGCAGTGAGTTTAAAACACTGCTGTTAGATTCAAGATGTGGTTAGTAGTTGAGTAATTAAGATACAGTGGAACTTTCAAAAGTAGCGGAAGCAAACAGCCAAGTGTTTCTTCTTTAAAACAATATTAAAATGACTGAAATTTGGGCATGTTTCACCTATCGGTGGAATTTGAGAAAAAAAATGGTAGTAAATATGGCGTGAAAACAGCTCATTATTGCTGGATTGCTCAGGAGAGGAAATGTGTGAGACTCCTCTGCAGGAAGGACTGGACTTCTGAGTGCTTCCTGGAACAGACTATAGCAGAATGCAGCAAGGACTGTGGCAGACACATATGCAGGAAACGACAGGCAAATTTAATATCAGTGAGGAAGGATCCTCAACCCGTGTTTGGCTTTATAATAACCATTACTCTTCATTTGAGGTTATCGATTGTTCTAACAGCTGGAACAACAAGTGTAATGAACTGTTACAATCACTCTGGGTGAATGTCAGCCCTCCAGATGATCATTACCCTGAGTGGACAGTATAAATGGTTCAACCATTAGCAACAAAGCACAAAGGAGAGAGGCACTAAGGGAAGAAAAGCTTTTGTTTATGCATTGGGTTTTTTTTTTCTTTCATAGAAGGCATCTTTGTTTCTATACTTTATTTCTATCACCAGAATTATTTCAGCAGTCTCTTTCAACTGCTCTGACAGTGTGACATGTGAGGGAGGACACTTTCCACTCTTTCTCTGCTTCAGAATTGATGAGGGAAAAAAAAAACACCCCAAGAAACCATGGAAAATCAAATAAATTGTTCAACGCATTGTTTAGCCAGGTGTCTGTGTTTATTGTGTCTTCAGGGGGTTCTTGTAAGGCATTTGAGAAAGGGATTTCATTACTGTATTGTACTTGAGTGAGAAGAAACAACTTTTGTAAAAAGGCTGATAGTACAAAGGTTAATTGAGCTAACTATTAAATTAAGAGTCATTTAGCTTTAGGAATGGAGACAGCTCAGCTGTTAAGAGATAATGAAGCAGTTATTCATCATTGCTGTTCTTGCAGAGAACCTGAGTTTGTTTCTCAGCACCCACGTGGTAGCTTACAATCATCCTGACCTCTAGTTCCAAGGAATGGGCATCCTCTTCTGGCCTCTACATACATGTAGGCAAAACGCTCAAATACAAACATAAAAATAATAAACAAATACATTTAAAGATTCATCTTTTTTTGGTTTCCATATACCAATAGTTATACAGCTGAATGCCTTTATTTACAAATGCCATATTCTGCTTATCTTTTCAGCTTTGTGTGGATAGTTCAATACCTTTAGAATATCGTGAATAACTCTGTTATCACCATGACATGCTACTGGCTTTCTATTGTTTAGTTCTAATATATTGCTTAATACATCTTTTGAGTATTTGTTTTGAACTAATTAATGGAGTTAGTTATTTATATGGAGAACATTTGTAAATTCTCAAAATATCATGAAGTAAATATTTCACTGTACTATCTTACAGAGTGGGAAGCTTATTCACAGGTGTCCCAGTTAGGGTTTTTATTTCTGTGAAGAGACACCATGACCACAATAGCTCTTATAAATGAAAAACATTTAATTGAGGAAGTTCGCTTATAGCTTCAGGAGCTTGCTCCATTATCATCATGGTGAAGAGCAAGATATGGCACTGTGAAGGCACAAGGTGCTGGAGTAGTAGCTGAGAGTCAGACATCTTGCAAGCAATAGGAACTTGATGAAACACTTTGTAGTATCCTGAGCATAGGAAACCTCAAAACCCACAGCCACGGTGACATACTTCTGGTGTGAGAAATCCCTCTGTGTATGTGTTGCTTTTATTGGTTAATGAATAAAGCTGTTTCTTCCAGTGGCTTAGCAGAAAATAACAAGGCAGGAATTCAAAGCAGATAGAGGAGGAAAGAAGGCAGAGTCATGGAGATGTCATGTAGTTGCCAGAGGAAAAAGATACCTGTGTGCTGGTACTGGTAAACAAGAACCTCATGGTAAAATATAAAATAATAGAAAGGGGTTAATTTAAGATAGAAGAGCTAGCTAACAACATGTCTAAGTGATTGGCATTCAATAATTCATGTTAGAATTGAAATTTTTGTTAATAAGACATAAATTATTTTTATGTCTATAATAGGTCTAAAGATATTAATCAGATATTTTTATCTATTCCTCCTAGATAGGTTTTAATGATTAGTTAAGGATAGAAATACTTGATAAAATATGCTATTTGTTATTAACATCTTCTGGAATGGAATTCTTTTCCAGCTAGTCAGTGCCCATACATGCTTATGATTTCTTTTCATTAATGTCAGAGAAGTCAAATCGTTGTCTTGTTTTATTAAGATTATTTTACATGGGTAGAGTGTATTCTTAGCTTTCTTTTAAATGGGTTTAATGTTAGGATAAAAATGCAAGTGAAGTATCAGCAACGACAATAAATTTTTAGCTTGGTGACTGTAATGCAGAATATAGACTCTTCTTCAGTGTTACCAAACACAACCTTTCCTGATAGTGCCTTAATTATTTCTACATATGCATTTGGCTATATGATTCTTTCTTTCTATGTGGTATCTGTAATGTCATACTCTTTTATTACATTGTATTATATATTATATTATATATGTATTATATATGTATCATATATTGTATGTGTATTGTATTTTATATATATATGAATCTAGCATTGTCTCTTAGCTCAAACAAATAAGTGTCAGTAGCAAATTTTCCCTATACATTTAAAATCTGATAAGCGGATGCCATGTAATTTTTAAAATTGCATATATTTACCATTTGAGGCAAGTAACTTGCATTCTCAGTAGATTCCTAAGGGACACTGATATTAATGTGATGTTTACATTTCCCTTAGAATGGTTAAAGATGAGGATTGGTCTTTGAAAAACTTGAATGAATTATGCTTTTTAATATTTTTCCCACACTCTAACTTAATGATTTGAATTAGTTTTTATAAGAGACATTGACTTTTAATTCCAGATTATAACACATGCCACAGAGTCCCTGAGCACAGGACTTAAAGACAGGAAAAGTGGAAAAAATAAAGAATAAAAGGAAGTATGGTCATCCCTACCTTCCATGGTATATGAACCACTTTATTCCTTTGGCAAGGCTTTTTCAAAGCAAAAGGGATTATAAACCTGTTACTCTAAGATGGATCATGTCAAATGATGACATTTGCTTGGTGCTTAACTCTTCTGCTGACCAGATGAATCAGCCTGTGTTCAGTGGTCCTTGCATTCCATCACTGTGCTGGTGATTAGGTGATAAAGAGAGAGAGAGAAGAGAGTTCCTTCCAAAGATGCTCCTCAAAACAGCTCGAAGCTCTGAAGTGTATTGAAGTCTTCTAGTAAACCACTCTAGTTACTGCAAAGCCAACTGGGTTCCTTTCCTTTCAGGCTATATAATCCACACAATTGAGTTTCTGGGGAAATCAATGACTGACTATAAAGAAATGATTTGATTTCTCTGAGTTTCCATCAGTTTCTGAAGCAAGCCTAGCAAATACATTGTTGTTAGCCCTCTTCTCACCCCGAAGTCATGGAAATCATGGCTACATACAACATTGGTCTGATCGTCTATACCAAGTTACTGCTTCATAATCCCTCAGTAGTACCCAGGAGGAGTGTTGTGTGCTGTCAGAGATTATGAATGAGCTGCAACCATTAAGTCCATGTCTCTCTAGGTTGCCTTATGGTTACATTTGTGTTGAAGTGGAGGTACACTTGTATATCCTTTTTTAAAAAAAATATATCAGTTGAACAATAGATTTCTTCTGGATTATCTTTTGTGTATATATCCACAGAAGCACTTAAGATGTACTTTAGTGGCATCCCCAGTTCATTAGTAACTCTGAAAACCCTTGTATTTCAAGTCTTTTAATTACCTTTGTTGATAAAGTAATTTTCTGACATGTTTTACCTGCTTCTATTTTGAACATCTCCTGTCAAGACAGGAGAGATGCATGTGCATGTTATGCAGCTTTCACACATTTGTTTCATGTTTAATTCCTAGTTCCATGAAAGCTCAACACCAGTAGGAGATTCTGGAGTGTGGCCATGACTGAAATCTCTCATAGGTTCACATATCAAGAAGGCAGAGAGAGATATTGGGTCTTCCCTTAATATTTCTTCTCTGATGTTCAAGACTCTTATATCCTGTTTTGTTTTTTATGTTATTGAAAAGTAGAGAGATGAGCATAATGATTTTTCTTAACGCAGATAAGAAAACAATATATGGTAATTCTAACTAGACTGATTTAACTATAAGAAAATAGTGTCCTTCCTAATACCTTAAAGGAAAACTTTTCCTACAGGTGAGACAGTTACAAATGTTGGGCATTTTACTATATATTTCTCCAATTAAGTATTGTGTATGAAGTCCCTAATGAGTAGTCTTTGGAAATGCAGCAGTATATGAAAGGAAAAGAGGTGTTCTTGCTGCTTCCTGTTCAAGAGACATAGGGACTTTAATCTGAGAACCCTGTTTCCTAATGGCTCCAACTGGGGAAATACTTTGTCTGGCCTGGTAAATCCATGTTGTATAGGGTGATGAGTTGAATTTATATATGCATCTTATGAAAGGCTAATAATCCACTATAGTCACATTCACAGGAGACCTAACAGGCTAGATTAAAACAATCATTATGAACAACATATTTACCATATGCTTTATAAATTCCGATGTTGATTTCCTTTCCTATGTTCTCTATTAGGAAATGACCAGTCCCTTTTTCTTTTACAAAGTATATATATATATATATATATGTGTGTGTGTGTGTGTGTGTGTGTGTGTGTGTGTGTGTGTGTGTGTGCTATAAAAATAATAGTAAAAGCAAAAACTATCATAAGTTGTATATTACACTATTATCAGTTAACTATTAAGAATTTGCCTGGCTCACCTCAGTTAATTTTCTTTTCAAATAGTGGGGGCTTAGGTTTTACTGTCCAGGTTCTGTAGACTTAGAGCACAAAATTTAGGCAAGGTCAGATAGCAGGTAATATGTCCCAGAACTTCAACCCAGGTGGACTGATTTAAGAGCCTGAGCTCTTAACCACTGTATTACACTGTATTATACTGAATCGCTGACAGATATTCAGTGTAATATCTCTCTCTCTCTCTCTCTCTCTCTCTCTCTCTCTCTCTCTCTCTCTCTCTCTCTCTCTCTCTCTCTCTCAATACAGGCTTTCTTTCTCTGTGCCTCTGTGTAGGTTTGGCTGTCCTCATTCTGTAGACCAGACTGGCTTCAAATTTATAAACATCTATCTCTGCATCCTGGGTGATTCACTGTAATCTCTTTATCAGTGAGAACTGAAGCTCAGGGTATTAGACTTGCAACAACATACTGCATTATAGAGAATAAAGACAAAAGACTAAATTGTATATCTCCACTTTGAAATAATTTATGTAGTAGGTCCGTTTGTGATAATATTCACTCTATGTCATCTTCTCTCCTGATTTTTTCCATAATTGCTAATCTGTTTTGCCATTACATATACTTTGTAGTATGCCCATTTTATTCTTTAGCAAATGAAGACACTCTAAAACTGAGTTCTTTGCCATCACATAGCTGCAATGTTAAGGAGGTAGGAGTCTAACTCAGCCAGTATATAGGCAGACTTTGTTGGCTAACTCTGTGATTCCCAAAGCAAGCACCTTTCTTTTCCAGCTCCAGGGCATTCTCAAAATAGCTTACACATATATTGTTAGATTCTAGAGAGTAGAGTCCAGGCCTGCTGCAGAAGACCATAGCATACAAAAGTCAGCCTCTGGGGCTAAGGAGACCACCCATTTGGTAAAGTGCTCACAGAAGCAGGAAGACATGAGTTTGGATTGCCAACACATAAGGATCTCCAGAACTTAATGGTCAGCCAATCTGTCAGAATTGGTGAGCTCCAGATTTAGTAAAAAAACACATCCAGATTGTATGCTTCACTCTCTCTCTCTCTCTCTCTCTCTCTCTCTCTCTCTCTCTCTCTCTCTCTCTCTGTGTGTGTGTGTGTGTATGTATGTGTAGTGGAGATCAATTAAGAAGGACTATGCCAACTTCTGGCTTCCATTGCCCTCCCATGCATACTCATACAAACATGTACACAAATATATACATAATAAAATGAGGAAGAGAATAATGATGATGAACATTCCTTACTAGAAATGATTATTTTCTGCAGAATGCCCCAGTATTCTAACTACTATATCATATCTCCGTGTCTCAAAGAGTTATACAGCACACTAGACCCACCTCACCAAACTCTCAAAGAAGTGGAGTTGCCTCCAGTTAACATGCTTGGTTTAATGTGTCTTTTTTCATGACTGCAGGTTTGGTCTGGAATATAATTTGGTAAGCACCTCATAGTATAGAAACTCACACCATGCTCCGCAAAAAGCCTGTGGGGGCTCATCAGTTAGCAGAATGGAAGCACAAATTGGTATGCTTAGACTTAGGGTGAAAGAATGGCAAGCCAGTTGGAGAAGATGATAAAAGTGTCACCATGATGATTAGTGATGATTTGGGCTTTAGTTCAGAAAAGGAGTCACATTTTATTCAAAAAACATGTTATTTTAGAAAGGAAGAAATGTGATGGTTCAGGCATTTTCTCTTCATTAAAACAAACCTATTTTGTAGATTTAGTATGCCTTTTATCTGTAGTGCAGCTCAATTACAGTCTGGGCAGTACGTTTGTACAAAAATAAAAAGAGGGATAAAAATATTTTTATAGCTACATTGTAAATTTCTCAGAAGAGTTTCTAAGTGCAATTATCTGTGAGTTTCATCCAAAAAAATCTTCAACGGTGTAGTACTTGCATTTGGTTTCTTGCTAATCAGAACTGGGCCCATACCCAGGCTGTATGTTACCTAAAGACATAGGAACACATATTTCAAGAAACAGAGAAATTTTTATGCAAGTCGTATCCTGGTTTTATATGACTCACAATCATCCTGCATATGATCCTACTCCCTTTTGGTGTTATGTTTAGTGCATATGTTGATCATATTTATTGTATGTGCTTTTGTTGTTGTGAACATAAAGAAATATTATGTAGTCTCTCTTCACAACATGGGTGAGACAGAATTAATAAATCTCTCACAAATAATATCCTTTGAATCTTTAGATTGATGACAATAATTATAGAAGATCAAAGACTGCCATATTTATGTCATCTAGAAACATATATAAAAGGATAGAATTATGTGGCTAGAGCGATAATAGTAGATGTGGAAATCAATGTCACTGAACAAAGAGTATTGTACAGTGACAAACCAGAACAGGGCTTTGATTGATATGTCGGTAAGCCAAAATGAAGCCTTGTACAAGGGATTATAAATTCTGATTTCATCACGGACATTCTATGTAACTTTGGAAATACTATTTTACTTGACTGATCTTTCATTTTTAACATGAATATGATTGAGTTATTGTGATTTTCAAATTTCTATTTATAATTTGTTAGTATTACTAGTATAGCCTCCCTTGAACTTAAAAATCTATGTACAAAATGGTATTACTTTCTTTACCATTGAGACAAAATAACCAAAACCAATATAGCAGAAGCAGCATCAGATAAGACAATATTATTTTGACTTTTAATCTTAGAAGATTGGGTGATGTGGGAGGTGAGGTATGCTGTGAATATGCTTTATTGCCGGTGGTTAATAAAGAAGCTGCTTTCAGCCAATGGCTAAACAGAGCAAAGCCAGGATGAAAAAGACATATAGAGCGAGTAGGCGTAGTCAAAGAGAAGTCATGTAGCTTCCACAGAGAAAGACAAGAGCTGGAATTTTGCTTGGTAAGCAACAGCCACATGATGATACATAGACTGATGAAAATGGGTTAATTTAAGATGTAAGCACTAACTAAAAATACCCTTAAGCTATTGGCCAAATTGTACTGCAATTAATACAGATTTCTGTGTGGTTATTTGGGAGTCTGGGCAGCCAGGAAACAAACAAGCAACCTCCAACAAGAGGTTGTAGCTCATCGAGGTAGAGAAAACATGGCAGGGTCCAAGGACATGGATATGTATGATGGGACTCCTAATTAATGACAGATAGGAAGTCAGAATTCTCGAGTAGGCAGAGGTTTAGCCTTCACAGCCCTGCCCTATCGGTGTGTTACTGCCAGCAGGTCTTCATAGAGATCGCTATCTCACAAAACTCCAAAGCAGCACTATCAACTAGGGAGCAAGTACTCAAGTCCCTGAGCCTGTGGAGGACATTTTACACTTAACTTCTTCACCAACTGCGTTGAATCTGTATATTTATCTATAGTGCACCATGCTCCAGGTTCCCTGACATGTGTGCTTCACTATCTTGCTGTCCAATAGAAATACCTTACTAGCCTCAAAAGCATTTTAAAATGTTATTAACAACTGCAGACAAAATAATAAAGGTGAGATTGTTTTCAATAGTCTATGTATTCCAGTTTAGGGTCAATGCAGTATCATTTTTGATATGAAACCTATATAAAAATGACTTATCTCCTAAACACGTGAAATCCTACTCTTTGGAATACATGAAAGGACTTGGAAATCATGTTAAGTGCAACAAGTCAGGTATAAAAATATGAGTGCTGCATGAACTCACTTGTGTGGAACTAGGAGCTACCTAAGTTAAGAAGACAGGTTGATGCAGAGAGGGCCATCTGTGAGTCCTCTCTATTTGACTTAAACAGGAGTAAGAAAGTCTGTTCTGCTGTCTGCTTCACAGTAGATGTGACAGGATCAAAATGTCAAACGAAACAATTCACAAGTTTTCAACATAAATCTTAAATATTGGAAGAAGTGCTTAACCTTATTTAAACTGTAGAGTCTTAATTAAGCATTACATAACGAATATCACATAGGACCCCAAAAGGAAGAGAAAACTTTATGTTTTACCTACCAGTTTATAACTTTACTTTTAAATAAATTATTAATTAAATACTAATATACATGTTATGTGTATAATATATATACATACATACATATTTGCGTGTGTGTGTGAATTAAACCAGCCATGATTTTTATTCTTATAGCAAACCTCATAATTAATAGTCACATCATTTTCTGAGAATTACTTTCTTTTAGAGTTATTCCCTCGTCTATGCTCTTATGCAATAAAAATTGCTAGACAGATGTGTCGCTTTAATTTTAGATGATGATGATGAAGCTTGTCATGCCTGGATACAGATGTCAAAAGGTAGAAGGCAGAAATGTAACTGGAAAGATGACATGCTGACATTTTTCCCTTTGGGAGGAAAAAAAGCCACTTTCCTTTAAGGCTACTGATGAAACTTAAGTAAGAGTACATTTTTCAAATAAAAGTGTATCATAAAATTTAAACTTATAATTCAGCTCTCTGGGGCCTCAAGTAAAAAGAGAGCCTCTGTTAAATGAACACAGACCATCTTTTAGTTATTGGGTTAAATTTAGCATAAATAAGATCTTATGTATATCATATTGCTAGATTGAGGTCTGGTGCTGTAGCTCAGTGGTACTATTTGTTGAGCAGGGTGCAAAACCCTGGGTTTAATTCTCGGAATCACTGAAGAAAAGAATACCATGTTCCTTATAAGATGTCTTTAAAATAGAAATTCATCTACTTTCATTTTACTCTGTGTGTCTGATACTAAAGCATGATTGAGATTCCATGCACTGTCTTTATCTGTGAAGGACTTCCTGGAATTTTCATTTTTCATCCAATCTTCTTTGAAAAACTGTTGCTACCTCCACCTGTAGGCAGCAGTTTTGTACTTACAGTTTTGTTACACTATCTGATTTCGACATATACTTTACTATAAGTTACTTAGTCAAAACCATATATGGCTTTATTCATATTTTTCTCTGTAAACACTGTATCATTGACCAGCATCCTAGATCAGCCAAAAAGCTGAAACTTGGTTTGTCAGTTCAGTATAATTAATTGTCATATGCACAATTAAAAATGTAACTCTAATTTTAAAAGAAATACCTTATCATGTTACTAGTGTTGAAAACTAAGCTTAACAAACTAGCTCATCCTTATACCTTTATTTTTGTTTCCAAAAGGTGAACTGTGTTTGAAGCTTGGAGAGTGTTTATCTTTCACTACTTAGCAAACACATGATCTTGTCAAATAAAAATAATTGGAATTCAATAATTGAGTAATTGAATAATCATAAATGATCCTAATGTAATGTATCATGATCTTCATTTTATTTTTTTCTACCCGAAAGATTAACCATTCATGAAACACAGTTACCACTTTTCACAGATGACCACATGAAATACTTTCGTGCTCCTGAAATAGATCTACAATTAAGAAAGTTGTCTCCTGTTAGCAGAAATGTGAAGGAGCTATAGTAAAGAGCAAAAGTTAAGGGAATGCACTGCACTATGTTTTCTTTAGTTTTATTAACTTCAAACATTTTATTAAACAAAAGGGATTTTGTAACTAAGCCTTTTAATCTCTCTCTCTCTCTCTCTCTCTCTCTCTCTCTCTCTGTGTGTGTGTGTGTGTGTGTGTGTGTGTGTGTGTGTGTGTCTGTCTGTCTGTCTGTCTGTCTCTCCATGGTTTATTTATCCGTACTTTTTTCTTCCTCCAAATATTTATAACATGTAAACAGCAATCTTTGACAAATATGAACCGTAAATGAAGTCAACATAGAAATGGAGCAGTCAACAAAGTAAATTAGCATATAAGCTCTTATTTTTAAGGTATTTATGCTAATAACACATGTTGTGCATTTGGGTAAATAAAAAAGTTTAGAAGGTAATAGTACAGCTAGTAGCAGTGACTTGATTCCTTTGTTTTTATTGTGGTCTCTGCCTCATTTTGGATTCTGACTTGGTAGGTAAGAATGAGTTTCATTGGAGACCTAGTACCAATTGATACCGCCAGTGCTTCCAGTTCTCTTATCATAGCTCTTAGCAGAAAGCTACCCCCCCCAAATAATACAGAATACTTTAGTTTCTCATAGATTATAATCAAATAAGAAAAATAAAGTCTAAATGTTAGTGGCATCTTAACACATATGTTAAGTGCCTCAGGGGATAAAAATTGTGTAAATACATAGAGAACCTATGTCTTATTTTTAATAATCTGCACAAATAATTTCTGTGCTTTCTCCTGTGATTTCGACTCGGAGGTCATTGGGAAACCATGGGACAGCCTTTAAATTCTCTGCTTGGTTCATTTCCAAGTTTGGTTTGTGAGATATTCAGCCAGCTGAAACATTTCACCCATCTATGTGCTCCAAGCAGTTCATTATGTGTGAATTATGCCAAGCGTCTTATTCCATGAGAGGAAATCATTCAATATATAGGCCCTTTTCTTCTTGGTCAGTTGGCAAAAACGAGAATTCAGTTCTATCTTTAACCAATTATCTATAACTGGTACTGTGGGAAATTGTGGCATTATGAACTAGTGATTTGGGTTTGTTTTGAAACTAACATGTTATAGCTCCCTTCCACTGAAACATTACTTCTCTTAATACCAGGGGTGACTTAAAGAGATATCTAGGAAATAAAAGGAAAAAAAAGAACCCATCAAAGGGTTGTGAATGTGAAGGGGATATAGAGGTTTATGGGAGAAAGAAAAATCAAAATCAAAAACAAAAACAAGTAGTCAAGGAAACATAGGTGTAGACTGTAGTTCCCTGGAGACCAATTAAATTGATACATTCTTAGAATTCTGTATCCTTTCCCAAGAGGCTTGTTTTACTTACTATTACATTGGAACAAGGAATATGTATTTTATAACTGATCCCAAGACAGTGGGCCACAGTGAGAAATTCAACGATGTAGAAAAACAAATTGTATTGTAAAAAGTCATATTCTAAGTTCCACTATCCATTTCTATCTTAAGATAGAAGAAAATTCCAGAATGTATGTTATTTTTTGGCAATCATGTTTGTTAAATCCTTCTCGTGTCTCTAGGGCAGTGATTCTCACCTGTGGGTTTCCACCACTCTGAAGCCACATATCAGATATTTACACTGTAAATCATAACAGTAGGAAAATTACAATTATGAAGTAACAACTCAATACTTTTATGGCTGTATGTCACCACAACATGAAGAACTGTATGTAATAAAGGGTCACAGCATTTGGAAAGTTGGGAAAAACTGCTCTAGAATATACTATGAATGTGGTTTAAATGTAGCTTACAAAACAAAAGCAAACAAAAACAAGGGTTTGAAGCTTTTTCTTTGGTACAACAATGTTAAAAGATGATGGAAACTATAAGAAGTAGAATCTATAAAAAGAGAGATTTATCAGTCCATGGGGCAGGAAAAAAAGCCTTAGAAAGGAATTGTCTTATTTTGGACCAATCTCTGAATCTCTGTTTCAGTCTCTGTTCTCTGTGTCTCTCAGTCTCTGTCTCTCTCTCACATACACCCATATACATATTATAAAACCAAGAACATTTTGACCTTGAGATTATTGTAGTCATTTATGAACACGATTAACTCTCATTGAAAATGTCAATGAGCCAGACATTAAGAAAGATTACCTATTTTTCGATTAAAAAAAACTTGTTTTAGTTTATTTCTTTATGTTTGGGTTTTAACCAAGACTTGTTTTTTTTTTCTCAAATGAAGATTAGTAAGAAAACAAGGCAAGTATTGAGATATAAAGCTTTGTTTTCTATTTACATTTAATGCTTATACTTTACAAGTATCACATGTAAACTTGGTTCTTTTTTTTTACCTGACGTCCAACATGTAGCTGATATTTTAATATAAATATTTGTCCTATAACTTGACTGTATGATTCATATTGCTCGTGGGGAGGGCTATTGCTGTTCTTTGAAAGTCGTTTGATACTTCATTCAGACTATACTATCAACAAGGTCAAAGGAATGAAGGAGGCTGAAAAGTTAGTAGTTGGATGTTTGTTGAAGACAGAAGGCAATTCACTTCATTGCATGAAACCAGCACTGTGGGAAGCCATCAGAGAGCAATAGGATGACTTCATCAATCTAATTGCAGCAATTACTGCAGGTGTAGCCGAAACATCTAAAATGGGCCTTCATACCAGGATGCACAAATTTGTAGACATACAAAGGCCTTACAATTATAAGACAGTTTCACTTTGAGTGATTGATGGAAAGATGGCATTTGTACCAAACAAATATATCCGCCACACTCTGCACACCAAAAACTCTTATTTGGGACCAGATTATAGGTATGCAGAACAAAACTAGGGGTTTTCCACTTCAAATTGTCTTTGTATTTTTAGCTGAAACTGTTGCAGTTTTGTAGAGTACTAAGACTGGAGGCCTTTGATGCATTTAATGGTGAAACTGAGAATTTAGAATGAAACAAGTTTTCTTAACAAAGAAGTAAGGACAGCAAGTTTGTAAAGTCCACATTTTTTAAGAGTTTAGAATGACTTCCTTTTTCAACTTGTGGTTGTATTTACTGATACAACAACAACAACAAAAACATGTTGGTTACTATAGTGTCTCTTAACAGTATCTTTGATGTTTTTTGTAATAACTGTGCATAGTCATATGGAAGGACAGAAAACATGTATTTCTGCGGTTGATTACATGTTACACCTAGGTGCACAGATATGTTCTATAATATTTATTTAATGTGAAACCCTAGCCAAAATAAAGAATATGAGTGAATAAAGTAGCACTTGCATGCTGATTATCTTGTAATGAAACAGGGTGACAACTTCCATTCCAGGCGCTATATTCAGCATGAAAAAAAGGTTTATATTTTACTGTTTCTTTGTTTTTTAATTTTAGCAAGTATTTAATCTTCATTTCTTGCTTAGTTTTTTCCTACATCCCAGCTGCTAAAGCTCTCAGTTACTGATCTAAATTTAGAATTCACATATGGAGTAGATGCCAGTCCTGCCTTGTTTAAACAAATCATGCCATGTCACTAATTCATATTTTTCCCATTAGGTGCTATACTAAGATTATTTTTGAGAGAACAGAGTCCTAGTCAGGCTGTGGCTCCCAAAAATACCAAAAATATGAATATTGAAAAGATTCCTAAATTAGTCCAGGTTTGCTAATACATTTGCTTTCTGGATTCTAAATTTAGTCTTCAGTTAGAGTCCCCATTAGCTCTTCCTATAGTTTGACCTCGAGGTGCAAGAACTGGCAAATGGTAAATGTTAGTTGTGCTTGCCCTTGGATACTTACAACTTGGTTTTCCGACCATCTGCAAAATATTTTAGGTAGGTCAAAGAAAAAATTGAATTATATATGTGAGGCCCATTTTAATATGATAAAATGAGAAGTTTTCTCATTGTAAAAACTGATATTTATTTAATATTGCCAGACTATTGACTGCTTCTTCATTGAGAATAGTGATGGCTGCTTTTATTAATCATATAAAATGTGTGATAATGTTCAAATAGAATGCCTGACAACTTGTAGTTATGCAGCAATTACTAACTTCAATTATTGTTAATGAATAATAGGAATAAATACATGGGGTTAGAGAGATGACTCAGTGGTTAAGAGCATTTTATACTTTTGCAGAAGTCTTGGTTTCAATTCCCAGCACAAGCTTATCTATAACTCAAGGTCAAGGGAATCGAACACCTTCTACCGACCTCTCTAGGCACCATACAATCTCATAATATATGGTATACATATATGCAGGCAAACTCTCAGAAATATAAAAAATTAAATAGCTCTTTAAAAGAGAAATAATACTTGTTAAGTATAATTAGTACATGAATAATAAATTGCTTATTAATTATCCTATTGACAATTAACTTGAGAAAATAGATAATGAATTAATGAATAAATAAATAAAAGAAACTCCTATATGTTGGTGGAGATTGATACAGAATTAAATAATCCCCTTAAATCAAAATCAAGTATGAGAGACACTTGACCTTGGCCTTGTGGTATGCTGGTTCTGTCAGTGTGCTGAAATAATGCTAATTATTGTCAGTCATACCTTTCATTTATATTTTGCATACATTTTATTCATTATACCTTTTAAAGAAGTTACTGGGGATAGAGTCTGTGCTCATGATTTACAGAGGAGAGATATGAAGCCCCAATTTTTCTCTGTGACACTGTAAATAGGGGAAAAAAATCACCTCAGATTTGATTGTTCCAAGATCTTATCCTTGACTCAGCTCTTCCTCCCAGTCAATTCCTGTAAGAAACCAAGAGCACAGGATACTCTGTAAATAAGATACTGAAGTATCTACTACAACTCTGGAGTTTTAAGTTTTTACAAAATAATCAAAGTAAGGAAGTAAAGAGTAGAACAAGAGACCTTTTTATTTATTTTTTAATTAAAAATAGATTTTTCTCTCCTATAATACATCCCAACCACAGTGTCCCCTTTCTCCACTTCTCCCAGCTCCCCTCACCACCAGATCTGCACCCCCTTTGTTTCCTCTTTAGAAGAGCAGGCCTCCAAGAGACAACAGTCAAAGGAACAAAACAAGATACAGTAAACAAGGAGAAAACCCTCTTGAAGAGGTTAAACAAGGCAACCCAATAGTCATTTACTTAACAGCTAATATCCACTTATAAGTGAATGCACACCATATTTATTTTTCTGGGCCTGGGCTGCCTCACAGAGGATGATTTTTTTTCCATCATCCATTAGCCTGTATATTTCATGATGTAGTTTTTCTTTTAAACTACTGAGTAACGCTCCATTTCTTTATCTGTTATTTGGTTGAGGGATAGTTAGGTTGTTTCCAGTTTCTGGCTATTATGAATAAAGACACAGTGATCATAGTTGAACAAGTATTTTTGTGGTAGGATGGAATGTCCTTTAGGTATGTTCCCAAAATAAGTAAATCTGAATTTTGAGGTTGATAGATTCCCAATTTTCTGAGGAAATGCAGTACTGATTTCCATAGGTATACATTCCTACCAGCACTGGAGGAGTGTTCTCCTTGCTCTACATCCTTGCCAGCATGAACTGTCACTTTTTTATTGATCTTAGATATGCTGACAGGTGTAAGATGGAATCTCAAAGTAGTTTTGATTTGCATTTCTCTAACGGCTAAGGATTTTGAACATTTCTTCAAGTCTTCCTCAGGTATTTGAGATTCCTCTATTGAGAATTTTGTTTATATCTGATGCACAATTAATAAAAACTCAGAGACAGATTCAGCTTCAGCTTGAAGACCAGAAAAGAGAAGCAGTCAGCCACTTGTTCTTACCTCTATCTCAGTCTGAAATGGCGATCCTGCCTTCAGAAATCTCAGAATGAGAATGTGACTAAAAGCTGTATCCTTCTGTTTTATAATCCCCTCTAGTTCTAGGATTAAGAGGGTGCACCACTACTGCCTGGTTTGTATGGTAAACTAGTGTGACAACTGGGATTAGGGTGTATGTCATTGCTGCCTGGTCTGTTAGGCTGGCCAGTTTGGCTGTTTTAATTTTCTGTTCCCTAGGCAATCTTTATTTATTAAAATAAAAAAGAAATACAGTACATATATTTGCACCCCATTTTTCTATTATTAGTTTTATAATATCTAGTCTCTTGAATTCTTTATGTGAATTGCCTATTTGTTCAAAGGAATGTATCGTTTACTTTACAGTACAAAAGGTTTTCAATTTCATGAGGTTCCATTTATTAATTGTTGATCTTAGTGCCTGCACAACTGTTACTCTATTAAGAAAGTTGTCTCCTGTGCCAGTTCCTTCAAGGCTATTCCCCACATCTTCCATCATGATTAATGTATCTGATTTTATTTATTTATTTATCTATCTATCTATTTATTTATTTAATTTTGGGGATTTTTTCAAAACATGGTTTTCTCTGTAGCTTTGCAATCTGTCCAGGAACTAGCTCTTGTAGAACAGGCTGGCCTCGACCTTACAGAGATCCACCTGCCTCTGCCTACCCAGTACTGGGATTAAAGGCATCTGCCACCACTGCCCAGATCAGTGTATCTGATTTTATATTGTACTCTTTTATACACTTGGCTTTGAGTTTGTGCAAGATGATAAAAATGGATCTATTTGTATTCTTCTGCCTGCAGATATCCTGTTTTACCAGCACCGTTTGTAAAAGATGCTTTCTTTATTCCATGTGTCTTTCTGCCGTCTTCATCAAATATCAGGTCTCTATTTGCATGTGAATTTATGTCTAGGTCTTCATTTTGATACCATTGTTCAATGTGTCTATTTTTACACTGATGGAATGAAGTTTTTATTATTAAACTTTGTAATAAAGTTTGAGTCAGGAATGGTGATACCTTCAGCAGTTCTTTTATTGTTCAACATTGTTTGAAAAATCCTGGAGAGGTTAAGGATACAAGGAGCATACCTAAACATAATGAAGCAATTTACAGCAAACCTATAGCCAGAATCAAATTAAAAAGAGAGAAACTTGAATAGTTGCACTAAAATTAGGAATAAGACAGTGTTTTCCACTCTTTCCATATCTGCTCATTATAGTACTTGAAGTTTCAGCAAGAGCAATAAAACAACTGAAGGAGATCAAGGGGATACAAATTGGAAAGGAGGAAGTCAGAGTATCATTATTTGTGGATGATGTGATACTATACATGTGACCCTCAAAATACTGATAAATAATGATGGTTTCAACAAAATTTAGAAAGTCCTGTGAAATTCTACATCTCATGTTGCACATGACCAGAGCGCTACCAGGGTCCAGAGGATGTTAGATTTGGAGGCAATAACTACTTTTCAAACACAAACAAATGGAGACTATCCTCAAGCTTGTGAGAAATATGATTTTAGAATAGTGTGCTAGGTTATCATGTAAGGGGTATAATATATTTCATGTAAAATATATAGATTTGTATGAAACCTTCTTGGAACTTGGACTTCAACTCACCAGCTTTTTTAAAAATGCAATATTCTCACCTAGTTAGAAGATGGAGATAAGTTATATTATTAATTCTGAGGTTCCTGAGTGCCAACAATAAAATGTTTGCTCTTCCATTCCTCACATCCTTCATTAGTCTTTAATTCTTTTAAATCTCAGCCTGTGGTCTCAAAATCTTTTTAGTAAAAATGAATAGGCCCAATGCAGGGCAAACTAGAAGAAAATTCACCATTAGGTTCCCCCTTAAGGTGTTATTTAATAAAGGCAAGAATCATTCTCAGAGGTTCTTTCCCATCTCAGATATCCCTGTGGTTTATTGGATAAAACCACTTCCTTGTTCTCTTGTCTTTTAGCAGTTGCTAGGAGTCAAAGCACTTCCATGTCTGGCTAAGAGATGTATAACTGGTACAACTGACTTAGTTCCATCAGACTTCATTCCTGTGGCTGAGTGTGATATGACTGTGAAGAGGAATGAAGTTCTATTGTTACAGAAAAGAGGAAACTGCCATCAACCTATCCCCTCACCTTACCATGATTATTTCCACAGATCTATATGAGCCAGCTAAGTTTTACTCTTTTTATTAAATTATGCAGTACATTTTTCATTCCTAAAATATCCCAATGTGTTAAGCAATAACCATGTACTTAGTTCTTTGCGTCTTAAATATGGCAATTACTTCTAATAGTCTGCTTTTAATGTAGGAACTATTCTGGGAGAGAAAACATTGACTGACTTTAGTGAGTCAGATTTGAAGTCTGGTAGAATATTTGCTTGTTCTATTTTCCTGAGAAGTGCTCATTATTCCCTGTCCTAATTGTAATAGTGGTCATAGTTGAATGTGGCACCTTATTTCTTTCTTAACTTACACCTACCATTATGGACTTTGCATCATCCATTGGTTTGAATTTTTCACATAATTTTTTGTTTTAGGTGTCTTGGTGGATGTGATAGTGTGTGTATGTTTGTGAGTAAGTATGTACATATTTATGTTGATGTGTTTATGGATGCATGCAGATGTGGAATATCATGTATAAAGATGCATGTAGAGATTAGAGACTGATTTTGGTTGTCTTTTTTAGTTTTTTTTTACCTTATATTTGAAACAGAGGATATTACTGAAACAGGAGCTTTTCAGTTCAGATAGATAGATTAGTTCATGAGATCCAAGAATCTGCCTGACCCTGAATGCCCAACTTTAACGTGAGTGCCATGAACCAAACTCAGACCCTCATGTTTTAAAGCAGGCACTTTATTAACTGAACCATACCCTCCTCCTAGAATAACCATTGATAAATGAGCACAGTTGATCATTCTCATCAGTCCTTGCATTTCTGACTCTGTCCTAGTACACTAAATATTACTGGATCAGTTTGGGAACTCACATTGGGAATTATCAAAGTAGAGTCTGTTCTTTGGAGGCTGGCGATGTAGGGATGCGCAGTTTTGGATCCATTCCGTCTTGAATAAAGGTCAGAGAGTACAAACCTATTCTTGCTCCTCAAGGATGAACCACATGATGTTTGACCAAAGGTGTGGCTACTGGATGCTTTGTTCCTCAAAAGCCAGAAAATGGGATGTTTGACTTAGGGAATGGCTACCAGGTGTTTTGAGGTGTAAGGAGGTAATTAGGATTGCTTGTTTTTTGTATCATGGGAATCTTGTGCCCTTCCCTTTTGATTGGGCATATAAAAACTGCGAGTAATAAATTTAGGGTTTTTTTGATGCAGTATTCACTAGAAGCCCTCATGAATCTATCTCCTTTCTCTTATCTATTTCTTTTCTCAATCCATACTCCCATTCTCAGGAGCATAAGGAACAGTCGGGTGGACACAACAAGGCAATGACTATCCCAACTGATTTTTCATTCTGGTTACAGAAGCTAAGGGGGTATTCTATGTGGCTACAAATCCAACACTTAATTTCACTCGATCCATTAATATATCTGTGGATGATGATCCTGGTTATAAACCTCATTTTCTCATTACATTTGTTAAAATTTACTTGCTTCTATTCTCAGTGAAAAACAAAACAAATAATGTTTCTAACATCTAAACAAACTCATTTTAAACCTACTTAACAACCAAGTAAAATGAGACATGATGTTGTTATCAATATTAACAATTGGAATAAGACAGTTGGCTAAAAAATCTTTGAAAGAATAGTTTCTATACTTTTTCAATTTACTAGCATGCATTTATAACTCTGGAATGGCACTGATTTTTAAGGCCATTAGTTGCTTTTATGATAAAGTGTATATTTCTTACATGATTATTAGGTAGTTTTCCCATTTAAAATATACTTTATTAATAAAATTATACACATTATCACCTCTTATCTCATTTGAAAACTGCTATGAATTCTGGTTCCAGTATGTAGATTCTGCTTTTTTAAGATGGTCTCTTCTTAACACATCTTTCTCCTTTCTGTTGTTGTGGGAGGCTCAAACACTCTTCTACCCCTGTAACTTACCTTTCCCTGATCTGTGGCTTTGTTCTGAGAGACTATTAAAGTTCTCTAGAGGAACAGACTTAGAGAATAAATATGTATGTTGTGAAAGGGGATCTATTATATCGAACTACATGATATGAGCAGACTAATCCAACATGGCTGTCTGAAAACTAGAGAAACCTAGAATCCTAAGCAGTGGTTTAATCCACGAGGCGGGATACCTCAGTACCCTAATATGGTCCTGAAGGCTAGAAGATTCAATGCAGAAATGCTGAAGGAGCTGGGTTCTGCTGACAGTGACAAGAGGTGATGGCAAGCAAGCTCCACTGATAATTTTTTCTGACCTCTTTCTATCTGGGACATAGAAGACGACACAACCTAAGGATAGTCTTACTTCCTCCGATAACGATTCAAGAAAATACCCTTGTAGATCTGCCTACAGAAGCTGTTACTGGACTCCAGATTCAATTAAGTTAATAATCAATATTAAATATCACAGAAGTACAACCTGACCTATAAAATTAATGTTACTTATTACCTACTTGATCCTGTAATTAAACCAGCTTTCCTCTCTTCTAATGATTAGGGCTTCTTCAGAGTCACGATGATTTGCACATCTTCTTAGTAGAAGTGAGGAAAAGTTGAATAAATCCATCAAATAAGTATTGGTTAGGTACCTTTGAGACACCAAGTATGTGTGTGTTAGGTAGTTAAACAATTTGAGAAATCCAAGGTGTGTAAAATTAGCTTTTCCCAAAGTACTGTACCTTCTACAGGAGAAACGATGGTACATAGGTCTGTCATGACAGACTTTATTGGCTAAATGAATTTTTGTTGAATGAATGTGATTCTAGTTACAAAAGCTACAAGGTTTTTAAGAAGATATTTCGCACTGTCAACCAAGTGATTTGTGTTAAGATATTGAAGAAAATAAAATCACAGCCTCAGAGGCAAATACTACCCCTGTGTCACAGAGAAGCAAAGGTCCCAGGAGTGAGGTCCAAGGAGCAGCAGATTAGAGTTGACCAAAATGGCACCAACAGAGTAGGCTTGAGTGAAGAAGAGTTGGGTGTGGGAAATCATTGATGCATACATAAAGTTATGAACATAGAAGTCGGACAGAAGAATTTGTAAAACATTATCACGACTCTATGATGACAAACAATCTACAGAAACCGGTGGAAAGCTGGCTTTCTGTTTCCTGCCTCCACACATTTTGTTTCCTAAAACAATAATGTGTCATATGGCTAAGGGGATAAATTTTTCAGATGTGTGCAGCATCTGTGTTTTCTCTTTTTATTGAGGAAAAATTATCATTTCGCTTTTGAAGCAGTTAATCGAAGAATTGATACTCCTTTAATTTTGAGATGGCCCTCCGTAAATGTTACACATGTGAATCATAAGACCATGTTGAGTAGGTGGTCATCTGTTGCTTCAGAGGTGTACCGTTCACAGTATTTCAGAATGAGGTGATTGTGGCATGTGTCAGTAATACTAGGAAATCTCCAGTCGAAGTCTTCTCAGCACTCAGATTCCATAGTGTCAAAATTGTTTTCCTCTGGACTTTTTCATTAACCTAGTTTGCATCTCACGTTAGAATACTGGGTTTTACCATTCCAGAACACTTATTAATGCTTTATTATGAAAGATTTTAATGTCTGGTTTTCAAACATCGATGTGGCACTAGGTGTGTTTTGAATGGTATTGACCCTGGAAATCATACCATTGTGAAAATTTTTTAAGTTGCTTAGAATTTATCTAAGAAAAGGAAATGAGTTTAAATTTTTTCCCACAAATTTGCAACCAATAAATTAAGGACGGGTTTTCATTCAATGATGGGTTACAGTGAAGATGATAAAGCAGAGTACAAGAGGATTATTTGATTAAAACAGACATTGAGACAATGTTAGGAAAGATATGGTGGCAGTGCTACCAGAACCCTGATAGTAGAAAAAGTAAATAAAATAGACATGCATACAGAGGTTACAAAATAGAAGAAATGCAATATTTTTACTAGAATTACCTTTGGCTAAAATCTTCCAATTCCAGAATAACGTAGTAAGATGTGGAAGGGAAACAGTATGATAGAATGTTCTGAACTTTAACTTCTTTCTTCTGTCCCAGCCACACAATCACATACCACTTATTAAGTGCTACCTAATTATTCCTTCAAGAGATATTGGGATGGAGAAACAGTTCAGAAGATAAGAATACTTGCTGTGCAAGTATGAAGACTCTGGTTAATATCCCAGCACACACATAAAGGATTCAGGCATGTCCACTTGTGCCTGCAACCACAATGCCAGGAGAGAAAAATATAAACACTGGGGTCTCTGAGTGCAGCTAAGTAGAAGCTCAGTGAAAAAACCTGCCTCCTCTCTCTCTCTCTCTCTCTCTCTCTCTCTCTCTCTCTCTCTCTCTCTCTCTCTCCTCTCTTTCCTCTCTCTCTCCTCTCTCTCTCTCTCTCTCTCTCTCTCTCTCTCTCTCTCTCTCTCTCTCTGTCTCTCTCTCATCTCTCCTCTCTTTCCTCCCTCTCTCTCTTTCTCTCTCTATCTCTCTCTCAGACACACACTCACACACACACACACACACGTGAGACATTGAATGAATATTTATTAAGTACCTTTTAACAATGTGGACTATACAGGCATATAAGGCAAACTGATATGTCTCCCTTATGGAAGCTCACCAGGGAAGGCAGATCAGCGCATGCCAGAAAGAAGAGAAAAAAAAATAAAAAATGAATGGGATCACAGCAAAAGGACACAGAGGCAATAAATGCCTCCCTACAGGCTTAAATTGGGACAATTTGAACATCAATAAAAATACTGTCTGCAACTGATTTAAGTATTAAATGCATAATAAATCTGTTCATTCATATGTCACAAGATGGATGAGTTCATAATAACCTGAAAAGTAGATTCAGCTTATTTCCATTTACCAGGGAAGACGATGAAAGCCTGAGAGGCAGCTGGCTCAGGACTCACCTTCTAACAAGGCTGGGTCTGCACAGTCCCAGGGTAACGGCTGATCTTCACAGTCAGTCTTATTAATACTATTGCATACCCTCTTGCTTAATTCGTCCTCATCTGGTGCTTTTCATGTGTTACAAAAATGGTATGGAACTTTTTCATTGTTGCTTTCCTCTGATATTTTTCTGTAACACTCAGTTTGCATTGCACCCCATGAACAACTGCATGAAATACAAGGTCAAGGAGAGAGCTCCTATATTCTAAAAAGTTTTCCTTCAAGTTTCAAGAGAAGTCTGGAGCATGAGGAGGGGGGTTCCCCCCCCAGCAATTCCGGCCACAAACTAGTTAAAAATAGTTGTATTAGATATAATTCAGATCAAATCTGAAAGTGGCATTACTCTGTTTTATAATTTAAAAACTGTGTAAATATTTGTTTTGGTCAATTCTGTTTGATTTTAAATATATCTTTCTAAAAGATTGTTTGTGTGTGTGCGTGTGTGTGTGTGTGTGTGTGTGTGTGTGTGTGTGTGTGTGTGTATGCACACCATATATTTAAGGGTCCTGCAGAAGTGAGAACAGAATGTCAGATTCCCAGAGTTGAAATTACAAGTGGTTGTGATCCACCTTGTGTGGGTGCTGGGAGCCAAACCGAAGTCCTCTGCAAGAGCAGCAAGCTCTCTTAGTCACCAAAGCATCTATCCAGCTACCACAAAATAGGTCTTAATCAAAGTAAACTTGCTTCTTAAGGAAGAGAAGCATATTTGAACAAATCTTCCTTCACCGAGGCAGTTCTTTAACATTAATATGTATTTACATGCTTTTATTTCATTTCTATAACTTATTATACAATATCATTTCCTGTTTCTCTTCACTGCAGAACATACTATATTATTGTGTGTCCATGTGTATGTGTGTATTGTAGCTTACTGTATAACTCAGCACACCAAACTATCAATACATGTAATCTAATGTAACCTATTCACGGTAAAAGAGAAAGAGAGATTAAATAAAATTAAAGTGTAAGTTCTAAAGTCACAATATCTAATATTACATTTACAAGTGCTCAGTAATGACTTGTAGCTGATAATCACCATGTTAAGTAGCACAGACTGAAGAGCATATTTCTGAAATTGCTCCGTGTTTCTAATATTGCCCACAATATTATTTTGGGGTGATATATGTGTTTTGAAGAATAAGTGTTTTTTGGTGTAAGTGAATGGTAATAAAATTAAACATCACTGGGAATGTAGTTCAGCATCCAAAGTAAGATAGGTTAGAACAGATTGAGCAATGTTCTCCATACTTATTCACAATTATTTTAAGTATGGGGCCCTAAAAAGCTCAGCGACTGTATAGAAATAAATCACTTTCATCCACAGGTTGTCAGGATACAGTAATTGTGTAATAACTGTTGCTTTCACATGATGCCATCTTCAGTTACATCATTATCATTAACTCTGGAAAGATGTTAACCCTGAACACTCATTGCTCTACACATGTGATTTTAAAATCCTAGTTCTGCCCATCACATCTACTAAAGTCTTGAGAAGTTGACTCATCCATCCCAAGTGACTTCAGTACAGAGGCCCCCACTACTTTTTATGCTGCTTTTCTATAATAACTCCTCCGGCCGTCTTTCCTTCCTCAATTCCACTGTAGTCAACAGTGTTTTTATATCTAGTTATAATTCTAGCACATAAATCCCATATGACCTGCAAGCCACCTGCCTTGCTTCCATCCACTTTTCTTTCTCATCCCGTTCTTGTTCTGGCTTTATTATATCCAGCAGGATGCAACTGTGGCTAAATCCCAGTTGTGCTATGGATATGAATAAAGTTACGTCAACTAGCATTAAATATAATTATAATTAATTGTGAAATCGTAATACGTGTTGGGCAGCACAGATAAGAATATGCCCAGCATGGCAGGACATCGTTATGGAGAGTGGTACTTTGAAGTCCATTACTCTCCTTTTACATTAGTCCTTGCGGGATGCAAAGAGATTCTGAGATGACTGAGTTGACCCCTGCTCAGCCTCCTGTCTTTTCTATTCTTTTTTTCCAGTTTGGATTCAGAATTCAGATGCTGAGGTTGCATCTTCGTGGGTTGTCTGTTTGAGATCTGCTTCGATCTCCAGTTCCAAACTTATTAGCCTTCCTTTGCTAGATTAAGACTCATGATCTATGAACAGAAAGATTTCTTAGCATAGAATTTATCATCTATAATTTGACTTCCCAGAGAAGGTGTGCATTTTATGGTTGTACATAAAATATGTATATAGCACATATGTATATGCATGATATATTTCCATGTATTGTTATTTATGTATCATTGTATATCTAAACATATAATTTAGTTGAAAAAATTAAATTTCCAACCTCATTCAAAGATTAAGACAGTTTAAATTTAAATAAAAACCTTAGCTAGCTTACCTCTCTTTGAGAATTGTCTTGTGTGAATGAATGTGGTTTGTGAGTTACACTTTTAATATTTATAGATGAGAGTGAACGTCATGAGTATTTGACCTTGAACATGATTCATTAACACTTTTAACCCCCTTGCTTTAGATGTATCTCAGGACGCAACTATTGTGTCTGTAGGCCATCATTACAGAAGTTTAGATTTTAAAGTTTGAGTTAGAAGTCCATTTCTGTTGTGTTTTATGTTTGCTGAGGTTTGAGTCCAGGGGCTTGTGCATAGTAGGCAAGTGCTCTCTACCATTGAGCTACAGCATAGCCTCTATATTCTTGTCTTTCAGTTCATGTCATTCATATACCAGACCTCGTAGTAAAGGCTTGTTTGCCTTCTCATACTTTCATAATATCCATTAGTTTTTGTCTTGGGAGAGTGATATTTTTGATTCATAAATTTCATTTCTTAGTTTTTTGTTTTGTTTTTTTTCTGCCAGCTGTTTAAATTATTTTTTATTAAAATTTTTTATTAAAAATTTCTGCCTCCTCCCCACCTCCCTTTCCCCCACTTCCCCCACTCCCCACGCTCCACTCCCCTCTCCCTCCCTCTCCACTCCAAAGAGCAGCCAGGGTTCCCGGCCCTGTGGGCAGTCCAAGGTCCTCCCCACTCCATCCAGGTCTAGGAAGGTGAGCATCCAAACCGGCTAGGCTCCCACAAAGCCAGTACATGCAGTAGGGTCAAAACTCAGTGCCATTATCCTTGGCTTCTCAACAGCCCTCATTGTCCACCATATTCAGAGAGTTCGGTTTTATCCCATGCTTATCCAGTCCCAGTCTAGCTGGCCTTGGTGAGCTCCCAATAGATCAGCCCCACAGTCTCTGTGGGTGGGTGCCCCCCTCGTGGTCTTGACTTCCTTGCTCATCTTCTCCCTTCTTCTGTTCCTCATTTGGACCTTGGGAGCTCAGTCCAGTGCTCCAGTGTGGGTCTCTGTCTCTATCTCCATCCATCGCCAGATGAAGGTTCTATGGTGATATGCAAGATATTCGTTAGTGTGGCTATAGGATCGGGCCATTTCAGGCTCTCTCTCCTCAGCTGCCCAAGGACCTAGTTGGGTACATCTCTCTGGACCCCTGGGAACGCCTCTAAAGTCAAGGCTCTTGCCAACCCTAAAATGGCTCCCTTAAGGGGGAAAGGGGAGATGGGGAGAGAAAAGTGAGAAGGGGAGAATGGGGAGAGCTTGGGGGAATGGGATGGTTGGGATAATGGAAGGATGGATATGGGAGCAGGGAAGTATATTTCTTAATTAAGGGAGCCATTTCTAAGTTTTTAAGAAACTTACAAGCTATTCTTTATTGTGGCTGTATAACTTTAAATTGCCATCAACAGCTTGTAAAAGTACCTCTTTCTTCACAACCTTACTAACATTAATACTTTTTATCATTTAGATAGTGGCTATTAACTCACTGTCATCATGATTTTGATTTACCTAATGATTTGATATCTAGTTATTGTTTAGCTTTAATGCCCAAATCTTTTGATAATATTATATTTTCTGCCCCGGGATGATAATAATAATGAAAATACAGAAATTATAGCAATACAATATTACTACCAAATTCTATTGTTATAGGTGTACCAGGCATTTAAAACAGGTAAAGTTTTTGTACATATTCATTAAATTGGCTTTTAAGTTCCTATTTGAAAGATGAACAATATTGAGTTTTAGAGTGGTAGTGTAATTTTTCTAAAGCATTCCTTCTCTTCTAAGTAGATCAATCGACTTGATGTTTCTCTTCTTGTGTGGGTCAAGAGGTTTATTTTTAATTAAAAAAATGCTTGAAATATTTGCCAGCACTTCTTCTGGGAGAGAGAATCCCATTTTTTTTTTTTCTGTTTAGTGGTAGGGAAGGCAGTGAGAGACCTGGGAGGAACTGGGAGAGGGAGATAACTATGATCGAAATACACATTTTAAAAAATTAATAAAAAAGATGATTTAAAAAAGAACTTCTAAAACACAGTTCGCAGAAATATATTCAAGGTTTCCTTGAATCGAAGTATAATTTCACTTTTAGAATAAATGCCCCCAGAAAACCTGAGTTTAGAAATAATAGGCATCTAATTGCCCAATAATTGGTCTGAATTTATTCCAAATATGTTATACAAAATTAATCCATCTTCAATCTGGAAACTGGTAGACCAGAGGGCCCCTTTAGGACAGGCCAGTTTGAGTTCCCCAAGACGTGGAATAGAATCTTCCATGACTGTTTAATGAAAATGTATATAAAAACTGGTAACTCAGATGATTTTCTCAGCCTGAGTGTTCCCAAATGCTTTGATAATTCTCCTAAAACTAAATCAGAACAGGTCAAGGGCATCAGGATGCAGTTTGCTAGACTCTAAATGTTTGGGCTTCTCCATAATAAAGTTATTCAAATTTTCACTTTCTTTCATATTTGTGTTTATAAGCTATGCCACAGGGAAGCTGAAGTCCAGCGAGACTCTTCTTATGTTAGCTACAAACAGTTAAGTTTGGTGTATGAGCAGTTAGCACACTGATATGATAACACACTATTTAGCAGTGTATAAGAACACACATAAATCATAACAGGAAAGATAAAAACCTGAAGCACTAAGGTGGGAGAAAGAAACCAGATGCACTTTGTGGCTCCTTTCATAAAACATTCCGAGAAAATGCTATTATATAAAGGCAGAAGGCGGATTGGTGGTAGCCTGGTTCTGGCACTGGACATGACGATTGACTGGAAGTGGGTGCAAGGGGGTCTATTTGGGATAAAAGGCATTTTCTTAATTCAGACTGTGGTGATGCCTGCAGAATCCTGTAACTGTACTAAGGTTTCATCAAATTCTATACTGAGATGTATGTTGTACTTCATAAATTATGGTTGATCTCCATAATGTCTTTTTAAAAGGACCCTCCAGATGTTTCGCTTTGCCAGCACTCATTAGAGTCTTCTTATCTTAACGATTATTTCATTATTATTTGTATTTCCCTACCGAGTCTTTATCGTCCTATTACATACAGTGAGAGATCCTGCCATAGGACCCAGTTCTTGGATGAATTTCAACATTTTATCAGCCTTTTGGATGAAGACACGCTTTCAAGTTCAAGAATGACACAGCTGGAAGGGATAACGAATAGAACAGAGCTCCAAACCAAGGCTTTGAATTATTTTGACAGACTGAAAAACTGGGCCAAAAAAAAAAAAAAGAGAGAGTTGAAAATTAACAAAAAATAAATAAATGTAAAATCTGGCACAGACCTGCTTCCTCAGACAGGAAAGAGAAGTATATGCAGGTGGATTAGCTCATATCTTATTTTGAAAATTGTATGCCTATGATGAAGGGAGTCCCAAAAAAATCCCAGAGAGGACTTTGGAACAATGTTGGAGACTCTGGCGAACTTACAAAGGTTTTTCAGAACATACTGGAAGACTACTTATCTGAATACTCGATGATTTGAGTTTACATAATTTTATATATAATGACCAACTTCCACACTTCTAATTTACACAATATACCCAACCATAATATATGTCTGTATTGTATAACTGAGACCTCTCCCACCTTAGTCAAACAGCTAGAGTAGAGGACATACTTATGGAACAAGTGATCAGACGGTACGGCTCCTGTTTCCATTTGAACTTTGTCATCTACTTTTACACTTCTTCCTACACCAAATGCTGTTCCTGAATACTCCAGCCAAGCAAAAATGCAGAAACACAGGCATGCAGAGCTTCTGCACTTTGGGAGTGGTGACAATGATTTTTTTTTTTAACCAATAACAGGATTGGCTTATGTTAGCTCAAATCCTTTGGGAGGGACTCATTCCCATCACTCTCCTTTAAAGTGTGGAGTATCTAATGAGCTTTATGAAAATGCTGAGGTATCAAAGGCTGTGGCCACTGGAGCAAGAAGGCAGTAAACTCAGTAGGAACAGCTGTTTAATAAAAGGCTATTAGTAGACCAGAAAACAAAAGAGAGCTTGCTGAGGCGGACAACCTATTTTGAAATTAATTTGAAATAATCACTTAGGCGTTGGTGTGAAAGAGATTTATCAAAATTCAGAAATGTTATTCAATGCCTCTAAATACACTTTTGAATATTTTTTCCTCAGAAATCTAAAAATAAAGGACAGTCATATCTTTATGAAAACTAGAATGCGCTGTGTGCTTGCTTGATACACTTTTATTGTTAGGAAGAAAAATGCAAGGTGCTAGCTCAGCATAGACATAATTGCTATGTTCTTGTTTCTAAAGGTCGGGTGCACAGAGTAAAGGTAGACCAGGATGCCCTGTAGATCTGAGGACTGGGGGGTTAGAACTGCACTTCCAAACTTCTGTTTGGTTTATATATTTATAAAAATAACTCAAATGAGTTTTGAAAATAATGAATGAAAAATGTACGTTACTAAGTTACAAAGGCGTTTTTACTTCTTGTTTAGCTCCTGTCTACTTAATATTTTATTTGACTCCATAAAACCTTGATCACAACCTTGTCAAAAATTCAAATACTTTACTATCCTCACTGATAAAATTCACTTACCTTAACTGAATATTGTCTTAATTAGATTTTCCTTCCTTCTATGTGGAACATTTGTCATTGCTTGTTAGACAAAGAAACATTTTCGTAGTATTTATTTTTTTCTTCTCTACATTCAAGTTTACAAAAGAACATGGGTTTCAATTTCCACCAAAGTTTGCCTACTGTTACTACTTTCTTAGACATTTAAAAGCTCTTTTATAGACCTAGGAATTCATTTACTTTTGAAACCATTGATATCGAATAAAATAAATTATCATTTTTAATCTGTATATTTGTAATCATACCCTAATTAGAAAAAAAGAAGAGAAATGTATTGACTTGTATCTCTTATGAATGAAGAAGAAAAAAACCAAAATCTATAAAAATAATTTTACAACATGATGAAGTAGGGATTATTCCAAATAAGCAAGCCTGGTTTAACAGAGAAAGATGGGTTAATGTAACCCCTTGTAACCAAAAACTAAAAGAAAAATGAACTCAACCGAATCAGTAGTTTGGAAAAGGGCTTGGAAGAACTCAACACTTATTCATAACAAAATCATTGAAATGAGAATAAAAGAAATTTTCTCACATGATGAAAAATATCTGTAAAACTCCTATAGAATATGTAATAGAGATAAAAATCATTAAAAACAAAGCTTTCCAAGAGATCCAAAAGAGTGAGGGTGTTCCATTTTACTTCCACCTTTTCTATTACATAATACAAATTCTAATTGACATAAGTCAAGAAAAGGAACTAAAATGTACATTGCGGGAAGGTCAAAATCAAACTATAGGAACTCTGAAGGAAAGAGAAGGCTTAGTGGTAAAAACATATCTGCTATTGCAGAAGACCCAATTTCATTTCCAAATACCCCTGCTGGGCACTCAGAACAGTCTGTACACCCAAATCCAGGATACTTAATGCCCTCTTCTGGCTGCCTGGGCATCTGTACCCAGGTTGATAATGTCCATATATATAATCAAAAATAAAACCTTTCAAATTTCTGGAAATAGGAAACATTGAAAATAGGGATGCTAGATGCAAATTAAACAAGAATGGGGGACAAAAATCTATTTTCTTTAGTTTATTAATGACAGCAAAATTTTTCAAATAAGCCGGGCGGTGGTGGCGCACGCCTTTAATCCCAGCACTTGGGAGGCAGAGGCAGGCGGATCTCTGTGAGTTCGAGACCAGCCTGGTCTACAAGAGCTAGTTCCAGGACAGGCTCCAAAACCACAGAGAAACCCTGTCTCGAAAAAACAAAAAACAAAAAAACAAAAAGAAAATTTCCAATAAAAATGCTATGTGATTCACATTGGCACATCAGAAATGATAGCCTTAGAGATGAAGCTAGTAAAATATGTAGTACATAAATCTATAGAATCCTAATAAGATAAATCAAATATAAAAATACATGGAGAGAAATTCCATGTTCATGGATAGAAAATGGGGAGGGAGAGGGAATGGCGATAGCTATGTAAAATGAGAAAAAAAATTGTACTAATTTTTTTTAATAAAAAAACTTACCAGAAAAAAAATCAATATTGTCAAGATAATGTACTTTTGGTGAGAAAACAGACTAATCAAGTAGCGTAAGTGAGCCCAGGAATATATCCACATAAACATAGAAACTGACCTATGATATAGGAGTAAAGGACATACAATAGGTAAGAAGAGTTTTTATTTTTAATAAAGGATGCTGGAAAACTGTAGATCTATGTACAAAAAATTTAATGTGGGCCCTTATTTCACACATTTCCTTAAAACTTAATGCTTTAAAAGCCCAAGTATAAAATGCTAGGCTACAGAACTGCTGCATGATAAGTATAGCGGAAAAAACTATTTTGCCTCTGTGTGAACAAAGACATTTCATTAAAGAATATATTGATAAGATGGATATTGCTAAAACTTGGTTATAGCACTGTAAAAATACAGTGTCCAAAGGATGAAAAGACTAGCTGCATTTGGGGAAAACTTTGCAAAGGCTACATACTAAAAAGGATTTTTATCTAAAATATAAAAAGACTTCTCTTACAACTTGAAAAATCACACAATAGTTTGAAAATTGCTTACAAGATTAGACATGCTTTTGCTGTGTGTACCAGCAACCAGATGCCTGTATATGCTCAAAGGGGTTCATACCGTGTGCTGACAATATTCTGCTCTTAGCTAATATTCCTGACTGCCAGAACTTTGGAAACAGTAAATGTTCTTTAGTACCCATATTAGACAAACTCTTATTTATTTATTATTATTCTCACGTAAAAAACTGAGCAACCTATGTTGTACTAAACCCCCATCAACCTGAAATGCACACTACTAGATGAGGCATACAAATGGGTTACATACTGCAAGACATTCTAGACAGGAATAAAACAGTAGAAACAGGAACAATGGTGCTGGTCACTGGGGTTTAAAGGAATAGATTAATTAAGATATAAGGTACAGTAAATGGGTGAAGCAGTAACTCTAAATGATGGTTTAATAGTGAATGCATGTCAACATACATTTGCCTAGATCCAAAGATTGATCAGCACTAGAAAGGAACCCAGAGCCAGATGGTGGTGGTGCACGCCTTTAACTCCAGCACTCGGGAGGCAGAGGCAGGAAGATCTCTGTGAGTTTGAGGCCAACCTGCTCTACAAGAGCTAGTTCCAGGACAAACTCCAATGCTACAAAGAACCCTGTCTTGAAAAACAAAACAAAGAAAAGAAAAGGAACCCTGATGTAAGCTATGAACTAAGAGTAGAAATACTTAATTGTAGGCTCACCATTTATGAAATTGAAGTGCTCTGATTAGCGATGTTGATAATGGAAGAGACTACACATGACTGAATATAGGAAACATCAATTACTTTCTCTCATTTGTTATATATGAAGATATATGTTGTGCATAATATAAAACTCCACTAAATCATTTTTAAACATAAATTTAATAAGTCTCGGTTCATTGCTACTAAGTCTAATATTTCACGAGTGCTTTTACGCAAGGTTTTTGCTTGTATCATGTGTTTATTGAAGTTCAATAGTGTGAAAACAGCGCTTTTGTTCTTTCTATGCAACATGTACCTTGCATCTTTTCTTGCTCAATCTGTCATGTAATGGTTGTGATGATCTGGGATCAAAGTGTTCTTGATATCAAATGGATGTTAAAATAATGAGGAAATGGAATATCTAAACATATGCCATCAGTGATACAGTATTTGATGTTCATAACTATCAGTAATTAGCTCACTGACTCCAAGTTCTTAACCCATAGAAAAAACCTGCTTGAAATGACGGATTTAAAATATGTCTGAAACTTAAAGTGGAATTGAAAACAGTACATTTTTCAACATTTTAATTCAACTTTCCATCTGGATTAATAAGGCGATGTGATAGTCAGCTTTCCATTGCTATAACAAAATGCCTATAACTGTTGACAAATGATGAAGAAAGGGCTTATTTGGGTCCCTGGTTTTAAATGTTCCAGTTCATATTCCGGTGGAACTATTGCTATTTGGCCTCTAATTGTGATACCAAGTCCTAACAGCAAGAATTATGTAATGGAGCAATTGATCACCTTGTAGCTAGAAAGTAGGAAAAAGGGTAATGGACGGGGGTCCCACAATCCACATAACCTAAATATTTCCTGCAAGATGATTCCTTTTACTGGTACACAGCACCTGACAAAAACAACACCCTCAGAATCAAGTCTTTACTACATGGAAATTTGGGAGACATTGACATCCAATATTTTACATATATTCAGTCCAGGTCTCTTGCTTATAGTACTGTTTCAGTAAAAATTGACTTTGGGGTTGTGAATTGCTCTTCAAAAAAATAAAAATAGAAGAAAAGAGAACAAGATCACTAAGAGAGCTGCCATATTGGGTGCAGGCTCAGGAAGCAGAGAGACAGATGTTACTAAGCTCACTTGCCTTTTTAATTGACTCCCTGTGTGTGAGATGGTGCCACCATATTCATATAGGTAATCTCTAGAAACATTCTTATTGACAAACCTATTGATGTGTCTTCATGATGCTTCTAAATGCAAACCAAGTTGAATGTTGATGAGTGGGTTTTTTGTCAAAATGACATGCATTAATGAATGGATGTAAAACTTTAGTTTAATAAGATGAACCATTAAAAAGATTTTAAATTTAAAGTTTATCCGAATATTTTTAAAGGCATGGCATATGATATTTATAAAATTTTGTTTTTGTTCTTTGTTGTGTAGCTTTGGGGCCTGTCCTGGAACTCCCTCTTGTAGACCAGGCTGGCCTAGAACTCACAGAGATCCACCTGCCTCTGTCTCCCAAGTGCTGGGATTAAAGGCATGTGCCACCAATGCCTGGTGATATTTAAAAAATATTTTATATGACTTTTATAATATATGTGATAAGATTTAGTCTTGTTAAAGGGATAGACTACCTATTCTTTTTTCTATTGCATCATACCATGACATGCATGAGATAGCACTGACAGCCATAAAATATAATTTATAACTTATACTTCCGGGTGTTATTTTAGAGGTTATATTCAGTGTAATTTTTTATTGGTAGCCAATTCCTTGGTCTAATTTCTGTTGTGTATAAGATTGCTATTTGTGGTCTTGGCTTTGTCCTATACATGCTGTCTTTACTACACTAACTTTCATTTGCAAATGTTTTCACTACTGATGGGACAGTGCTGGCTTAAATTTAATAATGAAAACAGTACAAAGAAAAGCTACATCTGCATGGCTATTGGAATGGTCATGTAGCATTATCGTAGAGTATCTGGCTAACATTATGAACCCGTAGGTTTAAACCTCAGAACTAAAAAAAAAAAAATTGTATTAAAAGTCTTAAACAAATCTTGAGTGTTAACCACACTTGTTCCCTTCTCCCTAACCATTAAACCACTGTGCCAAATAACATACCATTTATATATCTGTTTATTTTGTAACAATTATTTGTTTCCAGAAGATCTAGAAATAATAATATTTATTATTTATCTTCAATAATGTCACAATCTTGCTGCCTGAGGAGTCCACTGATATTTTCAGACACACCCACATATTTTTTTCCTTCAAACTAAAATAAAAGTCTCTGTGTATATGTGTTTATAATGTAAACATATAAAATATATTATCCTCTATAAAAAGGTTCCTCTTGCCTTTCTGTTTCGTTCAGGGGGTCCTGAGATTTCAAGAAGCTTAAAATCCTTTGGCTAGACATTGCTTTAATATCAATTGCTCTGTTCCTATGCCTTTGTAATTTCACAAATACATGAGAAATCTTCTTTAATATTTTCTTTTATTTTCAGTCTTTGTCACCTACAGAGAGCTTGGAAGACATGCTATCAGCATTTGCTAGTAAATTAATTTTTAGAAAAACAAATGACATGAACCAGTAAGTTTTATTTGTTCTTGAAAATAAATGTAGGCAGTTAAATTAAGACTTGGCAAATTTTCAATCTGAAAATAGAAAGGAGACTTCGAAAATGTGTGGTTCAGAACAGATTAAAATACTTTTAATTTTTCTTGGTTTCTCTTCTTGTACACACCTTATAAATTAACACCATCAAAGGAATCCAACTATTAAAATAATCAGCATTTCATAGTTCCCTTCTTGGGCATTAGTCCAAATGTGCACATTGTAACTCCTTAATCCTTCAGGTGTAACTTTAATTAGCTAACATGTTTGGTTTGGGTTTGTGACAGTTAGCAATGTAAGATCATGCTAGCTAGGAGAGTGGGCTAAACAAATCTGAACTCTCAGACTTGTGTGTAACTTTAAAGTCAATGCATGCTCTTTCTGCATTAGTACATTAAAGTTGCCTTCAATTGAAATGGATGCTTACAAGTGAGAAATACAACTACTTTAATGCTATTTAAATTGAATATAGACTCCATATTTAATAATAGATAATCTGGAATAATAGATAAAAAAAGCGATGATGAATAATACAGTAGAATCTAGCTTATTCATCTTCTTGTTCCTCTACATAGACATTTTGATTTCTATCAGGTATTTTCCTGGAAGCAAGCCTTCTTTATTTATGTAATTTATTAAGCTTTACTATTAAAATCTTTGCACCGAAGCATCTATTGACTTGATTTACCTTTGTTGAGATATAAAGACAGCTCAGTGTGAGGCATTATTTGGTTCTTTGGTCAATCCTGAGAGGTTTAGAAACTTGTAGATAATAAGTATTGTTCTCTCAACAAAGTAGGTTGTGTTTTCGACAGTATATAACATCCTATTTTGTTCACTAGGACTCACTACTATGAATGAGTATTCCCAGTACTCATCAAAGTGGGGTTGTAAATGGACACATGGGAGTAGTGCCCTTCATGCATTTTCTTTCTTGTATGGAACTGGAGTGTTTGCAGGCTACAGTAGAAAAGCCTGAACTCCGCATCCCCCATCTGTTTTCTGATTCCATCAGCCACACATTATATTGTTAGATGCCTGAAATTATTCTAGGAGAATCAAAGAAGTCATCTTTTTGTGTTTGTATATGTGCATGTATGTGTGTGTATCTGTGTTGGGTGTGTATATAATATAGTGTCATTTCTAGTGAGTTACATGTCTCTTTAACCACATATCCACAAGGGCAAATGAGAACTAGAGAGATGTGGAGTTATTATGTCATAGATGGTTTAAGTTGAGGAAAAATTGGAATTAGTATCTTTGCAAGGATAGGACAAGCTTGCAGCCTGCTGCTGCATAGACCATAGGGCTTATCCCCCCCAGTTCACTCTATAGATAGGAAAGAACTGCATAATCAAAAGTGCTTTCCCCCCAACTCATGCTATAGATAGGAAAACAACAGGAACTACAAACAACACCAACGTCCTAAGCACATGCACCAGGGCTTTCCCTAGAAAGGTTCACTCTCATTTAGTAGGACTTCCCTCGAGGTATACTATCTTAGCCAAAAAGATACCATTTTTTCCACCTTTACTGGTTTACAGCATTTTAGGCAGCAAGTTACTGTGCTCACCTGTCTGCCTAGATTACTCAAGACATGTTCTAAAGGATAAGTCAGGAATTATGTTTAATGTTCGGGTTTCAGAGCTGCATGGACTTGTAATGGTCCAGCAAAGGTTTGGTTTTCTTGATATTTAATGTGTACAATTTTACAAAGTGGTACCTTTCAAATCCATACATGCAAAAAATCATTTATACTTCTATGGAAAAACTACTGATGTACACTTCTATACATCATAACTAAATAAAACTATTTATGAGGGATTAGCAATATGATTCAATATGCGACCATATCTGAAGATCTAAGTCCAATTCAGAGACTCTAATGCTGGAAAAGAGAAAACTGTTCTTGCAATCTGTCGTCTGAATTCCACCTGTGTGTTGTGACCTGAAAATGCACAGATGCACGCACACACACACACACACACACACACACACACACACACAAACAAACAAACAAAATATTATAATAATTACAGAACTATCAGGAAAGAAACTCAATCCCTAGAATTTATGTGTGTGTGTGTGTCATTTTGTCTGCTTTGTATATATAATTGGACAAATTTCACATAAAATGTGGTTCAAAATTAGGAATGAATATAACTAGTCAACTTTCAAATTATTGTTCTAAAAGTCAAGAGAGTAACCTAGAAAAGTAGAATATTTTATATAGAAAGAAGAAGTAGCTTCTTTTTAGGCCAAACCAATAAAAAATATAAATAGTTGTTATGTTTAATAAGTCTTTTACCTCTATACTCCTTATCTAAAAATAAGCATTCAGAATATAGCTGAAGAGATTGCCTGATCAAAGCATTGAAAATCCATTACACATATAACAAATACTCATTGCCAATGAAATATGTGTAGAAGGACTACAGAGATGGCTTAGCCATTAAAACATTTGTTGTTCTTACAGAGGACGTTAATGATTCCTAGCACCCACATGGTGCTTCCAACTACTTGTAAACACCAATTTCAGGAGATCTGACAGCACATTCACAGTGAAACATGGATAGACAGTAGACTGTTGCCTATGTCTCATAAGATAAACTATTAAAAATTTCACAGATCCTTCATAGCAACAAAATTCACTTGGTACACTGTTGCTAGCTTATTTGAACCATTTGCTATGTGTGGTTAAAATCTTTAATTGTAGTTTTAGTGTTTAGGACAACCGATATCCAATGTGGTACAAATGTCTCTAAAGATATCTGTTTTCCTATTTTTCAAACCCTTTCAATAACACTGGAAATTCCCTTTTGCTTAGAGTTGAAGTGAGTCTTCCATAATGGCGTTGACTGACTTCTGAGGCTTTATTGCATTCTGGTGCTTCATACAGCATCCTCTGTGATCATTTGTGAGTCTTTTTCTGTGTTTCAATTTGTATCACAAATCTACATTGTCTTCTTTTCAGACAATAATTGCCTTGTCTTTTGTATCTTTTGACTTACCTGGAATCAGAGAACTGTAGCAGCTTAGAATTTACAATATTGCTTTGGTTTCTCCTTTTATTTCTAAATGTATCTGTGTAGTTTCTAAATCAATGTCACAGATACTCAATTGAAATCTACTAGAAGACAGGAATAAATACTCTCTCTAGATTAGTGTTGATTTAATACACAGATACACAGAATGTTCATTAAATCTTTTAATTTGCTATGAAAGGTGACTCGTACACTTCACAAATAATTTTCCAGTTTGTATAGAACCTATTTTATAACAATTGCCAGTCCTTCATGGGAATGAAGGCTTAGCTCAACTGATGAAGTACTCATTATGTAAATATGAGGATCTGAGCTCAATCCCAGAACCCAGGTGAAAATGCCAGCTATGTTAGTTAAACAAATTCATTATGTACAAGAATAGTTCATAGACTCAATAACAAAACATCATACAGGACTGTTGGAGGAGGGCCTGCTTGTTCATCCCGGCTGCCCAGCTAGCTTAGCCCCAAAATAACCACACAGAAATAGTATTATTTAAATCACCACTTGGCCCATTAACTCTAAATTCTTATTGGCTAACTCTTACATATTAGTTTAACCCATTTCTATTAATCTGTGTATTGCCACGAGGCTGTGACTTACCAGGTAAAATTTTGGTGGCAGCTCCATGGCTGCTGGCTGACTTGCCCTTCTTCCTCCAAGCATTCAGTTCTGTCTCCCCTGCCTACCTAAATTCTGTCCTATCAACAGGCCAAGACAGTTTCTTTATTCATTAATGATAATTACAGAAAATACAGGAAACTCCCGCATCGCCAGACAAATAGACAGAGTGAATTGTCAGAATTAAAATGAAGTCATGCTTTATATGGCATCCCCTTGCCTTTAATCCCATAACTTGAGAAGTTTGAGTAGGAAGAGAGTTTGAGGCCAGCCTGATTGGAGTGGGACAATGCAGCCTCAATCCAACAAGATAGACCTGCTCATACTAACCCTTTCAAAAGTAACTAATTGCCAAGAGGTTACATAGAAATGTTCTTATGACTGATCACCTGACATTAACTGAAAGTATTCTAAGCTTGAATTTTACTTGTTTGTATTAATTTCAAACATGGGCTCATTTCACCTCAAACTTGATATGTTAAAGCAAAAACATGGGAATTATATTGGCAGTCATTTCTGGCAGGGTTCAGACAGATAATGATTTTGTAGCAAAGAGTTTCTTTCTCTGAGCTCGCTCTCTCTCTCTCTCTCTCTCTCTCTCTCTCTCTCTCTCTCTGTGTGTGTGTGTGTGTGTGTGTGTGTGTGTGTGTGTGTGTGTGTGTGTATTGCCTTCTTTCAAACTCCCCATGTTCTAGAAGATGGACTTCAGATTGGTATATATTATTTTATTCCTTTTTCCAGTGTGTCCGCATTCAATAAATCTCTGGGCCTAGTGATATGCACTTGTAATCTCAGGAGCAGTTAGATTCCTGAGGTTTTCAGGCCAATCAGTCTAGAATACTTGCTGAGATTTAGGTCAAGAAAGATAAACCTTCTGCCAAAACTAGGAGAATAATTCCCAAGGCATGACACTCAAGATTGATTTCTGGCAATCTCTCTCCCTCTCTTCCCCACAGAAAAAGAGAGAGAAAGATATAGAAACACACACACACACACAGAGAGAGAGAGAGAGAGAGAGAGAGAGAGAGAGAGAGAGAGAGAGAGAGAGAGAGAGAGAGAGAGAGAGAAGTGTCCTTATTTATAAATAGGTCTCAAATCTCAGAGACATAGCAGTTGCAGTTTCTGTCAGCACATCAGATTACTGATGATGATGAATACCTCAGATCTCTCTAATCTGAGGAAGCACTGTATAATTGAGATGTTAAATCAACTTGAAAGTTAAGAAACTCTTGAAAGTTTCCAGTTTGGCAGAATATCATGAGCATTGTCTCAGAGTATCCAGAAGTAGGATCAGCCATCTCCCCTCATATTTTTTATATTTTCCAAATAAATAGATGGCCATATTCTCATTTATAAATCCTTTATTTTCTTTGTTGAAGTGATTAAAGAAAACGTTTAGTATTTGTATCACTATCATTTTCAATTCTGAGTTTTCTGTTTGATCCCTTTTAGTGACAGTCCTTCCTTTAAGACATTGCATCAAGTTAAAGAACCCAGTAAATGAATCTGGATTCACTGACTTAATGAGATGATACTGAGAATGAGGTACACATGGGTCTCCCAATTAACAAATACAGAGTGTGTTATAAGTTCATACTTCCAAGGTTGTTGTCTCCAGTCTTTGCATTCTATCAGTTTTTATAGGAAAATTATCCAAAGGCAGTGTTACACAGTTTTAATTCTATGAACATAAAAAATTGATTATCCTAGAGTCATTAAGAGCTGTTTTTACTGACTGAATATTTTGCTGGCATCAGTACTAGTTCCTATAAACAGCTGCACACTGCACACTTTACTAGTAACATCCTAAAGTTCTTAAGCTGTAGGTATAAATAAATAATTCACCTTAATTGTGAACTCCAGTACCTCATCTCATCCATCAAGGCAGTAAAGAGAATTCTGTTGATATGAAGGTGATAAAGTTGCCTTTCATAGTCAACTAAAAGTTAACTTAAAAAGAGAACTTCCTTTCTTTAATTTCTTTTATCATCTTAAAAAGTTATATTCACTCTCCAGTAATTGAGTAAATAGGGCTCCCTTAACATGCCTGTATAAAATGAGCTATATTGTTACTGGACATTTCAGCATTCACACACCAAAAAATGGCATCCCTGAGACTTAAAGATGTCATGCCTTAGCTCTTTTACAAAAGAATTTGAGACTAGATGAAGGCTCAGGTTTGTACTTCCAGGTGTTGGGGAAGCTGAGACTGGTGGACCACAAGTTTCCACCTGAGAACAGAAAACATTCAAGCCAACGCGAGAATCTAAGAGAGAGACACTATTTCAAAATAAGATGTATAATGAGGGTAGGGGATATAGAATGCTTGTCCAGCACACACATTGTCTTGGTTTCAAACTTCAATATTGGGAAAAGAAAAGACTTTTCTAAAACTAAAATGTTGAAGTTGAGGCAGGTATAGCCAAGTATGTTAATCTCATCTAAGCATGTTAGTTAGATGTGCTTGTGTTATAAGTCATGAGATGAAGCCCAGACACTTATCTTGTTGGAAGCTTCTTATCAACTAAAACTTCCATTTTCATTTTATCCAGTGATTGCTCTTACTGTATTTTTATTGTGGAGAGTTGAGTAGACATTAGGGAAGGAGTCACTGTTTACAGGCAATATTCCTTCTAGCACTGTACTCAAATAGGACACTGTCATTACAAGCGCATTCATAATTAATGTGGTTGTAGGATTTAAGAGTTGTCTAGGTGAATGCACACCGAAATGTCTGTGGGAAATGTCCATGGTATTTCTTTAGATGTGATAGCCAGCTAGGAATTTCTCTTTTGTTTTTTATCTTCTCATTTTCCTTCATTCTTTTTGCTGACTGGAAAACATTCATCATGGCTGGGTCTCTGATAAGTGGCCTGGGCCTACTGGTGGCCTTGAGTAGTGGAGGAAATGGAAAGAAGAATTTCAGATCTTTAACTGATCATGGTGGGACTGCTGCACTGTGCCTGTCCAGCTTGTTAAGAGTTTTTTCTGTGTGTGAGTCAGAAATGAACTTCTTCTTTATTTGAGTTATTATTATTTTACTCATTCTCATATTTATTTGGGACTGCTTTTGACAGAATGAGGTAACACCTGAATGATGCTAAGAGACTCAGAGTTATGGAAGATTGGTGAGTCATTGAAATGAACACCGGGAATAATCTTAGAAACTCTGACAAACTCCTAATACTGACAAAAAAGAATGATACCATACCCACAGAATTATATAAGGTAGAAATTCTTAGAAAAAGTACAACACAATGTTTTGCACGAACTGTTTTCCATTTAATGCAGCTCCTTGTTCTAGAGCAGAATTAATAACCCTAAATGAGTTATTTTAGATTTCATGAAAACTTTCCATGCAGATATAATTTTATCCCTAGAGGAAAGTCTTTAAATTACTATCAGAATCTGGAACTTCAGAATGGTTTTGAAAATAGAGATCTTATATTCATCTGAAGAAAGTCTTCTTGTACTGTTAGAAGGTAATGTAGGATATTTTAAGTCTCCCTTGCATCATTCTATCCAATATATTATTGTGAACATCTAAAATTGACAACCACTTTACATTTTCATTTTTCATACCACTTTCTCACCCCAAATATTTTTCAATGTACAGCTTAGAAATAATCTTTTGTTTTTTCTAAGTTCTATTAGTGCTCTTTTCTATTAAAACAATTAGCAGTATGTCTAATACTTATATACTGAACTTATTCCTTGAATGTAAGTGTCAAGTTTGTACATTTGTAGAGATCCCAAACCATTTACACAAATGTCTTAACCTATAAATGCTTATTGTATAGTTACATTTTAAAGCCATTTGTTTATTTTTGTAGCTTATATGCTGTACAACTCTGTTTAAAAACGTTTCATTGTGGAATAATTTAATTAGAGGGACCTCCAAGTTAGACCCAGGTTCAGCCACTGGAACATGGCAGAGAGACAGCGCAGATGTTGAGCACCACACATAGCTGAAAGGCACTTCTCATTTCTTGTCTTGTGTTTCTAACTATGCAGGTGACAATGGACATTAGATCAGTGATCGCATCTCTTTAGAAAAGTTAGACTTAAAAAATTCACAACCTGCTTCCTGCCAGAGACAACTTTTAGTCCCATGGATTTCTGTGTAGTTGGTATAAAACAAAGGAAAATTGATCATATGTTCTTTGGAAATAACAACTCAAATTCATCATGTCCTACAAAAAGCATATAACATTCTGTGAATGCAAAGGTCATTCATGCAAGATAATATTCAATGTGCTTTGTCAATATTGGTCTAATTCTACCATATTGTTGTTTATCAACCAGATTCATTTTTCCTGGGTTCTTGTACCTTCTTGGCCTTTCTGGGGAGGAGTGATACTTGAGAGTTTAACATAATTTCAGAACCTCATAGGCATATGGAGATTCTTCAGTGGGTAAAGCATTTGTGCAGGTGTTGGCAGAGACTACTTGTTCATTTTTAGGCTGCCCAGATCCGAAATAATCACACAGAAACTATATTAATTGCAGTACTTGTTGGCCAAGAGCTTAAGCATATTTCTAGCTAGCTCTTACATTTTAAGTTAACCCATTTCTATTATATTATATTTTATCACGAGGCTCGTGGTTTACTGGTACTGGCACACAGGCGTCTTTCTCCTCTGGCAGCTACATGGCATCTCCCTGGCTCTGCCTATGCTCTCTATATATCCTTTCCATCCTGGCTATATTATGTTAATCCATTGGCTTAAAGCAGCTCCTTTATTTACTAATGTCAATAAAATATATTCAGACCATACAGAGGGAAATCCCACATCATGCAAGTATGGAGGACCAGTCTTCTGACTACCTGGAAAACTACATAAATGCCAGGTAGGTGTGGTGCTGAAATTTAAATTTCAGTAGGTAGAGACAAATAGAGAGCAAGCTGGCTAATGAGACCAGCTCCTTGGCAAGCTCTATGTTTGACTGAAAGACAGTGAGTCCATTACCAAATAAAGAAAAGAACAATGGAACGTGAGACTTGATGTTAACCTTAAGTTTCCACATGCATATACACGTATGTACAAATACATGTAAACATGCATAAACAGGCATAAGAGTTGAAAAATACTTTTTAGGAGAGCCATTTCCTTTATTCTGTAAAAATTACAGAAATACCTTGCCTCCAAAAATGAGGTAGAAAGTGTTTCAAAAAGAACCAAGACATAAATGTGTGTGTGTATGTGCACAAGCATACACACACACATTGACATAATTAACAAATTGAGACATTATCAATCTAAACTATAGCAGAGGAAAATTGAAAAACATCCTTTGATTTGTTGAGATGGAGAGTACTTGCAAATTCCTTCTGAATGAATACTGTTTACTTACCTGGTTTCTTGTACACTTGTACAACTTTACTCTCCAGGACTCATCTCTGAAGATACAGATTCTGCATTATGAACTTGAAGGGTGTAGTGATATTGTATCTGCATTTTAATAAATAAAGCTTCCTTGAAGATGACCTTGCAAAACTAAGCCACTAGAGGCAAGGGAGTAGGAACAAGCGTTCCTTAATCCCAGTACTCAGGGGGACAGAGGCAGAGGAAACTCTGTGAGTTGAAGGCTACCATGGGGTATGCAAGATTGACTCAAAAAAGAGATTCAGGTAATGGTGGCTCACATCTTTAATCCTAGTGTTTGGGAGTCACACACCTTTAGTCCCAGCACTTGAGAAGTGGAGACAGAAGTGATATGGTTTGGCGGAGAGAGGAATATAAAGGGGAAGGAACAGGCACTTACTGAAGTGTGGAGTCTAAGGATTCATGGAGACAGGATCTTGTCCTTTCGGTTTGAAGATTTGGTAGAGGTAAAAGGTGTCTTTAGTAGTTGGCTGCTTTGTTTTTCTGATCTTCAGCTTGGACCCCAGTATCTGTCTCTGGGAATTTATTATTCAAGCTGCAGGAGGGCAAAACAAAATGAACTTGGTGACCATGTAGAGGTTTAGTAGAAAAAACAGAACCACTGAGATTCTTCTCTCCTCTTCTTCACCTAAACTGAGTGGAACGGACAACTTTTGTATCTCCAAATGGGAATATGTTATCTGAGTATTGATAATTTCCCAGCATGCTCCAGGGGCCTTCAGAGACACAGAACAAAGAGCATGCATGTAGATATGTGGAGTTGATTTTGAAAACCACGGTGGCCAAAAATCGAATCTCCAGCTGATCTGAATCTCAAACTTGAACCCAGAGCTTTTGATGTCCAAAGATAGGATAAATTACACGAAGCGACCTTGGTAAGAGGAGCCTTAAGGTTTCCTCTCATAAGAGCCAGGTAAAATAAAGCCAGCAACATGGCTCAGAAAACTTCCTACATTTTCTATTAAAATTTCTGTTTAGTGCTTCTAACTTGAATATTGTATTGTTCTTCCTCTTGCCCTGTTAGATACTGAAAAAACTAGAATTTGCTCATCTCTGTTTTGCAATTCTACTTTGTTTCTTCCAGAGCACTTAGTCTATAATTATTGAATTTACTTATTGACTACTTATCATTTGTCTTTCTCCTTTTCCAGGTTAGAATCTTCTAACCACTTCTGTCTATTGTACTGTCTTGCTCTTCACACAGTGATTGATAACAACACCTAATGCATAGGTTAAAGGAATCCTTTCCTTTTTTTTTTAATCTGGTGTTCTCTTTACCCCACCTAAAACCACTTTGCTTTCAGTGAATGGCAGATGAAATACTGTCAAAGACTCCCACTGAAAGACAGCAAGCAACAGTTAATATTAACTATAACAAGAGATACTATTATGTGGATGACTTGTTGGATATTTCTATTCTATTTGTCTTTTATATTAATAAAATATATATTATATATTTATTATATATTATATATTTATTATATAATATAATAAAATTATATATATATAGGATATAATACATAAGAATCATTAATAACTTGAACTTGAGAGATATTTTAAAAGTACTCTTATGTTTCTGGACATGTATGCCTTCCTAGCAGGCTTGAGAGGAGTACAGGGGCTTCAGTTTAGTCATTTTTAAAGTTGACCAAATGTTTGTCAGAGTACATCACCTTACAATTCTTGCCCAAAATAAGAGCATGTTCTGGATCCAGGCTTTCTACAGCCTTGCCGGCATTTAAATTTTACTATTATTCTTATTTTTACCCATTCTGAAAGATATTTCATTGTGCTTTTAATTTTCATGCTTCTCATAGCTTTTGGAATCACCATTTATATTTTACCTATAATTTTCAACTTTGTATAAGCAAATTATTGATCTGATCTTGATGTTATTTTTATTTTGTAAATAGTAATCCTTTGATGAATGTGTTTAAAAACATTTTGTCTAAGATATAAGTTTTCTTTTCACCTGAAAAGGCCATGTTTTACATTGTAAGTTTTAAATTTGATGATATCTAATTTTCCATTTTTCCCTTTAATTCTCCATGGTCTGGGATTATGTCTAAGTGTCTTTTCTCTAGGCTTACATTTTAAAAATATCTTATTATGTTTTCACTAAAATATTTACCACTTCCTGTATTATATCTAAGTTTATTCATCTTCAACTAATGCTTATATAAGGTGTGAAGTTTGAGTAGACATTCGTTTATCATAGATGACAAATTGTTTTGTCAATATTGGTTGAAAAGGAGTCTATTATCTGTCGAGCTGTTTGTAAACTCTTTTGAAAAGTCGTTTTAACTACTACTAAATGTAGACTTCCTTGTTGGAATGATGTAGTTATTCTGGTTATATACTAAAGGTGGTAACACAAATGTGTGAATATGCTACATGTGTATATGTGCTACAAAGCATTAAACTGTCAACGTTTTTGACATTCATTTCACACACCATTATGTGGACTACATATCAATATTACTCTTATAAAAAACCTGTTTGGGCAGATTTATGTGACTCTATTTCTGGATATTCCACATGGAACCATTTATCTAGTTTCTGTCTCGCTGCCAATACCACACTCTCATGATTAATGTAGGTATATGGTTAAATCTTATTATTGAGAAAAGCATTTCTTTCTGCATTATTCTTTTGTGTCAATGGTGTTTTAGCTGTGATATTTAAAGTTCTACGTACACTATAAAATTTTAAAATATACCATTTATTGTCAAATATAATAATATTAAATAACTTACTATCATACATACATACACTTATATAATATACACTGAATATGTTTACTCAAAACTTTTGGGGTAGCTAATGGGAATTTAATTGAGGCTATAGACTCATTGGAAAAATGTTGCATATTTATATACTGTATCTTTAAACATAAAAGCACATATAACTTTCATTGATCTTTCTTTTATTGATTGTTTTTATTGAGCTATATATTTTTCTCTACTCCCCACACTTCCTCTCTCTTACCCTTCTACCCTCTCCCATTGTCCCCATGCTCCCAATTTACTCAGGAGATCTCATCTTTTTCTACTTCCCATGTACATTAGATCGATGTATGTTTCTCTTATGGTCCTCTTGTCTACATTCTCTGGAATTGTGAATTGTAGGCTAATTTTTCTTTGCCTTTATGTCTAAAAGACACTTATGTGTGAATACATCTGATATTTTTTTTCTGGGTCTGGGTTACCTCAATCAATATGATGTTTTCTAGATCCATCCATTTGCCTGCAAATTTCAAGATGTCATCATTTTTTTCTGCTGTATAGTGCTCCATTGTGTAAATGTACCACATTTCACTTATCCATTCTTATGTTAATGGGCAGTTAGATTATTTACAGGTTCTGGTTATGACAAATAAATGCTTCTTTGAACATAGTTGAGCACATTTCCTTGTGGTATGATTGAATATCCTTTGTGTATATACCCAAAAGTGGTATTCCTGGGTCTTGAGGAAGGTTGTTCCCTATTTTTCTGAGAAATCACCATACTGATTTCTAAATCTGATGTACTAGTTTGTACTTTCACCAGTGTTCTCTTACCCACATCCTCTTCAACATAAGTTGTCATCAGTGTTTTTGATCTTGCCCATTCTCACAAGTGTGAAATGGAATCTCAGTGTTGTTTCTATTTGCATTTCTCTGATGGCTAAGGATGTTGAACATTTCCTTAAATGTCTTTCAGACACTTTAGATTCATCCGTTGGGATTTCTTTGTTTAGGTCTGTCCCCCCTTTTTTATTGCCTGATTTGTTCTTTTGATGACCAATTTCTTGAGGTCTCTGTATACTTTGGAGATCAGTCCTCTGTCTAATGTGGGGTTGGTGAAGATCTCTTCCCCATTCTGTAAGCTGTCGATTTGTCTTGTTGACCATGTCCTTTGTTTTACAAAAGCCTCTCAATTTTAGGAGGTCCCATTTATAATAAACATACATAATAAAGAAAGAATAGTAAGAACTTCAAAGGAAAAATGCCAAGTAACATATAAAAGCAAACCTATCAGAATTACATCTGACTTCTCAATAGAAACAGGAAAGCCAGAAGGTCCTGGTCAAGTGTTATGCAGACATTAAGAGACCACAGATGCCAGACTAATATATCTTGCAAAACTTTCAATTACCATTGATTGAAAAAAACAAGATATTCCATGACAGAACCAGATTTAAACAATACCTAGCCACAAAACCAGCACTACACAAAGTACTGGAAGGAAAATTTCAACCCAAAAAGTTAGCTACATCTACCAAAATACAAACAATAGATGATCTCACAGCAGCAAATCTGAAAGAAGCAAAAAACACATACAGTGACATCACCAACAACAAAAACTAAAATAACAGGAACTAGCAATCTCTGTTCATTAATACGCCCTAATATAAACATACTTAATTCACCTATAATAAGACACAGGCTAAACAGATTATATATGAAAACAGAATCCATCTTTCTACTGCATACAAGAAACACATCTCAACCCCAAAGAGAGACATCACCTCAGAGTAAAAGGTTGGAAAAATTATCCAAGCAAATAGACCTATGAAACAAGATGGTGTAGTTATCCTAATATCTGACAAAAATAAACATCAAACTAAAATCAACCAAAAGGGACAAAGAAGAGCATTTCATATTAGTCACAGGAAAAATCCACCAAGAGGTAATCTCAACACTGAACATTTATGCCCCCAGTACAAGGGCACTCTCATATGTAACAAAAACACTTCTAAAGCTTAAATCATATTGATACTTTTTAATTTTCAATTTCAACAGATTTTATACATGTTTTCCTGAAGTTCACACCCAAGGATCTCAGTTCATTTACAGTGCTTGTAAATCGTATTATTGAATATATATTTTTGTTCCTGATGTCTGATCTTAGTGAATGCTAATATGGTTGATTCTTGTGTATTGACTTTCCACGACACAGTGTTACGGAGGTTTTAACATTTACTCCTCTGGACTTTTACAGTCTTATTTTATTGAAGATATAGTACAATGGAGAGCCCTTGTCTAGTTTAATCTGGGTTCAATTCCTCATACTACCAAAAAGAAAAGAACAGATGTATACATCCTTTCTTCTGTGGTATTGTTCCCAGTTTACATCTTCCTCTCTCTTTTCATCTGAGGTCCATAAATATTTTGAGTCTATTATTATATAACAACCTGCTTTTTGTCCATAAAAATACATATTAAACATTCCTGCTTTTTTCTTTGCCAGTGATTACCAAAACTTTTCAACATACCACAACTAGTTAAAAAACAAGGACTGTTGGGTGCTCAACACCATATGATACATGCCCAATGAATGTCTGTGCAAGAATCTCAGGGAAAAGATCATGCAAGCGAGGTAGAAAAGATAGAGACATAGGACTAGGGTGCCTGTTGCTAGGTAGTATCTTCTGGGAAAACAACGGAAAATGCACCCATGAAATCTCTGCAGTATAGTTACCTGAACAAGACCTGCATAACAACATTGGTTGTCATGTCAACTTGAATAGAGAATAGTCTACCTTACTCCTCCCCTACTTAAAGATCTGGAGATGGTTGATGGGTTCTGAGAGAGGGAGAACTATTTTCCTTTAGGAATGAGTTTCTACATAGGATGTCCAGTCCCAAGTGGTCAGACCTGAACACATGTACTCAGGAGCAAGGCCAAATAGACTCAGAAGGTTGTATATACAAATATAAAGAAGGAGGAGTGGGAATGGTGTAAAGTGCTTATTTGTATAGCACTCAAAAAATGATTTTTTTAAAAAAGAAAAACCTACATTCTCAGATATAAAATTCTTGTTGAATAGATACTGAACATTCTTATTCATTCCTGTATGTGTGTTCAGTCAGATATTATCCACATGTGTATTATTTTAGCTTAACATTTTGCCTTCTGAAATTTCTTTAGTAAATTTTTAAAACCTTTTATTCCCTCATTGCTCACAAGCAGAAAGTAACCTAGCTATTTATCTTCCATTAGAATTTTCTTAATATTTTATATTGGGGGATAATTTATGCATAGTTGATAAAGGAAAAGTGAGCGTATAGAATAACAAGTCTGGACAGGTGTATAACTTCCCAAGTTTGCTTTATACCTGTCAAAATATCAAACACTTTCCCACCTGCATAAAATTCCCTAATACCAGGCTTTATATAATCTACTATTTTTCCTCAAACTAAAATTGCATTCTGTCTTTTATTTCTATATTGATGTAAGTATCTATTTTATTCTAGCTATCAAATTGCTCTATTATTTTCAGTACTTTTGACACCAATTAATGATTGCAATTTTGGATGTCTCCCCATTATATTTTTCCTTGTGTGATGCATTCTTAGAAGATTTGAGGTTGACTGTGTGAGACTTTTGTGCTCATGATGGTAGATAAATTTCAGTACAAAAAGTCTAAATTCATATCTGTTAAATCTCAAATGTGTTTATAGGATTTTTATAGTTTTACCTCTCCCTAGTGATATTACTGGACCAGAACTAAGAAGTGTAAATTTGGTCTTTATACCTAGGCAGGTTAAAGTTAATAGGTAATATTTTATGTATTATTGCTTATTGATGATATAACAAATGACCACTAACTTTAGGTCTTAAACACCAAAAATGTTATATTATTATTATTTCTAATCTCACCATTTTAAAGGCAAGGGATATAAAATAAATTTGCAGGTATTCATTTCTTCTAGACACTGGTTCTCAGAAGTTGACCACCTTTAATAACAATGAGTATTTCTTTTATTGGAGGTTCTTCTGCTACACTAAAGCCAGTAGTATGGCTTGCCTCTTTGCCCTTTTCCTCTCTTCTCTTTCCTTTTCTTCTTCTCCCATTGTTGAATGTCCTTCTTTAATCTCCTCAACAATCTTTGTGAATACCTTAGACCCATTCATACATCTAAAAAAAACATCAATGTGTTGAAAACTTTACACAGACCACATTCACAAAGAACTGTTCACCATTTATGGTTATATATTAATAACTTTGGAAAAGGTGCCTTGAACATTGAATTGAGTAAACCTATCAGGTCTCATCTATGAATTTTAGACATAGCACAGTTTAATACTTAGGTATGAAAATGAAGTTTTCTGTTGTCCAATCTCTTACATGATAGGGGGCTTGATGTTTTCTGTACTGTCTTTCATGTAATGAACACATGTTTTTTTAGTGCTCAGCAGTGATTTCCTCCACAACTCCAGAAAGTGAATTCATATGACATTAAACAAGAAACACTGCATCTCAGGCAGCCACCCAAGCTCATGTCCACCTGCACTCCACCATCAGCATAATTTTCTTCTTATACTCTCGCGGTTGGTTTCCTTTCAAAATCAGCACGTTTGCACATGTGCATGAATACGATTTTGATATAGTTCTTTGTTTCTTTGAATTAGTATGTTGGTGACTATGAAACAATAAAACTGGGCAGTCATTTTCCTGGAAGTGTGCCTTCATGTTGCATATGACAATTAGACTTCCTAGCTAATTGAATTAACTTATCTGAGCACAGATGGCTAGTGAATTGTTGGAGTAAGCTTAACATACAGTACCCTAACCCTGGGGAACCGCTCTTTTACAAATCTTAGCTCTCTAAACAACTATTGGGCATAACTTCTGAGATAGTTGATATTGCACAAAAATGTCACTATGCATCTATCTACCATCAGCGGGTCTTGATGTTATGGCGAAATAGAGGCAGAAACAGGTAATTACAGTGTAGTTTATCTAAGCATCTTGGGAATTCAAAGGCTAAATCAGTGAGCTAATCTGCAATAGTAGAGGGAGTTGCAAGGGAGGAAATAGAATGGGTTTGGAATTGCCTCATCTTAAAGTAGCCTTATTGGATTCATGAATGGATTATATATAGAGAGGCCTAAAATGAACCTTTACATGACATAGTAGGACTTAATGGCACATGGCTACTCACTGTGTGACTCACTCTACTTTTCCATGTGTTTGAAATATTTTAAACAAACATTGGGAAAAGACTTGTATTCATCTCTTTTACAGCCATCATTCATTGAGTGCTTAGTATGCAAGGCATACTTAAGAGCTTTACATTATTTATCTCGTATAATTCTCATATCATCTGTTCAAGATAGGTGACGCCATTATAGCCATTTTTTCAAAAGTCAAGCACAGGGGAGTAGTATAATTACTCAAGTTTGCCCAGCAAGTAGGTAATTTAGGATACCAGACTGCTTTACTGCATCATTTTCACTCCGTACCTTTTCTATTAGAGATACTTCTAAAATGCTGACTGGATGAGCTTCATGAAAGGTGGGGGAACATGCCACAGGCAAAGGGGAGACCGAATTTCATGGATATTCAAAGTACCAAAAAGGAAGAAACCATTCTCATAGACAAGTGAAAAGTAAAGTACATATCTGTGAAAGAGTGTCATTGTCAAAAGAAGTCATTTAAGAATGGACTTTGCATAAATTGTTAGTGTTAGTAATTTACATAGTAATTACTATGTAATTAATAGGCTCCTTTGAAGGATTTTAGAAGGGAAGATGTTATTTGTTGATTTCTATTTTGAAACAAGTACCCTGGGATTATGATTGAGGATAGATTCCAACAATATTTTTCATTTTTTATTCATTCACAGGTGAAATATCCTATAACAAAACACAATGGTTTAAAGAGCAATAAATGGTACACGTTAAAATGCTGGCAATGAACGTTTTGGCTTCTTCATATAGAGTGCCTTCTGCAAAAGCTGAAAGTGACTCTAATTTTATAAGGGGTATTTTAAGAATTATAGCTACGTAGAGGGATGTCTAATTATTGAATCTAAAGCACTGAAGGGAAGGCAACACTCATGGTTTGTCCTATGCATTGTTCCCTTTCTTTCAAGAACAAGTAACACTTGTGTCTTTCTCTCATCCTTTCTGGTTCACATTATTTTTTATAAATAACTTCATAAAAATGTTGGCCTCTGAGTCTGAGAATAAGTCAGGAATGTTCATTGTCACCACTGTCATATTTTCTAAGAGTGAGCAATGACTGCTTGGGAGCCTCTCAAAGAAAAACTTGAGAGATGATTAATTATGTTTAATATTGAGGCAGATTAAGAATACTCAGTTTTTTTGTTAGCAACGTAATAAAATAAATTTATTTTTTGTGGTGACACACACCTTTAATTCTAGCACTCGGGAGGCAGGAGCATACCTTTTTCTGTGAATTTAAGAATGACTGATCTACATGGTAAGGTCCAGACCAGCCCGGGCTACAATAAACTCTCTCTATAAAAAGTGAATTTAGTAAAGCTATGTCAATATGCAATATAACCATTCCATAAAAGATAATTAAAACATACTTATGTGCTTTAAAATATTCTTTATTCCCATGAGTTTAGTGATTACTTACAAAAGTAAATTCAAACTTTACATATGTAACAAGAATATCTAGTAATCAAACTTAATATCTCCAACAGTAGGACAAATGTATAGTCCCCACCTCTTACCTCAATGGACTACAGACAACACACCATTTATACATAGTGCAATTGGCCAAAATCTTGAATAATCATTCATCCATAATGTAATTGACATTTATTGTTAATTATGAAGATTAAATTAAAAATTAGGTGTAAGTCTATAAAAATAATTGACTTTTTTTAATCATTAGTTTCATAAGGAAAACAAAAGTAGTGAGACTCTCCTCTATAATAGGAATGTAAGACCATGAAAAAACCACTCTGTGGTCCTTAATTGAATCGTAGATCAGAGAAACAAAAAAAAAAAAAATGCATCCAGCCAGAAAATGCAGTCAGTACTGCTTCAGTTTGAAACATATGAGTGTGGCCTGTACAGTCGAGTGTAAGTGTGTGTCAGTGTTTAGTTTCTTGGCTTTGGTAATTGGATCATAGTTTTATGGATGACTATTGCTTCTTTGAAGAAAAGTATTTGGATCCTTGGGAACCCTATGTAAAATTTAATGATAACTACTGAATACTCTGAAATGATTATTTTTTTAAAAAATGCATGCTGTAGCAAAGGGGAAATAGTGAGAGATATAATGAATGGGAAATTAATATGAAAGTTGGTAATATTTTATATCTTTAGATCAACATTGCCTAAGAATGCTAAGATTAATATGTTTGTTTAATTTCTTTCAGTGTGTTTTGAATTTGCAAATTATTTTAAAGTCAAAAAGGCCTAGATAAACATATCATTTAGCACAAGATTGATTGATTGTATATTTTAAAATGATACGAAATTATTTAGCTCTACCATGTCAGGTATGTGAATTTCACATTCCTGGAATAAAAGAGGACTCTGTGGTTGACACTTGCCTGCCATTTCAGTATAGCATGCAGATAAAAGATGGAAAAAAGGTAGAAATGCAGGCAGAAGTTTCTCAGGAATATATTTGAGACTTTCTACTTGGAGAGACCTGACATCTGGTTTAATGTGTAATTTACCGTGTGTTCTAAATTCAAGCCTTTTCTTTTGTTTTTGGAAATGAAATGAAGGGAACAAATACATTAATCCATTTCACAAAGCAAGCAGAAAAAGAAAAGTGTGTGTCTTATTCTTATTTCTGCACACTGTGTGTGCAGCAATATGTTAAACCATTCTAATCACCACTCTTTCTGCTCTAACCCTGCAGTGACCATAAGCACAGAACTCTGTGAATTCAGCTCTGTTCTTGCCAATCTTCATCATGGGGCATCTGCTTTGTCATCTTATTCTGTCTCCATCAGTCTAATGGCAGACAGTTCCTCTTAAAAACAACAGTTAGCTATGACTCCTCTCATATAAAAGACCGAACAAGGCTTTTTTTGTAGTTATAGAAGGGTTGCCAAGGAGCAAAATGAAAACCCCTGCCATGTAGCTAACACCTAAGCTCTCTGGAGCTGACCAAAGATCCCAGGCACAGATCGGAGGCACCATATTAGGGAAACAGCTGATTATAAATAATAAAGACTTCAGTGGATGATGAGAAATGCAGTTATCCTTTTCTGAGCCAGACAGGATGATGGAAGTGATACAACAGCAGTGCATAAAGTCTGTAAGGGAAGCAGATGCTGAGAGGTTCATTTCATACCTTGATAATTTAAATCAGCAATGAATTCAGTAGGTGCTCAATAAATATTTCTTGACTCAGTAAACAAAGGGAGTGGAAAACTGATTTTCTAACAAAAATTAGTGAAACAGTGTGTTTATACCACATATCAACTCTGTCTTCAAATTGTAGTTATTTTAGAAGATGAGAATTCTGAGAAGAGAGCTTAGAAAATGATGCTCATCTATTTAGAGATAAGGGCAGAGACAGAAAGAACATACATAAATGGAATTCAATTTGCCTATGAGTCGTGTCTGGTGGTAGGAGGTGGGAAGAAGAGGGCAATAGAAACTGGTGTGACATTAAGATATGTTTTTTAATGTTAATCATCTCTCTCCTTGAAACCTATTACTGTCAAATATTTACCCTACAATGTAACAGCAATGTCCATATCAAACTCGCAGTGCTAGTAATGGGCTACTTCTTTTGGAACTGTTAACCATTGAGGTCCCATTGACTCCCAAACATTATAGGTTATTGCCAGTGTTCTTCCTTGCCCTCCAGAACTTCGATATTAAAAAGACACCATGCTCAAGTTGTAGAATATGAAATTTTTCGTGAGTAGATACCAAGAAGCCCCATCCTTACTGTCTAGTATTCATGATGCCCAAAGATACACTGTACATCAGTGAAGAAAAAAAAAAGAAATCATGTATCTTACCCAGATGTGAACCCCAGAAGCTACAATAATGTCTGGCCAGACAAGGTAAGTCCACTAGTAAAACAGTGGCACAAATGTTGTAGGAATAACCAACCAGTTTCTGATCAGACTTAGGGCCCACTCGCATTCCATAAAAGGGATTGATGTCAGGGTAAAAAATGTATGGCTATACATGTCATAGGTCCTAAGGCAGAATCTACCACTGTTATTCAGCTAAATGGGCATGATACTAAAATAATTTCTAATGACATATCATAATGACTTCAGACTAATTTATACATCTCTCAAATATCATCAGAGATCCGCAAATGGATCTGGTCAAATTGCAAGGAATAAGAGTCTACAGAATGATCAGCCAAAAATTGGAGCCCCCTCCTAGCATGGCTCAAGGATCATTGAAGAAAATAGACCAGGTATATTATAAGAGACAGAGGCAGTGGATAACTACAAGGAAAATGTGTTTTGTGACATAACAGGGCAGTTGCATATATGAAGTAATATTGGCTACAACAGCATGCATAAGATGTGTTTAAGTTCAAGCCAAACAAAATCCCAGTATGAAGGATGGAGGTGGGCATGAGTCTCACCCCTAGGTGAGAAGCTGTTGGGAAAGAGAGAATCAGTTTTCTTTATGATTGTAACCTCTGGAAGGTTATCTACAGTCTAGTAGATGATCATACATCCAAGAGTATATGGGAGACACAAGTTGCACTCAATTGGTTTAAAAAAAACACGAGACTACAAACTTCGGGTGGATAGGGAAGTGAGGTTGAATCTAGAAGGATATGAAAGAAGGAGTGAATATGAACTATTACCCATAAATACTGAGGAATATAGCACCTCTAAAGTTGTAGGCTAGTTTAGAGTTATTTTTGACATTTTTACATGTATTGTTTTCTCCAGAGAATTTTAATTTTCTGAACCTGTTTCCTTTCGGATACAGTTGCAGAAATCTGATGAGCTTTTAGAATTGAACATGACCAGAGACTTCCTTATGTAGACCCATACACTTAACCCATGTCTTGTTTATATATTTATTGGTCTCATTACTGCTGTTTAGAAAAAGAAAGTTTAGTTATTGCTGCATAGATTGTCATTCCAGTGGGTGTCATGGGCAGCAATTTTTGAATGATCCCCTTCTTTTGAAATTCCATTCCCAGCTGGAGAAATGTCACATTGTCTCAGCTTTTGACTCTGACTTTTAGTGAGAGAAATGAAGAAGAGAAAAATACATCCCTTTTATTCAAGATGCAATGAGCAATTGTATGCACATCTGGTGACTTCTGCTGAAGACTCCAAAGCATTTAAAAATATTGATTAAGTCTCAACCTGTTGGGAAATTGTTGCCATATCTTTCTTTTTGTCCCTAGAATTGCTGAAGCTCAGAGCTTTATTTAACTTGCTGAATCTTGTATTATGGCCAGAAAAAGACCTCAGGAGCCCCGTTCCCCAGGTTCTTATTAGCCTTGACAAGTGTTGTTAAAATTGCAGGCTCTTCAAGAAAAGCAGCATTATGCAATTTCAGTGCAAAGATGCGCGCACGCACACACACACACACACACACTCACATACACATCCATGTATATATTTTGAAATAGATTCTGGAGTGATATATTGTTTTACTTCTGCAAAAGTAATTATTTTAGTTACTGTTTCAATTTTTCTATGTCTCTCGTTGATATATTTATTTTGACATTAGTCTGTTTGACCTGAAACCAAAGAGTGTTCCTGGTTTAGGCTTTTATTCTAAACCACTTCGTACTTTAAGTGGTATGTCTCAAGGGAGAGATGTATAAAGAATTCATGGTAGTTGGAAATTTTCTGTTAGATTATCACCTGCCATTAAAAACAAGTGCAAAGCATGGGATGCTGCAGTGAATGTATCACATACCATAATCAAAGATGAATCAAAGTAATTACCAGCCAAGCTGAGAGTGAATGGAACCCAAAACCAATTAAGCTATTTATTTCGACTGTACCACTGAACAAACACTTTAGTGTTTTAATTTGCTCCTCTTTTCATCTGCTCCAGGAATATGTTTGCTAATATGAACAAGGGAAGCACAATTGCTATTTAATTAACCTATTTTGTCAGCACCTCACATGAGCTGCGCAAGTAGATGTGCTAAAGTCTCAACAATGATGATCCTGATAAAAATAACAAATATGAAATTTGTACCAGTCATTTTTACAATATTCGCCAAATTGCGACAGCCAAAGAATAAACAAAGTAGGTTGACTTACAGAAATTGACTTTGAAATACTTGCAAATACATGTTGAACCAATATGAAGTAATTAAGTTTAGGAAAATATTAGCAGAGTTTAATTGTGGCCTCATTGTTCCTGACACAGTGCTCTGTTAACTACGAGCCAACATCAGGCTCTCAGGGCTAGAGTTGATGAGGGTGCTGGAGTGTCTTGGAGCACACATCTTTTGTTAGCCAGGAGTCAGACAGGAGCGCTGCTCCTCCCCTTTTTAACAGTTATCACAGGGTGTTGCTGCTTTGTCACTTGTTGTCTGTTATGGACGCCAAAGCCCTAAGGCAGATTTGTTTAAGGTGAATTTGAGCGTGAGCATTTCCCGCGGGAGATGAACTAGTACTGAAGACAGCCACTGTTCTACTTTTAATTAGTATTAGAAGAGAAACTGGAACAATCCAAGTGAAATCTCAAGTTTCTGGTGTAACTCAGTGGTAGGGCTTCCAACCCGGATCTGATCCTCAAGACCAGGAGAAAAAGAAGAAAAGCCTCTTAACGTTATTCATAGCAGGACTCTACCTACAAAGCAGAGTTCTAGTCATGAACCCAATGAAGGGAAACGTTGGGCCTTCACCTGCATATTTTACTCTTGAGCAGACATTGTTAGGTATAGCCATTTTCCTCACAGCCTGACTTTTGTTTGTCTTTTCACACAATCAGCAAGCTTTCAGTGTTTTAAGTCCTCTACAGTGTAGTTTAGCAGACACTGGTCCCTGGACCCCTGTAGTAATAGAGGTAATCACTTTCAAATTGGGGGCAATCAAAACTTCATTTTGGTAGCCTAGACTAGCACTGAACTGATCCTAATCCAGCCTCCAAAATGTTGGGCCACCACCTTTCACTGAGAGACTCACTTTCCAGTTCTTAGAACACTGTTAGAACGCTGTATCTGGAAGTCCTCAGAGGCCTGGACCAATGTTTTTTCCCATGTAGGGAGATGTGCTCTGTATATGTGTCATTCTGAAAGGATGAACACATTTGATCTGAAATCCAGCTTGATTTCCTGCTCGGGTTCATTGTGAGAGGAACTGTGCTGTAAGGAAACCAACGTGCAGAAAGGAAGTGACATATTGTAGATCACGTGTGTCTTCCCAGGAAAATGAAAACCATAATTCAAATGTGTGCCTTTCTAAATGTTTTCCCTTCTTCAGGAGCTCTTTAACTACAGGTACTTTGCATGTGGTGGGATGTGAATCATGCAGGCACATTAGTCTTTTAAGAAGTGGCACATATTTTCAAAAAGAATACTTATATCCCAAAAACAAAGTTTGGTCAAATTCAGATAAATGGCCTCCAGAGCTAGAAAGTAGTCTACACAGACATTATCAAGAGCGGCAGGAAAACAGACCACAAATCACAATCCCAGAGAACCTAGACAATAGTGAGGAACCTAAGAGAGACATACATAGTTCTAATCTACATGGGAAGTAGAAAAAGACAAGATCTCCTGAGTAAATTGGGAGCATGGGCCTCTTGGGAGAGGACTGAAAGGGAGGGGAGAAGCAGGGAGAGGAGCAGAGAAAAATGTAGAGCTCAATAAAAATCAATTTAAAAATGCTGGCAGAATTTTGGTAATCTATAGAATTTTGTCCCATTTAAAATACTCACATCCAGATTCTAAAATCACCCTCTTGCCAAAGCAAGTCAGTCCATAAGCTTCTAGCTTGGAACCCTTGGGTTTGTTTTATCATGCAGATGAATTAAAACAGAATCCATTTATTTAAATTCCCCCTTTAGATTCCTTGTGATTGCAAGAAGCCTACAGGACTCTCTGTTTGAAAATTTTGCTTTTTAGTCACCAGAGACGCACATTTTTAGGTTTGGAAAACCAAGCATTGTGAAGGGATTTAAACAAAACTGTCTTCCCATAGACTAAACTTGAAAAGAATACGCACAAATACATTGCATCGAATCTGTAGGGAAAATAATACTGCAGCCTGGGAGATGCTGGGAAACCGGAACAGACAAACCAAATCATCGTAGGGCAAACCCACCATATGTACCAAACAACCAGTGCAATTATATTGTGCAGTTGAGGAATTACATAAATTGCCCACTGGGAAGGAAGCCTTAATCTCCACCCTCCCCGCAAATCTACAGACAGCTGTGCGCTGTCTCTGTGTCTTTCTGAAAGGTTGAACACATTTGATCTGAGAAGCAACTTGATATCCTAATCAGGTTTGATATGAGAGAACAGCTATAGATGTATGCGATTCTCCCGGTGTGCATCTTTGATTCGTGCGCTAATTACGTCGATCCTTTGGGGAGCACAACCACGGAGCTGGGTCCTCCTTGATTAATGCTGGCAGAGAGCCACGCAGCGCGCGCAGCAGAGAGCGGTTCAGCAGCTCCAGTCCCAGCTGAGAATATGGTCCCATTATCTCCCAGCTGCCTAACCAATCCATAAGGGCCTGTTCTGCGTGGATGATCAGTTGTAGTGGAAGCAGGGACTCGGCTGCGAGCTGAAATCCCTGATTTGCTGTACCATGTAAGACGAACTGGGACATTTTACTTTACAGTCTGTAAGTACCAGGTTCTCCCCGGAACCCTCTCCCTACAGCTCCATGTGAAGGCGACTTTGCAAGCCGCGTTCCATTTTCTGTTCCTTGCTCTTTTTTGAATGAAGCTGCTGAGACAGTGTTACTTGCTTAGCGCTTGCTGTTTCTGTCAGATCTCTTAGATAATTGATTCATACCAAGCAAATTACACTCTTTCCAGAATGCTTTTCTGGAAGTTAAAAGTAATTGACTTCATTTTTCATTTGGGAGTAAGGGTGTGTTATATATGCCTGTAGTGATCAGAGTATTTCTTTTAACTTATTCTTTAACCATGCAAGAAAGATTTAAGTCTAATATGTATGTGAAAAGATCCTTTTGCAGGCACATCTGTATTAGGGAAGCAAGTTTCTGTATTTCCAAACTTTAAAGTAGTTTGTTTTGCTCTCTCCTCTGCCACTAGGAAATGTACAAGCAGGAAAGTTTCGTGGTGGTTTTTAACTGTTGTTGATTATTTTGTAACAGTAGAAAGTGTTTAGAAACTTTGCCAAAGAGGTTGTAAAACTTTTGAGATATTTATGAATACAGACTATATAGTTTAATTTAGTACCTTTGATTAGCTGCTTTTTAAAGTACCATTTTAAAAGCTGGTGATATTTTTAAGCAAAAGAATACCATTTTTTAAAAAAAAGCATAGGTCCATTTATTTTATTATATATTCTTGAATACAATCTATCAAGTTAGTAGTATCTGCTATTCACACAAAAATGAATTGATGATAGAATGTTTTTATAATTTAATATATTTAATAGTGTTTTTATGGTTTCTTTCAAAGAAGCATTGTCTTGGTGAAATTAAAGATTGTTATCATTGTGGGGAAGGATTTGTGGACTATGTTTATATATGAGTTTCTGTAACCTATCTAGATAAATAGGTAGATAATTAGAAAGAAAGAAAGAAAAAAAAGAAAGAAAGAAAGAAAGAAAGAAAGAAAATAGATGATAGAAGAATAGATAGATAGATCACACTTTTATTGGATTAAAAGCAGAATAGATAAGCAAAGTAAAATTAATTTTAAGAAAAGCCACAAACCACTGGCACTCGGGTTAGTGGTGGTATATACTAACATAGGTTTGAAGCCACTAGTAGACAAAACAGAACCATATTTTTCATAGTGAGCCCAAGAATATGTAGAATATGATTTTCAGAGTAGAACTACAGCTTGCCAGAACTGGTAGTAAATCTCAAGGCAGAGGAGAAAGCACCGTTTGTGAAGTATGAAGAAGTCTCATGGAATAGGTTCTCATCTGATTCAGTTGAGGAGAATGGGAGAGAGAAGACAGATAAAATAGATGTTTGTCTGCTTGTGCTAAGGTATTCTCAGTATTCGAGGGTTGGAAGGGAGAAATTTTCAGGAAAATGAAAGCACAAAAGAGTAGCCACAACAGCTCTGAACAGTGGCTATCTCAGGCCTGCCCTAGCTGAGAACTCTGGACCCTGAGGAGGTAACTTCCTTATGAAATAGATGCTGAAATCTGAAATCCTAGCAAGGTGTAATTTAGGCTCAGGTTTTCCTTTATAGAGGGAATAGCCTCAGACCAAAGCTGACTTTTGAGTGTGGCACTCAATTATATTTTTAAATAGTTGCTGCTCTTTATCTTGCTTATTTAAATTCATGGTCTTAGACAAGACTTGATCTCGTGTTAAGGGGATGGCAGGAACAGAAACAGGGTCAGTTAAGGTCCTGTGTTTCTGTTGTTCTTAAACAAATGTTTGAACTCTGAATGTCTACTTTAATTAAGGCTGTGTTTGGTTACTTTTCTTAGTCAGATTCCACCCCACCCCCCACATACACACACCAATTCTCTCCTTTAACAGTAATTTTGCCTTCAAAAGAATACTGTTCTCACATAGTCAAATATTATATTTTTCCTTCAAACATTAAGAAATTTAAAATAATGTATTTGGATGATATACATTTCATGGCCTATAGTCAGTCTTAAATCTCAAAGATGTTTATGCAAGATCTATCATGCTGTTGCTACTTACTTCTTTAGAAATGTTTGAGGTTATTTTTTGAATGTTAGGAAACTGTCTTATTGGTTGTGATTAATCTGTTTAAAAAAATGAGGGTGAGCTTGGTACTCTAGGACTGTTTTAGGACCTGCTGGCTCAACAGATGGGGGAGTCTAGATGTGTATTACAAATACCTTTTAGAAGGCGATTTTAAAACCATGGTGATTTGATTGGTCTTCAAAATAAGTTTAAAGTTCTATAAAAGAGATGAACTGATGAGTCCTCACTTTATGTACAAAGGTAACATGTCTCCAAATATGTTTGTATGCATAGAATCCATTCTGTTGTCTCAAAGACAATATTTATGCTACTGAAGTACACTATCTCCCCAACTCTTCAAACAAGGTAGTGTTGGACAAAGTAAAAGGACCCTGTGAGAGTAAGGATGTGCCAACCAAGTACGCTACATTTTTTTTTCTTTTTTCTTAGAGCTCTGGGCAACAAAACAACAGAAAAAAAAAGAAAACAACCAAACAAAAAAAAAAAAAAAAACAAGTTCCTAACACTCTGAACTTTGTTTGTAAGCAGGTCCTCTTTGCAGAAAGATTACACTATTACACTCTTCCCCCTCTTTAACAGATGGAACCACACACTTGGAGGTGAGGCATGAAATTCTAGGATAAGGCCTTTCAACAAGTAAAAACAAAATAAAAAGTGAGTGTGGTTGAAAGAAAAGCACAAAGAATTTAATAATCCTAATATTTCTGATGGCTACAATTTTTTTTTTTTTTGTGCCTTGACTGGGTACTAACCAAGTATATACTGCACAGGTTGTCACTAGTGACATGGGAGTTTAAATTAATCTGCATTGATTTGCTGTGGAACTGCTTACAAACTTTTTTATCTCCCTGTCCCTCATTATACAGACATAGAGCGGTGTCATTTCTAAGGTGCTTTCTTAGTTAGAGATCCTATGACCTCAGGAAGCCTCCTTCTGACCTCTCACTCCATGAACACTCCAAACTACCTTGAAAATGGGGGGAATATTAATGTTTTCAAACTAAATGAGAGCCTAGTAATCTTCTTTCCTCTGCCTGCCAAGTGTGTGGATTATAGATATTTACTGCCATACGTGGCTTTTTCCTTTCCTTCATTTCTTGTCTCAGTAGACTCCACGCACGAAAAAGCGGCTGTCTGTCTCCACTTTACTTTCGGTTCCCTCATTTTGTTCTTTTTCCAGTAAGAATTGTTCAGGAGTCAAGATGTTAGGAAGAAGACTGTCATCACCTACTCCTTGCATAAGCTGTTTGTTGGCATCCTTATTCTAGAGCAGTGGTTCTCACCCTTCCTGATGCTGTCACCCTTTAATACAGTTCCTCATGTTTTGCTGACTCCCCAACCACAAAATTATTTTCATTACTACTTCATAACTATAACTTTGCTACTTTTATGAATCATTATGCAGATATCTGATATGCAAGATATTGGATATGTGTAAGGGTCATTTGACACGCCCCTGCAAAGGGGTCATGACCCACAGTCCTAGAAGAAAGTTTATCAGGGTAGCAAAATATGCTGGCATACTGCTCCGCTGTGCATTGTGTTTCTCTCTCTCTCTCTCTCTCTCTCTCTCTCTCTCTCTCTCTCTCTCTCTCTTTCTCTGTATGTTTGTGTAAGTGTATGCATCTCTGTTTGTATGCATCTCTGTGTGTGTGTACGTATTATGTGTATATGTGTATGACGTATGTGAGTGAGGGCATATTCATGCTATGGTGTTTATGTCAACATCAAAGCACAACTTCAGGTGTTGGCTCTAGTCTTTCAATTTGTTTTATGGTTGTGTCTTTTTCTCCCTTGCCACAGTGTTGCGTACACTATGCTAGCTGGTGATCTAGTACTGAGATTACAGATGTGTGCTCCCTTCCTTTGCTTTATGTGGGCGTGGGGATTCATGCTCACGGCCTCATACTTGCATAGCATGGGGTTCATTACTAAGCCATCTCCTAACCTAACCCCATGTAGTGCATATATTCTTAGTCTTAGTTCGGCATGGGCAGAAAGATGCAAAAAGTTACAGTTGCATATAGATATCCAAGTAAAATTTGAAAATAAGAGTGTTATTCATCTTACATTCTTTTTAAAGACGCTCAAGCAAGATTCAGTTTTACGTATTGAACTAAATTTTCTCATTTTCCAAACTTCTTAAAAAATTTCCCTGTGAAAATTCATTTCTATGAAGTTGGATGTTGAAGAGTTTTACTTTCGAAAGAAGGAGGCAGAGGGCAATCAAAGGACCTTATTTTCCCTAGGAACTTGCTGTCTTGTCCTAATTCATGGAAGATAAGAAGAAGGTTCATGGCAACAAAGTCATATAAAGAACTCTTGGGGGAATTTACGTGAGTTAAATAAAAATACCTACCGTAGAATTTGCTTGTGATCCATTCATGTAGCAAAATATTCCTTTCAGGCACAGTGGATAGACGAGGGAATTACAAAACCTCCCAGCCATGCTCCAGAAGCTTCTTGATGTGTCCAAACCAAATGATAAATAAATTTCAGGTGAGATAAAAAACTTGGCTACAGATACTGAGATAAGTTAAGTCAATTCCGACTCTCCATTTGTAGCTCAAGGACTGTAGCCTTTATGCTCTTATCACTATTAAATGAAATAAAATATGCACTGGCCATGCAGCTGAAATGACATAAATAATTACAGACTAATGCTGTGCTTAACTGTTGACAGTCTATGTTTTTATGTAGTTATTTTTTAAATATCAAGTGTATCTAGGATGGATGCTAAATGACCATCTGAAGACAGTAATAGCTCAGAAGGGTAACTCTTCCTCCACATCAGAATTATGTTTTGATAGCTTTTAAATATTAGTTGGAATAATCACTTTTATCTGTTTTTGCCATTAGTAAATCTCAGTGCATGCATTATGTTATTCTGGGGTTTGGATGTGACTGTCATCCCTTACTGTGGCTCTAGGCTGTGTTTCATGTCTCTATGTAGAGGATAAAATTAATTTTCCAAATCCCATAAAGCAGAGTAAACGTTCCTGCTCTTAAGGCAGCAGGTCAGTTGTAAGTGATTTTTGTAATAGGAGAAAATTCATCTGTTTTATAGTTGTGTGTCCTTCTATGACAAAAGTGATTTTGTGCTGATGGACTATTTCTACAAAAATAAATATAATGATGAGAGATAATGTCTGATAATCTTTGCCTCTCCCATCCTTGATTATAAAGTTAGCCCACAGTGCTAGAGCACTACTTTGGATTTTAAACCAGCATTTCTAATGACTTGAGATGTTTGATCCACTTGATTAATATCTCCATTGATTTGGCTTTGTTTTTGGTTTTGTGTGTGTGCGTGTGTTTGTGTGTGTTTGCATGTCTGCTTTTCTGTGTGTAGTTACGGTAAGATTGTAAATTGGACTTATGGTTTCAGATATAAGACATTGTTTCATTTGTCTTGGCCGCCAAGTTAAAGAGGAATGCATGTCTTTGTATATTTTACCATGGAACTTTTGTTGTTTGATGATAAGATGGGATGATTTATTGCTGTACGTTTGCATCAGAACCTGAGAAGAAAGTGTTTTTTAACTGTTAGGTAGAAAATGCAGGCTTATACGTTTGAAAGCAATAGAAGAATTTATAGATGCTAACTGAACCAGGCACTAGATTTAGGGCTTGCCAGAAGACAATGTTATATTGGTGGACAGAAATTTGAGTGCCCTACAAGCCGGAACGGAAATGTAAATACGATGGTGGAGGAGTGAATGAAAGTGTATCGTGGTTAAAAGTGCTATGGCTTTGGGCCACAAATGATAATTGTGGTGAATGGGTCAAAAATACTTTACATAAGGGAAGTTGGATTTTCCCCAAAAGAGTCAACCTAGGCATTACTCTGCACATGATTAAGAAATCTGTAACAATGGAGACATGCTGAGAAAAGGGAGTGCTTTTGCCTCTTGGCGATGCTAGCTGGCAATCTTTAAAAATACAATGATTGTAAACAAAATTGGTATTACAAGACTAGGTTTAGCTTTTTTAATTTAATGAGAATTTACAGACAAATATGTGGGTATATCCGGTTTAGTTGGATGGATATTGGTAAACAAGTTTATCAGCGAATTGTGTAGTTATTTTTTAAAGATTGCTAGTCTTGATGCATCTTGCAATATTGCTGTTTCTAATCCACTGCTCTACTCTCTATGAATGTTATCTGAAATGTAGGAGATTGGGTGGGGAAACTGATTCCCAGGAGGGTGATTTTATTGAATCACTTTAACTGCCCAGGAAGCAAATTTACAGTTCCTAGTGTGGGGTGGGATCATAACACCACTCCACTGAGTGGCATCTTGCAGTCATTCCAGTTCACTTTTCTTCCGCCAAGTGTCTTACTAAGATTAATACATATCTCCTGGGAATTAGATAAGTAACATTAACTACTGGACATGGACCTCTGGACACAGTCATTTGCAAGAATATATTCTCCAGGCTGATTAGGATTCGATGAATATTTCCATGCTTTTTCGATTGGAAAAGTTGCTCAGACTCAGACAAAATGTGTGCCACCAGGCTTGAAAGCAACCCCCATCTCCCAGAAGAGAAGAAACCATGTGTTCAAATATTGTGTCTGACATCTTATGGTATGAGTGTAGAGTGTGAATCTGGTCATTTAAGGTGTGCGACTCTGACTCTTACAGCTGCAAGGAACGTGTTTAGAGAGAACAGCAACAGATTTAAACTGACTTGGCCATTCCCTTGTGTCCCCCCTCCTGACCCTCTCTCCAGGGAATACACATGAGTATTCAGTTGATGGTTGTAGTTAACCTCTCTTGTAGTATTCTAAAGAATAGATCTGTTATAATTTATTTTAACAAATAATTTTTACTTTGTAGAAATCTTGTTTCACATACTCATAAAAATAATAAGCGGAAGTGTATTTCACTTGAGGAACACTCATAATTTGCATACCTCAGTCTTGAAACTCAACTTGAAAAAGAGAGGAACACATTGAAAACCGGATTAAAGCCCTGAAAAGTCCTTTGAAGTATATATCTGGTAACTTCAGGCTTTAGTTTGCAAAAACCTGAAGTTAGTTTATCGAGTTAGATACTTTCATTGACTATGTTC